>NC_092188.1:9680869-10380453 GCF_043641665.1 Enoplosus armatus
CTTCTCTTCATAACATAACCTTATACTTGAGCTTCTATTGCAGAAAGTATTATTGTTGTTTTGTATTGTCTTGTTTCCAAACTGTGTTGTTGCTGCACTGTTTAGTTTTGTACGTATGTATGTTGCAGTGTGTGTGTGCGTGTGTGTGTGTTACCTGTCCAGTGCAGAGACCAACCACCAGGTCAGCTATAAAAGTGTCCTCTGTTTCTCCTGAGCGGTGGCTCACCATCACACCCCAGCCGTTCTCCTGGGCCAGCTTACACCTAAGAGGCAGGGCCAGCATAAATGTGCATGTACACGGACATGTGTGCTTATGTCTGTGCATCAAATACACACAAAACCAACTCACGCCTTGATGGCCTCTGTGACAGAGCCAATCTGGTTGACTTTAAGCAGCAGACAGTTGCAGGCCTTGTCCTCCACGGCTCGTTGTATCCTGCGTGGGTTAGTGACCGTCAGATCGTCTCCGACCACCTGCGCAATTTATACCAAAAAGTTACAGACAGGTTGAAGTGCATTTTGTTACTCACAGTAAAAGTAGCAGGTCCACTCAGCCCAAGAAGTATTCACGTTTGTTGTTGCTCTACCTACGTAAATCCATAAACAGATAATATTAAAGGGGAGCTCCACTGATTTCACACATGAAGATCAGTCTGCATTACAAACTCGGGGCATAGAGTTTGGTGATGTGAGCCTTTACCTGGAAATGAAATACGCTGAGTTTCATTATGGACATTGCAGAATCCAGCATTTTGCCGCCATATTAGCAACTAAATATCAGGATATCTTGACCTCTGCAGAATCAGTTTTGACCATTTTCATGGATGGAAGTGTAATATTCAATTGCTGGAGTACCCTGAACTACTTCACTTCCAGAAAACAAGGACAAAGTGTGATATCTTACCTGGATGCCCACTGAGGCAGTGAACTGTGACCAAGCAGGCCAGTCATCCTGGTCAAAAGGGTCTTCAATAGACACCACTAAAGGAAAGAGAGATGGGTAAGATCATGTTTTAACCTGCTTTGGGAAACCCTCATTTTTTACATTACTCACGTCAATAGGACTCAAGCACCAGTAAAATTGCCAATAAAGGTTGTAATGGGAGTAATATCTTCAAAATTCACATTACACACAGATGCACACACGCACTTGCCCACACAAGCAGGAAGCACACCATTGACAGGGTAAAGAGCCACATCAGAGTAGGTCCCTGCTTGCCAAATGTGCACTGTAGCACATAATTAAAACCTCCTTAACAGGCCCGAGTGTCAGGAGGAGAGATCGGGCTGTGGAGACCTTAAGCTCTCTTGTTCTCTCGATTTCTCTGTCTACGACGTGATGAAAGAAATATGGCAATTGTAGACACATGAAAAAGAGGCTGGTGTGTCCATTTACAGATGGAAGTTCAATCAACTATTAATACTGATGCTGTGTCTCCATGAGCCAACGCCTGGAGGCTCAGTGAACTGTGGAAATCAATATATTTCCCTTATTTTAAAGGTCCATGATGAATAGGAGTTGTCCACATCATATCCTCTATGTAACTGTAACAGCTGTGAGAGAACATTTGTTTGCACACCTGGGTAGTTGTTAATGAAGCCCTGGTAGATGCCCGCCAGCTCCTCAGCACTGATGTTGCGGGCGGCGTTGGGCGGAGACTTAAAATCCAGGTCGTACTTGCCCTCGATGAAAAACTCTGAAGCAGCAACATCCATCCCTATCACCACCTTGTCTGTGAATCCCGCTTTCTCTATGGCCGTTTTAATCAGCTCCAGGGCTGATGGAGAGAGAAACAGATGATGTAAGATGTAAGGCAGCGTCACAGGAGATCAAGGGAAGGAGAAGGGAATATTACCTTCACTGTTCTCTTGTATATTAGGGGCAAACCCTCCCTCATCTCCCACATTCGTAGCATCCTGACCATATTTCTCCTTGATGACACCTCTTAGTGTCTGGTAGAGCTCTGCCCCCACTCGCAGAGCATCACGGAAAGACTCCGCCCCTACAGGAAGTACCATGAACTCCTGCATAGCGAGTCTGTTACCAGCATGGGAGCCCCCATTGATAACGTTAAAAGCCTGAGTGAGGGACAGAAATGGGACATGAGATTGTCTTTTGGCTTTTGTGTTTTTGTAAGAATTAAAATTATACAGGACTCACAGGAACTGGGAGGACCAACTCTCCGTTTCCTGCCAGATCAGCAATGTGACGGTACAGGGGGACACCTTTCTCTGCTGCGCCAGCTTTGCATATAGCCAGTGATACTCCAAGAATAGAATTGGCCCCAAACTTAGCTGGAAGAAACACGGAGGCAGTCACACAACACACATGGCTGCAGCCAGTGACCGCTGGTGCGGAAACATGGCATTACACATACATGCCATCACCGTACATGAGAAGTGAATGAGGCTTACATTTGTTGTCAGTGCCGTCCATTTCAATCATCATGTTGTCCAGTTTCTCCTGCTCCAACACACTGATTCCCTGAAAGAAGCAAGAAATGTCACTCACACAGTGGCTCTTCATTCTTCGTTATATTGTTTGACCATTTCAAAAAATGTATCAAATTCTGCACTACCACTCACAGACTGGATGAGGGCAGGTCCAAGGGTGTCATTAATGTGATTAACAGCCTTAGTTACACCTTAGACAGCAAGACAGAGGGAGATATTTAGATCCATCTGAGAGTGTCAGCCCACATTTATGTCACAAAACCACATGAGAAAAAGCTCAGAGAGAAGCGCAAGAGATAGGCAAGAAAGAGAGAGAAGCACAGACGATACATTTTGTTAAGGGTTCACCTTTGCCCTTGTAGCGAGTCTTGTCTCCATCCCGGAGCTCCAGAGCCTCGTAGATGCCGGTGGATGCACCACTGGGCACAGCAGCCCTGAACAGACCTGCAATGGTGGGTGGATAGAGGGGTATGTGTTCAGAGGTGAAAGGTGGAAAAGGTAAAGGTAAAGGTAAGCTCGTGCGAATACAACCATGAGATTTTTCCAGGTTGAGCCCATTATCAGACAAACACAACTGACAGTCGTACAAACACATCATGTGAGTGATGCTTTTTAATAGATTTGTTTTTTAACCTTTGCCAGTATGCAGATCTACTTCCACAGTGGGGTTTCCCCTGGAGTCCAGGATCTCCCTGGCAACAATATTCACTACGGACATCCTGTAAAAAAAACAAGAAAACATTACCTTTATTTAACCAATTTGTACTGCACATTACAGCTCAGCGCTCATACAGTATATACAAAATATTACAATCATTCCATCTAATTTTGTTTGAAAAAAGGATGAGCGTGAGCAAGAGAATCTGTGTACAGAGAGATAGATGCGTATGAAAATATCAAATGTCAATATCGCATTTCATTACAGCTAACAGCGATGTTGAAGTGCCTGAATTTTACATTAGTCACAAGGACTTCACACTCTCTTCCTGATAATAGTGACGCAGCCTTAGGGATGGAAAGCTGTGGAAAAGATGCTCCCTAGGAAGATTGCTCTCACTCACACAACCACATATATTTATACAGAGGAGGAGACATAACTCAAAAGCCAATAATGCATACCTATTTATGAATCTACTGTCAACCTGTTCCGGACCAAAAGCCAGTTCAATTTCTAAGCTGTTTCAGTCAGTGATTGAGAACACGGACCAATGGAGAGATGAGATGGTGAGAAAACAGAGCAGGAGGAGATGAGGAGTAGAAGGGGGGAGAATGGATGAGGCTTAGAGGGATGGAGGGAATGAAGAAATAGATCAATCTTTTTAAACGTTACCTGCAGCGTGTTTGAAGCCTGATGGAGAAAGTGAGCGTATGTGGGCGAATGAGAGGGAGAGATAGAGGGACGGGAAGGTGGGAGGAGAAGGGGTGAAAACATATGACACACAGGGGGGAGGGGGAGCGTGTGAGTCATTGGAAGACGCAGAGAGGAGGAGGGAACGAAGCTGGGAGAGGAGGAAAAAAATAAGAGGGTGGAAAGAGGGATAGAGTTGAATAACAGAGGTTGGATATAGTTCTTTTGTTTTAGTGAATATAAGATAAAATGTCTGAGAAAGCTGAGCATATGTTGTAATTTGCACTGTAACCTCTTGGTGGACTCCATTTTCAACCTTTGCATTTAACATTGTTTTCCTCACTTCCTACAAGTCCTGTCATTTGTTTGCTGAGTGTACATATGCTCATCTGCTCACTAACTACAGCAGCATTCATGACTTGTGTGCAAATATTGTCCCAAAAACTGCTTGATGATAACATGATAATTGTTGTTGTGGTTGCTGCCAAATATCGGCAGTGCTGCTGTCCTGCGAAAGAATGTCGTAACTGGATGAAAAGTACAGGTTTACTGGAAAAAAAACGGGAACAAACATCTGTATACTTCAGATGTAGAAGATAGGCAGAAAATATCAAAACAAAGAAACAATGAGGAGGATACATCTAAGCAAAGACAGATGCACAAAATGAGCTGCCTTGTAGGAGATCTAATGATGGGGATCAAAGGAGACAAGAAGACAGGTGACAGGAGCAGTGCATGCTGGAGGGAGGATGTGCATGTAAAAATAGTCGTGGATGTAATTAAAGATACAGCCAGCACAGACGGCGGCAGGCAGGGAGCCTGCTATGGGAGTGATTTGTCAAAAGAGGAGGATTTTCATTGGCTGCTCCACTTGTGTGCTCCATCTGGATGTCACATGACCTGCAGACATGGTGGCACAGGAAAGAGGGAGCAAATACATGCACATGCAGTGGGGAGGAAAAAAATGTGTCGCTGATTTATCTGTTCAAAAGAGATGTGCACACTCTACAGCTGCACAGAACCAATAACTGAACACAAGTACAGAGGAGCAAAAAAACATATATTGACAGATTTATGCTGTACGTTCGCAAGCAATATCAAGCCTCAAACACAACCACAACAGAGACACATTTTGTAATTATCTAACAATGTTTAATGAACTTTTATTTAGTTAGATTAATTAGTTAACAGTATACAATTCAATTCACTGACACACTAGTGTCTTCACAAACATAAAATGGACTGTACAGCAGATGTACTGTATACTGTAGCACATAAGTGCAGTGGGCAGAAACACGTCAAGTTTTGAGAATGAGTATATATAAAGTGAGTGTAGTTATACCCATGTTTGCACAGGGGTGCCACTGTGTGTGTGTGTGTGTGTGTGTGTGTGTGTGTGTGTGTGTGTGTGTGTGTGTGTGTGAGAGAGAGAGTGGAGAAGTAGAGCTGTAAATGTAACTATCAAGTGTGAGGGGTTTCGTTGTGTGTATGTTGTTCATGTAAAGACAGTCCAGTCATATCAAACATTTACGACGGGCAGTTGTGACGTTCATCAACTTCCGTCTTCAGCGTGGTTCACAGCATCGGGGAAATCTTCCCTCAACTCCTTCCGTCTGGTCGCCCAAGTGTGACACCTGCAGGGACACCCAACCAAGGCCACGGTGTTCATTACAGACAGAAAGGCAGATGGAATCAACAGAGCTTAACACAACATGAACCATGGATGTCAAACCAAAATGGAGGTCCTAGATAGCACTGTGAGACACGCCCAGCAAAAGCCAGTTTAACGGTTTAGTGATCAAAAACAGCTTGCATCAAAAGTCTGACAGTATTATAAATTTAGGAACAAATTCTCACAATGGGACTGCGGTACAGACGGATGACAGGTTGATGACATGCATATTTTCTTCTCTTGCATTTATAACGTAGCGTTACAATTCATCACACATTCATCACACAATCTGACATGCCTCAAAATTAGACCCATCTCATACAGTCTAACATGCAATGAACCGGCAAGATCTCGGATATTGTACAGTGTATAGGACTCACCCAAGTGCACATCTTCACCATAGTGTACCAGTGTTATATCATTTTAAAAATGTTGGGTAACCCTGTCATGAAGGTTTGAGGATCACTCAAACCAGAATAAATACCCGGAGCCCTTACGTTGTTCAATTATGTAAAACTGATCCTCCAATAAAAAGCAAAAAGCAAAAATTGAACATAAGCTAAGCGACACTCAACACTTTCTGCACCTGCTTCAAACTAAGAACCATCTATTCTCTGGAGGGTTTTCATTGCACACATCTGGACAAAGTGTTTGAGTGACAAATTCCTTGAATGTGTACATATACTTTGCAAATAAAGCTGATTCTGATCTCTTACCTCTCACCAGTCGTAACGTGGACGGGTGTGGGGCTGGCGGTGTCTTGGGGACTCGTGCCGATGGCCTGGTGGGGGCGTTGAGCTGGGAGGGGCAGTAAGGGCCAGCTGCTGGCCTCCTGCCCGTCGATCTCGTCCGTAGTCCAGTGCCCGAGCAGTCGGGGGAACGTATCTTCCTGCCTCCCTCCTCCACTCCTCATCAAACGCTACGGCATCAGCTAGCAGAAACGAAGGGCAGGTTGTAACATATATCTGATGTCACTGCAGAATTATCAACTTCTAGGTGACTAAATACCATTACTTCTGTGTATTGTTAGGCCTGACAAATTGTTTTACTTCCTTTAAGTTTGCCGCCATATATATGAAACTGAGCTCTCTTGTACTATTCAAAGTTAGGCAATGACTCACTCTCATCAAGGTTAATGAAGTCTTGTCGCTCCTCGCGGTCTCCAGTGCGGCGATTTCGTGAACGCTCCATTATGTGTGCACGATCCCCAATATGGTGGCCGATGGCGAGACGCTCGAGGCCGCTCTCACTGTCCCTCATTGACTGCCGCGTCTCACGGATCTGAGGTGAAAAGTGACTCCGTTTACTAAAACAAGCAGGATGCTCTGCACTCTGAATGAACTCAGACTGACATGTTTGTATGACAACTATGATATTTATAGTGTACATGATCTATTTATTGTCACTACAATTACTGGCGATTTCATGTGTTAATGAGGCCAGAAGGCCACAGTCATGCCTGGACTAACAAAGCATGAAGGCCACATGTCCAGTCAGGCTTTTGGAGGTTGAGTAATCAGATCTACTTATATGATACTAACCAGCACTCCCGACATGTACAGTAATAACATTAACAACTGTAAGTTACTCTCACCCCTCCAGGGCCTGTTCTCGTTGCACTGGTCTGCTGATAAACTTCAGGAGCCCCTAAATCTGAAGAGGAGTAGGAGATCACTGTTGAGGAGGAAAACGTCTGACAGTTTGGTGAACCGGACATTCTTTCCTATAAGAAGAAAAATAATAAAAAGTAAATAGAAGGTGAGTATTGTTCAGACACACAGGTTTCATTCATGAGGGTAATTACTTTGTGTTTACTTGAAATTGGTGGACAGAACTACTCACCACGTTTCCCATCATTTCTCCCATCATGCCAAACATATCCATGAACCCTCCACCCTGCAGAAAGAAATGAAAGGAGATCTTTAAAATTCTCATTTGATGAAACATCAAGTATAAAGTATAAGAGTGGTACACCTCTAAAACAACAGTGCTCGTTGTCAGTTCAGTGCCACCAGGGTCATCCTTTCAGCCCCACAACCTTTCTTTCAAAGCAAAAATGTATAGATGACTATATACTTCTTTGGCCATATTGGTATTTACATGAACTCTGGTAAAGATAAAATAAGATAAAATAATCCTTTATTAATCCCTCAGCAGGGACATTTGCATTGTTCCAGCAGCATACAGGATAGTGCAATAGAGACATAAGTAGAGAATCAAGATTTAATAAATAAAAACAATAAAGACTGTTATAAAAAAGCTACTAAAACCAAAAAACTGAAATTTACAAGTTTAAAAATTCACAGAAAGAAAGAAGTAAAGGAAAAAGGGATTATACTGGATTGCACATAGAGGTGTGGGTATTGCACCATTGTTACATTCAGAAATATGTGAATTGTCCATTCCGGTGTGTGTGTGTGTAGTGTACTGGGAGCAGTGCTGATTGTAAAGTCACTTGATAGTACATGTGTAATCTGTAAGACACTTTCAGACATATAAGTTCTATATTTCGCAGGTATTGAAGGAGGTCGTAGAAGCAGCTACTCACCATTCCCATCATGCCAAAGGGGGTCAGCTGACCAGCCTAGAAGAAAATGCACAATTTTAACTCAAAAAATACAATAGATAAACTAATGTGGATACCAAATACATGAAACATACAAAACACATGAATACAGTCAATGCACATAGCAGACCGCTACCTGTCTACGTGGTGCACGGTGTGGCTGCATCTGGGGGGCGAGAGCAAAGGGGTCCATGCCAAACGGTCCAAACAGAACCCTCATCTGCTGCCTGTGAGCTGCAAATGGATCCCTAGAAGAAAACACAAATTACACTGAAACCTTTTGACTTCTGATGAGTTCCTGTGAATTGACTGAGTGTAACTGGGTGACTAGACTCACATATATGAGGAGGGAAGATTTCAAAATAGGATGTGACACATTAGTAGGGAATGGGTTTCAAAACTCGATACTGTTTTGGTCCCGAGTGAAATGTGTCCATAGTACTAAGTTAAAAAAACTGTAAAGTACTGAAAATTTGTGTAGAATGCCTACTCAGAATTGTAATCTTATTCTTTTATCAAATATTTACAGATTTCAATCATAATTTTACCATTTATAGATTGTATTTAATGTTCAAAATTTTCTAGATTGGGAAGGAAAAATGGGTGTTGTAAAACAAACATGTTTATCTTCCTCAAAGTAAGGTATTGAAACAAGTATCACAATCTGTGCCAAATGTCTGGATTTGTATCAACACCAGTATCGAACATTACCTCACCCTACAGATCGCATGTGATCTCCTCTTGCTGAGAACCCAGTTTGAGTTCCCAAAGCTCTACTGAGCCCAGCAATTAAAGAGTCTAAGACTGCAACTAACAACTATTTTCAATTGTGATTCATGTATTTATTATCTTTTCAATTAAATCATAATTGTTCTGTGAGGAATGCACTGGACTTATTTGACATGAGCACAGATGGAGAAGTAGTGAACAGGTTCCATTTCAAAGCATTTATCATCTTTTCTTTCAGCTTAAGTCAGGTGTAGTTGAGTGGCTACAAATTGAAAGAAAGTCTAACATCTTAAATCTAAAAAATCTTATCTTAAATCTATCACGTCATCTTAACACGGGGGGGTTTAGTCTATAAAATGTCAGAAAATAATGGAAAATGTCCAGAACAAGTTTGCAGACCCCAAGACGTTCAATTTACAATTATGTTAAAAACAGACAAAAAAAAGCAAATCCTCACATTTAAGAGGCTGGAACCAGTGAGTGTTTGGCATTTATACTTGACAAATGAGACAAAAGATTATCAATTAACTAATAAATTAAGCGACTAATTGTTTCAACTCATAAATTTGTGTACGATTTCCTATTTTTGTTTTGTTTTCCAGCATGGAAGGAGCTCAAAAACTTTTGCTAATCGATTTTCTTTTACAGCGAAAATGCCAAATCTTGTCTGTTTCCACCTTCTCAAATGTGAAGATTTGAGTGCTAATGGTGTGACAGGTGGTGAACGAGGTTGTGTGTGTATATGCAGCAGGTCTATGAAATGTTCCAGATTTACTCAACTCCTTCAAATCAGTTTCTTGTGAATGCATATATCTGCAATAATATATATATTTATTTATTTATTTAGCAAAAGGCAGGGTGGTCACCAATTTTCAGTTTGATATATTTGTTGTATGTAGGGAATACTCTTCAGGAAATGTGATGAAAAGATGTTCCGATACCTAGACTAGAAAATCAATTGCCACCTGCCATCAATTAGCTAAATCTCAATCTCAAAGTTATTTGGGAAACAACGGGAAGTTATACCAGTAGTGCCAATTGCCATTTTAGCTACTGATTGGTTAACCAAGTCCTGTTGGGCTCTGACAGCATTTTTTGTTATTGTCTATCCAATATGGTGGACCACTGTAGGCCCCCACAGCTGGCTGGGGTAACGTTAGGTACCTGCTTAAGGCACAGTGAAAAAATATGACTTAGCGTGCCAATGTGTACATTTTCCACCTATTGCAAAACACAGAGAGGTAACGCTGTCGGAATAAAATGTAATTAATGTCAATACTTACATCATGTAGGGGTCGTCATCAACGTCATTCAAGTACCGAAACATGCTAGGTGATTTAACTCAGCTGGCTGATGCTAGCCAGCTAGCTAGGTAAACAGTCGTGTTTTTCAAGGATGAAATACAATGACGAATTCAAACTCTTATCAGGCTGAAATGGAGGACCTTTTACAAGCTCCGTCACGAAAATACTAAATCACTGCTACTGTTTACCAAAGAGACAGAAAGCTCAGTCCCACTAGATAGTAAATTCCAGAAACCTGGACCAAACATGAAAACGGAAGTCGGTCCTCTGACAAAGAGAAGCTACACTACTATCAAGTTAGCATCACAGCTAACAACCGGGATTTCCGGTCTCTGTATTTTTCAAAATAAAGTATTTCCCTAGAGGACATTTTAGCAAACTTTTTTTACACAATGCCATGATTTAGAATGTGAAATATTGTAAACCAAAATGTAAAAAGATTACATTTAACTAAACTACTAAAGCTCACCATAATAAACTCATATTTTGAAAGTTTTTTTCTATAAATGTGGAGTTTAATACAACAGATGCCAAAAGAGCAGTATGCCATTCATTTTATTATCAACAACTGTGCTTTTCCTACTGTGATGTCACAGAAAAACTCAAAACTTCTTCCATGTAAATGGTCTACTGAGGCTGGATTACCAACTGGGAAAACGGACAACTGGCCCCTAGACCCCAGACCCCAAACAGGGGCCACGGCTCCAGGTTTGCTGTGTGACAATTAGTTTGTGATCATTTCAAATTTATTTGGTAATACTGTATGTGTCATTAAAGTTCAATATAATTAAAATCAGAATCAACTTTATTGGCCAAGTATGTTGACATTTACTCATAAGATACAGATACAGCTAAACAAAGATAACAAGCTAAACATAAATTAAACATACAACTATTATACAGGCAAGACAGAAAGCTTTGTACAGGTCAGATTTGAGGTACAGGTAGTGCATGGAAGCGCAAATAATGATGAATATATATTGTATGAATAATGATTGGTTTGTGTGAATATATTGTGACTATATACACAGTATGTACAGTCTTCTTAGACAGTGTCTATGATGCTTAGAGCTATTGCACAATGTTTGTTACAGTATTATTATTGCATACTGTATATCCATGTTTATTTCACAGGAATTGTTTTTATACCTCTCTTGGCTGATGAGACGTAATTGTTCATGAGTGTGATGGTGTGTGGAAAAAAAGAGTTATGTAGTATGATATGTCTGGCTGTTGGTGTACAGTGTCCTACTAGAAGGAAGAAGCTGAAACAGGTTATATCCAGGATGTGAAAGGTCAGCAATGATTTCTTCTGGCCATTTCATGACTCCTGAAAGATACACCTCCATGTGTACTGAAGTCATATGGGCCTTAAGGCCCTTTCCTGTTGAGTGACACTCTCGTTTTATTGTTGTGATTTCCCGTTTACAAACTAATTATCAATTAGTAAAAAATCCATACACAACGCACAAATAGCATGAGACCAAGTTGTCATTCACTTATGGGAGACAAAGGTCAGCTCATGATAGAGAATAGAAAAGTTGATCTTACTTTGAGGAATGGAAGCTTGTCTTACAGAGAAATATCAGAAAAAAAGTATCTTTTGCCTCAAAAATACTCAATACTCAACTACAATTGCTGATAATAACATCATAGATGTAGAATAGATTAGAAACAATCCAACCAAATACATTATACAAAATTATACAAAATAATTAAAATTAGATCCACCTCAACCAGCTACAACATTAAAATACTACTTAAACATAAATGCATAAGTAACAATAATATAATCTGCATAATGGATACTTTTACTTTTGATACTTTCAGTACATTTTGCTTCTGTACTTTTATTTGAATGAGATTTTGGAGTAGGAAATGGGGTATTTTTACACTGAATATAGATAGATAGATAGACAGATGTCCTGCTGTGTGCGGTTCTGTCCAGCAGGCGGCGGTGTTTCTATTCTACATCTGTAAATGTGGCTCGTCTGGTCTGCGGCTGCGCTCAAAGTAATTCGACCCTCAAACCCGGATGTAACCAACGCCTAACCTGTCCGAAGAAAAACGGTGAGTAGAGTTAGAAAACAGTCTGAAATACCTATTTATGGTTAATTACACTATGGGACAAATATAGCAGAGTCACCTTGACAATATAACGTTTCTACAAAGAAGAAACGCTTGTTTATTGGTTTTATAAATTCGCGGGGCGTTGAAGTTTCCTAGCCAACAAGCTCAAATTAGTGTTGGCTAACATCAATCTGGTTGATGAAGTTGTCACATTTGTCAATTATCACCGCTGGTTGTGCGATTATTTTCTTGTGTTTGGCGTTATAGATTGAGCTGTTTGTAGTTTAGAAAGTAAGCTAACTGAGGCAACAAAGTGACAGTTGACAGACACATACTAACGTTTTCATTTTCTCACTTTATCAATCTGAGCTAATACAATCACTTAACTACAGTCAGGCTCAACTTTAGTGAACTGCTCGCTTTATGTTGGTTATAGCTTCAGAATTTCAAGTGTTTGCTTAAAGTTACAGCAGTTTTCAGCCCTCAGTTTATCCCATGAACAACTTATTTAGCGGAAGTGTTGGGCAGTATCCGCTTCTAAATTACATTGGGCTAATAGGCCGTCGTTTTTTTCTCTCTTTAACATCTCTGGTATGCAGCCTATGCGGAAGTTCACTGTCATCAATAATCTTTTGCACGCACATGTAATAACAAGCATGGTACGACGACTGTGAAGTGGTTTTCTTTTTTCTTCCAGTGAGAGCTTTACTTACCACTGCAAATACCACAAAATGGGAATGTATAAATAATATAAAATAATTGATTGATCTTTTCAGCACACCTGCACTTGATAAAGCATTAATTAAGAGTCTCATTACAATCTGAGAGCCTTTCAATTGACATGTCACACGAGGCTAAATGATCAGCCCTCTGTATAATACAGTTCAACAGCACCACAAACTACATCCTCAAAAATGATCATAAAGTTGAATCATCACCTCTCTAAAACAAAAACTGAACATTATAATCTTTTTGAAGGTAGGATTTATTGCAGGACTGTTGTATTAGACTGCATTCGTTTTAGCTCAGTGTGCCTAATAAACTGGCAACTGAGTGTAAGCTCAAGATGTGTTGTGTTTGTAAAATCTTTTAACATATTTTGTCAAATAAATGCAATGGATTCAAAATGATCAAAAGTAAAAGTACTCACTGCACAAAATGCCCCATGGGAGTGTTATAGTACTATGTACGTATGCACAATCATGTAAGAAGCAATTTAATGTTGTAGCTGGTCTAGCTGGTGTGGTCTGGCTAATTTTAACTACTTCAAATACTGTATGACAGTTTAATTTGTACTAATACATCATACTTTATAAAGTTATCATATGTTTTGTATGCAAGATCTCTGCCATGGCTTCCGGATAATCTAGTGGAGTAAAAGTACTCATTAGGCCCCAGAGCCACCCCTTTCAGAGTAGTATACTACTGTGCATTATTATTACTTAAGCATTACTGTGTAAGCAGCATTTATTGGTTGTAGCTGCTTAAATTAGAGCTGATTTTAACTAGTAACCAACTATATTTGTCAAATGAATGTGGAGGAGTAAAAAGTACAATACTGAATAAAGCAAAAAAAAAAAACTACTGAAGTACATATATAAATACATATAACATTGCCTTGCCTGTTGATGTAAATGTGTGGCCATTCATGTTGCTTCACATGTTGTATATGAGGCCAGACTTGACATAAACCTTGAATATGATATTTAGACTTCTTGTGTATTACTTCCTCTCTCAGTGTCTGGCTAGCGTATTTGCAGACACTCTTGTGATGTTTCTTATTTTCTCTTTATCCCTGTAGATGCAGACTATAAAATGTGTAGTTGTAGGGGACGGTGCAGTAGGAAAGACTTGCTTACTGATCTCCTACACAACCAACAAGTTCCCCTCAGAATATGTGCCTACGGTAAGAAGATTTAAGTATTGTATGTCGTAAACACATTGACTTAGAAACACCCCTTTCCTTTTAATATTTCTTCATGGCTAAAATACAATGCAATCAAACATGCTGCCTTTCGTTTTAGTCAAATTTATAGTCTTTTTTTTTGTGTGCTCAAAGGTTTTTGACAATTATGCAGTGACAGTGATGATTGGGGGAGAGCCCTATACACTTGGGCTATTTGACACAGCAGGTAACACAAATGTCTTTCAAAGTCTCTCTTTTTCTCTCTTATTTCTGTCACTCTAAAACAAATAGAAAAACGTCCCTGTCTCCCTTGTCATTGTTGCTCTCAGGTCAGGAGGATTATGACAGGCTGCGTCCTCTCAGCTATCCACAGACAGATGTCTTCCTTGTATGTTTCTCGGTCGTCTCTCCCTCATCATTTGAAAACGTCAAAGAAAAGGTCAGTTTTTAAATAATTTTTTCACTGATTGACCTTTGTTGTTAAATGTGTCTCACGTGCTGGTTTGCAGAATTAGTTTGACAGACATGTAGGTTTAGGATTATTTTCATTATCAATTCAGATTCAGATCATTTTGTCAATTAATCATTTAATTGTTAGGTATATAAAATGGCAGAAAATAGTGAAAAATGGTCATCACAATTTCCTTGTTTCCTAAGGTGACATCACCAAATGTGTTGTTTTGTCTGACCAATAGTCCAAAAAAGATAGTAAGTTTACTGTAACTTCACACAAAAAAAGTGACAAGTGAAACAAGGGAAAGTTTGGCATTTTTGCTTAAATGATTACTTAAACGAATAATCCATTATCAGAATAGTTGCCGATTAATTTTCTGTCAGTTGACTATTTGATGAATCTACTAATCATGCAAATTTAATCTTTGTATCTTTTTTTTTTCCTTCCCAGTGGGTTCCTGAGATTTCTCACCACTGCCAACGCACACCCTTCCTGTTAGTGGGCACACAGATGGACCTGCGGGAAGATAGCAACACAGTTGAGAAGCTGGCAAAGAACAAACAGCGCCCCCTATATCCTGAGAGTGGAGAGAAGCTGGCTCGCGACCTCAAGGCTGTCAAATACGTGGAGTGCTCTGCTCTGACGCAGGTACGGCGCACTGAAACTGAAAGCAACATGATATTTGTTAAATCAGGCAACAATAACAGACAGTATTCAAATGTTTGCTCTATGTTTTCTTTTGTCTTCTTTTCAAACAGCGAGGGCTTAAGAACGTGTTTGACGAGGCCATCCTGGCAGCCTTGGAGCCTCCTGAGACTAAAACCAAGAGAAAGTGCGTTCTTCTATAGATGAACAACGACATTGAGAGACGAAACGGTGTAAGAAATAGGTGGGGTGAATCAAAACATCAGAAAGACCAATGGCCATTATGAAAAAAAAGGACAAAACAAAAGGGGAAGGGAGGTACAATGCCGTTGAGACTCGTTCTAATACACGTGTACACTGATTGTGCCTTCAAAATAAACTTTGAAAGAGGAGCAAAACTTCAGCATGCAGTAAATGCAGCAAGTGTCACCATCTCCTTCTCTGAAAGCTTTTAAAATTGTTCTCTGCAGTGTTCTCTTTACAAACATTCAGGTGGGGCGGGCCCCCCCAGCCTGTCACTGTTGCTCCATTTGTTTTTTAGAAAAGACAACGATTCTTTCATCTAGTTGCCTTTGGCCTCCTCTGTGTTTTACTTGTTGTGGCCTATTGGGGCTTTTAAGCCCAGTGTAGGGAAACATAAATGAGGAAACACTTTTAACATTAAGTTTTTTAGTGAAATTTACATACAAGGGGCAACTTAATGTTAAGTGGTACTCTATTTGCTTTCTTTTCTGATCCTTTTGGATTGAATAATGAAAGCGAATGAAATAGATGTATTGTCACTCAAAACAAAAGTAGATCTCTGTAATGGTTACTTTCTTCTAATTCCCAGAGACTTCTGGGGAGGCCAAGTGCATTTTCTCCTATTTCCCTTCTTCAGTTGACTTATGAATTTCTATTTTATTCTTCTTTTGTTTATATTGTATTGATTCTGTGACTCTGTTTTGGGAATTTTTTTAGCAGTTACTCATTTTGAAACTTGAGTTTTTATTTTATCAAGATTTTTTTTTATTGCTAGACTACCAACTTTGAGCGATTGATAATATAACAAATTAAGTTGTAATGTATTTTGAATAGATCTTAATCTTAATAGAGATTGAGATGATAACCTTTTGCTAGTAAATTGCTGGGTGTTTGTAATCACAGGATATTTTTAATAAAATGGTTTAATGGAAAGTAGCCATTGTTTTGTATGTTTGAAGGAGAATGCTACATGCATAACAAATCATAAGAGAGCTACGTCTAGTTAACCGCAGCAAAGGTGTTGCGTGTAGTTTGTCTTATGAACAAACAGCTGAGTGTATCTTTGAGGCCTAACAAATGTGTTAAATGTTTCTATACATATACAATTCTATACAATTCTTTATAAAGTAAAATCAATATTTGAATATTTGAAAACTGAGCAGGAATGTGATTCACGTCACTTGAGTGAAAAAGATGCATAAACATAATACCAAAATCTATACAAATATAAAAGAAATAGCCCATGAATGTCTCCAAACTACAGGGGCCCACTCATCAAACATTGCTCCAGAGTGCCTCTAGTGGTCAAAAACTCCATAGGGTACCTTTAACTGTGCAGCTAAACTATGTGACTTAGTCAGGAATTTCAAGTATGACAATATCTTAGACACATCTGGGCAATAAGAAACTCAAGAAACATATTTTGGATAAATCTACTGTATTTATTAGATTTTTTGAACAGACCTAAAAAGGTGTCACATGAAGGTGAGGGACAAAACACAAGACAGACACTGATGTAAGTAAAAGTTATTCTTGCTATTTAAGATGTTGTTGTTGGAGACTGGAGTGAAGCAAAGACTCGTATATAAATAAATAAACCAGAATAGAGAAGTCTATGACACAATAGTTTGCATAAAATAGAAATAGACCTGCAATGTTTCCGTTAGTTCTGGTTAAGTTCAGCTTTAAAAGCTTTGTCAGTTCAGTGTGAGATTAACTGTTGAGCGTGTTCATGTGTATTTGTGTGCATGCATGTCCATGCCTGCCCACCTGTCGGTCTCTTAATGTGATTTTAGTTTGTACTTACTGTTGATGCTTTGTCATTGTTCTTTGTGTTTACACATGCTCTAACTTTGCAGCGTTTACAACAGAATCCTCAAACTTAACTCTGTCTTCACTGCTTCAGTTGAAAAGGAGTTAAATTAAGACTGCTTTTGGCCAGAGTTTAAGATAATTTGGTGCTAAAGGTGTGAATTAAAAAGTGTTACGTTGTCCTTATACCGTCTTGTGTTCACAAGTGTCTGTCTAGTGGTGTGTTCGGGTCTTTCTGCTCAGGCGGTTTGGTCTTGTTTTGGGCCTGCTTAGACTCTGCAGGTGTGAATGGTGACTGTGTTCTTGCACTGCTGGCAGCGGACTGAGCAGCACCAGGAAAACTTGCAGGAGCAGCGCTGCACCACCTCAGCCCGGCCCGCTCTGTAACCCGGCCCGCAGCACACCAGCTCACAGCCGTCTGGTGCCAGCCGAGAGGTTCCTGAGTTTTAGAAGAGAGCAACATCATTTTTCTGTGATTGTTTTGATTGATAAGTTGGATTATCTAGACTGTCACTGTGAGATGGTCTTGGCGTTGATCTTACCATTACATCTCCTACCAGCAGTCCCGGGGATACCGTTGTCAGGGTCGAGATGGCAGAAATCTGGGGAGGGCGCAAGGTACACAAGGTCTCTGGCAGCAGGGGGTTTGACCTGCGGGTCACGGGGGAGCAGGGCTGTCCTGGATCCTATACGAGTCAGGCGAACCTAAAGAGAAGGAGGATGTTGAGAGCGATAGTTCATGAGTTCATAAGTTCCCAACTGAGCTGAAAGAAGCACAAGGCGTATTCTGATACCTCTGTGGCTCCATCAAAGCGTTCCTTGAGCACAACGCCGACGCGCCTGAATGGAGGCATCACCTTCCAGCAGGTCCTCAACTCACAGGAGCCAGAGACGCCATGACACTTGCACTCCACCTGCATGTTGTGAAGGATGGCCTGAGGATGAGAGAAGAGTGAATATATAAGTGGAGCAGATTGTCACTGACAGTTGGAAATTAAGTGAGATGTCGTCAAAGAGTGTGTCCAACGACCTTTCGACCAGCCTCGTTGTTGTGGAGGTTCATGAGTGGTCGCCCAGCTGAAAGCCCCTTGGCTCGTTCTGGTTCATCCACAAATGTTTGGGAGAAAGCCACACCATAGGACAGGTTGTCACTGCACCCTGACCACTGGAAACCTGTGGTTGGACAGAGAGACAGTACTGGGGATCATTGAACCCTTGAAACAATTGCTCTTTTTAATTTAAAGCTGAAAAAGATGGCTGTTCGATACTAAGTCCACACTGGATCACACAAGGCAGAAGCAGCTGCTGCACCACTGTCTGTGGCTTCTATCTCTCATCCATATTGTACTTATGGCCATGACCTGCTGTGACATCACTGCCTGGGATGTGGACATCAGTGCTTCATATTTGATAGTTTGAACCCACAGAAAACAGTGTAGCAGCAGGGATGCGTGTGTGACTCAGTGTTGGATTCACCCGTTACATTTTCATGCAGTGGACTCCAAGCTCACCCTCTGGGCTGACCCCCCTGACCTTCCTGTCACAGCCACACCTCTCCAGCTCCCCGCGGGTGCAGGCTCGGGTCACAGCCACTGCCACGGCTGCTGAGGACAAAGCATGCACAAAGGCCGCCTCACGAGTCCCTGAATCCAAAATGGAGCACACAAACACGGAAATTCTTATTTTGAAGTTCATATAAGTGCTGCTCAATGTATAGATTCATCAGCAGGTAATTCTCCATAACACATTTTAGCATACCTTGGTTCATGACTCTGCCAAATACATTGATCCCACGTGCAGTGGTGGAACAGTTCCAGCGGCGATTCCTGAACTGGTGCTGGCACTGAGTTAGACAGGGACATGCATAGCAGTGAGATCTTGTAAAAGATGATGCTGACAATGATGGCATAATGAAATGAGTGGGTGTTTTGAGACAACTGGTGATGATGCCTGCAGGTCATGACCTGGGGACTTCTTCTGACCATACCTCTTCTATGACCATCTCTGCTGCCTTGCGTACGGACTCCATGACCTCCCCTCGCGCCCTGCACACCCCCACCTGCCCTGGGGTCAGCCCCCTCAGCCGCGCACATGGGGCAGCACCGGACACAGGCCTGGAGCGAGGCAGCCTCGCCAGGGAGCTGGGATACAAAGGTGGAGAGCGGTATCGTGAGTCAGATCAGGCTAGGAAAGGCAAATGATTAGCCAAGGGGACAAAAAGAGAGGCTGCATACTAAAGAAAAGAGGGAGGGAGTGAAAGAGGAAGAGCACATGAAGAGGAGAAAAGAGGGTACAAAAAGGATGAAGAGGTAACGACCAGAGAGAGTTTTAGAGAGGATGGAAACAAGGGGAAGACCAGGCAAAGAAGACAGAGAAGGCACAGTGAAGGCAGAGAGAAAGAAAAGAGAAAAGGTCACCAGGAGAGAGACAAAGAGAGGGGAGCGACTGAAAGAGATTTAGAGACATGTCACCATCTTTTAAAAGTTATAGCATGACAAACAAACTCCCTCTTTCTCTTCCTTTCTCGCAAGCTAGACTTACAGCCAGTTGGTTGCCATGGTGGGGTGGGTTGCCCATAGCAACAGGAGGAGGAGTGGTGCCGTGAGATTGACAGTGGAGACAGTTGGCATCAGACTGTCTGTCTGTCTGTCCTTCTCCGTGCGTCAGGCTGGGTCTTTGGACAGCACGCTGCCCGTCTCCACAGTTGAAGAGATCTGTCCGTCTGTTTGTTGTGGTGTTGATTTATGTTTCTGGCCCAGAGTCTGGGGATGATCCCCGCATATCTGTTGAAATGACAAAGTTAGCAGGTCAGAGACAAAAACACTGCTGGAGTAGTTGATCATCCCTTTTAAACTTTGACAAAACAATAATTTCATGACCTATGACCCTTGTGTAATCATGCAGCTTTGAAAGCTGCAAATATGAGACAACAAAACATTTACTAAGACTGTACGCACAATTTTTGTTTTGTAAAAGTAACACTGATTCTTACCAGTTCATAGCCCTGTGATATCCAGTTATCCTTCTTTTTGATATTGGGTTGATCAAATTGAAATTTTATCCCAATTTCAATCAATAAAGATGTTCATCAGTTTCCTCTCTTGTGCTGTCAGTGACAGCAAAACCATGCTCACAGGAATGTTTTACAAACTGCAAGCGAAACTCATCCTTTAGACACAAAAATAAGTCCACATGTCCCAATTTAATTGAACATATAAATAGAATCTACCCCCCCCCCACAAAAAAAACAAACAAAACTTAAAATCCAGAAGTGCTAGTGACATTCACTTTTCTACAAAAAAGCAGAATAATATTGTGTCAGCAAGTGCTCAGTTTCGTTCCCAAGAAAACAAAAGTGTCCATTCCAGGTTGAAACAGCAAGAGTGAGTGAGAGCAGTGAGATGGGAGTGATGGGTTATAAAGGAGGTAGAGAACGAGGGTGGGAGAGAGAGGACAGGCGTAATCCAGGGTGTGGAGTGATGCCGAGGGAGGGGAGGAGGAGGAGGCGGCTTTGAGAAGGATAATGGTTGTACTACGTAAGTATTAAGAGTGTAAGTATGCTTTCTATTGTGTTTGACATGAGACCTCAAATCTGAGCCAGCACTGCAGATTGAATGATTATCACAAATAAATGTGTGTTAGAGTGTTTTTTTTGTATCCATGCATGTTAATGTAAGTGCATTTGCTGCTGAGAAACACTTAATGAGAACACAAACTGAAACCTTTTGTTCCCTCTATTTAAATACTCAGCAGGAATATTGATCCATCAGCTGCCCTGCAAAATCCTCGCATCAAAAACTATGACACAGCGTTTCTGTTTCCACGTATATGTATATGCATGTGAAAAAGTGTCTTACCTAATGTTTAATTTTCCCAAACTTTGTTGCTCATTTTACGAGCCCCCCCCTCCCCTTCCTCTATCTCCCCCGCATTTGCCCTCTCGTTCTCCCTCTCTCCAGCTCCCTATATTGTCTTAGAAGAAGGGGTGACATTTAGACAAGGGGAAGAAAACACACTGCAGACAAATATTGGAACTGAGGCAAATAAATCACGAGATAGGAGGGAAAGGAGGGCACAAGGAGAGAGCGCATGAGTGTTACACTGGGGTTAGGAAAAGGCAGTAAAGCATAACAAAGGTTTGTGACATATACATTTGGGGTGAAAATGTGTGCAGATTTAATAGTTGAGAGGGGAACCCAAAATACTCAACAATGTTAGAACAGTGTTTTATGAATTTATGCTAGCACTGAGCAACACACAGCATAACATGTAAGCTATATTGCATGATTAATTGTTATTTGCTGTAAATCATTTGCACTGTGTGATTATAGTAATTCAAATTAAGTGCACTACAGGTTATTTAGTAGTTTTCTCTTTCTTTTTTTTCTCTTTTTGTCTCTTTCTGTTTAGCCAGTGATGCAATGTTACAGAGAATCTCTCACACTTCTAAGGATAGTGTGTAACTGGAAGGAAAATGCTGCAGCTTCTTTATACATTATATAAATTCATCTGCAGATTTTAAAAAAAAAGTGTTGCAGCTCTGCTTTCAGCTAAATTTGTGTGTCTTTTAGCTGTCGGAGCTGTAAAAGATCATTGTTTCTCTTTTGTTCCACACAGGAGGAGACATTTGTGAAATTTGTTTTCTATTAGGCTGCTGCTGTTGTTTGAATGGTTCTTCATTGTGGAATATGCTACATCTGAGGGCCATCTTGTGTCTAACTGTGTAGGAGATATATAAATTGACCTTTTTAGGCTCACCATTCCAGCCATCACCCCAAAAAGAAACCATTGTCACAGTCCTTACATAAGACCTGAGACCATCCATTGACCATGTCCATTTGAACAATCAAAGTAAATAATCTATAATTTAAAACATTTAAATATGTTATTTAAATGTAACTTATAACAAATAACACTCAAATAATATTCTACCACAGTCAGAGGCTTAACCGAGATGGAGGTTTTGCTAAACTAGGCTAGTTAGCTTTTAGCCAGCTAGTTTATCTGCTATTATTTTTTTCTACATTATGATTAGATTTAGCTACGGCCTTATTTTGGGGGTATAATGAACTCAGTTACTAAAATGTTGAAGCATCAAAATTAATTTTTCAATTACATGAGACAAGTACAAAGTGGTAAAATTAGCTTTAGCTTTAGCATTAGCTGAGGCTATCTTACCAGAAAACTTTAACTAGCCAGAGGGCATTCACTGCAGCTCAGTTTTTACCAATCTTTTTTTTTTCCTTCCACATTTTACATGTTTGTTTTGTTTAATTGCAGAATATATACATAATATATATATATATATATATATATATATATATCTTTTTACCTATGTTAGATTCTGGTCCTAACTCTACTTTGACCAAATTGTAGTTGATCGTCAGTCATCAGTGTTGGTTGATTATGACGGGAGCTCTGTAATTTCCTTAATTTTATGGATGAATAAATTGAACCTCTAAGGCATTTCGTTTTACTCCCAGGGGCCAATAAAATAATAAAGGTTATGCTGCAGCATCGTCACTCCTGATGAAACTTATTTACTCTTAAGGCCTCTTTTGTTAAATCAGACGAGTCAGTGCGGCACTGCAACCAAACATTTGCAGATTCTGTCACAGTCCCTGTCCAGGATTTGGTGGCCCATCTACCTGAACCCTCTGACACCCAATTCCTGAGTAAATGGTCACCCCATCCACACACCCTCTCTCTCTCTCTCTCTCTCTCTCTCTCTCTCTCTCTCTCTCTCTCTCTCTCTCTCTCTCTCTCTCTCTCTCTCTCACACACACACACACACTTTTCCTCTGTCTATATCTGCAAAGACAGGTTTCTTGTAGGCCCCCTTCCCTCCTTTTTTTGTCCTCCTCATGTCGTATTCCTCCTTTGTGTCCCCTGTTTCTCCAAGTGACGTCTTCCGCTGTCTCCCACAGCAACACCATGGAGATGAGCTGGCCACTGTCATGTCCGGCGCCTCTGTTATGCTCATCCCTTCACCCCTCTCTCGTAAATAACTTGCCCTCTTTTTTATCTTTATCTTTCCCCCATTTTGTGGACATTTTATCATGCTGAAATGGCCCAGTGCTGATTGACTGTAGACAGGTTGCAGAGCCTAAAGAGATGCTTGTTAAAGCTTCAGCATGACATATACGTTGAGATGACTTGCATTCCCTCCGTTATAATGGGAGGCAGCATCAGACTTTGAGACACTCTGCTGTGAGGTGGGGCAACTCTAAACTGATCTTACTTTGTCCACTAATGCTTACCATGGGATTGGATGATGGGCCTCATTCAGAGATGGTCGCCTCAGGGTGACTCTGGACTTCAGGAACACATTTCTGCCCAAGGTCATTATGAGATAGAAATGTGACCCACCACCTTTTGCTCTCTCCTTCATTTGCTTTGTTACTTCTCTGCACTTGAGGGCTACCTGCCTCAGCAGTCTGAGTGCAGATAATCATAGCAGGCAGTAACATGACTGCTGTGCATGAGCACGCTCACATTGCTCAGGCATCTCTGCCAACAAAGAGCTGAATGCACTGCTGTGTATGAATGTGTGCGGAGCGTGTGCATGAATATTATGGGATGGCGGGCGGTGGTGTTGTCAGGCAGGGAAGTGGGGGTGGCAGAGTGGGCGGTGAGCTGTGTGCACATGGGGGGAGGGGGCAGAGGGAATGGACGACCCATGAATATTATGGAATGATGGTGGTGTTGGGGGGGGTGGGGGGTGGGTGCAGTGCGTGTGAGGTGGAAAGATAGCTGTGCATATGGGATAGAGGGAGTAGGAGGAGGTGTTGGTGACGGCGGTGCACGTGAGTGTATGTGCACGCGCATACATGCATGTGAAAGGGGCATTCAAGCGATAGTAACAGACAACGGCCAGACACAGGCCTTTGTTGCTATGCGATCTGCATGTAGCAGTGAGGGAATATTACAGAGTGGCCGTAGCAGGAGAGGAAGCAGGGGAAGGCCTCTGGGCTCACATTTTGACTGTTCCTGCCCTATTCTCGGATATCTACTGAACCCAACGTGCAGAAAATACCATCTCTGATACAACAGAACTCTTTGTTAATATGAACCAGAAAATAATAAAATGAATGCAGCTTATGTATGAAATAGTGTTTTCAGTTTTAACGGTCCATTAATGCATTTCTGGCCTTCAAGGAGCAAAGCACAGACCTTCAATCACTTCCCTGTTTAACAGTGAAGAAGGTGTTGCTGCTGTAAAGCATTTTGTCACCTAAAATAAAAGTACATATGCATCTTTAAAAACTAGGATACCCATTTAAAATGTAGGAACTTCAAATAAAATGTGTAATGACAGTACAGTACTCTGTGGTTGTCACTCTCAATGGTAACTTGTCTTACTTACACCTTAAAAAGCAGCTGCCTGCCAGTGGGTCAGTAACTCATTACAAAACTGTTAATGTGCAGCCAAACATTGTCCAAACTCAACTGTATTTCAAATTCTTCCAGAGACCCCCAAATTTCTTGACATACCAAATATGCTAGGCTGAGTTTTGGGTCAATGTTTATAAAATGAAACAATGGTGCCGCCATGAAACACATGGAGTCTTGGGTTATAATTTTGCACGCAGTGTAAACATCATGAAGCGTCACTAAAGAGCTGGAACAAGATGATTTGGAATATACTGACGGACAGTGTAGGATGAGATAATTTAACTGCCTAAAAAGTACTACAAAGTGAAAATGTGTTAAGGGGTTAATTCCTGGTGACACTATTTTTTTTTTTTGTGAAGATTTTGTCTGATAGCATCCAAAATGTGTGTGTGGACAAATTCCTGTGTGTGGGTGTGAGAAGGGAACACATTATTGAACATGCCCATCAGATTCAGAGTGATTAAGAAGTGCGATTCAAAGAGGTATAAATGGCTGAAAACCTCCCATGGTGTATCAGAAAGTCTGTACACAGCATGATTAGACTAGCGTGTGGCCTTCAAGTGCTCCTTCTAAGCTCTTCTTTGAGTCCAAACATTTCAAATAGGACTTGTTGAACATTCAAGTGCTTTCACTTTAAAATGTTGGTAGGCGTTTGGTGGCATTAATCTACAATGTGCTGCAGCACCAGAACCAAGTGAAGAGATGCTGCAGCGGGCCTGTAACAGATGTTTTACTTTATTTATGTAACATGTTTGCACAGTATGTTATTTTTGCCATCTGTAGTTGACATGGCTTCTATGTCACATCTTGACAATTCTGGTACCATAGAAAATCCCATTTTATTACATTTTTATCATATTTACTATTATGATAGGCCTCTAATGTGCAGCAGCTCAAGTCTTATTTACTGTCATCCAAACAGAACTTAAAGGCAGCATTGTGTGTGTTTTTATGAATACATTTCAGCCCTTTTAGTTTGGTGTTTTTGTGTTGTGTTATAACACAAAGTACAGGTTGGTATGCATGGGGACACGTCACAAAAACTACATACATCAAATATAAAATAACAACACAGTGCATCAGCCATCCTAGCATCCTCAGTCAAGGCAATTCAAATCATGAATATATAAATACATGAATTGCACCCCCTCCCCAGCATGCTAAAATTGTGAATAAATAAATACATAAATTGCACCCTGCTCCTATGCTAAAATCATGAATTCATACATATATTGCACCTCACCAATAAGGCTATCCCATTTTATTTAATTGTGTTATTACCATGGGAATACGTTTTAGAGAAATGTGCTTACTTTTGACCTGCGTCCCTAAACATCAGGCCAAGATACTGATGTACACCTGCCATCTCTCTTGTGCACATGGACATCTGTTGGCCTATGTTGCACTTGAAGGACGATGGATGATCAGATCACAGATGTGAAACAGATGTGTTGCAGTCTAGCTGTAATAAGAACACAGAAGGCCTCAGCCTACTTCAGGGATACTGAGCAGGGATGTAAGCATCATTGTTGTACATATCCAAATCTGATTCAGTGTGACAAAGAAATGCAGAGATGAGGAAATGAGTGTTCCTCTGTCACAGCGTATCAATAAGTCTGTATTCAGAATGATTAGACTCACGTGGCCTTCAAGTGCTCCCTCTAAACTCATATTTTGACTTGTTGCATATTCAAGTGCTTTTACTTTGAAATGGTGTTATGAACAAAACAGACCCTGTAGAGCCAAAATGACCATTTAGCGGCCATTTTTATTTGTTTTTTTTAAAGATTTTGTAAAGTAAGCAGTATAAAGCCACACCAGGACTAAGTGGTAGAGTATGCAACTGGAGCAGACCTGTAATGGATGTTTTAGTTCATTTATTTACACTTTTTCTTTTATACAGTGTAATTGCCATTTGTAGTTGGTGTGGTGTCTATGTGCTCAGATCCTTGAATGGTAGTAGTACCAATGAAAACCCTAACTTTCGCAGTCATAATTACTGTTTCGATGGGACTCTGGCGTGCCGAAGCTAAAGTCTTATCTACTGCATAACAAAGTGAACTTGAAGGCAACATTTTGTGTGTTTTAATCAATTTACTCTCCTTTCCCTTGCATTCCACAACATCGGACTGGTATGATGTGCACCTGCCATTACTCTTGTGGACTTGAACACCTGTTGGCCTTTGTTGCACTTGAAGGACTTGACCATACATAAACATACATACAATCACAATCATCTTGGCCACTGGGACAGATGTGGTGCAGTCTAACTGTAATAACAACACTGTGACAGGAGGCCTCGGCCTACTTCAGGGATGCTGAGCAATGTTGAAGACATCATCAAAGTATTTCACACACATCCAGTTCTGTTACACCACCAAGCTCAGCTGGCCTGTTTGACCTGTACGCAGCACATGTTGGCGTGTCCTCTACCTGTGTATGGAGTGTGCAGGAACAAAAGTGAAGGCTCTTTGACTTCTTGGCATAGCCATGTTCACACCCAGGTGGATGCTCAGTGAGTATTATGGTCTGTCACCAGTGGACTTGAGCTCCCTTGGTAGACCATGTGACTGGTATTTTTTTCTTTCTTGTCTTTTTAGGAGTTGTATATTATGGGATGTATGCTGCTACTGCTGGAGTATTATGGTCTGTCGAGGAGCTGCAGGGAGGGGGTGTCACCATGACAACGGGGTTGCTAAGGGGGCTGGGACTGCTAGTGGAAAGGGGAAGGAGTGTGCATGCAATGAGGCTGGTGCATGCATGTCTAGTGGTGGTAGTGTACGTGCGTACGTGCGTGCGCGCGCGCGCGTGGTGGAGGGGGGTGGGGGCAGGCTGAGTATTATGGTCTGTCCGTTGCGAGGTAACTATGCAGAGTCCTGTGTGAGTGTGGGAGGGGGGGATTATTATGGGATGTCTGCCCCCTTTGTGTGTTTGTGAGGATGTTAGCTAAGCTCTGCCTGTAAGGTTGGGGGAGAGAGAAGAGGGGGACGGAGCAACGTGTTTTGGGTCATTGACGGCTCATTTTTTAATTTCGCTGATCAGTGGTTCAGCCGGGCTTAATGAATGAGCACTAAATGACAACAACTGCCGCACAAACAGCCTGACTTGTATTCATTCTTGCGCCGAGAGAGAGAGCACACCTCGACCCGGGACTACACACACACTACAGTAAGTTTCCAATGTGAAGGTAGGGTTTCAATGCTTAAACTTTTCTTTGATGTGTTATTATAACTCGACAGGGCCAATTTGCCGCTTATACTTAATACTAATAATGATGGATGTCACACTTAACTTAATCCACTGCTGTGTAGAAAAAAATACCTGCAAATCAACAACAGATAATGTCAAAGCGTAGATAATCTAGTTATTCAACTTGTTTGAGTGCGCAGGTGGTCAATTAGATGCCATACAAATAATAAGGAATGAGAAAGGATTATGCCATTTATTATTATTTATTTTTCAGCACCCACCACCACCCCCTCCCTTCCTGGACACCCCCGGTCCATTCTCCAACAGTCCCACGTCATTTTCCCTCCTCCCTCGCCGACCGAGGACCAAGGTTTAGGAGGGATTAATTCGACCAGCAAGGAATAAAATTAAAACGCTGGGAAAATGTCGGGCAGCGAGGATGAGAGGGAAGACTTTGGAGCCGCGGACGAGCACTCACTTCTTCACGGTGAGCTCGCCTTTTTCCCCTCTGAAGAAGGTCCATCTCTCTCTGTCACTTGAGCTCGCCGAAGCTAACGTTAGCTTAAGCTAGCCAGGAGTAGTCGGCTCCCGCACTCGCCATAACAGATTAGTTAGCTAACTTGTCAAGCAAGTGTTTATAGTTTTATTTGTTATTTTGTAGCCCCTCTTATTCCTTCAACCTCACGCGTGTCTTCCTTGAGTGCGGGCGTGAACTGTCAAAGTTTCAAAGACTAGTTTCAACCTGTGCTGTTGTGGCATTCACGGTGTGTGTGTGCGCGCGTGCACGAACATTTGCCAAGTCGTGCCAGCGCGCGGTCTGCTCTGTTCTCCTTCTGGCCTGCGGCAGTGCTCCTGTCCGTGTGCACACTGTCTTTATCTTACTAATTAAAGCGTGTCACCCGCAGGTGAGGACGAGCCGGAGGATGCTGTGTCTGACGTAGACCAGGTACCCAAGTCGAAGAAGAAGAAGAAAGCCAAGAAGAGCAGCCGAGAGAACAGGAGCAGCAAGAGGCAGAGACCCGTCAGAGAGGTTAGATTTTGCCAAACTTTTCATATCAAGGTCGTAGAATTAAATTGTTATGGCTGTGACTCAGGCAACTCAGGGGATTTGACTTGGTGAACAATTCTGCAACTGTCAACTCACCACGTGGGGTCACAGCTGGGGGAGTGACATGTTGCGGATATGGATTTATTGCCTGCCTAATAGTGCACATTAAAACAATTACAAGGGACCCCTGTGAGTCCTTGGGCTCCAGTCTATTACCCACAGATCTACTGGACATGCTCAAAACATCCCAAAGTGATGGATTTTGTGCAGCCAAATAGGGAACTAGTACACCAGTTCTGTCATGTGCTTCTGAGATTTATTCACAACAGACTGTGATGTAAAACATATGTGGAAAAGATGCATGAATCATAACTTCTGTGGATATATGATGTCATTAATATAAAGGGTCAGGATTAAAATAAGAGAGATGAGCACATATCCTGAAATTAGGGCTGTAACTAACAATTGCTTTTGTTATTGATTGTACTATATGATAAAATATCTGTAAGTAGTGAATAATGCATAGTATAATTCCCCAAAGCCCAAGATGACGCACTCAAAATGCTTGTTTTGTCTGACAGTCCCACAGTCCAAAACCCAAAGATATTCAGTTTACTATGCTATGATACAGAGCTGCAACAATCAGTTGATTAGTCGATCAACAGAAAATGAATTATGGATTTTTAAGGAAAAATGCCAATCCTCTCTATTTCTGGCTTCTGAAATGTGACTTTTTCTGGTTACATTAGTTTTCAATGACAGTAAAAACATGATTTTGCTTTAACAATGATTAAAAAGATTAATTGATTATTAAAATAGTTGTCAACTAATTTTCTGTAAATCGACCAATAGATGTAGTGACTGATGTTTCAACTGTGCCTGAAATTAGAGATGAACCATGCATTGACCAATGTAGCTCCATGGATGAGCAGAGCTGTGTGACTTCCCCACCCCAATAGAGTGGCATGATTATCACTAGGAATCAAGTGATTATCAAATATCAAATAAAAAGGATGACACTGTAATTTGTAATTCATATGATATATAAGTATATAAGCACCAGTGTTCTTCATGTAATTTGCAAAGTGGCTCTTTGTCTTGCAGGAGTTGCCAGTCAGCTCCCCAGAGCACCTGATTGGAGTAGAAGTAGCAGAGAGAGATGCGGAGGAAGGAGTTGTGCGGTCAGAGAGTGAAGGAAGTGATTATGCCCCCGGGAGGAAAAAGAAGAAACGCTCCAGCTCTGCCAAAGACAAGAAGAAAGGAGGTGCGGCAGCAGAGAAAGGAGGCTCGTCCAGCTCGAAGAGCAAACGCAAAGATCCGGAACCTGAAGACGATGAGGATGATGAGGATGATTGCCAGGTAAAGATTCATTCAGGCTCAGCTGCAGAATGGATAGTTAATTTGTTCAGGGCTAACATGACAAACTAACCTCCCCCTGTTTGTTCTTTTCAACCCCTCTCCTCCCACCTCAGCCTAAAAGCTCCACCCAGCTGCTGGAGGCCTGGGGCATGAAAGACATTGACCACGTCTTTACTCAGGAAGACTACAGCTCCCTCACCAACTACAAGGCCTTCAGCCAGTTTGTCAGGTAAGGAAACCCCTTTTGTATTAACAGTAGATACTATTATTTGCCTCTGCCTCGTTATTAAGGAGCTATACACATATGGAAATATAAATAATCACTATATTTCTTGTGCACTTTATGTCCTTAGGCCTTTGATTGCAGCTAAGAACCCTAAAATTGCTGTGTCCAAGATGATGACTTTAATGATGGCTAAGTGGAGAGAATTCAGCACCAACAACCCTCTGAAGGTATTTCAGAACTGAACTAGGTGAAGGTCTGACTGTAATGAATGAGACTTGTCATTATATGCTGTCCCCTCGTGTGTTTGACAGTAGAGAGCAGAGTTTCTCACTCTGTGCTTTGTCCCCCTGTAGGGTTGCGCCACTGCCAATGCAGCCCTGGCAGCTGCCAATGTGGCTGCAGCTGTGGAGAACATGGTGGTGGCAGGGACAGACGGAGGGGCAGAGACCGCTGCTGCCACTTCACCCGCACCTGCCCCTGCTCCTCCCGCTGCTCAGACACCTGCTGCTCTCCCGGCAGCCCCTGCACCTCCGCTCCGCAAGGCCAAGACCAAAGAGGGCAAAGGTAAAGTAGGATAAATGTTAAAAATGATTATTAGGCTCAACATGAGGATAATTCATGAAGGTAAAGGTGGTTTGTTATTTATGAACCTTGTAAGAACACAATTTCTTATTTCATTATTGTGTTTATTATTGAAAAATCTGCCATTTCAATATTTATCTAACTAGATTGTTTTCTTGATTAAACTTTAATCGATGTCCTGTCAGGTCCCAACGCTCGGAAGAAGTCGAAGCCCACGCCTAAGCATCCGCCGAAGCCCAAACCTAAGAAGGTGGCTCCACTCAAGATCAAACTAGGGGGCCTCAACAGCAAGAGGAAGCGCACCTCTGTAAGACATTTTTTGGCGTCTCTTTACTTTTGAGAATTAAACGATCCTTAAATCAGAATATTGATATTGCACTATGATGAAACCAGGTATTTCTCTCATTCTCAATGTCCTCCTTCTCACTGTCTCTCGTCAGAGTGATGAAGATGAACCCGATGTTGACAGTGACTTTGACGACGGGAGTTTCTCTGTGTCAGATGGCTCCAACCGCAGCAGCCGCCCTAAGAAGAAACCCAAGAGTGCGAAGAAAAAGAAGAAAGGTTGGCATGGAAATATTATATAAAGTCTGTTCTGTCATCTGTGCTTCAATGCTGGAGAGAGATTTGAGAACGGACGGCAGCTTATTGCAGGAGGTTTCGCTCTGTCGAATAAGATCAAAGTCAAGGCCAAAATGAAGGATGTTTCTCCTTATGTGTCCAGGTCTCTGTATCTAATTTTCTCTCATCTTCTGTGGACATGTTCTCTCAGTGGAGACGGAGGATGGCGATGGCTACGAGACAGACCACCAGGACTACTGTGAGGTGTGCCAGCAGGGAGGAGAGATCATTTTGTGTGACACCTGTCCCAGAGCTTATCACATGGTCTGTCTGGACCCTGACATGGAGAAAGCACCTGAGGGCAAGTGGAGCTGCCCACACTGTGTGAGTACCGAAAGCTCCCCTCTCAGCGCTGTGCAGAGAAGACCATTAAGTCCTATGTTAGAGAAGATTGGACCTGTTTCCACCTGTCTGTAAAATACTGTTGAAGTGTATTACTGGAAAGTTGCACTGACAGGAGGATTGATTGTTGGGAAATCGACTTTGTTAATGGTGATTTAAGATTTTTTCTGTGTTCTTCATTTCTCTTTGTCTTCTGCTGCCCCCCCCCCCCCCCCCCCCCACAACCATTTTACTCATGTTCCTGTATATCCTCTCCTATTCCCCACCACATGTCTCACCCCCCATCCCCCACTTCCTCCTCTTGTCCCTCCCTCCCTCCACTATGACTCCACACGCAAACATGCACGCATGCCACACGCACACACTTCCCACCCCCGGCGCTCTTGAAAATCACCCCACACCCCTCCCTTTTTTCTTTTCACTCTGTTCCGCATACCTTCCCCGCCTGTCTACCCCCCTCCTCCCCCTCACACTCTCTCACACACACACACACACACACACACACACACACAAACACATACCACCTCCCTCTGTCTGTAATTCTGGCACCAGGAGAAGGAGGGGATCCAGTGGGAGGCCAGAGATGATCTCTCTGAGGCTGAAGGGGAGGATGAGGAAGACAGGAGGGATGAAGGGGTGGAGGAAGAAGACGACCACCACATTGAGTTCTGCCGGGTGTGCAAGGATGGAGGGGAGCTGCTTTGCTGTGACACCTGCCCCTCCTCCTACCATATCCACTGCCTCAACCCTCCTCTCCCTGAAATCCCCAATGGAGAATGGATCTGCCCCCGCTGCAAGGTGAGCGCTGTGCAGTGGTGCGTACAAGTCTGCGCGTGCATGCGCTCATGTGGGCGTGCATGCGGATACAGATTCCATCTTGTGCACGCCTACAGTATTTTAGATAAACCAAGGCAGTCTTGCAGTTTTTATTCTGCTTATTTCTCATGTCCTAAAAATTGATTCATATAATTTTTACAAACAGAATGTCTTACCTTTTCTTAGCATCTTATCCTAAATTGTTTTCACTCCTTTCTTAATTCCTAACAGTGTCCACTGATGAAGGGCAAAGTCCAGAAGGTTTTAACATGGCGATGGGGTGACCCACCAGCCCCCACCCCTGTCCCTCGACCTGCTGACCTCCCTGCTGATGCCCCCAATCCACCACCGCTGGCGGGCCGCAGGGAGAGGGAGTTCTTTGTCAAATGGTGCAATATGTCCTACTGGCACTGCTCCTGGGTGCTGGAGCTACAGGTATCACACACCCTCTAAAACTGTATCCAGCTGTAATTGAGAATGTGGATTTTTCTGTGCACTTCCCTCACTTATGCACACACACAAACCCAATGGTCTTGCATATTCAGACCACCGTTTTTTTACCTCTCTGTCGCTCGTCCCCAGTTGGAGCTGAACTGCCAGGTGATGTTCCGTAACTACCAGAGGAAGACTGACATGGACGAACCGCCACCTGTGGACTTTGGAGGTGAGGGTGATGAGAACAAAAGCACCAAGAGGAAGAACAAGGATCCTCTCTTTATCCACATGGAGGAGGAGTTTTACCGCTATGGAGTCAAGATGGAGTGGCTGATGATCCACCGCATCCTCAACCACAGGTAGGAGACATATAATTTCATAAGAAATATGCAGTTCACCTATAAAAAGAAGCATACAGTAAATTGCTCTGAATGTGTGGAACCATCAGACTGAATTAGTAGTTTAGTCTTAAACTCTTTTAACTGATGATTATTCTGCTGGGTTTTGATGTGCATTGCCGTAGTGACTGGCTTAAAGATTTAATGTCTTATTCTTAAAATGATAACTGAAATGGTTCAGTGGAGCGACACTACAAAAAGCATAGGATGGCAATATAATTTAACTCCGTGAGAAAGATTAGGAAGACTATCATGTTGACAAAGAAAAAAATGTATGTTAACAACGTATTTTACTATTATCCATACTACACAGTTAAACAAGCTAAACACAGTATCATAACTCCATTTTTTTTTCATGTCAGTGTTGATAAAAAGAACAACGTACATTACTTAATCAAATGGAGAGATCTGCCATATGACCAGTCAACCTGGGAGAGCGAAGAGATGGACGTCCCCGAGTTTGACACCTACAAACAGACATACTGGAATCACAGGTATGCAGAGATTCACTAATGTCAGATAATTCGTCTCCATGGTGTACATAAGTGCAGTTGAAAGTATGTTTTATCTCATTTTCTTAAAGAGAGTTGATGGTGGGTGAGGAGGGCAGACCTGGTAAGAAGCTGAAGAAAGCAGTCAAAGTCAAGAAGGCAGAACGACCACCTGCTAATCCGGTTGTAGATGTAAGTATTTTGAAACTTTGAACCAAAAAAACCCCAAACTTTCTTATTTCCAAACACAACCTTGGTTGTTATGAAACTGATCCTGCCATATTTAGTTTTTGCCATGGACTACTGGATTAATAATGATAATATGAAAAATTGCTGTGTATTCTCTTGGCGGAATAAAAGTAGCCTGAATCAGGACAGATGTGGAATTGATATTCTTCTTGGTTTCTTCCTTCCAGCCCACCATCAAGTTTGATCGGCAGCCTGACTACCTGGACAGCACAGGAGGCACTCTGCATCCCTACCAGCTGGAGGGGTTGAACTGGCTGAGGTTTTCTTGGGCTCAGGCCACAGACACGATATTGGCTGATGAGATGGGTTTAGGCAAGACTGTGCAGACTGCTGTCTTCCTCTACTCATTGTACAAGGAGGTGAGAGCAGTTTATGTTTTGTTATTGTGTTCTTGAGACAGTTTTGTGCCATTTATAAACTTAAAGCTTCATGTAGTTTTATCTAACATGTTATGCTAAAATATTGTTAAATATAAAACAAAATAAAATCTGCAAGTTCCTCTGTCCTGATGCTACTTTGTCCAGTCTGCCCTCCCCTGTCAATCAGTGTTAGTGGGTGGGGTTTCAGACAAGTGACACACACTGACTCTGTCCAGTAAAGGGGATGAGTTCAAAGTAAGGAACTCTATCCTAAAGGCAGGGCAAGACAAATACAGTTGCTTACATATCTTGTAATCTATATGAGGATGTACACGGCATCGGCTCAGGAGGTAGAGCAGGTCGTCCACTGATCGTACGTTTGGCGGTTCAATCCCCCAGCTCCTCCTGTCCACATGTCGAAGTGTCTTTGGGCAAAACACTGAACCCCAAATTGCTCAGACCCACACCTTGCATGGTAGCTCGCAGACATCTGTGTGCGAGTGTGTGTGAATGAGTGAATGAGACGGGCAAATTGTAAAGGGCTTCACATGTTAACATTGACCTTGTTTTCCACTATACCAGGGTCACTCCAAAGGTCCCTTCCTTGTCAGTGCTCCCCTGTCCACCATCATTAACTGGGAGAGAGAGTTTGAGATGTGGGCCCCTGATATGTACGTGGTGACCTACGTAGGGGACAAAGACAGCAGAGCCGTCATCAGAGAGAACGAGTTCTCCTTTGAGGGAAATGCCATCCGGGGTGGAAAAAAAGCATCCAAGATGAAGGTATGGAAAAAGTAGATAAAAGTGCAAAAGTAAGGATACTAAATGAAAGTATTGAAGATCTTTGATAGAAGTCTGTTTGAATTGGTGCCCTACATACTAGAACTTGCTATCCTATGTACATTACATACATTTTACATAACAAAAATATGAGTGCTGCCAAATTATATAAAAGTTCAACCACCAGTTTTACTTTGAGGTACTATATTACCAGTGGAAACAATTGCTTTCAGCCCTAGTAATTGTGTTTCTAACACTTTCCCTGTTTGGCAGCTTAACTAATGTTCCTCTCTTTCTGTGCTTTACAGAAAGACTCAACAGTCAAGTTCCACGTCCTGCTGACATCCTATGAGTTGATCACTATTGACCAGGCTGTGCTGGGCTCCATTGAATGGGCCTGTCTGGTTGTGGACGAGGCTCACAGACTCAAAAACAACCAGTCCAAGGTAATAACATAGTGCTTTAGAAGAAGTGTTTCAAGTGTAATTCTGACTACTGAAAATGAGTTAGTGGATGTACACTACCCGCATCGCTGCTGTGTTGCACATGATAATGCTAACTGTCGTATGTTGTGTTTTTAGTCCAATGCCCAAAATATAATGTTTTTTTTCTCTGCCTTTTTTATTAGTTCTTCCGAGTGTTGAACAACTATCCGCTGCAACACAAGCTGCTGCTAACTGGCACTCCTCTTCAGAACAACCTTGAGGAGCTCTTCCACTTGCTGAACTTCCTGACCCCAGAGAGATTCAAGTCAGTAGACCCATATGTGGCCACAGTATAAGTGGCTGTATTTCAAATACAATGAGGATGCCCACACTGACCTCATATTTATTTATTTATTTTCTCTGCAGCAACTTGGAAGGGTTTCTGGAGGAGTTTGCAGACATTGCCAAAGAGGACCAGATCAAGAAGCTCCATGACATGCTGGGACCACACATGCTCAGGAGGCTGAAGGCTGATGTTTTCAAACACATGCCTTCAAAGACTGAGCTCATTGTTAGAGTGGAGCTGAGCCCCATGCAGAAGTAAGTTAAGAGAAGATGTGTAGCAATATATTTAAAGTATACACCCATTAAAATTTAAACCGGTCTACATATTGAGGACTGTGGGTGGGCATCTGTCTGGATAGTGAAGGGTATAAAGTCTTAATTCTGTGTGTGTAGTTTATTTTCCTTTGTCTGATCTCCTTGTTGTAACCCAGGAAATACTACAAGTTCATCCTAACACGTAACTTTGAGGCCCTGAACACTCGTGGAGGAGGAAACCAAGTCTCTCTGCTCAACGTGGTGATGGACCTGAAAAAGTGCTGCAATCACCCCTACCTCTTTCCTGCAGCCGCCACAGTACGGCCCAAGTCTTTCTACACAATGATATGGGAACAAACAGTTTCCTCTGCAGTCAGTTTATACAGATTTGTTCTCTGATTGTAGGAGGCACCAAAACTTCCGAATGGCATGTACGAGGGCAATGCTCTGACCAAGTCTTCAGGAAAACTGACGCTACTCCAGAAGATGATGAGGAAGCTGAAGGAGGGAGGCCACAGGGTTCTGGTCTTCTCCCAGATGACCAAGATGCTGGACCTGCTGGAGGACTTCCTGGAGAACGAGGGATACAAATACGAGAGAATTGATGGAGGAGTCACTGGCAACTTGAGACAGGAGGCCATCGACCGCTTTAATGGTAAGCCATATACATATACTGTTTGTATTGCCTAAAAATAGCTGCTATGGTATGCTATATGTGTTCTAATTTTCTCTCATCCTTCGTTTGTTGTTCATCCCAACAGCTCCTGGTGCTCCCCAGTTTGCTTTCCTCCTCTCTACCAGAGCTGGTGGCTTGGGCATTAATCTTGCCTCTGCTGACACTGTCATCATCTACGACTCCGACTGGAACCCCCACAATGACATCCAGGTATGCAAACCCTGGGCTCAACCTCTTATTCATTTCAGTGTGTCTGTTTATTCAGATAATGATTATGCTGTTTGTGTCATGCGTGTGCTTCGTAGGCGTTCAGCAGAGCTCACCGTATAGGCCAGAACAGGAAAGTGATGATTTATCGCTTCGTTACCAAAGCATCTGTGGAGGAGAGGATCACACAGGTCTGTTAAAAGGAACGCTACAAGAAGTTTTATCAACTATGTCAGGATTCTGTGATCACCTGCTCAATGCTTGTTTGTCTTCCACGTACTTCCCTCTACCAGGTGGCAAAGAAGAAGATGATGCTCACTCATCTGGTGGTGCGACCTGGCCTCGGCTCCAAGACGGGCTCCATGTCCAAGCAGGAGCTCGATGACATCCTCAAGTTTGGAACTGAAGAGTTGTTCAAGGATGAACTCGGAGAGGGTTAGTCGACTTAAACCCTCTGCCAGATGCATCTATTTTTAAGATCCAGTATGAATTCTGTCAATCATTTACTTTTATGTTTATCTGCATTTTAGTATTTATAATTTACTTGGCAATTAAGTCATTTTGTCATCAACATTTTGTCAACTTAAAATGTACAACGTTAAATTGAGTCAACATTTCTCAAGCATTAAAAGTAGTTCAAAGCAAAGGCAAATTGTAATTGGTATTAACTATATTAAGATAAATCACAATTTGAGCCTGAGGTGGAAAGATCACTCTACCACATGGACGCCTGATGTCTGATCTGACAGATGTTACAGGGAGTAAATGTAGTTTCTGCTTCTTTCCTTTTTATTTTCACTCATCCTGCTTTCAGGGGACAACAAGGAGGATGACAGCAGTGTGATCCACTACGATGACCGCGCAATTGACCGTCTGCTAGACAGGAACCAGGACGCCACAGATGACACTGAGCTCCAGAGCATGAACGAATACCTCAGCTCCTTTAAAGTGGCCCAGTATGTGGTCAAAGATGAAGACGATGAGGTATGAGGTCTACAAAGTGTGTATGAATAGATAACTTCATATAACTTAATTATGTTGTTTCAACTTTTTGACAGATGTCTGTAGTTAAAATTGTCTAAAAATGTCCTGAAATAGTTTTTAGACTTTGGTGCAGCTTCAGACATAGATCGACTTGGATTTAGATCTAGCATAATTGTTTTTTTTATTTTGAATGAAAGGTTGTTTAATTTTTAAAAAGCTAAATCCACAGGCTTTGTGTGCATTCTTGAGATGTATATTAAATATACTTCCCTTTGTTTGAGGAGGAGGAGGTGGAAAGGGAGGTGATCAAGCAGGAGGAAAGTGTTGATCCTGACTACTGGGAGAAGCTGCTTCGTCACCACTACGAGCAGCAGCAGGAGGACCTCGCCCGAAATCTGGGCAAAGGCAAAAGAACTCGAAAACCAGTTAACTATAATGACGGCTCCCAGGAGGACCGAGGTATTAGACAGGGTACAGAACAATATATAATGCAACCTCTTCTCGTGTGTGTGTGTGCTGTGCAGTGCTGTTGGTGGACTTGTGTTTGTGGTGTAACATGGTAGGAGATCCAGTGAGTGCATGGCATGAAGTTTTGTTCTTGTTTTGTGGCTTGAGATTGGGTATAGAAACGTGTTAGTTGTGTGTTATTTAGAAATTGATATTTTCTCAGACCAAGTATGTTAAAGACAGTTTATTTGAACCCAGGGGACAACCTCATAAAGGAACATTACAACATTGTCAGGGTAAATTTAGCTAAATAAAACCCAGAATTCACTTAAATCTAGAACATTGAGTGACGTATAAAGAGCTGTTTGGACTTGAGGTCCCATTCAAAACATAATATAATAATCCTAACCAACTACAGAAAATGACCCCAAAGACGTATTGATAATATAGCACAGCTGTTTTTAGTCTGTTTGATTGTTACGTCAAGAACAACAAGGAACGGTAGCAGATTTAGCAGGATAGAAAGGAAGACAGCATCAGACCACTAGACGGGTACAGACTCAGAGTTTTGCTGATTCACTTGCAAGTATTTAGCTTTAATGTGTGCTAAGGAGAGAGGCTTGACAACAAAAACACTATGTACACCCTAACAGAGGGGACACTGTAAGTTTCCTTAGCCCAAAACAACCAGCCATTGCATTTGTAATGAATGTAGCCTTTGGGCTTCTAACAGCGCATTGTTCAAATCTGAAAGGAGAGTAGAACTCCATTCATTTCAATTATGTTAAGATTCAATGATATTGCACAAACAGAGGCAAAACTACTGCATGTTTATACTTGCACTAAAAGTCTAGCAATAAAGTAAGCCAAAGCATGTTCAATTTTACTGATGAAAACCCCAAATGAAGTAAAACAATATTAAACATTCTCTCCCCTCCTCGTCCCCTTCGGGCCACTTGATACAGACTTAGTGAATACAGGATTATAAGGGTGGCAGCAGCAGACTTGGGAATGCTTTTGTGAGCTACTAAATACAACAAACCTAATAAAAGATTCTAAAAAATGTATTTATGGAACTAGATTAAATCATTGACCATAAAGAATTAACTTAAAAAACGACAGGTGTAATTGTACTCAATCAAGTTAAGAATGAGTTCTGCCTTTCTATATATTGTGTCGTATGGTCAGTGTAGTCTCAGCACGTCAGTTATGTTAAGAGTTAAATGACAAAACTATTCCTGTTGTTGATTTGGGAATATTTAGTAAACATGTGGATCTGAAGCAGTATCTCCCCCTGCTGGCTAAAAGCCTGGTTGCAGCTCAACTTTTCTCTGTCTATGCTCCCTTTAGACTGGCAGGAGGATCAGTCCGATAACCAGTCTGATTACTCTGTGGCCTCAGAGGAGGGCGACGAGGACTTTGATGAACGGAGTGAAGGTAAGGCTCACTGTTTTGATCACACACAAGACAAGAGATGTGTGTGTGCTTTAGTGGTAAGATGGACTGTGAGTGCCACCACTCTTAACTATTTATGTGAAGATGTAGATGTTATTCATTAAGATGTATTTGAGTTTAAGATTCGCTCCCAGCAATGTGTGAGACCTGGAGGTAAACCTTCCCGTTAATAAGGAATCTCTACTGTTTGAGCCCCACAGATTCAGACGACAGCTATGATATCCGCATTGACAACCTCAACAACAAGTCACGAAACAGCAATTGTCACTGCATCATCTGCGTTGAGCGTAGAGAGGCAAGAAAAGACAGAAAGAAAAAGAAAAAGGAGGAAAAGAGAAGGAAAAAAGCAAAGAAACAGGGAAAGAAAATTCAGATCAGTGGTGTCTCTGCCAGCTGAACTGTCCACTTGCACTTTAAAGAGATTGTTTGTGTTCATATTAACTGTTAATTAAGTTGTTTTGAAATGCACTTAACACGGTTTGTTTCAACTTTTATTTGTCTTATTTCAGAACAAATTCTACTGTAGAACTAATTTCTATAAGTTGATATTAATATTATTTATTTGGCAATTAATTTCTGGCCATGTTTTGTATTGATTGTAATTTTGTTTTATTTAATTATGGCTCTGTTACTTCAACTTCATTAAATGAAGTATACCACAACACTGCTTTCAGTTGTTAACGTTCTGAAAGCTTTATGCATCAAGAAAAAGCATTTTAATGTAGAAGTGCAGAGAGATTGTGAGGAGGGACAACTTCAGCCGTGATGAGCCGTAAGTGGAACATATTCACAGAGCAACTTTAGGGCGTTGAAACATGATGAAACATTAAAATTCAGTTTGATTTCTAATTTTTGGCTTCAGTGAAACATTATTGTCTGGAATGTGCACTGAATGTCACATAGACTAACTATGATCATTTCTCTTTAGCTAACGCCCGCAGACCCAACCGCAAAGGGCTGAGGAACGACCGGGACAAACCTCTGCCTCCGCTGTTGGCCAGAGTGGGCGGGAACATCGAGGTGAGTTCCCACAGATGACAAATGAGTTGGCACAAAAAGAGAAACAATGATAAATGCCTCGAAAGTGACATTCTATTAAATTTCCTTTTCTGTCCCGTTACCCTTCTGTTATTCCTGTTAAGCATTTGCCGACATCATGACCTCTTTATTTCCTGTCAGGTTTTGGGCTTCAATGCACGGCAGAGGAAGGCTTTCCTGAATGCAGTGATGCGTTATGGGATGCCTCCCCAGGATGCTTTCACCAACCAGTGGCTGGTCAGGGACCTCCGAGGGAAGTCTGAGAAAGAATTCAAGTGAGTCTCAATGTGATGTTTTTCTGCTTATCCCAATATAGGTAGTGCTGGAAATCCATATAGTATCGAGAACTGTCAAGTAACTGACAGTTAACAGGTCAGATTCATAATGTTGGATCAGAGAGTTCCTGATTTAAATCAAAATCAATAAGTTATTGTATGGCTTCTTATGTTTAGACAACTTTTAACATTTGAGAACTGTGGCTTCGAAAAATGTTTATATAGTATATAAAAAAGTATTGTCTTTGGTATAGAGACCAAAACTCAGGTATTGTATATATACAAATTCAAACAATACTCAGCCCTAAGCAGTGTTTTTTATTGTATTTGTTTGATTTGCAGTGTATTTGTGAGTATTTCCTTTGTGCATTTCTGTAAAATGTGTACCCCACTCACAGAGATTTTGACACTTTCCAAATGTATTTTCCCTCCACCTTCTTCGTCTTCACACGTGTTCGCAGGGCCTACGTGTCTCTGTTCATGCGTCACCTTTGTGAGCCGGGGGCTGATGGAGCTGAGACCTTTGCGGATGGCGTCCCACGTGAGGGTCTGTCGAGGCAGCACGTGCTTACCCGTATTGGTGTGATGTCACTGATAAGGAAAAAGGTATGGTTTACCAGTTAGAAAAGAAACAGTACAAATTATGTTTAGATAATAAAAGTATTGAATCACTGGTTGAGTGATGGGCTGACTGACAGTCCACATGTTGATCAACAGGTGCAGGAGTTTGAGCATGTGAACGGTCAGTGGTCGATGCCCTGGATGGCCGAGCTGGAGGAGAACAAAAGGGCTGCAGCTTTGGCTGCAGGTGAAGACCCAAAGACTCCTTCTACTGGGACCCCTGCAGACACACAGCCTAACACTCCTGTCCCAGGTACACACAGACACACAGACACACACACACTTCATACTTACTGGATTATTAAAACAAGTGACCATTGCAGTGAGGTAATTTCATTTCAGCTTCATGATGCACATACTATAGCTTACTCCCTGACCAGAAACAGAAACACGTAATAGCTGGCCACGAGACACACCCTTTTGGCTTATTCAACCATTAAGCTTCAAAGATGTAATTCATTTTTAGTGGCAGCTATAACAGAGACAGGATATACATGCACTCTTTGCATACCTGACATGTGCGTCCTGTTTTGTCAGAAGATTTGTCTAAATCAGACGACAAAGAGGACATGAAGAAGGAAGGTGAGGATGGCAAAGGAGCCAAGAAGGCAGATGATCCAGAGGTACATTCTACCTTTATATCCATATCACCCATTTTTGTTTTCAGTCTAATACGTTGACTTGATTTTCAGATTTTTTCTAATTTGGAACTGGCTACCCCGTCTCTCCCCCCAGATTATTGAAATCCCAGACGAGTCTGAAAAATCCCCCATCCTTGAAAAGAAAGAAGGAGAGGTAGACTCTGCTGCAGGGAAGGAGGAGAAAGAGAAGGAGACAGGAAATGGAGATGAAGGCAAGGAGAAGGAGGACGAAGACACGAGCAAGGAGAAAGAAGAGAAGGACAAGACTTTAGAGATGGAGAAGGACACTTCTGCTGAGGTCAAAGGTGAAGGATCAGAGGGCAAGACAGATTCAGAGGAGGACAAGTCTAAAGGTGAGGCAGGTGTTTGAACTGTTTTCTGCAGTGTCTCTTCTTTATTTTCTTTTTCTGTCATTCTAACAGTGCTTCTCTTGTTTCAGCCGAGGAGGGAAAAGATGAGAAGATGGACACCAGTTCGCCAACAGAGGAGAAGAAAGGTGCCTACACACACACACACACGCACACACACACACACACACACACACACAAACACACACACACATACACACTCTGCAATGAAAGTACACTTTGTAAAATGTTTGTAAAAGCTCAGATGGAGACATCCTCAATAAATGTATAGTGTAAAGCTAAATGCCTAAATATAAATATGCTCTACACAATTTCAACAATGCCACTGGTATCACAATTGAATGTCCATAATGAGGATGTCTTGAGTTTTAAACTTTTCTGTTGTTTTCTCACAGAGCCAAATGAAGAGAAGGACGGTGTGAAAACAGATGAATCTGGTAAACTGCAGAACGGAGAGAACGCCAAAGAAGGAGGAACAGCTGCGCCGGTGGTTAACGTCAGCGAAGAGAAGAAAAAAGCCACCAAGCAGAGGTTCATGTTCAACATTGCTGACGGAGGATTCACAGGTGAACACACACACGCGCACACACACACACACACACTCACATTTCTCTTCTTCTTTCTCTCTGTAGTTTCTGTCTTTGACCTTTCTGCCCTCCTTTCCAGAGCTTCACTCTCTGTGGCAGAATGAAGAGAGGGCAGCCACCGTCACCAAGAAGACCTTTGAGATTTGGCACCGTCGCCATGACTACTGGTTGCTAGCTGGAATCATACAGTATCCTTTCCTTGTTAAATGTGAACTGCATTCTAGGTGGTAGAAACTTGAAGCTGCCAGTATGAAGCACACAAAGGCCATGTTGCATTCTCAGCCCTTTGTTGTTTTTTTTCTGTAATGAGACTGAGGTGTTTGTGTGGATTAAGAATTATTTATGGATGTATTGATCCATTCAAAGTACGGACCAAGTATTTAAACCAGGTTGTGCAGCAAGCGACCTTTTCAAAAGAAGAGAAGGAAGTTAACTTAAATCCCTAAGTGTAAAGTTATCCATGCATGATAATCAGCATTTATTGTCCTTAAAACTAGCTTGGGAAAAAATTGGCATATGATAATATGACCGTCACGAGACAAAAATGTTATTACACTTGACCTCGGCGTCTCACAGACACGGCTACGCTCGATGGCAGGATGTGCAGAACGATGTGAGGTTTGCCATCCTCAATGAGCCCTTCAAAGGGGAGATGAGCAGAGGAAACTTCCTGGAGATCAAGAACAAGTTTCTGGCCCGCAGGTTCAAGGTGAACTGAGCGTGCTCGCTGTTATCACGTGTTTCTGTCAGTCTGTTCTTCTATCATATCTCACTGGGCATATTGCCTTTCTTTGTTTCCTGTGTAGTTATTGGAGCAGGCGTTGGTGATCGAGGAGCAGTTGCGCAGGGCGGCTTACCTGAACATGACAGAGGACCCGGCCCACCCCTCCATGGCCCTCAACACTCGCTTCAGCGAGGTGGAGTGTCTCGCCGAGTCCCACCAGCACCTCAGCAAGGAGTCCATGTCTGGAAACAAGCCTGCCAATGCCGTTCTGCATAAAGGTAAACCATATGGAAGATCAAAAGAGATATATAGAGAGGTATAGTGAGAGTTCTCATGGACCTGCAAAATATTTGGAAATGTTTTTTAATGAATGTAATTACTTGGCTATGAAAATACCTGTATAATATCAGGATATGATCTAAAAGAAAGATCTCACTAAAAGAATCGGACAATATGGTCAGGTGCTGTCCGTCACTTTGCTAATGACATTACATGTAGCTAATTATTTCAACTAACTTGAGAGGAATCGACTGACCATACATTTCGACTGACCATACATTTCAGTCCTCTTAACTGCCTTGCAGATCACCAACAAACTCACAAATTCATGGTCACATTTAGCAGGCTGCACATTGCCTACAAGGAGGAGCTGTACATCAGCGAAAATATTGCTATGAAAATAACAGCAGATTTGCTGTCGCTAATTGAGTGTATACAAAAAACCCACTTAGTTAACGACTGGATAGTATCTTCCATTGTCTTTACTACAGAAACTGTAGTACCAGCCCTATTAATCATAAAGCAAGTCCTGACTGCTGCGCAGTGACTGGAAATTGGTCATCCTATGTTCAGAAAATTGTTTGAAATATTCTGTAGCATATTCCTATATTCCTTTAGCTTGAATCATAAGAGTCTATTGTGTGTAAGGCAACAGTTTCCATTCCTGTAAGAAGCTTGTGATGGTATCAGGAGAAGGGAAAAGGGAACTATTATGTGAACACAAGTATTTAAATTTCTGGGCTCTAATTATATCTGCTAACGTAACCAGCGACAAACATCAGGTGCAACACTGCGGTTAAAAACAGATCAGGTTCCATGTTTGAACAAGGACAGCTTTTCATTACCTCTTCAGGAAATAAACACTACAACTGCCCTGCTGACACAATATGAGGGTTTGGTTCGGGCTGTAACTAAAGATTATTTTCATTATCGACTAATTTAGTTTACAATAATACAAAACAGAGAAAAGCAGCAAATCATCACATCTGAGAGGCTGGAACCACCAAGCATTCTGTATTTTTGCTTGAAAAATCATCACTTAAAGTAATAATTTATTGATCAAAATAGCTGCTGATTAATAAATACTTGGCAAAATAATACAAACAGTAGAGAAGGGGAGATTGCAGTCGTGTGTGTAAGGACAAATGTCGGAAAAAAATGCAAGTTGCTGAAGTATAATTTACAACTTTGTGGACTGCTGTTGTTAGCCTGCTAGCCGCGCTAGCTCCCGCAGTTCATGTTTACAACCCTACCCACACTATTTCCTGTCCTCTCCTGCTTTTTGCCACGTGAGTAAATGTTGCCAGTAGGAATCCAGTCTGACTGCAGTGTAACACTAAAATGTAGTACTTTGGCTACTAGGCTCGGTTAGATTATCACGGTGGTGCTCATAGCTCATTTACTGTATTTCCAGTTCTCAAACAGCTCGAGGAACTGCTGAGCGACATGAAGGCTGATGTCACCCGCCTCCCGGCAACCATCGCCAGGATACCCCCTGTCGCAGTGCGGCTGCAAATGTCCGAGAGGAACATCCTCAGCCGGTTGGCCAGTCGGGGCCCCGAGGTCGCCGCTCAGAACCAATCACAGACCTCACAGCAGATGCAGGTGCCGCGCTGACCAACCACCTCACACGTCACTCTCACTGACTGAGGCCAGTCGCCCTCACCTCACCGCCATGTAGCAGACGTCCTCCCCCTCAACCACCATGTACAGCACAGCCAGGTTAGTCCTCCTCGTTCTGCACCCACAACCCATCTCCGGACTCCGAAGAGCATCAACTGTGCGGCTGGACATTGATTTGAAAGGACTGGACCTGTAGATGTAGGATGGGAGTGAATGGAAGAATCACCTCTTTCTGTGGCAGACTAGACTTGTCGTCTTTCTCCTCCACTGGGATCCAGATTTAACTCCAGTAACCTGAGCACTGTCGAACTGCGGGAAGCTCCACTGACCTGTCCTGGTCTATCTTTACAGCAGGGTCAAACGTGTGTGTGTAACTATATGTAACATGAAGCTGAAAAAGCAGCATGTTTGGAGTTTTACTGGTGCTTTGTAGTAATTTTTTGGATTATTAAAGAATTCAAGGGATTTTATTGTGCTCATTTTCACCTTTAGTACATTGTGAAATGTTCAACTTTTTTTTAAAAGTCATTCAACTCTAATGTCCTTGCCTGTATGTGTGTGTGTGTGTGTGTGTGTGTGTGTGTGTGTGTGTGTGCATAGAGAGCGAGTGTGTGTTTCCTGTACGTATGTATAAAACAGGGCATACTAATGTGCACCTCTACTGCTGAATGCCCCTGACACTGAGAGACTGTTACTGTCACTTTTCTATCAGTCAGATCTGTTACCTCTTCCTGCGTCCTCCACCCTCCATCCCAAAACCTCCACCTCTCTCGTCAGGTGACCCGATCCAGGACCCCCAACCAGAACCTTGACATTCCTAACTGCGCTACAGATTTGCTCCCTGGAAACTCGGACATGCAATAGCTCCACAGCTTTTAGGTACATGGGATGGTTTTGAGAACGATGGCAATCTTAAGTTAATTTAATTTCTTACTGTCTGTTGTTATGTTGTTATTATTATTATGGTTACCACCTTGTCATTTTTATCATTGCTGTTTGTTTTTATGGACTACAATAAAATGTAAACAGTTTTTCAAGATTTTTATCCATTTTTTACGAAATTCTGATTGTATTTTTAGCCACACTAGCAGCATGACTCTGGGGATGGAAATGTCAGTCGGTTGGTCCACCACTTAGTTCCAGACTGAAATATCTCAACAACAATCGGAGCGATTGCCTTGAAGTTTGTTTCAGAACCCCAGAGAATAAAGCCTACTGACTTTGGTGATCCTCTGACTTCTCTTCAAGCCACCATAAGGTTGACATTTGTTGGTTGGTTTTGAGAGAAATGTCTTGACACCTACTGGATGGATTGCTGTGAAAGTTGGTAGAGACATTCATGTTCCCCTCAGGATGAATTGTAATCACTTTGGTGATCACTTAACTTTTCATCTAGCGCCATCATCAGGTCAAAATCTCAATTTGTTCAGCACCTCAGCCGTACTTTGTGTTTTGTGCAAATTAGCAAATGTTAGCATGCTGACACGCTAAGATTTGAACATGGGAAATGTTATACGTCAGCACGACGTTAGCATTTAGCTACGTACACACTCATGGACTTCTTTCTAAGTGAAGCGCTAAGTGCAATTAGATGACAAATTAAAGGGGAAAAAGTTTCTTAACAGGCTGTTGGGCCACCATTAGCTGCCAGAACAGCTTCACCACTCCTTGGCATAGATTCTTCAAGCGTCTTGAACTCTATGAACACCATTCTTCCAAAAGATATTCCCTCATTTGATGTTTAAATGATGGTAGTGGAGAGCACTATCTAAAACATTGGTCCTAATCTCTCCCATAGGTGTCTCCCAACTGGACTGAGAGCTGGTGGCTATCATTCACATCAATTTTTATACTCATCAAACCATTCAGTGACCCATACATTACTTATATTTCCAATCATTTATTCAGGTCACCCTTGCTTATGTAAGAAATAATCCGTTGGATGCTGATACCAGTTTAGGAAAGTGTAACTGCTCAAACAGAACAGATGACGAGCATCAAGAGCATGACGCACTTTGCATGCAAGCCTCGAAAGACGAGGTGGAATTTACATGGAGGCAAATGTTGATTTGCAGAGAGATGGAAAAGCAGGACAACCTTTCCACATGGAAGAGGTTGTGAGAGGAGAGGAAGAAGGGGACAGGAACAGGCACATTTTCTTCCATAGATAGTCGGGTGATTAAGGAAATTAGAGTAAATTACAGGGTGGGAGGATTGGCTGGGCTGGTAATGAAGCCTGGTATCTTATCTTATGAGAGAGAGTTGGAGGCTGGGCTCAAGTGAACACAGGAAGTAAGAACAGGGGGAGCTGACCTGGACTCAGAATTGCATGAGCTGCTGTCAATGTAACCTGACTGTCTGTGAGTTTTACTGTGTTTGGAAGGAGAGAAATACTGAACATCATCACTGACAACAACACAGAGGAGAGACTGGACTGAACCCGTCACTTCCTGGTGCAGAAGAGGCCAGACAGCCAGTGAGTCCCGACTGCAAGAGTCCCTACAATGTCTCGAAGGTGAGCGTCTTGTATTTTTTTGTGTGTGTATTTGCTGAAAAAACCCCTGTATTTCAATTTCTGTAACTCTTGTCTCCAGTCTTTGTGAACGCTTTTGTCATTGTTTGACATGTGCTTTAGTGTTACTTACTTTGCACTAACTTAAGTGAAGAAAATTTGGCTTGTTTGTCCAGTGTTATGTGCATTTTGCTGCATCTCTAGATTAATATTTAACATTTTCTATCCTTAGGCAATTTAATGGTTAAAAAACTTCACTGCATTGATGCAAAAATAATACTAAAATCCAATAATGCCATAAACCAGTCATGTGCATTGACCTGGCTTAATACACCAAGACATATTAAAGGGATAGCTACCAGGATATTAGCAGCATGGAAAGATTTCTGACAGTAGGCAAAGTAAAATTGTCTCACGGTCATATTGCAGATGACTAAATAAGCCAAACAACATTTGCCAGAAAATAGTGAAAAAGCGTCCCAGAGCAAGTGACGCCCTCAAATCGCTGAGATTCAATTTTAGGTACTAAATTTGCAAACATATAAAACAGAAACAAGCAGCAAATCCTCACATTCAAGAAGCAGCAAGCAGTGAATGTGAGGACTGCAAATTCCTCTGAACACACACAATTTGAGGCATTGCAACAGTCTGATGCGTTGCGACACAAGAATGACTAAATGTAGGAGGTAGGTAGGCTGTGAGAGAAAAAACAAACAGTATGTGTGTGTTGTGTGTGTCGTTTGCTGCGTTTGGTCCTGCGTGTCAGAAGGGAAGAGAAGCCAAACCAGACTCAACTGTTAAACATGCGAATATGTGAGGAGAATAATGCAAACTGCAATAGCTGGCGTTAACCACGACGAACAACACCTGCAGTGCTGTGTGTGTATTCGTGTAGAGAGAGTGTGTGTGTGTGTGTGTTCGTGTAGAGAGAGAGTGTGTGTGTGTGTGTGTTCGTGTAGAGAGAGAGTGTGTGTGTGTGTGTGTGTGTGTGTGTGTGTGGGGTGGGGCTACAGTATACTATATATATTGTAGGTTCTTCCACTTTTTCTTAGCTTTTCTGCCCACAGTTCAAACATAGTATCATTATAAGCTCTACAGATTTTTGCATATTTGCATCAACACTAAAAATAACATAATTTACAGTTCACAGTCTAAGTGTGTTTGGCTTGGGAGTTCACATACTGTAGTTTTCATGAATTCAAATATGCCCTCTCAAACCTCTTGCAGGTAAAACAAGATTTGCAAGTTAAATGCAGATTGACCCTGTTTGTTTCACAGGTTGTAAAATGTTAGTTCTTGGCGTTTAACATGTTGTGTTTGCAGTGAAGCCAAGTCCTCCTTATGGTGCAGTGTAACTGGTGTCTCTTTACAAGCCTTTACACACTTCTTGTGATATCAGGGGGGAAAAAATTAAAACACACGGCTCAAGATGAACTGCTTCATGCCAGTCTTCAGTTGCAGTTTTTGGCTCAGCAGCCTGACAATGAGTTCACAGTTGCAAATGGCTTACCAGCTGAAAGTAGCTTGCACACACACACACACACACACACACACATATAAGTAGAGGGGGGAAGGTTGAAATTCAAATAAGGAAGTGTTCTGTGACTCTGACCTTTGTGTGTTATAAACTCACGCACGCGCACACACACACACACACACACACTCACACACACACTCATACACCTGGAAGTACAGAACAAACAGACAACAGTAGTAGCAGACAGGTGGGCTGGCAGAGGGGAAAAGCTTATAACTGCCTGAGACACAAAGTGTGCTTGTGAAGGCTCAAACTTCATATTTAGTGTGTGTGTGTGTGTGTGTGTGTGTGTGTGGGGGGGGGGGTTATTCCTGAAACCAAGGTGGATTTACTGGACAGACACTCGCTCATGATTCACGGATGAATGGAACAGTTTGAACCATAACTGCACAGAAAGCTGAGCCACGGAGCATCAGAGAGCAAGAGTTTAAACCTAAACCTACCTATGATGATTTTTTATTTTGGTCGTCTTTAAAAAAAACCCTGTCTCTATCTGTTGGAGGGATTCCGGCCTGTCAGCTATTTTGGTTCCTGTCGTGCTTTCACTATTTTGTGAAAGGAGACGTAAAAAGGAAGGAAGGGGAGAGCAAAAAGAGAGAGAGGAGGGGAGAGAGACTATAGCTACACCGTCGGAGCGTCTCGAGGGTGTCAGTTGTTTTCAGAGGCAGCTGAGAAGAGTAAGTGTTCACCTGCTTTCCTATTGGGACGGAGAGGGGCTGGGTAGGGAGAGGACTGGGTGGAGGGAGACACAGGTGAGGGTTGTTTCGTGAATGTGGTGTGATATAGAGAGATAGCGCTGATAGGTTTTGTTAAAAATGGATGTACGTATGTGTCAGAAGTAAGTGTGAGAAAGAGCAAAAGCTTGAGAATGAAAGTGAGCTGTCTTCTATCTAAAGTGCTGTAGAGTGAGGAAGTATTGACCAACTGTTAAAGTAGAGACAAAAAATTGTGCTCATGCCTTTGAGTCTAGAAGTGACTCTCACTAATCACTCTCCTTCTCTTCGGTCCCAGAAGAAGTGAAGAGGCAACATGGTTCGGTGAGTCAAGCCCCGGCTGGACAATATAACGCTCCGTTAGTCAACTCTTGTTGTGTACTCTGTGTTTTGTGCAAGGCGCGATGACAACTTCTCTGTTTCCATTCCTCCTTCTCTTTCTTTCCCCAGCTGTCGACTCGTCCCTGCTCTGTTCCTCTATCATGTGATGGTTTTTTTGATGCGTTGTGTGCTCCTCGGTGTCTGTTTGCGTAAAGAAAATGTGTCATAAATGATGTTTTAGTTCAGCGGTTGTGTTTTTTGTATCCTCAACGTTCAAGCTCTTTAAAGGTTCTCCACAAGGTTCCCTTTACCTTGAGTTGACAGTTCTTTCCTTCTGTAAATACTGGGTATGAAAATGTGTTGTATAAAAGCTGAAGGGTAAACACAATCAAATTGTCTAAACAAGTGCATTTACAGGGCTCCTCACACTTAAAAGCTATATAAATCAAGCCTGCAACTGTGAAGAAATATTGAAAATATAGTTGAATAATTTATGCAGATTCTATTTAACAACTACATTTGAAGGAATACCCTTTGCTTAATTGAGCATTTGTGAACCAGACTTTAAAAACAGTTATTTAAGGAGTTGTTTTTGCTCAGAGGCTGTGAGCCGAGCTTGACCACAACACACTTTTTCCATCCTCAAAGATCTCCAGGAAATGATAAAATAGTCGATATTCGCTCTGAACTTATGCAATTATGTGACACTGAGCAACTGAAATCCACGGTGTTGCTGAAAGTACTTTTTGATTTATTGATTTATAGTTGTGTAGATGTACAGTATAATGTGAAGATGCTGTTATTGTGGTATTCTATTCTGAGTAGCGGGTCTTTATGGGGCCAGTGTGTTGATGAAGGTGTTAATGTGGAGGTTAATAATGAGGTTAAAGGTGTATTAAATCATGTTTCTTGAGGTCTGAAGTCAGAGCTGTAAAAAAGTGAATTGGGAATGAAATGATCAGTCGTTTAATCTAAACAATGTCAAGAATAATGACAAATGCTCATCACAAGTTTAAAAACAAAAGTTAAAATTGGTATTCATAGGCTGTCAATGAAACAGAAAAATGGGAAAAGGAAAGGAAATATACACATTTATAAACTTTAACCAGCAAATAATTGGTAAGATTGTACGAATTGTGTATTTTCTGTCAATCGACTAGAACATTGATTGGTTATTTTAATAAGAAGGTTTTATTAGACAAGAGTGTGGTGAGGCCGGCCTCTTCTGCTGATAAACAAACTGCTGTTAGATTTCCATAAAAATCTATAAAATTGTTTGTTCTCATTGTCGTTGTTCCAGTAAACTCAGCTGAGTGTTGTAAGGAAATAATACTGGGTGTGTATAAAGGCGTATGTGTTTATATTTATTTGGCACAAGCCTTATCTATTTGTAAACTGACTGTGTGCTGGGTGCAGTTATATTGAGTACTTGTGTGCTGATGCAGGTGGTTCCACAGAGACATCACAGGCCTGCAGGCCGAGGAAGTGCTGAAGACTCGAGGCATTCATGGCAGCTTTTTGGCTCGACCCAGCAAGAAAAACGTGGGAGATTTCTCCCTTTCTGTCAGGTAATAATGTCTGCAAAAACACCCCAAATCTCTGTTCTACTTTTCTGACCCCATAACTGATAAGAAATCGTACTTTGCTTTCCTTTAAAACGCTGCTGTAAGCTCTTCCACTCACCAAACCTTAAAGGAGAACATGAATGGCAAGAAATTGTGTTAATATAGGACCTGATAGATTGTCACTCAACAAACCCGACTTTTATTTACTTTTGTTTACTTCCTAAATTCAGCTGCTGCCTTTAAACAAAACTGTTTCACAACTTTGGGACAAAGAGGCGTGCTGAACATGTGAATATTCTTGCTCTGTATAGACGGAAATAAAACTTTCCACTGCACTTTGTTGGTACGATAACATCACACATTGCATTGTACAAATAAATGTTGATGCTTTTTTATTTATTTATCTCCCTTTAAAATGTAGTTGATTTGGTTGTTATTCAAAATATGAAAGACTAAATTGTAATTCAAATGCTTTTACAAATGAATAAAATAATTCAGTGGACATTACTTTAAATGCTAAAACTAAGTAAGTATATAAGTAAAAATTATTATTAATGAAATGCCACGTGGGACACACTGAGCTCTATATCAATATCTTGAGACCTTTGCTTCGATTAGATATCATGTTTTATTGATGTAAAACTGTAAACTGAATGTTTAATATGTTATATTCTGACCACAGTGCTGCAGTTTGTAGTTAAAGAGGTAAGAGTTTACATTCAGATATTTGGGTTATATTCATGTAGATATACAGTAAATTCTGAGAATTGCTGTTCCAGTGTCTATTCAGGCCTTTGAGGCAGGCAGGCGATCAGTAAGTATTGATCTCAGTTCAGCAGTCTGTAGTTGTAAGAAGAAAAAGTTGAAATCAAATTGTAGATTGTAGATGTAAAAGAGTTTTTACATGTTCTCATGTTCACATTTTTACATCCCAAAGATATCAGGTGGGCTGGAGCCATTAAACTGCATGAATGTGATGTGTTAGCTTTGTGACAGACCCTTAATAGTATAATATAATAATAGTGTCCTGCTGGCTCAAATCTCCAAAGACTTCAGTTGATCTAAGTAATTAGAGGAAACACCAAATTCAGAAAAGCTCTTTTATTACTCTGATAAAAACTACTGTATTAACCGCGGTCTGTGCATGATAGAGAACACAGAACGCAGATACTGGAAGTTCACACGTATGTGTCTTTGACAAACATAGCTACTCTATGCAGAACATGCAGTATAGAGTACATGTACTGCAGAATCTGTGAAAATGAAATAAAGCTCTGCGAGGATCTGATTTGTGGCCGAACACTGAAACATTTCCTGTTGTTTCGGCTTGAAGCAAATAAAGGTTGAAGAAAGCTAATTGTGCAGTTTAAATTTTCAAACCTAAACACTCCTGAGATAGAGACATTTTTGTTGAGGAAAAACTTTGACGGTTGATGTGTTTCATCTCCTCAGAGTGGGCGATCTGGTGACCCACATCCGGATCCAAAACACCGGAGACTACTATGACCTGTATGGCGGGGAGAAGTTTGCCACCCTGTCAGAGCTGGTGGAGTACTACACGGCGGAGAACGGCATCCTGCAGGACAAGGACGGCACCACCATCGACCTCAAATACCCCCTCAACTGCTCCGACCCCACCATAGAGAGGTGCGTGCACTCTTACTCCAGCCTCCACTCTCACTGTGTAACCCCCTGTAGGTTAATGTGGCCCACACTCACGTTAAGTGTAATAGCGTTTGGTTAGGTGGTTAAGTCAACTATAGTCAGCTATGACGAGCATTATTTCCTCTAACAGTTGTTTATTTACTGGGGATAATCAGTGTCATTTGTAGGTTTGATATTCCATTTTCCTCTGGAGGAAATGCGTTTTGTTGTTTTGAAGCCACTTTTGAACAATTTTGGTGTAAAAGCATCTTCGTCAGAATGAGTCAGTGAAAATGAACTCCCACACTCCAGACAAAAAGAGCCCACAGCTGTCGAGGCTTAATTCCTGCATCCGCCTCGCTGCTGCAGCTCGTGGTCACATGTGATCAGGGTTGACATTATCAGAGGTGGGAAGTAGGTACCAAAGTACATTTTGTGAGACTTTTATACTTTTACTCTTCTGAATTCCAGAAAGAAATATTCTTGCAATTCAAGTTTTTGTTTATTAAAGATCCCCAGACATGTTTAAAGAGAGAAAAATACTCTATTACTCTACAGTAGTACTCCACTACTACTAATAATTGGTGTCTGATATGTTTTTATTAGGTAAGACGATATGTTCTCCTTCTCTTTCATGGAAAAATCCCAAATCTATGAATATGCAAATATTGTTTAACTACTAAACATGAGATGTCTCCTACTTCACTGGAAAGTTCACAGTGTATTATTAGCACAGCAGGGTTTAACTTTTCACATCACACTTGTTGCACAATGGACCATAATCGCAAAATCATCCTCGCACATATATAAACGTGTTAAACACCCACTCAAGGTGAGCACAGAGATACCTTCCACCTCCAGCAGATGAATGTGAAAACAGCTTAATAGTGTCCAACACATACATCTCTCTGCACAGTGAGGTGAAGTAACAATAACGGCTTTAACACATAAAGACTATAATGCAACACAAAACTAAATCACTGAAGAACGGGCCACAGAACAAACCTTTACACATGAAACTAGCAAATACTGATGAACAGAAAAAAGTACAAATAAAATACATAAATATAACAAACATGGAGCAGCACATTTTTCATAAAGAAGACAGGAATATTTACTTCCTATTATCCTTATTTATATAAATAGAAAAATGTGACCAAACTTCATTGAAATTCCCTTAATGATTATTAGTCAACATCCAAGTCCGGTGATCGGACAGACCCGTTTCCCAACACATATTCTGGAGATGATTTGTGCAATCACTCGCAAAACTTTTGATGACTCGTTTCCACATTAAATGAAGTACCTGCTTCATTTTTATACTTTTCTCGGAGGCAAATGTTGTGCTTTTTACTTCACTGCACTTTCTGTCGGCTGTAGTTGCAGTTCGCTTTGCAGATCAAGAGTTTATATTCAACATTAGATGAACTAATTAAAAATATCTTTATGTTGGCAAGACTATTGTATCTCTATAATGTAAACTTTACAGGAACAATCTTACTGTTCTTTTTGACATTGAATAAGTTTTAGAAAACTTATTTCGTGTCATGTTATTCTGGAAGCATTACATTCCCACAACATATGCCTAGAGTAACTTGAATTTGGGATATTTTAAATGGTAATATCACCCTCTGACAGAAACTATTCTTCACAATGAGTACTTTTAATCAAGATTTGTAAAATGTTACCTGAAAGCTTGCTTTTGAATACAGGACATTAACTTTTATTTTTATTTTTGCTGATAGTGGCTGTCAGTATCTTGCAGGCATTTCTGTCTGTTAAATATAGTTACTAGATATTTTCTAACGTCTGTGTTTGCGTGCTGAGCTCACCACATCAAAGACCTCCTCCAGGCTGCTGCTGTAAATAAGATACAAATCTATTTCGCAGTTTGTCAAATGCAGATTTAGAGAAAGAAGAGTGTTTTCATTCTAATTTGCCTACATTGCACATTCGACTTCCATGACATTGCTGCCGGAGGTGGTGTTTAGTTATTGATGGAGCAACTGTAGGTTAATGTCCAACTAGTTGTGATAAATAAACTCATACAGTTGCACTCCTTTTATGAGTCAAGGAGGACACTACTTTCTATTGTGTGTGTGTGTGTGTGTGCGTGTGTGTGTGTGTGTGTGTGTGTGTGTGTGCTTCACCTTAGCTGGAAGCTGAACACTCTGCCACCCCCCTCGTCCTTCTCTCTCTGTCAGTTGTCTAACTTCCCTTTTGTTGCTGCGGTTGGAAACTTTAAGTTTTGACACTTTTGAAAGCAATGGCCAGACCCTACTTGTCTTCCTCTATTGCACACTCCATCATGTTCTTGCTCACTCGCTGTCTTCCTCATCTCACCCAATCTCTCTCTCATCTCAAAGCATGATCACACACACACACATTGTGTGGCGCAATTTTCTTTATGTTTGTTCTCATGCATCTGGCTAATCACGTCTCAGAAAAGAGGATAAAGATGGTCAGGCCATTAACTTGTTCACACGTCTAACTTGCAGTCAGGTCTGGGTTAACTTGTCCGCTCACTGTACAGTACTCTGTGCTCGGCTGTCCTTCAGCTTCTGCAAAACTGTGCAGACACTACCCTTTTTTTTTGGTTCTTTTTTTGCTGCAGATGATTCATGCAACCTGCTGTAATTAAAAACCATCAGGTGGAGTCTCATTTCAGTGTCTGTAAAAGCAGACACTGTGATTTGACAAGTAAGTAAATCAAAGAACTGAATCATTAAAAGCAAAAGGCATAAAGAATACAGACACTGTGTGATGAAGGGGGGGGGGGGTATTTGTAGATGTTTCACATCGAGGGGGGGGGGCAGGCTATAAATACTTTGTCCTCTTCAGCCACTGTCATCAGAAATTTTCCGACCGCAAAGCAGGAAGTTTAGAAGAAGAAATCGAGAACTGTGCCTAAAATTAAGTCACAACCCAACCTGCCCAAGTCTGCATTCACTAATTCACACACACACACACACCACACACACACACACACACACCACACACACACACACACACACACACACACACACACACACACACACACACACACACACACACACACACACACACACACACACAGAGTATTGTGGTGGACAGAAATGTGACCTGCTCGTAACAACAACTAACAACATCTATACATGCTGTTTTTAACTATTCACTGTAATGCACCTGATTCTGTTGCGGCTTTCTATTTCTACTCACTGTGTAGTCAGCACAATAGTCCAGAGTACCACATCAGTGAGTGTCTGACAACCGCTTAGCCCTGAATAGACTGATGCATTCACACTGCAGTCATAGCCTTAATGGCGCTCTGCTCACATACAGTAAGTAGGAAGCAGTGAAAAAACAGGAGGATGTTTTGTTTGTGTTTTTCAGCTGCTGTGTGTAAAATATCAATGTTACAGACTTTTCACGAGACAGAAGATATCTTGTGGTTATCTGCCTTTATTTGCAGGTCACAGCAGTGAACCGTTACCACAAACAAAATTTAGCTCAGGGCATGGGTATCTTTAAAAATATGTACATGTCACAGAGGCTTACATCATGAACCATGAGTGCCTTCTGTGTCTCAGGTGGTACCACGGTCACCTGTCTGGGCCCAATGCAGAGAAGCTGCTCGTGGCAAGAGACGAGCCGGAGACCTTCCTGGTCAGAGAGTCGCTGTCCAAACCAGGAGACTTTGTTCTGTCGGTTCTGACGAACGAGAGGGGCAAAACTGGAGGAAGGAGGGTCTCCCACATCAAGATAATGTGTCAGGTGGGCGCTTGTCCTCGTATGTATGTTTCAGCATGTCACCATGTGTGTGTGGGGCATGCAAGGTAACGCCTGCATGAAACTAGGGGGTTGTTTTTAGTCAGTCTTGTGCTTTGAATATACAGAATTAGGCCCCTGAAACAGATTCACGTCATGTAGAAATACTGAGGGGTATTCCCAAAGTTGCGTTGTGCGCTTTGTAATAGTTTTAAAGTCTCATTTCCCTTCTTATGCAATAAAAGACTGTTGCACATATTTCAAGTCTGCTCTTGGTCATAAATGTCAGGCACAGTTTTACTTCAAAAGTTCACCAATCATTGTTTAAAAAAACGGTTATATTTCTGAGTTAAAAAGATATGTGAAACCAAAACCTGTGTCCTGACATTATTAGGTGTTTATAGACTCATTGTGAATGGCTGCTAATGATATTCACCGTACAGCAACAGGTCAAACCGTGGTCCCTCAAACTCATTTTCATAGATTGCGTCCCTCCGTCAGCGGTCACCATCATGGCCTTTGCATTTTTATTTTTAGCAGTGGCTCACCTTATAGAAAACTCCACTCAGGCCTCATTTAAATGGAAGCCGTTGTTTTTGGTTCAGAAGATTAATGCGAGATTACTGGAAGGGTCACAAAGGCCTTTTCATGAGCACGTGGCAAAGATCAGGTGAGTTTCCCGTCAGTACTCGCCTCTAAACGTCAGAGTCTGTTAACTGCTGTTTGGTACCAGGTGAATGTGAACACATCAGTATACATTCATTAAATGGCCAGTAAACTCAAGCAGTTTGCACACTCCTCTTATTTTATTCTTTTCTATTCCAAAATCTAAATTTCCATTTTGATTGAAGAATATGTACAAATACAAATACTTGTTTACCCTCTTTTATTAACGTACCCTTGTTTTCATTTGGTGCATGCTTGCTTCTCAGTTACCTCTTTTGAAACTTTATTTTTTATTTTCACACCAGACAATTTGGCACAGGCTCTCTGTATGTGTTTATCCAGAATGATATGTCGTGTGTGTGTGTTCAGAATGACAGGTACACAGTGGGAGGCTCAGAGACGTTTGACACGCTGACAGACTTGGTGGAGTACTACAAGCGCAAAGGCATCGAGGAGATCTCTGGGAACTGGGTGTATTTCAAACAGGTGAACTGGGCTTTTTTGAACACAAACGATGCAGATGAAACATGTCCGAATGATTTCGTTTTGTAGCACAAATTCAACAAACTGAATGTCAGTGAGCTGTGAATCTTTGCAGCAGCTCAGCCCACAGATATAACAACTAACAACAAATATTACTCACGTCTTTGAGTTTGTCTTAATGTGGCCTGACTGATGATGACGATGTTGTGTATTGCGCTCACTGGCTTGTATTTTTCTTTCATCTATTATAAGATTTTTCCTTTGTCTCTCTCTCTCTCTGTCTGTCTGTCTGTCTGTCTGTCTTTCTGTCTGTCCTCCTGCCAGCCGTATTACTCCACCAGAGTGAACGCAGCAGACATCGACAGCAGAGTGAAACAGCTGGACCAGACCACACAGCAGAGCCAGGAGGGCGAGGGGGAGAAGAGCAAGGCGGGCTTCTGGGAGGAGTTTGATGTAAGATTAGACCCGGCCTCGGGTTATGTTTACCACAACTTATTCTCACCATGACGCTTCATCTGTGGAGTAAGAACCACAGGGGTGTCCTAAAGTGGGAAAATATACACCAGACATCTTATTACAAATTGACTGTCCAAAAGTCTTCAACATCTCAATACGTACTTCCTTACTGCGGGCAAAGCTAGAGGTAGTATAGCACCATCTTGTGGTGGTGGAATATACTAACTATGTGCCATATTACATAATAACCCTGTTCACGCAGGAAGAGTACTTTAAATACTCAGTATGCAAACTAAAAACACTTGATTTTTGAGTGAAGGAAATGGAAAAGCTGGCTGCAGGTGACGAGTGATGCAACTAATTATTATTTTAATAACTGATTGGTCTATAAAATGTCAGAAAATTGTGATAATGCCCATTTTGGACAATTTCCCAGAGCTCAACAAGACAAATTCAAATTGCTCATTTTGTCCTACTGTCATCCAAAAACCCAAAGATATTCAGTTAATGAATAAAACTTACAAGAGAAAAGCAACAAATCCTCACAATCAGGAAGCTGTAACTTGGGAAATGACTTAAAGGATTAATGGATTATTGAAATTTGTTTAATTTTCTGTTGATGATTTAGTTTTATTGGTAGTTGCACTTTAAAGTCACAGTTTGATCGACTTATTTTATTATTTCCTGTTAGTGGAATACTGTAAAACATGTTAATGTCTTGTATACTAAGAGCAAAAACAGTACACTTTCACATTTGTGTATAACACATACTGTATAATATTAGTATGCAGTATGAAACTGAGGCTAGTATCACACAGTCGCCTCTCTCTCCCGTCAGGCTCTTCAAAAGTTGGAGGCAAAGGTGAAAAAGAGCCGAGAGGAGGGCCAGAGGCCTGAAAACAAGAGCAAGAACAGATACAAGAATATTCTTCCCTGTGAGTTTTTAATCTTCTCACTATCGTTATTCTCTAAATTAACTAAATCTTGTGAAGAAATCCACATTTTGATGACGTTAACCAAATGTTTTCTGTGTTTGTTTTCACAAGTCAATGACACCAGGGTCATCCTGCAGGACACTGATCCTGATGTTGTGGGTTCAGATTACATCAACGCCAACTACATGAGAGTAAGTCTCCAAAGTCACTGGACCCATAGTAACACAAAAGGACAAAAAAACAATAGAAAACATAATAGAAAACTGACAGATGTTCTCTTTTTCATCATTCACAGTGTTGTTAGTCTTCAAGCTTATCGTTGTTTGTTTATTGAGTTCACTGTGTGTTTGTAGAACACCCTGTGGGAGTCCGGAGATCAGAAAGTTTACATTGCCACCCAGGGGTGCCTAGCAACGACTATCAACGACTTCTGGCACATGGTATGGCAGGAGAACACGAGGGTGATCGTCATGACAACAAGAGAGGTCGAGAAAGGGCGGGTCAGTATTAAAACAACAAACATGAAAGTAGATTTGGCCTTTAAGAGTGTTTTTTTTTCCCTTTTGAAAATACTGAAACATGAAACTCTCGAAATGCCAAAAAACAAAGTCAAAATATCTTGTTTTTATTAAGCATCTTTAATGACGTTTCTACCAAAGAGCACTTCCTCCTTTCTGCCATTTAAAAATACATGTTGGTATAACCTGCTAGAGGACCTGAGATGCACCCAAATATTTAAAAAGCAGGATTAATCTGGTACTAGGGGTCTCTCAAAGTGTAACTCTGTCCTGTGTCCCCTATTTTGTCTTCCTTGTCCTCCATGAGGGAGCAAGGACACTATTCCTTGGGGGTCACTGTTGTTTGTAGTTACAATTTTAAGCCCTTTGAGAACACAGCTGTAAATAATAATCATATAAATCAGTCAGGGTTGACCTGACTTCTGATTTAAATAGTTTACGCAGCTTTTGACTTTTGTAAAGTTGAGTTAACTTATTGCCATTTCAATAAACAGTGTTGGCCAGGAATTGGCCTCACATGCATAAGAACACATTGGAATACACAAAGTACCATGAATATGAAAGATAAGCTAAAAACAATATAGTTTGAAGTGCGAGAGGTCAAAAAAACAAAACTTAAACTAAAAACACAAAAGCTGCACGGAGGTTCCTTGTACATGACGTGGACCCTGCGTAAAGTTTTCTTTATTTTTATGCAGAATAAATGTGTGCCGTACTGGCCAGACCTTCAGAGCTCCAAGGAGGTGGGTCCATACGTGGTGACCAGTGAGTCAGAGAGGGAAGCCACTGACTACAAAGTCCGAGTTTTGGAGATCGCTCCTGTGGACAAGGTAACCCCCGAACACCAAACATCAGCCTCTGACCTCACTCATCTCTGTGTATGTGCTATGCTGACGTAAAGCTTTGATTTTTCAAACACATTTTATTGTATTTTATTGTATTTTTCTCTCTCTCACAGCCAAAACATTCTCGTACCATCTGGCACTACCAATACTTGAGCTGGCCTGACCACGGTGTCCCTCAGGAGCCCGGAGGTGTCCTCAGCTTCCTCACTCAAGTGAACTCTAAACAGGCTGAATATCCTGATGCTGGACCCATGATCATCCACTGCAGGTACTAGACTGCAGGAGTTTAAATGCCTCATGGAGACCCGATACAATGATTGTGGGGCGCCAGGGAGTCTAGATATTTATCGTGTCAGAGCTGCTGAGATGTTGTTATGGGGCTCCAAAGTCGTGCAGCACCCCTGCATGAAACCTGCATAAACGTTAGAAGTAGACTCAAACTGTGGAGGTGTGTGATTCCTTATAGCATTGATTGGGTTATATTGGGCAATATTAGGGCTGCAACTAATGATTACTTGCATTGATTAACTTGCTCATTACAGTTTCCCAGAGAGGATATCTTCAAATTGCATGTTTTGTCCGACTAACAGCTAAAACTCAACAATATTCAATTTAAAATAATGTAAAATCGAGCTTTTCTGAAGCTGGAAGCTGCAAACATTTAACTTTTTTGCTTGATAAATGATCTAAGTAATAAATTGATAATGAAAATCATCATCATTTAATTTTTTCTGTTGATTGACTAGTCGACTAATTGTTTCTGCACTATGCAATACCACCTAATCCAAACAGTTACAATTCTCAGTTCCTGAGAAGTTGATAATGCTTCTGGAGATACGAGGGTTTTGCAGGACATGACAATATGTTTCCCAGATGGAGGTTTTGCCAAATGGTGGGTCACGCCACGAGTCAGGGAACCGTAAATCTTTTAAACGTGTGATACGCTGGAACTTGTGGAGGACGTCTGTGCTGGTGTAATGTTGTGAAAAATGTTTACCAATCTTAAATTAGGTGATAAACCTTAGAGGTTTAAGATTAAAGTGATCATAGTTTCAGGATTACGATTAGTGGCAGCTGAACAAAAGGTTTTGAGTCAACTGACAGTTTATCCTGCTGGAATTTTCCCCGTGTGATGTGAAGGATATTGAGCTTGTGCTTAAAAACTTGTTGGTTAAATGATTATATGATGCTTGCGTAAGTATTTTGGTATGTAAGCATGTTCACAAAGCTGCACAGCACTACTAAGATGTCCCATACTTTCCCTTAACACAACTGTTCCCTAACCCTTGTTGACATGTGACCCCCTTAAATCGAACCAATGTTTACTTACAACCCCTTGTCACAGGTTGCATACGTCTGAGTTGACTTATTTTTCTTATTAGTAAGGTTTTTAGCGGCCTGAGGTGCTGGAATCGCCATGATTTAAAATAACTTTTCATCTAGCGCCATCATCATTTGTCCAATACTTTCCCATCAGCCTCAGCTGTACTTTGTGTTTTGTGCTAATTAGCAAATATTAGTATGTTAAAATGCTAAATAAAGATGGCGAACATGGTAAACATTACACCTGCTAAACATCAGCATGTTAGCATTGTCACTGTGAGCATATTAGCATGCTAGCGTTAGTGGATTTAGTTTCGTTAGTACATTTGATTTGATTTTATTCAGGTTTTGTTTATCAAGTCTTGTTCGGTTGATGGAAAGATGCATTAAGTTTGTCTCTTCTGTGTTTCTGTGCAGTGCTGGAATTGGTCGAACAGGCACGATTGTGGTGATTGACATGATCCTCGAGACCATTGACACAATTGGTAAACATTTTTTTAAAGAGATCAGTTCTTGAGACAAGTACTGAGTAAAAACACAACAATTCAAAATAGACGGTTTGTTTTCCTTTTTCTCAAACTGCCTCCATCCAATACTTTCCTATCTCACGTCCCTCTGTAGGTCTGGACTGTGATATTGACATCCCAAAATACATCCAGATGGTGCGAGAGCAGCGCTCTGGTATGGTGCAGACGGAGGCCCAGTACAAGTTCATCTATCTGTCTGTGTCTGAGTACATACAGACCACCAAGGCCAAAGACTGCGCCTATATGGTGAGCAACAGGGACCGAGACTATAAAGACACCAGGAATTAGTCTTTTCTTGTGACTGAAATATAGATTGATACAAGGAAAAACATGTTTCAAGAAAGGAAAACAGAGATGTGCATGTCAATTGGCCTTTGCACTTTGGACTGCTGATTTGAACACCAGAGCTGACTAGTTCAATGCCAACAGGATGATATGTTATCAGAGAGTGGCTTGTGAAAGATGAACAGAGACAGAAAACAATCAACCACACAGACTAAACCAGTCGCATCAGCTCTCTCTGTGTTTCGGTAACCCTCCAGTCATATCTGAAACATCTCTGTTTCTCTCTTCTTCAGGAAACCGAGACAGAGTATGGAAATCTGCAACTCAAACACCAACCAGCGAGCAGGAAGGTCTCAAAGTGAGTGAGCGTGTGTGTGTGTGTGTGTGTGTGTGTGTGTGTGTGTATGAAAAAGACACACAAGATACATTGATGTGATACATTCACATCGCTCCTCTAAACCTCACGCTGCCGCCCTACTTTCTTTTTGCGCCTTCAGCCTTATGTCAGCAGACGGTCTCATTTTGTAGAGAGGAGGAGTTGTTTGGAAATGTAAACGTCTGTGCCCCGTATCAAAAAAGCCCCTTTGAATTTAATTGAATTAAACTGAATTGAGTTGTGGTTGGAGGGAGGATGCATTGTAGTTGCAGCGGGACTTGGAATAATACATCTTAACACATGAATTACATTCATTTGAGTTCTAAAATATTGTTTTCCTTAAAACAAGCACTGTTAGAAGTCTAGTTTTAACCACTAGACTACTGGCACTAAAGACAAGACATGCAGCACGAAAATTAACCCTTGAGTAAAATCTAATGTATGAACTATAGAGCCTTTTCCACAATGTTTAGAAATACCAATATGAACCAGTACCAACCAAACCAGTTTAGCAAATGATTTATATTTCTCGCCATGCTGGTGGAGTGGCACTACGATGGAAATGTCTGCTGGTTAGTCCACCACTCCAGACAGCAACTATTGGATGGATTACTATGACCCCCTGACTTTTCATCTAGCGCCACCAGGAGTTTATGTTTATGTGAAATATCTCAACAAATACTAGATGGATTGGCACAAACTTTTATACAGACATAAAGTTAGGACATAAAGTTAGAGTGGCACTCGCTCTGTGAAGTGTGGGCATCAGTCTGCAGTGCATCCAGTTCCAGCGCTGCAACTCAGTTTCGTCCAGGCTGGCTGGGCATCAGAGGCAATCTGAGCGTTTGTCCTTCTTTGTTTTACTTGTGATTCACAGCTCCATTAAGAGCTGTAGTGACACAAAGATGGATGACTCACAAGAGACAGATTTTAAAAAGGAATGATTAAAATTAAAGCAACAGATGCTGAGTTATCCTGACTTCTAGTCTCCAGTATGGGTCAAGCTCCAAAAAATGCTGGATCCTACAATTCCCATAATGCAACGCAATACATTCTTTCCTTAAACCGCCTTTTTTCAAACTTTAGAAAGAATTATACAACTATATTCTCCCCTCATGACGAGTAAACTGAACTTCGTGTGTAAAATCGGTGGAGTGGCCCTTTAATGGATGACAATAGATATTTTTCGGAGTGTACAAACAAATTCAAGACTCCCGGCTTGTCTCTGTTCTATTGTCTGAATAATGTTTTTGTGACCTCTGAGACCGGACGCCACTCGTGTACGAACTGAGCAATGTTCTAATTAACCAATTAGGAAGATAAAAAAGCCTCAACACTGAACAATTCAGCCCCGAACACTGTAAACTTTGACCCACTTGGAGCGCTGAATAGTTGGCTGCCAGCTTTGAGTGACTGACTCATGGTTGGTTGGTCTGTTTAAATCGTTCTCATGCGGCAGCCCCCGTTCATAAACCTCTCCAGCATCTGTGATTCACTTCTAGCAAAACTGTGGCTAATCAATGTTGGCTGGTGTATAAAAATAAATTGATAAAGAATCCCTAATCAGCTTTTTCTTTGTCTATTTCCAGAAACAAGGAGGACGTTTACGAGAATCTGTCAAAAGGAAAGAAAGATGCGAAGAAGCAAAAGTCAGACAAGAAAAGTGGCTCAGTGAGGAAACGATAGAGGAGATGGGGAAGTTTTATCAAAGTACGTCATATTGTTATATTTATGCAGGCAATCTTTTGTTAAAGAATTTCTATTTTAGTTGAGACCTTATACAAAATAAAAGTTAAGGTGTAAAATCAGAGACAAGATAACCCGCTGACATGTGATAGGTCACGTGGATTCTTGTTTGATGCGTTTGCTGAAAATAAAGCCAGAACATGTGGGAACACTTTGTTGTGTGATTGTCTTTTTTTTGTTTTTAATTTAAGTTATTTGAAGAAAGACACCATAATCTTTGTGGGATGCTTCGATATTTAGGATGGAAGCTACTTTTTCATTAGCTTATTTGTTTGACTAGCACTTTAGTGTTGGGTTTTTAAGCAGCAGATGTAAAGATTTCATCATCTTTAAGTTGATAAAATGCTTTATATATTTTATATTTCGATGCAAATTAGTGATCAGAAGTGCATCAAGAGCAGGAGGTGAACATAAGTGTGTTTATACGTTAGCATTCAGAGATGCAACGTGTTTTCAGCTCAGCTGTACTTCAGGCAATTTGATGTTTGATTTTATTCAATTTTATGTTCGTCTTCTTTCCTATATGCACTTCTGTTTACATACATGTGCCCCTAAACCACAGATAAAAAATTAGATTGAATTATACTTTATAATATATTTATACTTTGGAAGTCACTCTCCATTGTTTAAGATACCTAATAAAATAAAATGGTGATTGCTTCTCGTTTCCCTCCCTGAACAAACAACCCCCAAGCAGTTTGTTACTGGACTCAGTGACAATAGAATAAAATAGTTTCTCTTTTACGTCCACATTTTTGCCAATCTTGTCCTTTTCCCTTCACCAATCCTTCTCCTCTCTCATACCTGAGCTACTGATGTGACTTTTCCTATAACCCAAGATAAGACTTGATTGACGACACTTTTTTAACACTAACACCAGACAGTGTGGCATTGTTATTCATAATTTAGTCCTATCAGTGTTTTGTCAACTGCTGTTTCCAAGGTCAAGAATTAGCTTTCAAGTCCTTAAAGTGCTCAGAACAAAACTTAATTTTAGACCTTGTGATGACATCGTCTCTACTACATCAGTAATGTTTAGGGCAATAAGTTAAAAATGCTGATTGGTCATCTAGAAAACAACCTCATCCATTAAATGATTGAATTTGTGTTGTTTATAGAGCCAAAAAAACACAAATTGGACCTTTGACCTGTATATGAAGTAAAGGGAAAATGAGTGGTACAGTATTTATGAGTGTGTTTTGCTGCCCAGGGTTTGAACAGGAGTGTGTTTCCCTAAATCTGAAATAAAACCTTGTGTCTTGACTTCAGATAACTCACTCAGGTGGAAAGTAAAAGTAAATTTACTCAAATACTGTACTCAGGTGCAATTTCAAGGTACTTTACTTGACTATTTCCATTTTATTCTACTTTATACTTCTTCTCATCTACAATTCAGATTGTACTTTTTACTCCACTGTTTGACATCTTTAGTTTAGTTGCAGATTCAGATTAATAGGACGAAATGTAATCAACAAATAAATGATGATATAACATTAAAGGTTAAGATGAGACTTTGGTGAATGATTTTGGTCATGAGCTACCCACATTAAACACAACATTAAACATTAAACACAACATTAAAATGAAGTACACATGAATGCATCAATAATTATAATTCAATAATATAACAAACATTATTCTGAAATGGGCCATTCTGCATAATGAGTACTTTGAGTACTTTAAGTATATTTTGAAGCTAATAATATGTACTGTTACTTAAGTAAAATTTTGCATGACTTTTACTTAACATAGTAGTATTTCTACACTGTGGTATTACTAAAATATCTGATTACTTCTTCCACCACTGAGATAACCCCACTGGGACTATTAACATACCGGTCAGCTCCCAGTATATGAGCACACAGGGCCGTTATGTGCTCAGCAGGCTACATCTTCACCCCACCCACCACATGTTTCAGGGAACCGAAGCACCGCCTCTGCCTGCAACTGATCCCTGTGACTGACACGTTGGGAGGGATGCACGAACCTCCCCCCTGCATGTGGTCTTGCAGAAAAACTCCGCTCTCTGCCTGAGTGAGTCACAGCTGACTGGAAACGATTTCACAAAACCAGTGTTGAGTCTCCAGCAGAGAGGAAGAGACTGTGGAGCCGCCTGCAGCGCAGAGGAGCTTCAGATACAACTAGAGTCTCATTTTACGCGCATTCCCGTCCAATCCGGTACAGGCATTGTTTAAAGACGTTGCGTAAGTGACACCGATATCAAACAAGGCGGCAGCTCATCTGTGGGATCCAGACTTGACTCGAGGGGAAAAAGCAAGAAGTAGAGATTTCAGCTCGTCTGGAGTTTTGGACGCAACAAAATGTCTAAACCTAACTATTCCGGCACGTTTCATATGGTGGAGCAGGAAAATATGGACAGCTACCTCGCAGCTTTAGGTAAGACTCTGTAGCTTTTTACACAGCCGTGACACTTGAAACAAACCCATCTTCTCTCCTAACAGAAGCGCAGTGAAACCGCTCACACATAACATGCACATTCAGACTTTTGTTGCTCTTTGTTTTAAAGCAGCTTCTATATTTGCATTGCTTTGAGGTCATCTTCAGTCATTGATTTGATGATGTGGACCATCTTCCTTTGCAGCAGCACATATCAGAGTAGTGAAATCACCACCTTGTCCTTTACATGACCCCAGGCCTCCACACACACACACACACACACACACACACACACTCAGAGGGTGTATACACTCTGTGGGACAGACAAAGCCCCCCTTTAATAAGGCAACAATGAAGTATAGCTCATGTTATGTTAACCTGTTTTATTACTTATCTTCTCTTAGATATTAATTTTGCTCTGAGGAAGATTGTGTGTCTGTTGAAGCCCACCAAAGAGATCACCCATGACCCGGCCACAGGAGACATGAAGATCCGCACTCTCACCACCTTCAAGAACTTCAACATGGATTTCACGATCGGAAAAGAATTCACTGAGGACCTGGGGCCGGTGGACGGCCGTACCTGTCAGGTGTGTTGTTGTTTTGTTTTTCTCAATATGCACACTGGCTTGTTTGGACACGTGTGCGGGCTTGTTGATGCAGTGAATATAAAGTATCATTACTTGCTGGACAAGTTTTGCTTTGTGTGTTTTTTAATTTTGAATGTCTGAGGAGAGTTGACCCACCTGCTGCTGACACTTTGTGCTGTAATCACCCCCCGCTGCTTAAATCCCGGTTTGATCCTGCAATAAGTGATGTGTGTGAGTGTGAGAAAGAGAAAGCAATGAATAAAAAGCCTTCAGTTTAGAAGAAATCAGGAAACTAGTACCTGAATCAGAATTAGCAGCATTATCTTTGTTTCCAAAACAAAAACAATGTGCAAACGGAAGCAAAAGAAAAGAAAAGAAAAAAAGGTTTTGAAGCCTTTTGTAGTACACAAAGACTCTTGTCCCTGTGTGATTGAACGGGTGAGCCACTTTACATACTAATTGCACACAGTAACACAGCATCTCTGTGCTTATGCAGACTACAGTGAACTGGGAAGGAGACAACCTGGTTTGTGTACAGCGGGGTGAGAAAGGGGGACGAGGCTGGACACACTGGCTGGAGGGCAACAAGCTGCATTTGGTAAGGATGTATGGACGGAGTGAAAAGAAGTGAGGACAAAGCAGAGACGGAGAGAGAGGAGGTGGGCGAGGGGGGGATACGGAACAAGGAAAGTGAAAACATACAAGGAAAAAGATGCTTGATATGCTAAATGAGGGAGAACATGCAAATAAGAGAGCGTTTGGAAGTTACTCATTGCCTTATTTACTTGCACGGCGCTGTTTTTATTAAAAGGGTTTGTGAAGCTTTGGGGCTGCCTGAGAGGAAAAAACCCAACAAAGGAAGGCAAACACAAAAGAGGGAGAAGACTCTTGAATGCACGTCTTTTTAATAAAGTGCTACACCCTCTCAGGGCCGAGGGAGAGCGTTGGTTCTGCTCATTGTGGTTGTAAAAGAGTTTAAGCTTATAGATTATCTGTCAGTGCTGATTAAGATTTAAAACAATCAGTACTGTTCCACTAAATAGCTCTCACAGGATTTCTAATACCTCTGTGGCAGTCGGGACAAAGCAGTGTGTTGTTGATGTTGTGTCCAAATTCAGGAGAGAATTGGGAAATAAATACCAGCGAGGATCAGGCTCTTTTAAAATGGTGGAATTCAAAGCAGGAGAAGGGAGAGACTAATGAAGAGGAGAGTGAGGGGGGAGCTGGAGGAAGAGGAGGAGGAGCAGGAGGGGGCTAGAAGGAGGAGATAAGTAGATGGTGAAAGAGTGGGAGACGGATTACGAGGTCAAAGGATAGGGAAGAGGAGAGAGGGGGATTGGGGTCGTATTTTGGATACAATCCCAGGTTTGTGTATCACTCATTTAACTGTCCTTTGATGTGCCAAACTGTCTTATTGATTCTCACTGTTCATTTACACCCCCCTCCCAACACCCTGGAACGCCCTTCCTCCCCTCCTCCTTTTTCTTCTCCCCCCTCCACAATGGTCTCTTTCCTCTCTGCAGGAGATGAGAGTTCAAGACGTGGTTGCCAAGCAAGTCTTCAAGAAGGCTGATTGAAGTAACTGAAAATGAGTTTCAGTGAAAAACCTCATTTTATTCTTGATAGAATATAGACTTGGTACAAGATTTGAATTATGTTTAAAGTTTTTTTTTTTAAATTATAATCAACATTATTTTGAAATATCACAATAAGACTGAATATCTGTGAAAATACTGATATGTTCATGTTCTTAATTGTTTGTGTCTTTATGGTACTAACTGAGAAAAGAGCAGTGGAGCAGAAACAACTTGTGTAAACATTCCCAACATACTTCCTTATATTGCACTATCTTCACTATGTTATAAACAAATCATACATCTGTCGGGCGTCACTGCTGCATCTGTAATATATCACATCTTTCTCCAAGTCTGAAATGTAAGGAGCCTGCGTGTGTGCATGTGTGATATCATAAAGTTTATATAGTTTTATAAATACAGAAAATTCAGAGGTCACTACATTACATTACAATGTGCTTTAAAAGAAACAGTTTTCATGTACCAATTCTCGACCTGGTTGGTAGTTGGTTTGACAGTAATTACAAACACATAGTTTACATTAAAGGGTAAACCAGGAATTCTTTTAAATGTGTCTTTTCATCAACAAATCCCATCAAAAGACAAACGATGGGTCCATCTTTCAATTTCCGACTTCCCTACTCTGTCTGTGGCACTCATCCCCAAGCCCATTTGTTTTTACGAACATAAAAAAAATTAAAAACAGGCCACAAATACTTGGTTACGGCCTTTTCATGGGATTTGTCTATAGTAAGAAAAACAGAATATCAACAGTCTTATTCTAACATAGAGACACCACTGAGCCGTAGCTAAAAAACACAGACAGCGCTGCCTTCACTCCTCTAAGACTAATTCACATCAAAGGGAATGAAGTATAGAGCTGCACCAGTGTTTTTTCTTAAAATACATTTTTTAAGCTGTTTGCTTCATTGTAAATGCAACACAGAAATATCACATCACTTGAGCCGAAATTCACATTGAAGTCTTGCAGGGGGCAACAAACCGTCAGCCACCGAAACAACACTCCTGAAAAAGAGAAATCCTACTCTTTTTTTTCCCCCCTCTCTCTTTGGTATAAATAGATCCAGTTAAAGGTTTTAAAAATCGTTGCATCATCTCCAAGTCTCAGAAGGACTCTGAGCTGCATCAGTACAGTGATTATGTCGGGCACCACTCGTCCTCCTGTGGCTCTGAGTGGGTCCTGCGGAAGTCGCCGGTGCAGTATCCAGCGCTTCCATTGACGTGGCTGGATTCAGCGAACGAAACTGAAGCCTTACATTTAGTTATAGGAAGGCAGCTGTCCACGCTTTCCTCTGTGCTACAACTGACCGCGTTATCATCTGAGGAGGATAAAAAAAAAAATTAAATGTTAAGTGTGACCCTCCTTCAAAGTAATGTTACATCGAACATGCTGTGCACTTTGTGATTTATGGCCATCTTAATGGGGCTGAAAGCACTTATGAGCATGGAAAATAGATATAGACTAGTGCTGCAAAAAGGAATACATTTTTCACTTTAATATACAGATGGTTGACACTTTAAAAGGAAAAACCAACATAAAGTGTCTTGGGCCACCACAAACTGCCAGAGCAGCCTGAGTGCTCTTTGGCGTAGATTCTCAGAGTCTTTGAAACTCCACAGGAAGAATGAAAACCAGTCTTCCAAAAGATATTCCCTCATTTGGTGTTTTAATGACGGTGGAGATCGCTGTCCAACAAGGTGTTGAGATCTGGTGACTGCGAGGACCATATTGTACGATTCGCATAATTTACTTATCAGTCCTTTCAGTGCCCCCTCTCTTTTTTTTTCTGAGACCACACATCACATGGCTGATATGTAGGACATAAGTGTTGACTGTACATCTATTCATGTGTAACCCAAGAACATTTTGGGGTGCATCGAGACTTTGGGGTAGAGGCACCGACCATGAACCACAATGTCCCTGGTTTACATCCGGCTGTGGATATTCCTGTCATCTCTCTACTGTCAAAATCTCTATTAAAAGAATAAAAAGTTGCCCACAAATACTTAAAAACAACAACACAAGAAAAACCTTTTTATTGGGATTTATCACCTGGGTTCAAAAGTGGTAAATCGCAGCTGTCCACAGTGCAGCTCTGTTGGCAGTAACCGTTCAGCTCTGTGGACGGTAAGGGCAGCTTCAGCGGACAGACAGGTACTGCAGGAACCACGTCAATCAGGGTAACGGGAACACTGGGCCTGGCTGTCACACACAGAGGATACCACAAACAGGGTCAAAAACAAGATCATTCAATATACTTACAAGGTCGCCTCTTGTGGACATGATGAATAGTTTGAATTAAGTCAAACGCATCACGTGTGCTGCAGATTGACAACTTTCATCTCATTTGAAAGGTTGTTTTGGTAACTCGTTATCTGCGATGATATTTATTGGCCTAAAGGTGGCGCTTTAATCTCTCAATAACTACAGATTCAGCTCTGGAGCACCACTAGTCAAGCAGATATGACATGTGATCCTGATAATTATCTGGACATGCTGAGCAACCTTGTTTCTAGGAAAAGTTCTTCATTGATAAACCTGTAAAATTCAAATGTACTTCAGCTCAGTGTGACTCAATATCCTCCTCCTTAAATGTATCTTTTGAGTATCAAACACTCACATCATTTAGACTTGAAAGGCGGTTGAAAAAAGTTGGTAGTTTCCTTTTTCACAGAGAAGGAGGATGAGGTCAGATTTGACTCACAGCAGTTACAACAGATTCCAATGGTGTCAAGTTTTTAGGGCGGAAAAAGCTACAAAAACCTTCAATATAAAGTTGTCACTCAACCCCTGCAGCATAACTCACTTCTCTGCTGTTCGTATGTATGCTCAGTATTTTCCAGTCATCAGTTCCCTATTATAAGGCTAAATACACAGCTTTTTATATACTTTTTGTGTTAATATTGGAATCCATTGAAGCTATCGTGAGTCGTAGCTGAGTGACAATGTAATCGTATTACAACAACCTTTCAAACCCACAGGGACGACCGCTGGATCACCAAAGGCCCTGTATTCATTGTGTGTGGTTGGTTTGTGGTAATTTGAATAATTCCAAATGTTTTCGGGGGGTAATATGCCATGCACAATATTAGTTGAAATGATGAGGGCCTTAAGGTGTCTCCTGTATTACTGTCTGTCTTGTCTACCTGCCTTGTAGAGGAGCCCTGTGTCAACCTTGAGTCTAACCAAATTACAACAAACAGGGACCCACAGCTAATTTTTGCCCTGGTACCCCTCCATGAGTTAATCAAGCCATCAGAAGAGTGATGAACATTTCCTTAAAAGATCCTCTCCAGACATGTTTTAAGACATAAAAATACACAACACGTCTGATATGTAAATATGTTTTACTTCAATAGTTCAACAACTGGACCATAAAGCCCATTCTCAGTGTATGTGAACTGGAGGTTTCAAGTTAAATACTGGACGTCCAAACTAGTTGTGATGTCACAAAAACATGCTCCGATGTACACGTCTTGAACTCAGATTGCAGGTGAGCGCAGAGAGGCTTTCAGCAGCCTTTTAGTGTCAAACTCTGCACATACATGATTCTGCACATTGGCGGTAAAAATCTTAGAGAATGATATGTCAAAACCTCAGCAGACAAAACCGAAACTATCTTTATGGCATGATACTACTACGAGAAGGAAAATATGTCTTTTAGTAATTTGGGTGGAATTAACCCTTTAAAGATATCAACATGCAAAGACTCTTGTACTGGGAATCATTGACCTCAGCGTATTCTCTCTCACGATCATCTGAACATGATCATTTGCTGTAAACATAACCAAAGCAACTAAAAATCTTTTAAAATTGACAACTGGCACTTTTGATTTGACACAGATGTCACTTTCAGATTGGCAGAACAACATGCTCGTTCTTGAAACTTCTGTCACTAGTTGTGTTTCATCTGTAAATTCCAGTATTGGCACATTGCTTCACTGGAAATACAGTAAATGTCAATGAAATACAGCACAACATCAGCCAAAACAGTTATGGGACTGTGTCGCATACGTAGGACTTGTTTCTCAGTATGAGTTAGCTGCCTCTGAAGTATGCGTCACATTATACCAAATAACTGTGTCAGGCTGAATATGTACAGGATGTGGTTTCCCCATTCAGTTTCTCGTCGAGCTTATTTAGCATCATGTTACACGGACACTTATTTAACCTGCCTGGGTTATAATAACTCATAAATGTTCTGCTTTTGTGCATAAAACCACAGAGATTACACTTTTTCTTACATAAATGAACTCCATACCACACCTTAATTCTAATTAATATAAGGAAATCTTTTTTTTTTTTTCATTTTTTCTATAAATCCACTGTAAAGGAAGCAGTGGGAGGGTGTGTTTGAAAAAAAAATTAAGCAGTGACCTTCAACTGTATGACTGACAAAACACACTGTGTCTCACAGTTGTGGCTTACAACATGCATAGTTACTGTGAGTAGGCAGGCATGTACACTGTTTCGGCGCCTCTTCTTTTTTTTTAAAGAATCAGAACAAAAGTGTGTGAATAACAATTACGAAACACACCTACACATGTGGCACGCTGTACACACCTGCTCTGTCTGACTTGCGTTTTGTCCTCCAGTAGATGAGACCAAACAGGACGAGTGCAGTCAACACGAGTCCTGACCACAGGCCTGCGGGTAATATCCAGTGACAATCTGATGAACAAAGAGACAGAGGATTTTAGAGGGACCCAAATACATTGTAATTAGGGTTTTCTCCTGATTACACAAGTAATTTCTAGGAAATAAAGTGGGAGTGAGTGATTACTGAATACTGCTCTTGTTTCCTCAGAAATATTGTCAATAAGGTAATGACTGAATGGCTTTCTGCAATTTCCTCAACAAAGACTAACTATTATGAATGAAAATTCATTCAATTTGTATTTCATTCCGTAACTGGTAAATGATGGTCACACAGGTCAACAATTACAACTCATCTTATGAAGCATTCGTAATTGATGTATACAGTTAATAAATGCGTGACAACACTGTATAACGTAGATTATTATTATTATTTCACACATCAGCAAATCCTTACAGTCTGTTATGAAGCATTTATACACATACACGTCATTCACAGGTGGATTTAAAACTGTGATCAACATATAATCATGTACACATATACATATACTATTACTATGTTTTCAAGTATTCTTTAACTGTTGTATGCCAGCTATAGATGCTTCATAAAAGGGTATTAATAAACACTTTAAAATGTCCTTATTTCTGCTTACAGCTACATTACAGTACACCTATTGATACTGAAAAAAGGTCTTTCCTCAGCATCTGTGGTTGGAAAAGCTTTTTCCTTTTGTGTTATGAAAATATTTCCAGATAAAAATGTGTCACAGTTAAATTTCCCACCTGTTAGATCTGTAGTAGTGGAAATTAGATCTGTATATTATTCTTACTTGATGTGTTTGACTACTTATTTGACTATTTCAGACACAGAAATGAAAACTCTGATAATACAGTATAATACTACAGTACAATACTGTAGATCCTGTTTACACTTAAAATGTGGTGAAAATGAACACTGGTTTGACAAATCCCCCCCCTTTCTCACCCTTATTCACTCCCCAGTGGACACTGGTAAACAAAACTCAGCTTCTGTCACCTGATTGGGTACTTTGACCTTCGTGACTTGACCTGATTTATTGGCTGGGTTTTGTTTTGTATGCGCCTGTGCTCTATTTCTGTTGTTTGTCCTTTTTTTAAATATACTTTATTGCAAGAGTGCAACAGTTTAATGCGTAAATTTACATTTGCTTTCATGTGATGTTGTTCATACTTATATTCTTACAATATGAAAAAAAAATAGTAACGATAATAATTCTCAAAAAGGACCTTGCTGCCTGAAATCTTTCTGTAAAGCCCATTGAAGAAAGCCTAGCAGGTCCACAACAGCCATTCATTTTTAGCCACGCTAGCGGGATGGCAATGTCCGTTGGTCCACCACTTGGTTCAGACTAAAATATCTAATCGTCTGCTGGATCGATTTCCACGACATTTTGTACAGACACTCATGGCCTCCATCTCCACAAATTATCTCACATCCCTCCACTCCTACATCCATCCTTTGACTGCTTGAGTAAATTTAAATTGATGCGGTGAACTAAACTTGTTAGCTAATCGAACAGTTACGGAGTGTTTTGGCCACCTGCTCTGTTTTTGGTCTCTACCAGCTCCTGAGGGAAATATCTAACTCTTTAGCTGCTAAGTGCACCATTGTGTTCACCAGCAAGTCACAACTGTTGGTGGGGTTTTTTTAGAGCTTTTTGGAAGAAAAAAAAGCTGCCACCATGAGAGTGAACCAAAGGAGTAAAGAAGAGGGGAGCTGCAGATTTGGGTGATAATTCTCTGTAGCTTCGTCACTACGAGCGACCCCTTTCACATTGTTATTATAAAAATATAGATTAGATCTCTAAAGGTGAAATTACTCTTTACAGCCAGTCACAACGACAGAATCACCCTCATCTCCTGTCAGAGACGAAAGACACAAACTGCAACAAGTGTCTTACTCTCTTCCTTTGGAATGATTTCCCATCTCTACTACTTCTACTTCCTTTCTTAATAACTTATGACATATGTGTATATTTATATATATGAATCACTGAATCACTCAGGACAGGAACATCCGCTGCATTGCACAAGTGATTTTTTTTTATGCTCAAAGATCTGAATAGATGATAAACATATGAAACAGCAGCCTAAAGATAAAAAAGGAGACCTACTAGATTTGAAGTTACCACAGATGGCATCAGTTGTTCCGGTTCCTGGAGTTTTCAACTCTCTTCCGATGCCCTCACATCTGAAAATGACATACGAAGACAAACTAATAAATAAACTTTATAGTGTATCTACAGTCAATTAAAAATGGGAAAATATGTTTTTTTTTTTATTTGGGCATGTTTGTCTCAGTAAAACCTATTGAATGTAAAAAGAAACAGTTATAACATTCCTACAGTGTGGATGAAAGGTATAATGTAGGTGTGATGTGGGATGTTTTGGGTTTGTAGACTGAAGATGTCAACCGTCATTTCTGCTGCGTGTCGATGGATGACTAATGAATCATTCACTCACATCTGATGACATTACATACGTCGACATCCTCCTTCAGCTTATAATATATAATATAATAATAACAGTAATAGTGATGACGCAGTCTGACCTGGTATGTGCTCGACAGGGTGACTGGAAATCTGTTACGTTGCTGTAGGTCCCTTCTTCACACAGAGCACATATTGTATTGTTCGTGCGAGTGGCTGCAAGAAGGAATGAGATGTGGAGTCTTTTCAGTTGCCAGTTTGTACAAGGTGTGGATGCTTGTTGGAGTACATGATCATTTATTTTGCATTTTACAATAGAGGCCTACCTTGCACCTTGACCCCTTCACCCGGAGGGCAGTGTCCAACTGGCAGGCAGTGGTCACAGCCATCATTATTACAGTAGTAACCAGTCACACACTCACATTCTGTGTTCTGCTGAACTGTACAGTCCTTTAATTTCCTCTGCTTGTTACCTGAAAGAGTCAAAGAGAGATGTAGTCTGTCATGGAAGAGGGATCCAGCTTCTGTTGCTTTCTTTTGTGTCTCTGTAGTCGTTTTGTGTCTCTTTGTGGCTGTTTATGCTGTTTAGGCTGTTTTGCATCCCTTTCGACAACAAACATGTTGCGTCTCTTTGTAATCGTTTTGCATCTCTGTGTGGTCGTTTTGTCTCTTTGTAGTCGTGTTGTGTGGGTTTGTGGTCCTTTAGTCTCCCTTGAAAAATAACAAGCGACTTCGGGTAGAAGAGTTTTCTGTTTCCATCGCAGTATTTGTGCTTTCCTGAACAACGTATTTGGATACGGGTACATCCCTTGTATATTTGTCGTTTTGCATCTCTTTCATCTATAAACATTTTGTGCCTCTTTGTAGTTGTCTTGGTGGTTATTTTTTGTCTCTTTGCAGTAGCTTTGTGGTCTATCTGGTCACTTTGTCAGTTTGTAGTGGTTTTGTGTGTGTTTTGTGTCTTGTAGTCAGTTGACTCTCCAACAAGAAATATTGACAGTCACTTCAAACAGAAGCTTTGGTCCAGTACAGTAATCCATCAATAGGAAAGAGGAACGGTGACGTCTTCTGACGTCTTCTGATACAAAGTTGTAATTTCAGGCTACATGAATAAAATTAACTGGACTTGACTTGAGAGTAAATAAGTTGCCTTAGAAATATGAGTTAACTATGTTCAAAAGTTCAGAAACTTAGGATATTAAGTTTAATGTTTATCACAGTTAGATTTATGTTCCAGTTACATTCTCAGTTTGAAAAGTCAGTTTTTCATTTGACACATTTTACAGCTGTCTCTGCTGTTGTTGGAGCCACTTTTGTACCAGAGTTACAAAGTTACTTAGAGTGCTAAGACAATACATGAGGCTGCACCCAGTAACTGTTTAAATAGATGTGTGTGGAGGTAATTACTTTCAAGGTTGTTAAAATCATCTTATTCCACAGTACCATGTTTTCATGCATAGGCTTGTACCAGAGGCTAACCCTCACCTCTTCATTGAAACTACACGATGTTTACACTGAGTGAAAGATTTAAATCAATATTTAATATATAAAAAAAAATGCATCACTCCATCTTGTGCATCATTCTCTACACATTTCCCTAAAACTCAGCCTGACATACACACAAAACTTTGGGATCTCCACTTGAAAAAAACATTTGAACAAAGGCTACACAGCGTGATTATGTGTCTGACCCCTCCAGGAGGTTAGTGAGGTTTCATGCCTTCAACATGTTAAAGAGGAAGATGTTAAAGATTTGTGATGGTGTTAACATGAAGAAACAATTGAAAACAGGTCCATGCAGCATGGAGGAGAAGAGGAAGGAACAGTGTTTGTGTTTGCAGTATGTGCATGTGTGTGACTTACTGGAACTGCAGTGCTTGCAGACGTGACACTGAGGCAAGGTATTTTTTGTGGCTGTGTAGTGCCCACTTCCACATTCGACACACTTGGTCGGCTTCGTGCCGTCACACTCGGCTTGCATGTAGGAACCTGATAAGAGTTGAGAAAACAGAAGATATACAAAAGAATCGGATGTCAGGCTGTAATGCAAAGACAGTATGTGAGAGATGCTGAAAAACTGAATATTTACTGTCCTATGTGCACACTCCTATAAAGAAGTGTATCCAAAGAGAAAAGAAATGTTGGTAATTGAACTTTACGTTGACTCACCTGCATGACAGTGATCACAGCATCTCCCGTCTTTACTGTACTCCTCTTTTGTGCAGTTCATCTTAGCCATTTGCTGCCCATTCGATTACAGTCCTCCACCTGTGTGTAAAATATCTAAGCTTAAGACTACGACTGCCTTCCTGTACACTCCTCCTTTAAACCTGCTCCTAACCTTTGAAATGACAGCTGTTTAATTTACCTTCACCCAGAGGATCTCCTAACCCTTTCTCTTTTTCTGACGTTCACTCATTCACTGCTCACAATCTCCACTCTCTTTCTGCTGTCTGATCTGTCTATGACTCCAGATATGTTTCCCCTCCTCACTCTGCCTTACCTACTTCTCATGTCTTTTCTAATCCTACACAGTGGAAAACCCCAGTGACCCTTATCTGCTGTTTTCCCCTTTGTCTCTCTGTCTCTGTCTTTTTCTCTGCCTCTGTCTCTCCTCATTTCCTTCCTGTGCTAGCCATCTCACTGCGAGGTAAGCTGTGTGTGTGTTTCCGTATAGCTACAGGACCAAAGGCTGATTTTGGCACTCTAACATAGCACACAGCAAAGCAGCACAATGAGACATTTCCTCTCTCCTCTACACCCTTTCCTTTCACTCCGTCTCCATTGTTTTCACTGAACCTTTGTCCTAGTGGCGCAGGGATGTTGCCGAGCTAAAACTGCAAAGAGATTTTGTAGTAATGGCCGATCTGAAAAGTTTTTGGTTTAGTCTGTCTTCCTGTCACTCCTTTGTTACTGCAAACATGCCAAAAAACATTCTACAAATAGATTTATAAAATGCCTACGTTTGCAAAATATGAGTGAGAGAGAGATGGGGGCAGCAAGGAAGAGCGAGAGATAGAAAGTAGATTATTAAAGAAAAGGGGAAGGAGAGATATTGAGGTAGTTTATTTGTGAAGAGATTTGATCGGATCATGATGTTACGATTAAGGTGGGTTTGGATTTTTGCATTTTAGTACGATAAAACAGATGATTTCACTACCACACCATAATGATTTACAGTAGTGTTCTTGGATGGAAGGATTTGGTAATAGCATTATGATTTAGTAATTTTTGTGATTTATGCATTATTGTCTCTGGTTGACATTGTCTCTTTTTTAGTATGACTGGACTTGCACATCACCTTTACTTTCTTAACTTTGTGGTCCTTGCTTTACAACATATCACCCCCTCCCTTGAATTTTCTTATCTTCCATACTTACCCTCAGTCTTCTGCTTCTCCTGCTCGACCACTCGGCCTACTCGATGCTGCTGGGATGGGTGGAGTCTCCGGGGTATCCCAGTGGATACTCGCCCCTTGCCAGTCTAAACTGGAGCAGGTGTGCCCCCAAAGGTCACACCCTCTCCATCAGGCTCATCCACTTGGACCTGGAGGACAGCCAAGACTGTGAAAACGATGCCGTGAAGGTCAGGGGTCAAGATAAACTTTAAGAAGTGAAGGTTACTAACTTATGTCAGCACTGTTATTGTAGCCTCTACATCTTAATTTTCTGGTTTTGTCTTTTTCCAGGTATATTCAAATGGAAACCTAATTTCCGTTCTGTGTGGCAAAAGGGAATTTGAGGAGCTCCAGTCCACTGTAAATCCCTCCCTCCTCTCCTCCCCGGGCGGCTGCCTCTCTCTTTCGTTTCACTCTGACTACTCAAACACCAAGAGGCACACAGGCTTCAGAGGCTTTTATACGGGTCAAGGTGAGACGTACCAAAGTTCATTGTATTTGTGCCCATGTTATTTTTCCACATTCCCCAGGAGTGTTCAGTTTGTACATGCATGCATTTCATCATTGTTAATACTTCTCTAATCATATTGTTAAAAAGGTAATATTTTAAGACAACAATTCACAATGGTTGCAGTTAATAGTTGTTAAAGCTGACTTGGAATCAGAATTTGACATGTTTTTCATGTCATAGATGAAAAAAGCAAAAATAATGGTGAGTTGTGTCTTTTTTTCAATTTGAGGCATGAAGACAATACATCGATAAATAAAAGCATGAGATCATTTTAAAGCTGAATGAATAAATAACTAAAACACATGCTTCTAAAGAGTGTTTAGCATTGAGACTTTCACTTTCAATTCAAAGGTGCTGACAGGGCTGCAGTGACTGATGTCTCATCTGAATCCTGTCTAACAGCCTCAGTTAATACAGTCTTGGCTGTACAGCAGAAAATTAGTTTCATAAAGATAAAGTGAAATCCTGTATGGCATACAATAACTTAGATACAGTATGTGACAGTGGTGATGTAGCTACTAAATGAAATCATCATGTTTGACATTTTGGGAAATACACCCTCCGTTTCCAGTCTAAGCTAAGCTAACCAGTTGCTGGCTCCTTGTACGTGTTTACCGTAAAGACCGTGATCTTCTCATCCAACTCGAATAAACATATTTCGACTCTTCCTTTTCATTCCAAATACCTGGAGTTTATTATGTTGCCAAAACAACAAATTATGTCAAAAAAGAAAAAATGATCAAGAGCGTAAATTACACAGCTAGATACTAGAGCTTTTAGTGAAAACAGTAATAACTTAAAGAGTGACACAAAAGAAGTTTCAAATAAGGAATATCTGATGGAATATCTCCTACTAACCTATCCCATAACCTGGTAGATGAAAAGTACAGCGATGGTCAGGAAACCCTGAACCCACCAATAGAGCAAACAGCATATTTCCCAACGAGTCCTTTAAACTGGCTGGTGTGCCATGCTCTTTGACATCTGACCTTTAATTAATTTGCTCCCTCAGACTTTGACGAATGTGAGGACGACCCAGACAACGGATGCACCCAGTTCTGTCACAACTTCATCGGCGGGTACCACTGCTCCTGTCGCCATGGTTACCACCTGGACGCGGACAACCACACTTGCACTGGTACAAATAATCCCATCATTAGGATCAGCAAACAGTGTACAGAAGGAGGAGTTAACAGTCCAAATTAGACAGAGGAAGACAGATCGAGGAAGAAGGAACAAAACTGAAACATGAAGTGAAAAAAGGAAAATAGAGGAAGCAGAAGCAGGCAAACGGGGGGGAGGTAAAAAGGAGGGCAAAGAGGGGAATTAGATGAGAAGGAGGATGATTGTGTAATACTTCTGATTATGTTGATTCAGATGATGAAGGTGATGACAATTAACTCTTATCTTCAACACAGTGAGCTGTACTGAGGATCTGTCAGGGCTGAACAGAGGTGACATATCCAGTCCCTCCTGGCCTGCTTCATATGCAGAGAATGCCAACTGTCAGCACACCCTGTCTGTGGAGGCCCACCTGCAGCTGGAGCTCCACTTCTCTGAAGATTTTGATGTGGAGCAAAGCCCTGATGGTCAATGCATAGATGCAGTGAGGGTAGGTATTGAGTCAGAATATGTAAATACCACATGGAGGTGTGTTTTTCTAAAATGTATACATTTACAGAGCAGGAAACAAATGAGGAAGTTCAGACAAAAGTGTTGAAACCACAACTGTTACAAATCCTATTTTGGCCATTTAATAGTCTGTCTGTGTTACACATTTTGGATCTTTTTCCGTTTCATACAGTGCCTATAAAAATATCCACCTCACTTGAAAAATGACATGTTTTACTGTCATACAACAATGCATCAAAGTATATTTAATGTGTTCTTTTGATGCTGACAGAAAAAGATGCTTTAATGTCAAAAGTGAAAACAGCTAGTCTGATGGCCAAAAAAGCTCAATTTTGGTCTCAGCAGACCGGAGAACCTTCTTCCAGCTGACTTCAGTGTCTCCCATGTCCTTCAGGGAAACTGTAGCCCAGATGTGAGTTGCATGTTTCACCAGAGGGAACAGAGCAGAGAGGAAGTCAGGAAATGTACATTACCTATGTTGTTTTGTTTCCAGATTGAGACTCCTTCTGGGACTCTGGGGCCGTTCTGTGGCCGCACGCCTCCCCCATCTCCCTTCTTCACTTACTCAAATCATGTCCAAATCCGCTTCACCTCTGATGGCTTTGGCACTAACAAAGGCTTCACTCTCCACTTCAAAACCAGAGGTACTGCAGCCTCCTCACCTGTGACACAATGGGAAAATTATATTTGTTATGAAGCTGTTTGTCGGAAAATGTTCTTTTCTTTCTTTTCATATGTTAATTGCAGACCAGGTTTGTCCAGCAGCTGTAACCCCACACTCCACCACGACTCCTCAGCGACCAGAATATCCTCAGGGTGAAACAGTGACAGTAACTTGTGATCTTGGCTATGTTGTGAATACTGTGAGTGTACAGAGAACCAGAACCTTTAATAGCTTTACATTTGATATATTTGAACCACTATTAAGCTAATTAAGTCGTCCTTTTGCAAAGTAGCAAGGCACCGAGACCGAGTATGTGACGACATGCCACAGTACAGGCATGTGGACTCCCAATTACATCTGTGAACGTAAGTCTGACTGTAACCAATCTCTGAAAATGTCTTGATGTCTTGAATTTCTTGGGGGATTTTTTTCACAGTGTTTTTATTGTTTATATTCTCGCATGTAGCTGTGGATTGTGGTTTTCCTGGTATCCCACGAGACGGCATCCTTCAGTTGGTGGGCTCAGCACACACTCAGTATAAAGACCAGATCCAGTTTAACTGCAGTTCAAAGTATTACAAACTGGAAGGAGATGGTGATTATAGGAAGCTTGTACACATCCCTTTTCTGTGTTCTTTCCTAAACTATCTTTTAAGAATATGAACGTTTTCTGGTTTTATTGATCATTGTTTCACCAATATGCTTTCTTCAATCTTTCAGACACATACACTTGCAACGCCAATGGTGAATGGGAATCAGGTGGCGGCAAGACAGAGATGCCGAAATGCATCGAAGGTACGACTAAATGTATCTCTCTGTTTTCTCATATTACCCATTATTTGAATCATACGAATCTATTGATGACTCTTTGCGTATTTCAGTGTGTGGGAAGCCTGAAAAACACCCTGCAAGTGCAGGCAGAATTTTGGGAGGTAAGGATGCAAACCTGGGAGAAATACCTTGGCATCTCTTGATAAAAGCCCCAAAAAGAGGAGGAGCATCACTGATCAATGACCGATGGGCTGTCACAGCGGCTCATGTTGTGGAAGGTGTAGATGAAACCTCTTTGCTCTTGTATGGTGGACTGGTAGATGGAAGAACAACATTCAATAGGCTGTCTAATGTCGTTAACATGGAGAGTGAGAGGATCATAATTCATCCCGGCTACGTCAAGGACCATGAAGACCGCACCAATTTTGACAATGATATTGCTCTTATCAGATTATCTTCCAGGGTGAATTTTGGCCCAAATCTCCTTCCCATTTGTCTGCCGGAGGTAAATCGCGGCTTGGTGGAAAATGAGCAAGGCACAGTGTCAGGCTGGGGGATAACAGACGGGGTGAGGGGTTACCGCACATCTGCTGTGTTAAAATACGCTCATATTGGGGTCTACTCCCTTACAGAGTGTGAGAAAACACCTTCCACACCAACTAACGAACGCATGCTTTTCACTAACAACATGTTCTGTGCTGGAGCAACGGGAAAGGACAGCTGCCACAAAGACAGTGGAGGTCCGTTTGTTTTGCCTATGTTGGCTGAAGGCAGAGAGCCTTATTATCTGACTGGCATTGTGTCCTGGGGACCTCCCTGTCAAAGCAAGCAGTACAAGGGTTATTACACCAAGGTGGAGAATTATGTAGACTGGATAAAGGAGACAATCGACACAATAGACAAATCTTAGACACAGGAAAGATGAGGGAGAAAATACTTTGCTACTAACCACAATAATGTAATCCATTTCAGGACTGATTCAGATCTCTAAAATAAAGCATGTTAATGAAAATAAAGACTATAATCTTGCAATCAAATGTACCAACATTGATAATATTGACGTCAGATCACATGATGACGTCATACTTCACTTTTGTATTAAAGGAATTTGCAAATCAACTGCAGAGAATGTGTGTTTTGACGAACTAAATAATAAACTGTATTTTTGTATTTTAATTAACTACTAACATTTTTCTTTCAGGGCATCGATACACTGAAATATTTAATTATTTTATCATTTAAACATTTGCCTCTACTCTGCTACATTCAAATCTATAATGGTGTGAAGCCTGTAGCATTTTAGATGGAAACATTTTTGTGAATAACGTGACCATAGCGAAGATCTCGGCACATGGGAATAAGAGAATTGAAGTGGTTTGACAGACATTTTGACTACAAGGAGATATGGTTGATTATTTCCTCATCTGCAAACAAATCTTAGTTGCTCTCTTAAAAAAACATGGCTCCAATGTCACTTCCTCATGTGAGGCTGTAGCATCTGGAGTAACGCTCCACTTCCACTTCGTGGTGTCAGTAATGGACTGAAACATTAGGATCAGTTAAAGCTTGTTCTTTGACCTTCTGTATTTTCTCTTAGGTTTTTGGTATTCTGTGTTTATTTATTTCACGATTTACTGTCATATTTATGTTTATGTAAGTTTTTCTTTGACCATATGATAATGAGGAGGCAGGACTACAATTTTTAGGCCGTAATCAACCTCAGTGACATGGTCTTATTTGATGTTGCTTTGTTGGAAAATAGTACAATGTGTTCAATTAATATGTCACAGTGTGGCAAGCGAAAGTCAACTGCCTCAATCAGCTGCTTCACCCAGTGTTTTGATACTCAGATGTTTCACCAACATGTCTGCCTGGTCTCAAGTTAAAGGCAGTTGCCTCCATGTTTGAGGATGCTGAAAAAAGTCTAATAGCCTCATCTAGTGGTAGAATTAGGACTCTGAGTTAGAGTTTGACAGAGTTTCAACAGATAGTAACCTAAAAAAAATAATAAGATGAGTTTACATTTCATTGGAGGTGTCTAGCTCACAAGATCTTCCTAATTCTCTATTTTAGATGAATTATTTCCAGCATCGACCCTGTTTCTCTAAATTTCAAAGTCAAGCGTTCATTTGATTTAGCCAAGACAAACAAGGCATATTCCTGGCATTTACGCAGCGAGTTGCTAAACTCTGGAAACGACAGACTTTGTGACAGTAATGTTTCACTTGATTGTGAGACATTTGCTCCTGCAACAGCGGGTCAGTTCACTCACGGATAGAATTTCAATGCAGAGATGGGGCGGACCTCTTATATCATCTGGTATGTTTAGATGTAATTTAAACCGATTTGTATGTCATACTCAAATCGTTTTTCAAGTTTTTGTTTTGTTTCTAGCTTGATTCCAAAATTCACTGCATATACCTTGTATCAATGTGGAGTTGCTTCTTAAATCGTTGTGTGTTATCATCTGTACAATTAATACTACAGATGAGCAGTATTTATAGGTTGACTGAGTGATCCATCTCTCAGTATGCCATATATAAAGCCTCAACAATGTTATATGGTTGCAACAGTTGTGTTGATTGTGTCACCGTGTTTGTTCTTTCTGTGTTTGCATCAACTTTGGACCAGCAGCTCTGGCGACCACAAACTGATAAACAGATCGAACTCTCTCTGCTCATGCACCATTCCAGGTTTCTGTATGTGTCAGTGAGTGAGTGCTGGCAGCTGCCCGACTCAGAGCCTCTAATGCACGGGGCGGTCCAGTCCCCTCTGTATCCCCAGCCTTACCCTCCCAACCTGCAGGAGCAGTGGGATCTCAGTGTGCCGGAGGGCTACCAGATCCGAATCACCTTCACACACCTGGACATTGAAGCTTCTGCAGAGTGCCATTACGACGCCCTTACAGTCAGAGCCACATTTCAGTACATGATATCCCAAACAACAGACCAGTGTTGTAGTGTTTGAGTTCTAAACTTAAGTATAAATCGAGTGCCAGTTTTGACAACCTGAATCAGGCCTGAATATTGACTACTTGAACTTTATCTAGAACACTTTCTTTAGTAACTTCATACAACCTCTCCATGTTTCTCTGTTATTCTTAGATTCTGCTGCTGATAAATTCTGCATGGTGTATTACATCCTTGTCAGCATTTGTACAATGAAGAACTTTCTAATTACTGTTGTGCATAACTGAGCTCAGACACACTTTGGGTTGTCACTTGTCAATTTTCCTCATCAAGATGAAGATTTTATCCTTTGATCCTTCAGGTTCTCTATGATGAAAAGGTCCTGGGAAAGTTTTGTGGCCATGAGAATTCTGCTGATGGGAATCACCCAGGCAACCATCCCATGCTGTCTCCAGGCAACAGACTCACCCTCATTTTCCAGACAGATGACAACAACCCAGAGCGCCGCCAGAACGTGGGCTTCTCTGCTCAGTACCAGGCAATAGGTAGCTATTATCCATCTCCTGTCAGCTTTTCTGTCACTTCACTCTTCCACTACTGATCCACCTCCCACTAACTTAATGTCTCTCTCATTATCAGACATAGATGAGTGTTCAGCGCCTGAACCTGGTGATGGCTCAGGTCCACTCTGCTCTCAGATCTGCCTCAACACCCTTGGCTCATACCTCTGCTCCTGTCACCACGGCTTCGAGCTCCGCTCAGACCAGCGCACCTGTGTGTGTGAGTATCAGCTGTTTTGGTCTCCAACAACTCCTGAGGGAAACATCTGAGTCTTTAGCTGCTAAATGCTGCCCTGTGGTCACCAGCTAGTCGCTAACTTTGTCTGCATTTAGTGCTGGGCAGGTAGCGTACAGTGTGTTTATCAGAGCTGTTGCTCTAAAAATAGTGCTGCAGCTGGAAATGGCTATGAGAACAATAAGAGTGAACCAAAATAGTAAATCTGCAAACTGTAAAACCAAAACCATGAGCTGAAAGCAGTTGTAAAGCTTCACAGAGTTGAGGGGAACTTGGAAACAAGACTGATGAGAATGGTGAGAGTGAACCAAAATAGTAAAGTTGCAGGCTGTAGAACCAAAACAATGAGTTACAAGATGCTAAAACACAGCTGAGGGGACCCTTTTCACATACAAATAGTTATTTGACCCACTGACCATGTTATGACCCACATTTTGACCAGAAAATATTGGCTTATGTTGGCGCATGTCAATTTGGGGTTTTAGGTCAAAACTTGACAAACAGATACAGAATGTAACATGACACTGATATCGCACTTCTCATCTCATGCTATTTCTTTAACACTTAAGTTAATAGTATTGTAGTATTGTGTTACCAGTCCATTGAACCATTACCAAACTCTATGTAAACTTTTTAGCTGATGGAGTTGAATGGATGACTACTGAATCTTCATTTAGGGGTAAACCTGAATGACTTCTTCCTTTTCCAATTGCACAGTATCCTGTGGCGGTGGTATATTTGATGAGCCAGAGGGACACCTGTTCAGTCCAGGATACCCCAACCCCCCACCTCATGCTGTGTCTTGTCAGTACATTATTTCAGTAGAATCTGGCTTCACTGTCTCTCTTAACTTCACTGACAACTTCCACATCGAGAGTGTGGACACTCAGCTAGGCCCAAACTGTCTCCATCACTGGTTGCAGGTAATGACAAGCAGCTTCCAAACACTATATATTTTTACACAAATAAATTAAAATAAACACTAGACAGAATATGTTATGCAGTAAATGAGCTGTGTACTACTACTCTCTTAAAAGGTAACCATTCCGGACAGAGAGCCCATGAAGCTGTGTGGTGGAAAGAGTCCAGGTCTGATAGTCATAAACTCCAACACTGTCACGCTGGACTACCACACTGATGATGAGGGCCTGAGCAACGGCTGGAGCCTGGACTACAGCACACACAGTGAGGGAGAGAGGAATGAGAGTAGAAATTAGCAATTAAACTGCTATTGATGACCCCTTCCAGGTTATGAGGGTCATTGTCAAAACATTTTGGCACTCTGTGAAATACATTTTCCACCACATTGTCTGATTTCAACTAACAGTTGGGTAACTATAGATAAGCAGTTGATGTTACATGTCTGCTTGTCTATGGTGTTTCCAGGAGTGAAGTGTCCATTTCCTGGTAATCTAGCTAAGGGCAGGGTCACTCCTATCTTGACCGAATATCTCTACAGAGACCACATCTTTGTGCGCTGTGACCAAGGCTACAAGCTGATGATGGTTAGATGAAACTTACATTGTCTAATACTTAACATCAACAGATGGAACCTGTTTATTTATCATTGTGTGCGATACAAAAACAAATATTGAGCTGATATTTTAACAGTTCCCCTCTTTTCTCTGACAGGATGGTCAGGAGGTGGAGAGTTTCTCTACCATGTGCCAAAGCAATGGACAGTGGCACCTCCCTCTGCCAGAATGTCACAGTATGTTACCTTTGAGCTCAGAAAATTGTAAAACATAATGGAAACTTTATTGAGATTCAACCACAAATTTTGTCTTCTTGATCATTTCCTGTGTCTCACTGGCAAAATATTAATATGTCCTTGTTTTGTTCTTCTACAGTAATTGATTGTGGAGAACCCAAACCTTTACTGAATGGAGGGGTGACCTTCCTGTCTGGCTTTCAGAATCAGTACCTTTCTGTTGTTCAGTATCACTGTAACGAACCTTTTTATTCTATCCTTGGGGGCATAAATGGTGAGATATTCAAATACAGTTTTCGATTTTTCCTACCGTTCCTACCAGCCATTAAATTTCCAGTTTGAGTTGTATTTTACATTTTCATCAGTGTTACTATCATTGTGTGGTAATGCAGTTTAATTGCAGACAGATTTATCCACTGCATTGCCTCTTACCAATAATGTATATTTTGCAGTAAGTCTTGCAGACTTACACAACTTTCAGATTTGAAATGAATGGAACCCTGGAAATACATGTGATAAAAATATATTTAATAAGTATTTACATAAATGCATTTTAAATGTATTAGCAACATTGTTAGCTGTGTTGTAATGCATACATGATTTGTAGTGAAAAACATGCAAAGTTACTGGTCCCTAAAGAGTTACTTAACACCAAGTTGAAAAACAGTGTTTCACTCTCCTCCAAGCATCACTAATGGGTGTTGTCAGAAGTGTGCTCTGTAACCACACCCATCGGTGATATCACGGTGCACTGACACACCCCGGAGTACACTTCTACATCACTTAAGCTAAAGATTAACATCAAACTATATTTTTCTTTTGTCTTCTCGCTGCTCTTCAGTTAGTCTCACCTGTCAAGCAGACAGAAAGTGGAGATCCAACAACGATATAGTTGTCAGGCCAACATGTCTACCAGGTATTGCTTTTCATTAGAAAATAAAACCCTGCAAAACCTAATCTAGATCTTTGTCTAGAATTTGTTCTGTAATTGGAACATGAAGTCTGTGTGAAACGTTATATGTCTGTATCTTATCCAGTCTGTGGCAAGCCCAAAGAATACATCTCTGGCTATCAAAGGATCATTGGAGGCAGTGAAGCTCCAAACAATACCATCCCCTGGCAAGTGCTACTGAGTATAGATGGACAAAGAGGAGGAGGCATGGTGATTGCAGACCGCTGGGTTATGACTGCAGCTCATGTCCTAACACATAGTGGAAACCCAGTATCACACGAGACTGTACGGGTAAGTGGGCTACTATAGGTGTTATCTGCATGCCCATTGCCTCCATGTTTTTGAATTTACATGTATTTCCTTCTATGCTTTTGATTTGCAGGTTTACATGGGACTTACTGATGTTAAAACCCTGATGGAATCTCCTGTGTATGCTGCCTCAGTCCACATTCACCCTGAATACAACAACCCCAACAGTTTAGACTACAACAATGACATTGCCTTGATCAAACTGCAAGACACGATCACATTCAAGTCATCCATAATGCCAATATGTTTGCCAGCAGAGGGAGCCACATACGTCACTGGCATGATGGGGTAAATAAACAACCAACAGCTTTCATAATGCTATATAAACCATTTCATTTTATTTTATTCATTTTCTATATGTCATTTAATCTTGCATTTAAATCTTCTTTTTGCTTTTTTCTCATTTTGCCAACATGTGAATCTTCTTGACAGGAGACTGACTAGTTTTTTTCTATTGAGTTCACCATAACTGTCTCTTCTACATTGTTTTTCAGACTGGTGTCAGGCTTTGGCATAACAGAAAAAGATAGACGACGGATTTTAACAAACACACTTAAGTACGTGCAGCTCCCTTTGGTGGAGCAGCAGACATGCAGTAATTCAATCACTTTGTTGAAGAGGAAAAGGGCCTATGTACCAAGTCTGACAAATAACATGTTTTGCGCTGGAGTCCCTGAAGGTGGGAAGGACTCCTGCCAAGGTGACAGTGGAAGCCCCTTCACCCTGAATGAGGACGGACGATTCTGGGCTGCTGGGATTGTCAGCTGGGGGGTTGACTGCGGAAAGCAGGGAACATATGGAGTCTATACCAGAGTCACTAACTACATGGACTGGATCAACAAGACTATGCAGGAGAACTGAAATTTAATTCATTACAACATGATGTGAAGATGTTGAATAAAAACTAAAACATCTACAACAAAATAAAAAAGAAGAGAACTTTAGCTCTAAATATCCTTTGTTGTGTTAATGCATATTGTGTCACAAAAATATATGAATTAAGGTAATCCAGTTGACAATAAAATTATCAAGTGGGAATTTCTACTTATCATGATTAGTACCATTTCCAAACTTTGTAAAATTATTCAATGAAGGTCTAACTGACATAATATGGACTTGGTTTTTACATGTGCCTTGTTATGCATGAATCTCAAGAATCAACTTTCCCGCCTTGAACAGTCTGTATAAAAGGGGCTTCAGATCAGTCACAGATCATCTCTACAGTAAAGATGATAATTAGTTTAGTATCCACTTCAACTCCCTCTCAATAACTTGGTATTTGTCAGTCACAGTAATACCTTTCACTTTATGGCAGATGCCACTTTTGTAAATTGTGTGTATGTCTACTATACACTGTGAGTACTACATACTTCATATCTCTCCATGAACTCACAAAGACGGTCGGCTCTCATTCAATTATTTTCTGGGACTGTTTCATACTCTGGAATGTTACTGTACACAACCTTTGTTTTACTCCTCATTTTCTAGTCCTTTTAGTCATTTACTGAGCCATTATTGGTCCTCTTCTTCTACAGTTCATACCTGCATATATTTTTGCCAAGTCAAACAAATCCTGGAGGTTAAATTCCACTGCAAAATACTACAAATCACAGCCCGTGTGATATTAATGCTCCATTTGTGCATGAGACATTTCGCCTAAAACTGCAGTCACACAGAACTTAGTGCAGACATGGAATGGACCCACTGTGCTATATGGTAAGCTTAATCATTTTTTTTAACCTTTATGTTGCATGTTTTAGTGATTTTTTCTTTTTCATTAATTTCTACCTTGCAAAATAATTGTAGATATATACATACTATTAGCGTGGAACTATTCTACAGCATTGTCTATGAGCATTTTTGGAAGGTTGACTATACAGTAAGTGATCAATTTCTCAAAGCACCATTTATAAAACTAAAGCAATACTACGCATTTGCAAAAGTTAAAAATTATTTTGTCACCTTGTTTGTTCTTTTTCTGTTTGCATCAACTTTGGACCAGCACCTTAGTTCCAACTCTCTGTTTATGCACAATTCCAGGTTTCTGTGTTTGTCAGTGAGTGAGTGCTGGCAGCTGCCCAACTCTGAGCCTGCAATGCATGGGGAGGTCCAGTCCCCTCAGTATCCCTGGCCTTACCTTCCCAACCTGCTGAAGCAATGGGACCTCTGGGTTCCTGAGGGCTACCAGATCCAGCTGTCCCTAACACATCTAGATATTAAAGCTTCTTCAGGCTGCCATCAAGACTCTCTGACGGTCAGAGCCATACTAAAACCTAATATTACACAATATTCCAAAGGCACCGGCACCCCATACTCCTGCAGTACCCCCCACATTGGTTACTAATGGTTACTTTTTATAAATATTTTTAAAAGGTTATATATAATTTGAAGGGACAGTAGAGAGCCAGGGGGGAGAGAGAGAGACAGAGAGGATGACAGGCAGCGAAGAGCATGGGCCGGACTCGAACCCAAGCCGCTGCGGTAAGGACTTATGTTACCTAAATAAATAGGAAACATATTTTCTTAATGTCTTCAGTACCGACAGCAGAACCGTTAACATCCGAGCTTATGGATACCACAGTTTTTCATAAAATACCGGGTTTCAGTACCCATCCCTAACCCTGTGGTCCCCCCTTTTAAAAATAGGAAGAACCACCCCAGTGTGCCACTCCACAGGCACTGTCCCTGACTTCCACGTGACACCGAGGAGGCATGTCAGCCAAGACAGCCTAACAATGTCCAGAGCCTTCAGCATCTCAGGGCAAAGCTCATCCACAACTGGTGCCCTGTAGCAAAACTATGTCACACACTTTGCTGAGGTGCAAAACACTTTAATTGACCTTTGATGGAACTGCGTTTGTCAGGGAGTGCCTCTTTATGATCTATGGTCTTACAGTGTCTTTTTTGCTCTATACACTTTTCAGGTTCTCCATCATCAAAAGGTCTTGGGGAAGTTTTGTGGCCAGGAAAATTCAACTGATCACCCAGGCAAAGAGCCAATCCTTTCTCAAGGCAACAGACTGACTCTCATATTCCAAACAAGTGACTCCACTCTAGAGGTCCAGCAGCACATTGGCTTCTCTGCTACCCACAAGGCAATAGGTAGAGTTTTTCTGGTCACTTTGCCGCAATACATTATGTCCACCAACCTTCAAGAGAAATTCCAAAAGTTATTTCCAACATAAATATAAACTGTTCAAGTTCAACTGCTTTTATTGTCACACAATTACAGTGAAGCAGTTGTTGGCAATGAAAGATCTCAGGCTCCCTCCAACAGTGCTCTTACAGATAGTACTGTTGTCTACCTATCCACTAAAAATAGTGTCTTTGAGCTGGAAATAAGAGCATCAAAACTTTCAAAGAATCAAATCAAAATGTACCCGTATCGCACTGAATTCTCCATGACTGTTGTCATTGTGTCCTAGGATTTGTTCAATCATTATGTGTCCATGGAGCAGCTCCAAGATTTGTCTCTATATATGACGTTATAACAATTTTGATCTTGTGCTGATCAGTTTAAAGTGAGACTTCTTCAAATTCACAACTTAAAACCAAACAACAATGTAAACATACATAAATAACCTAAATTATACTTTAGGTTCTGCCTTTACTGACTTTCTCATTATCAGACATAGATGAGTGTTCAAAACCGGACCCTGTAGATGGCTCAGGTCCACTCTGCTCTCAGATCTGCGTCAACACCCCTGGCTCATACCGCTGCTCCTGCCACTATGGTTACAAACTTCATCTGGACCAGCACACATGTCTGTGTGAGTACCATATACAGTAAATGCATGCTTCTTTATATGTACCTTAATGTGTGTCATCCTCAGTAGTTACAGCATGGCATTAATGCCGCTGAGTCAGTCTAACAGTGAATCTTCATTTTGAGGTGAACTACTGACTCTCTTCTTCTTGCTATAATAATACTTGCTTTTGCACCTTGTCCAGTATCCTGTGGTGGTTGTATATTTGACAAGCATGAGGGACATCTATCCAGTCCAAGGTACCCTCATCCCTCACCTCCTTTTCTGTCCTGCAAGTACATCATCTCTGTGGAGCCCAGATTCACTGTCACTCTCAACTTCACTGACAACTTCCACATAGAGAGCATAGACACTCAGCAAGGTCCCGGGTGTCTACATCACTGGCTGCAGGTATTGGCAAAGGGCTTCCTTACAACAAATGACAATAAAAAAGAAGGCGAATCTGATACCTCAGTGTATATAAATAAATGTTTTAATACTCCTCTCCTCGTAGGTGACCATCCCAGAGAGAGAGCCCATGAAGCTGTGTGGTGGAAAGAGTCCAGGTCTGATAGCTACAAATTCCAGTACTGTCAGACTGGACTACCACACTGATAATGAGGGCCTGAGTCATGGCTGGAGTCTGGACTACAGCACAGACAGTGAGGGACGAAGGGAGAGAGACACACCGTTTCGTACGATCGACAGTAACAGTTTTACAAGTGTATATATGTGATTAATGTTTGGTTATCATGTTCTTCTCAGTGGTCAAATGTCCATTTCTGTGGAATGTGGCTAAAGGCAGAGTGACTCCTGTCTTAACTGAATATTTCTGCAGAGATTACATCTATGTGACCTGTGACCGAGGATACAAGTTGATGATGGTTTTATGTTTTCTTTCTTTCGCTGGCAAAATATTAATATTTCCTTGTTTTGTTCTTTTGCAGTAATTGATTGTGGTGAACCCGAACCTTTGCTGAACGGAGGGGTGACCTTACTGCCTGGCTTTCAGAATCAGAACGGCTCTGTTGTTCAGTATCACTGTAATGAACCTTTTTACTCTATCTCTGGGGGTGTAAATGGTGAGATATTTACATATATTATTTCAAAAATATAATGATTAAAAATTAAAAATGTTGTCCCATCTTTACTAAAAATATACATCATTATCTTCACTCTGGTCTTCAGTTAATTTCACCTGTGAAGCAGACAGAAAGTGGAGATCCAACCACAACGATGTCATTCCAACATGTATACCTGGTATTGACATGTTGCCAAAATAAAACCTTCTCATACCAAATCTAGGATGCTTTAATTGAAACACAGAGTCTGTGTAAACCTAATTTATGTCTGTGTCATCCAGTCTGTGGTCAGCCTACAAAACTCATCTCTGCCTATGAGAGGATCATTGGAGGCAGTGAAGCTCCAAACAATACCATCCCCTGGCATGCGTTACTGAGTATAGATGGACAAAGAGGAGGAGGCATGGTGATTGCAGACCGCTGGGTTATGACTGTAGCTCATGCCCTAACACATAATGGAAACCCAGTATCACACGAGACTGTACGGGTAAGTGGGCTACTATAGGTGTTATCTGCATGCCCATTGCCTCCATGTTTTTGAATTTACATGTATTTCCTTCTATGCTTTTGATTTGCAGGTTTACATGGGACTTACTGATGTTAAAACCCTGATGGAATCTCCTGTGTATGCTGCCTCAGTCCACATTCACCCTGAATACAACAACCCCAACGGTTTAGACTACAACAATGACATTGCCTTGATCAAACTGCAAGACACGATCACATTCAAGTCATCCATAATGCCAATATGTTTGCCAGCAGAGGGAGCCACATACGTCACTGGCATGATGGGGTAAATAAACAACCAACAGCTTTCATAATGCTATATAATCCATTTCATTTTATTTTATTCATTTTCTATATGTCATTTAATCTTGCATTTAAATCTTCTCTCTGCTTTTTTCTCGTTTTGCCAACATGTGAATCTTCTTGACAGGAGACCTTTTTCTATTGAGTTCACCATAACTGTCTCTTCTACATTGTTTTTCAGACTGGTGTCAGGCTTTGGCATAACAGAAAAAGATAGACGACGGATTTTAACAAATAAACTTCAGTATGTGCAGCTCCCTTTGGTGGAGCAGCAGACATGCAGTAATTCAATCACTTTGTTGAAGAGGAAAAGGGCCTATGTACCAAGTCTGACAAATAACATGTTTTGCGCTGGAGTCCCTGAAGGTGGGAAGGACTCCTGCCAAGGTGATAATGGAAGCCCCTTCACCCTGAATGAGGACGGACGATTCTGGGCTGCTGGGATTGTCAGCTGGGGGGTTGACTGCGGAAAGCAAGGAACATATGGAGTCTATACCAGAGTCACTAACTACATGGACTGGATCAACAAGACTATGCAGGAGAACTGAATTTACTATATTTCGTCACTAATTAATAAAACTTGGAGTGCTGAATCAAACCAGAGGCCAATATTGCTTAATAAAAAGAAATGAGTATGAATAACGTGGCTCATATAGTCCTTCCATATCTAACTTACAATAAAATGATGAAGATGAGGTACAGCATTTTATCCCAAAATTTATAGTAGGTACATCATAAATAATTCTACTTTGAGCACAATAAATCATAACACAGTGCGCTTATCAATAACCCAACACAGCCAACTGTCACAAATAGTAGGCTACCACTTGTATCAGAGGTCACCTCGTCACACAATGAATTCATTGAGCAGAACAAGCTGTTAACACAACAGTGACAGCAAACTGTTTATTTACATATCCGGCAGACATGGGGCTAGGGCTGGGCGATACGGCCTGAATCTTCTATCACACTATATATAATTTTATATCACTGTATCACACATGATACAGTAATTGTTCTGCAAATTATATTAAGAAATTGTTTAAAATAACCATACCGTACTTCATGCTCTGTATTTACAACTTTACTCTCCTCTTCCATGTTTTCTTGTCACTCTCTGCCCAAATCACGTTACCTTGCGAGGCAGCAGGATTTGCGAGATCACGCGAGAATATATATATATATATATATATATATATATATAGCAGACAGTTCCCGCAGCGGGGCAGGTGTTGCCAAATCTTTGCGAGTGGTCACATTTCTACCGTCGCACGGTATACACCTTCATGTCGCATAACCTTACATGGAGCATCATTAACATTCATTTGGAGTCGTGTTTGTATCCACCTTATGAATGTAAATCCAATACTTGTTCTCCTTGCTCTGGTTTGGTCTCCACCAAATCCTGAGGTAAATATCTTTAGCTGCTAAATGCTCCATTATGTTCACCAGCTATAGTCTCCAACTTTGTCTGACGAGGAAGCTTGTCATCCTACCAGCACCTCTCGAGCTCATTAACATATCATATTTTGTTTGTTTAATCTGTTGATTTTGTTACCTTTGGACAGAGCCAGGATAGGTGTTTCCCCCTGTTTCCAGGCTTTATGCTAAGCTAACTGGCTGGCTGAGAGTGGTACTATGATCTTCAAACTCTGCTAAAAAGTAAAACTTCCTAAATTAAAATGTTGAACTACTCATTTAGCTAAATATCTCTGAATAGTTATATATAATCCAAAATCCAAATAAACACAATCAATCAAACTCATTCTTTAGTAATTGTGTTAGTTATATTAAACATTCAAAACGATCTTAACGGGTGGTTTCAGTGACGGGCTTTGTACGGGCTTGTTTCCATGGTGACCCATGACCCGCTTCCTGCTGCTCTGTCATTGGACGATCCTGTCTCCTCACTTTTACTTTCACTCCTCCACTGCAGCGGTGCGCGCATGCTCCCGACAGGGTTACATGTCCTGTACTACATCAAGAGTTCACTATCAGATTTTTAGATATATGTATATTGCGCTACAGCTATTGTACATTATCAATGGGATCTAGCAATGGCTGTAAAATACTCAGACTGTAGCGACGCAATGAGCTGTTGTTAGTTGTTGAAATCAAAAGTGAAAGTGCGGTGGTGCGTTAGAGTTCTCAGCAGTTATCTCTCTTTTCTTGCTTTTCTAACGTTAAACTTTACCTACAACACCTTTTATGTATAACAACACGGAAACGAGACTCCATGATGATGATTGAAGTAATCTTTTTTGGATACTTCCTTACGTGCGTTTGTGGTAAGAGCATTTATCTTGTCATATTGACGCAGCACTGAATGGTAGACATAAGCTTAGTAGTGCCAATCAATTGACTTTTGAGTTTATTGGCCAGCTCAGTAATAAACCTTTTGGAGAAGTAGTCATTTCACATTGTCTGGTAGAGCTCTGTGAATTCCGAGGACGTTTCCTGGAAAGAACCATTTGACACTAATTATAGGTAAAATAGAGACAGTGTTTATTTTGTACACTTCCTATTAATTGAGTCAAATTGACTGCTAATCTAGTCTGACCTAGAGCAATAAAAGTTTCAATGTTAAATAAATGTTGAATAAACATTTACTTGGATTAAATTGGAGCTTGGAAATTTAGTTTGTTAAAGTAAATTCCTCTGAAAATCCACAATTGCTTTTAAACCCAACACAACTAAACAACCTAAAATAAGTCTCAGAACTCTGTCTTCATTTGCCTATAGTTTGTACAAGATTACATAGTTTTTCCTAGAAACTTTTAATACATTATTAGGAAATAATGGACCCATAAAATAAAGCCTGACTCTTATTTCTGTTTAATAGTAGTCTTCTGTTTGTTTACTGATTATGTTAAAAGTGTAAACCTTTCAGTAAGTTAATGGTGGTTAACAGCCACTATTTCACTGTGTATTCCAGATGATACATAAACATTTTTTTTTTCTTCCCCTTGTTTCTCAGCTAATGGGGTTGCAGATATCGTACTTTCCTGCCCCCTGGTGGAGGAGGGAGTCGCACTGGGTGGAATGGGAGGTGGCGCTCTTTTCACACGAGCTCCAGCCACTCTTGTCTTAAGAGATGTTGCAGTGGCTCCTGACGAATCACTCGAAACACTCACTGCGTTTGTCGCGCCTTCAATCCCTGATCCAGATGCCATCCTGTTAGAAGCCACAGGTTGTCCCTGCTGTCTCTATGTATAAACTTTGGTGTCATAGAAGCGCAACCTGCGTTGAACTTCTCCTCTCATCCCTTTGTGGCAGTGACATCACCTGAGATCCCCAACGCAGATGTGCTGCTTCATGCGGACTGCAATGAGCAGGAGGTGGTGTGCGAAATGAGCCGTTACTCCCCTCATGGATCTGAGGAAAGTTCAGATACAGCTTATTTCATGGTGTCCCTTAATGTGGAGGGAGTTGAGTTCAGCACTGCATTGATACTGCAGACTTTGACAGTGGAGAAGGACCAGTCAACCCTCATACAAACCAAACTGGGTCTGCCTCTTAGCCAGTCGGGAACTCTTCTGACTGAGGGTGAGATCCAGAGTTTAATATCCCATTTCATCTTTTCATTGAATCGTTTCCATTCTTTGTTTTGTTAGACAGGAAATAACGTCATACTCATTTTCTCTGCTGTTGTCTTTGCTTTCTGTCCCTCAGTGATGTTCGTGGTGTTTTCTCATGTAAAGTCTGTATCTGCCCCTGTGAGAAGTGATGTTACCCTCAACTGTGGCTTCAAGCTGCAGGAGATACTGTTAGTGCAGGAAGTGAGCATTGAATGGCGACTGCAGCACAGGGGGAAAGGGCAGAAAGTGTTTGAAATGAAGACCAGGCTGGATGATGCAGAAGGGAGCACAGTGGGTAAGTGCTGTATGAACAGGTGTGCCTGGCCACTTCTGATTTATCCAGGGTCTTTAGGAGGATTTAAACAATGAGGACAGCTTCTTGTGGCTCTGAGAGTGTTGTAATGTACCATTACTGCAAGTTGGCTTCAGAACAATGGAAGTTCATGAATAAATAAAAGCAAATGGAGTCTAAATGCTCATTTTTAGTAAGGTTTTTAAGGACAATGTTGGCAAATTTCACAATCACTAAAGGAGCCATGCCAAGTGGCTGTTTTGACATTAAATAAAAATAAACTTTAACTCTACATATTGGGGTATACAAACATGTTAACCACTGGTTACCGCTAAGTTATAGTTGCAGAATAAGTAAAAACATTTAAAATTAGTCATACATTTGCATAATATTGCATCATGTTATTAGCTGTCAAACCACAAGACCCACTACATGGATGAGGTAACTGAGACAAAAAGACATTTAACTGCAAAGGTTAAAGGCATATAACATTAATACTTTTGTGGTTTTATGATATTCATGATTATAATTTCTAGTCTGACATCTTCAAGACCTCAGTTTGTGTGGTCCACGACAAATGGATAATCCAAAGGCATTAAAACTTAAGCAGTTCATTTGTTGGATTGTTCTGTTAGACCAAAAGCTCAGAGGCCTCCACACAACTTTTAACAGCCACAGCTAAATGTCAGAAAACTGCACAAAGCATAGAGAACATAAAGAGCACAGCACCCATCTAAGTAGGTCAAACAAATGCCTGTCTTAGTATGCTCAAAAGCTCCAGAACAAGTGAGAAAGTGGACCTTGAGCTGAGATTGTTTTGTCAGATCCTGTTTGATTTTCTGTCCTCAGTGCATGCAGAAAGGAGGGGCTCCAGCGTGGATGCCACCCAGCTTGTTGGTGAGGGTAACGCCTCTTTGACTCTGACCCAACTGAAGGTTTTGGATGAGGGGACCTACATCTGTACTGTCAGTGTAGGCCTTTTCCACGCCCAGCAGGTCATTCAACTCCACGTTATTCGTAAGTTTCACCCAAATCTCTCAATTCAGAAAAAAATCCACAGAATGTTTTTCAATTGTTCCTCTGTTGCTCTTTGTTTCAGAACCACCCGATGTTTCACTCTCAGAGGAGAAGTTGGTTTTGAAGACAAAGTCACCTCAGACACTGAGCTGCCACTGCAGTAAATACTATCCACTGGATGCTCAGGTCTGTAACTAGTATGTTCTTAGATGTAGCTGTTAGCCAGTATAGTCGTCAACAACTTGACATGAAAGACATGAAATCTCAGGAAACATGAGTTATTAATTTACTAATGACATTGAAATCCAATTGACTTGTTTTTAAAGCACTTCATGCTTGCAGTGTTTGAACCAGGGACCCTCAGGCCCTCTGGCACAAGTTTTTTTGTTGTTCCAAAGAGCAGAACAAAAACTCATTGCTTTTTAGTTTTTATGCTTCGAGCAGTTGGAACAGAAACACTCAAAGTGTTTATCTTTAAACGTAAACTGACACGATTACATTGTATTGTGGCAATTATTTAATATATTCAGTCATTTATTTTATTGTATTCATGTTTTTAAATGTTTCATATTTGTTATTGTCTTTTATCTATTTGACTGTTTCTTTTAATACATTTTATTGGTTTTATTATTACATGTTCATAATTTTATTTATTTTGTGCATTAGTCTTAAATTGTTTTACTGTTTACATTTGTACTGTCTTAATAGGAGCTTGTCGGTCAGCTCTATAGCACTTTGAATTGCACTAATCTGTATGACAAATAAAGTTTGATTTATTTGCAGACCATAATTCTCAGCTTTCTTCTGCCTTTCAGATGGAGTGGTCATTCCTCTCTCCTACCGACACAGAGCCTACGGTGTTTCCAGATCAGGGCTCTCTTTCCAGCCATCGACAGCATGGTGATGGGACTTATTCCCTGTCATCTCACCTCACTTTGCCCTCCAGCGTCTCCCCTGGAACTAAAATCACCTGCAGGGTGTCCCACCCGGCCCTAGGCGACCCTCTCTTTGTCAGTCTGGTGGTAGAAAGTCCAGAACCAGGTATTAATGTGTTGCTGTTGTTTGTTGTTTAACTCTGTGTTTTTAAAGGAATAGTTGATATTTTGGAAAACGTGCTTTTATTGCTTCCTTGCCGAGAGTTATCTCAGAAGATCAGTACCACTCTCATGTCTGTACGCTAAATATGAAGCTATAGCCAGCATCCAGTTAGCTTAGCTTAGCATATAGATTGGTTCTGTCTAAATGTAACAAAATCTGCCTACTAGCACATCTAAAGCTCACTATTAAACACATCATAACTTGTTTGTTTAATTTGTACAAAAAACAAAGTGTAAATAACAACATGTTGTGGTTTTATGGGGGTTATGTTTCTGTTTCCTATTAGAGTGGAGCATAATACATAAATGGTTTCAAAATACAGTTTAGATCATATCACAACCTCTTTTGATTGTGTCACAGCAGAGGGGAGTTTAATGAAAATGTTTCCACCTCTGGAAAATGCAAAAATGCAGTTTTCATTTTGTAACTCAGCCACCGCAAACTTTTTTAGAAACAGAGCAATAAAATGCTGTTTATTTTGGACATTAAACAGAAACGTTTTATGTCTTGAGATTATTGATTTGCATTACTATATCTTGTATCTCGTGCTTAATGCCAACCCAGTATAAAAATCCTTAACTGTGTCTTTCTCTTTACAGATTCCTATTGGTGGGTTCTGGGTTTCCTGATCATCACTGTGATTTTCTTCTACCAGCTCATGAGATAAGTTAGTAGGAGATGTTCAGAAGTGTGTTCAGATAAGCCTGACTTGAAACTGGACTTCCTTTGTGTCATTTGTAAGTTATTACTGATTTCGTTAGAAGCCATCAATGGTTCTTTTAACTCTTCTATCCTCTACTGAGCTGAAAAATGCAAATTTGATGAATATTGATAGAAATGGACCTACTGCTTAAAACAAGGATAGCAAAGCTGGACAAAGACAGGAAAAAATAAATATAGAACTATTATGTACATACATGTACGTGGAAAAATAGGTTATAGATTTGAAAGCACATATCAAATCAGTGGCACTATAAATATGATTATCTGAGTGTTAGTTTATAAAAACTTGCTTTCATGTTTAGAGTTATACCATGTTGCCCATCATAGAAGTCTCCAAAGTTGCATAAATTCTCCAAAAGAGCAGCTTAAAGGGAATACAACTGAAGTGATCTGTTACACAGTAGGCATTAACATAACATGCAATAAGACACATGACTATTGGTCTGATTCACACTGGATTAAGTCATCTAGGCCTTGAATTGTTTGTATTTCTTTGTTTGTATGTGTACACACTGTAGGATTTTAAATTCACAAAGTTTCCAAAGATAATATGTAATATAACCAAATATGTCAGGGTGCATTTGGGAAAATGGAAAAAAATATATGCACAAGACATCTAAGATATTTCCATTTGATGGAGGTTGATTTATGGTGCAGCCATAAAAAACAAAGAGTCTTGGGTTTGAATATCAGTTTGAAATCAGGATGTAAAGGTGTTATAGTTTCTTTTTTGGGAAGGATTTTTTGTTGTTGTACTGTTTTCTTTTGGTACTATTTTAAATGTAGCCTATGTGTTTATGGCTCGCTTCTTTTTGTGTGTGATACTGATGTTGTTAATGTTTTTGTACTTTTCACAATGACTGATGTTGGGACTCAGCAACATTGTTTCAGGTATTTGACATTATCAATATTTGTATATTTCTTGTTTTACATCTGTGCTAGAAAAAACAGAGGTTTTGCTTTCATAAAATTATTTCAGTCAGAATCAGTATATTGTAATAAGAAAGCTGGCATCAGTTGAAGTGGAGTAGATTGTGGAAAAAACTTTTTCTAAATTGGCTCAAAAAGGTCAGCACTCAGTTCTGTTGATGATTTCTTTATTGGCATCAGCAAAAGTGGTAAGCATGCATTTGTTTTCGCAAATCCAGTTGCATCTCTCACTGCATTTTCAGGTTGTAAATCACAAAACATGTTCTCCTATCTCGTGGTAATTACCTAATAAAATTGTTGCACAATATATCAGATAATTATGGCTAACTGCTACAATTAATGCATAAAATGCATTTTGCGCCTATGGTTGTTCATATTTTCTTAATTTTTTCAACTCTCACAGTCCGAAGAGAGAGAGAGAGAGAGAAAATTTGCTTTTCTTTTATATCCAACAACCCCCCCAAAAAACCTGAAAGAATTTATAAACACGTTTTCAGGAGCATAATCTGTCAGATGTGTACTATTGTTCTATCCATACAATACTACATGTTTTTAACAGTTCACTATAGTAGCAGTTGTTTGCAGTCTCTGAATATTGTTTTTCTCTCAAACGCAAGTGAAATTAACAACTCTTGAGCATCATTGCATTGCATAAGCAGTAATTATCAGATCAGAAAGACATTATACACAGGTCATTTAAACCACTGACAAAAGAAAATGTACAATCGGCAGTTAGATTCAGAAATGGCAGATACACAGGTCACACAAATAGGCAAAACTATGGACACCGTTTGCCATGCAAGTTAGAAACAAACACCTCATTTTGGCCATTACCATACTGCAGGTGACAGGTGAGTCTGTTCTTCTGTGAGGGGAGGGGAGGGGGGGCAGGTGGGCCAGGTGGTTCTGGGTTTCTTAATCGTGTCCCATTTTCCTGCTTTTTCAAGATCAGGTCAACTTAAACAACAATCAAACAAACGCAAAACAAGTTGAGCATTTGTACCTGCTTGAAATGTGACGCTACACATTCATCTGTCTATGGCTGTGACTCTGCCCAAGTCAGAGCTAAGAGATCGTCCTCTGGGTTGGAGCAGTCAGTTCATGTATACAGTAGATTGTCTGTCTTGTTGTGCATATTACTATGCCACCGCCTGTGGTACAAAGACCACAGTGAAATGAAGCATAGTTATACAACTACTGTATCAATAATTGCTAATCAGTCCAAAATTGAGTTTGTTTTATTTATCCAGGGCAAAAATGCTGCAATACTCTTCCTACCCTTCCCTGAATCACTTCTTCCTGTCCTTATGCTCTCACACAGTCTCTTTCATTTTTCTAATATCTTTCTCTCATTGTCATTACTGAACGTTGCAGAAATAGGAGACTAAGTAGGAGAAAGTTAGGCAGGAAAGGAAACAAAAAAGTTACTAAGAAAAGCCTATCAGCTGAACTTGGAAAAAGCCATTGGTTACAATGCTTTGGATCACAAATACACACACGCACATACAACAAAAATGTACATAATCTTAATCTAACATGACCTTGTGTTAGTAAGTAGCAATGAATGGTAGCGGTTGTGACAGAAGGAGTGTGTTAGTTAGGCATGTCAGTACCAATTTACAAATGTAGGACTTTCAAAAAAGGTAATATGAACAAGCTTTGGCGTATCTGGGGTAGAAAGGATTGCAAACTCGTGTTCAATCTCCCTGCACACATTCACCATCTGTACATTGTACATCTCCCCCCATAGCTCCGTTCAGAGGGCTTAGCCCTGTGTGTTCCCGTGTCCCAAGAATTTTCTCTCTCTATCCTTCCCCTTTCTTTCTTCCTCTTTCACTCTGCCTGCTGCGTCCTTCAATAATACATGAGGTGCAGAGACAGGAGAGAGTGAGCGAGACTTCGCGGCAAAACAGTGGAAGAAAGCAAGAAGAAGGGAGGGAGAGGGGGGACAAAGAGAGCAGAGACACCTATAAACACTACTGTCATGTATAAGTGCAAGATGGTTTGATGGAAGACTGTGTGAAGAGAGGAAGGAGAGGACGGATAAAAGGGGGCGCTTGGGTTTCTTTTTTTTTTCTCTTCCCTCTCATATCATTCTCAAGTCCATATCCATCTGTATTGATGGGCTGAGCTCAGTAGAAGAAGTACACTGTGAATGAAGGAGAGAAAGTCATTAGTATAATGGATCTGGCAATACATCACTTAAAACAAAAGTAGAGAGCAGTCGGCTGAACTCTGCTTCTAATATAGTGTTTACGGGTTTGTTTTTAATAAAGAACTGGTCAAATTTGTATTATATCAATAATTTACTGTAATAAGAAGTCATGAATAATTGACAATCAGAGCAGAAGTAGGCAGGCCAGATATGGGCTTGTTAGGGCAGAAACACACAATAATATGCTGGTGCTGCCTTATACCTGCCATCCTTTAAGTCAGAAGAACCATCTCTGTGTCTTAATGTCCTGTCAAATTAACAGCACTAACACATCAGCAGTTTTTTAGTAATCCTATCTGTTTATATGTGTCAACCTATCTGTCAGTCAATCAATAAATTGATCAATCTTTGTATTAGTGTCAAGATGAAACTATCTTCTACTTACAGAATATTATTCCCACCACAATGACTCCAATGATACCCATCATGATCATCATCTGAAAGGAGAAAACAATGACAATGGCATTTACTTTAATGGGACATACTTTTATAAAGGTATTTACACGATAACTGTGTGGAGTTCAAAAAGAAACACATCTGAACAACAAAACATTTAAGACACTTCTTTGCATTTAGTTATGCCGTCTCTTGAGTATTTATGAGTCTGAAGTGAAATCTCTAAAACAACAGACTTCTTTTTTCCCATTTTCCCCAAAGCATCTGCTCAGTCCTCCACAGCAGCTCATTAACAGATTAGCGTGTGGAGAGCAGGACGACGACATTCCCAGAACAGACACTGTGTGTTCGCCTCAGTGCACCTCAGCATGAACAGCTTTTATGCTTTAAAAAACAGGAGCTGAGGATCTGATGCACACTTACTTTTTATTTATCTACTAGCTCTATATACATAATGTATCTCTATCGCACCACATATCTAATAGGCATATTGTTAATTCAGACAAGGATTATATTATGAGTTTCTTTCCGTAACAACAATCTGTTTAATGGAACCACATTAATGTGCCCACCTTGCAGTTCTTCCACCAGTATTTGTTCTTTAGCTTGGCTGCGCAACTTTCAAACTGGGAGGCTCCGGCTTGGAGAGCGTCCGCTCTGTCATCCAACTCTGAAAGCTTCTGGTCCCTTTCCAAAACCTTGTCCACATTCACCCGCATGATATCCACCACCTAGACCACAGTGGCAAGGATGAGAGAGCATTTGGCAGTGATGGGGAGGAGAGACAAAGAGGATGACAAGCATGGTTAAGGGAAAGCAATGCAGGGGACAAAGGGTTTTCTGAAGCTATATATCATAAATGAAATGTCGCAATCCATTTGCAAATTGCAGCAGAGCCCATTATGTATCAAGAAAACCTCTTCAGAGAACATAAACAACAGAGCATTTACATTCTTGTTCATCTCTGTTCTAGTATAAGCACTGTGCTTACACAGTAAGTCCAGGTATTTCATGATTAAGCCATTGATGAGGTTTCTCGACTGCTTTAATACTGACGCATTGCATATAACATGAAACTCTTAGTCTGGCCTCCAGCTCACCTCCTCGACTTGGGCCTGTGTCTGCTGTAGCCTGCGGTTGCTGGAGGTATTGGGTGGGCCTGCAGGTGGCCCGGCTGGGGCTCCATCTGCTCCGGGGGCTCCTGGAGCACCAGGGGCAGCAGCATCTGGGGCAGACCTGAGAAGAAGCACGAGGAGGAGGAAGAGGAATTGAGATCGGAGTAAAGGACCACTTGATATTCTGATTAGTGATGCATGTTTATGGCATGTAGGGAGCACTTAACTTTAATGTAATTAATTTGCCAGTTACAGAGGAGGCATGAAGCCACCACATATACAGCAAAAGGATAAAAACAACGGCATATTATGCAGGGCAGAGATGTAGGTTGAGGAATGCAGAAAATAGGATGTAAAGGGGAAAGAAAAGAGAATAAGCAGGTGATAGTGAAGAAGGGGGTAGGATGAGAAAGAAGATGCAATGGGAAGAAAGAAAAAATAGGCCACAGATGGAAAGCAAGAAACAGAAAGTCCTGTCCAGGAAGACGCTGGCTGAATAATGGGAGAGGAGATTTAGGCGAGAAAAAAAGAGAGGGGAGAAGTTCTCTTGTGGTGCATTACAGAGAGTTGGGTGGGACTGAGAAGAAGAGGTAAGGCTGGAAAGTGATGTGTGGAGAAGGGGAAAGGGTTAATCCAGCAGGGAGAAGAAGAATGGATACAGGAGGTTTAAAAACTGAGCAAACAAGCTCCTCAGGGGAGCAGCCACTGACTCAGCCTGCTGGGCAGTTTAAGACAAATTACAGTCACTGCAGGAGGACAAAGAAATGTATAACCTCATGAACCGTCAATCACTTGACATATATATACTTAAACAGGCTATCTGTGGTGGAAAATGATCTAAAAAATCCCCATTTAACGGTACCCAAGGCTTTAGCGTGACAGCAGTCAGCCCTTGAATACATAATTTAGTGATGCTCTGACGGAAAATTTCACTTGCGTCAGCAAAATCCATCAAGCTGAAAGGAACCAGTTCGGTTTCAGACCCCCCCGCCCCCCTCCTCCACCCCGCTGGAAAAACATGCAAGGAAATGAACTGGTTTGAATCCATGGTTATCCAGAGCAGCTTGAGAGATCGTTTAAGTAATTCAATGTGAAAAGAGGGCAGCAGAAAAGCCGCATTAATACTCACATCTTCTATGCAGCTGTTTGAACTGACTCACGGGCAGCAGAGGAGGGCTGTGAGGCAGGAGAGGGAGGGTCTGAAGTACAAAACGAGAAGCAGAAGAAGAAGAAGAAGAAGAAAAAGAAGAAAAAAACAGCAAGATCAAAGGAAAAAAGAGACGAGTATTTCTTGGCACTGATCCAAACGAAAGTCCAAAATTTCAATTAGCAAAGTGATGAAAGTGCTAACAGTGAAGAGAGGCGGGGGGCTTCTTGGCGCAGTGGATCTTCTAGCGGTGCATTTATACTGCAAGTCGTCAGCAAAGTACCGCAATACAGAGACACGTAAACGTGATAATTCACCGTGTGACTGGACTGAGAGAGATGCAGGAAGTGAAGGAGAGCGACGCGAGCGCAAGAGAAAAGTACTTCTCAGTTATAATCCATCCAAGAGAAATCCACGGATGCTTCGAGTCCCGCAGGGCTGCAGCTCCACCGAGTGATGCGGGGTCCTTATAGAGCCGCTCCTGGACGCGGAGACGCAGCACTGATTGGACGGTTTGTTGAGCTGCCTCTTCTGAAAGCTACTGGCAAATGCGTGCAATTTCAGAAATTAAAGGGAAAACAAGTCCAGTCATGAGAAATAAGTTGTCTTCTCTTTGATTTCTGTCTCCCCTCACCTCTCTCTCTCTCTCTCTCTCTCTCTCTGCGCGGACGGATGTGCGTCTTGGGGGAAGTGCAGTAGTTTCGCCCGTGTAAAGTGCTGTGGCACTGTAGGCTACTGCAATAATGCGTCTCTCCTCCTGCCTCCTCCACTTGGACTCGTAACGACAGTGCGGTACCCCCCTCCCCCCTCCTCTCTCTCTCTCTCCCCCCTCACACGTTGCAGTACTGCAGCTCTGTGTCGGATAGGGCGGCAGGACGACACTGCGGTACAGTGGATGCCTACAGAGTGTTGACTCGACTGTTTCCTCCCTGGCCTGGGATTCTCCCATTTCCCTCCTCCTCCTTTGCAATTACTTTCATTTTATTCCGAGAGAAGTCCTACATTTGAGCCTACAACCTCTACCCGTATTTCCATTTTGATTCTCAACTCTGCATATTTAAGAGAAGTGAGATGAGTGAAGTCAGTCATTAAAATAGGGAAAAGGGCCATTGGAGGAATGAAAACGTCAAACATACCAAAATATGATCGTCTTCAGGAAAAGAGAAACATTACAGGTACACTATATGGCCAAAAGTATATGGACACCTTTGTCTACAAGAGAGTAAATGACATTGACATTTCAGATCAGTGTCTCCCAACCTCTTCTGACATTGTGATCCTTTAAATCAAAGTATTTTTTTTTTTCGCACAACCCCTCACAATAAAAAAAAGCTAAGTAGCTAAGCTACATTTGTTGCAGATACATACATACATTTTTTCTTTTTATCCTTGTTTTAATCATCTCATGACCACTCAGGTTTATCTTATGACCCAAGGTTGGGAAGCAGCTTCCCACTTTTGTGACCTTTCAACATTACAATGCCCCAAAAGCAACGACTTTCTCAGGTTTGTATCGATGACCTTGCCTGGCATGTACAGAGCCCTGACCTCAACCGCACCCAACACCTTTGGGATGAAGTGGAAAGAGTGGAGGGTGTTACAGCAGCACTTTTACACCCACGTCTATAGAATGAAATACATCCACATATGTTTAGGTGTTTCTTGTATGTCCTCAATATATCAATTACTGCTTTGAAAATGGTCTCATAGACTTTATAGTAAACACATGCATTAACATTTCCATTGATTCTAGTACCATAAATACACAATCTCATAATTTATTCATTATTTTAATGGTTCCTCACATCCTGAGCTCCATTGCTGACCTTTGAACTCTCTGTAGGTTGGAGCCTAATCTCTATTCTAATCTCTGAGATACTCAGGCAAGACCATCATAGCAAAGGCGACCAGCTTGACGCTGTCTGGGCACTAAAGGAATTTATATTGGTTACAAGGAATATAACAAGTCTTCTTTTCCAATGAAGTTTTATAAAGTAGGTTCAGGCTTTCATATCATGTATTTTGTGTTTGTGGTTGTTAATAGGACAAAAAACAATGAATACATGAATAAACAGGAAGTGAAACTACTCCGAAGTGCACACATCTTCTCTTTTTATGAATTTAACTTAGAAACAAATGTCAATATATAGCACTTTGACAGCATGAAAATCACACAGCTTGACTCCAGCAGTCCTTATTGGTTGATCAGATGTATTTGCCAGTATGGTTTGTTCAGTGTTAGCGGTGTTTGCCAGTGCGGTTGAAGCGTCTGTAGAGAAAGCGGATTCTCTTCTCCAAGTTGTGTCTGTCCAGAGTCATCATTCTGTCTCCCACCATCTTCTTCTTTCTAATTAGACGCTGCAGTTCATTGCCTTTGAAGGCCTTCAGCCAGCAGGGAGCAACAATGAGGTCTTTGGGATGAGCTTTAAAGTCCCCTGCAGACACAAAGTGTGGAGATCAGTTTGTGCACAGTGTATGTGTGAGAAAGAGCACACTTGGTGAGGAGTTGAGAACTGGTATAAAGATCAAAACTCAGCAAGGCACCATCTGAACCAGGATGTTAAATTGGTCTTGCATTTATTCACCCATACTCATGTATACACAATTCACCTCCTCTAACTCAAACCATGACCTAACAGTGCTTTGGTTATCTGGTTCTCCTACACCAACAAGCAAACTTAATAATATGAAAAACACATTTGAATCCATAGTTGCATTGTACATCTTAACAGTTTTATTAAGTGCTGTCAACCAAAAACTGTCTTCATTCAACAAAAAATAAACAAACAGCGGGGCACATCCCACAGCCTCAAAGCCTAGACTTAACTGGTTCAGGACCCTTACCTAAGATGCCTATGTTGTCATAAACACCAAACATGCTCCTCTTCTCAGTCCACCTGTCCACCTTCTTCAGCTGAGGGATGGCATGCATCCTGATCTGGCAGCATGTCCCTGAAGAAAGCACATTATTTCATGTCAGCATTGAACACCTGGGTATCTTTTGCACAAATTCTACATTTAGTGCTGCTACAATTAGTAGATCACGTGACAGTCGACATTGTGCTGTTGTACTAAACCTAACCTAACAAAAGCACTGCAGGCATAAAAAGTAACACTGTTGCTGCAGCACAGACACAATAAACAAACATTGAAATCAGTAACAGCACTCACCGGTAGAAATGGCCCTGACTGTGTGGAGCAGAGTCCCAGCAGACTGACAGAAGGACACTCCAGCTTTCAGTAACCCTCCCAGTACAGACATGTCCGAGGTTTTCTACAACACAAAATATATCAACTTCACAAGAAGTATTCAGTTCACTCAGGTAAAGGTGCCTTGTTAACTATGTTTTTAACGTGTTGGCTGGTCCGGATTTCAAACATCTTTACATTGACCCTTAGCTTTAGCTTTAGCTAGCACATTAGCTACATTAAATGCAGTATGACGAACATTACCAGTTTCCACGTCCAGCAGCGACCTTGTGTCAACTCAATTGTTCGTTGTTATTACAACGAATCATAAATTATAGCCTTAAGCGGAGATATGATACTTAAAATATATGTTATTGAGCCCTCGACATGCTCCTGATGGCCGCTTCCATCTTACTCTGTGTCCCACAATGCATAGCGCCGGTACCGTAATGACGTTAGAGCTGCACAAAAACAATCGCAAAAACAGTCTTTGCACCCTTTCACTAAATTTTTCACCCAGTAGAGGTAGCGGTACCGGCGGACCAAATCGCCACCAAATAAAAGGTAATGTAAATGAAAATGCGGGTGTTCCAAGACATGTCTTACAGACTGACACATGTCCTCATAGCCTATATGTAGCCTTTGTCCTGCAGCTTCAAAGGAAATGTAAGTTTAATCAAGGTAAACAATTAGCTGATTAGCTAATTTCAAAGTATCAAAAGTAAAAGTAGTCATTATGCAGAAAAAGGGTCCCTGTCAGTGTTTTAGTATTATATATAATGTTTTGGGATTTGGATAAAATGCTAAATTGAACTACTTTATATGAGGGCGTTCATAGACATTTGAAACATTAGGGCTGAGCCCTTAAGAGAGGAAGTGATCCATGCACAATTTTTTGGGAATTAATTAATTGATTAGCCTTTGGTATTATGAAGTCTCTCACCTGGGTTCATTCAAACCCAGTGTATAGGCCTAAAAGTGTCATTTCAAGAAAATGAAAAAGCATCTGTAATATCAGATACAGCACTACACATAAATAAACAATATTAAATTTAAAAGTTATGCTGGATTTGATTCAAAGGGTAATTCCAGTACTTATTTCTTTTTCCTTGGGGGTGTAAATGACTAATAGGTACAAAAAGTTTTGGTCCAGTAGATCGCCTCAGCCGGCAGCTGCAAACGGGCTGCACTGGCTGCAACATAATCCTTGCAAAAGTAAAAGTGCTTGTTTTTGCTAGTGACTAGGCTCAGATTGATATTCTAAGTGTCTGATAACATTATGGATAATTTCTTTGAGTATTAGTAATGTATTTATCAGTAAGGGTGATGAGGAGGAGTACAGGGCTGCTGTGGACAACTTTGTCGCATGGTGCGAGCAGAACCATCTGCAGCTCAAAATGACAAAGACTAAGGAACTGACTGTTGATCTGAGGAGGACCAAGGTGCCGATGACCCCTGTTTCCATCCAGGGGGTCAGTGTGGACATTGTAGAGGATTACAAGTACCTGGGAGTTCACATTGACAATAAACTGGACTGGGTTAAGAACACTAATGCCCTCTACAGGAAGGGCCAGAGCCGTCTCTACTCTCTGACGCAGCTGAGGTCCTTCAACATCTGTCAGACTATGCTGAGGATGTTCTATGAGTCTGTGGTGGCCAGTGCTATCCTCTATGCTGCTGCATGCTGGGGCAGCAGGCTGAGGGTAGCGGACTCCAACAGACTCAATAAACTGATCCGCAAGGCCAGTGTCACTGACACTCAAAAGAAACAGACTGGAAATCTTCTACATATACTACCTCAATATTACCTATTCTTAAATGACAATACATACATATATATACATATATACATATATATATACATATATACATATATATATATATATATATACATACACATACATACATACATACATACATATATATACACATACATATACATTGCTGCTGTATATATTTTTAACTTTTATTTTTCACTTAAATGTCGTAAATGTGTATATTTTTATTTTCTATTTGTTGCAAGGTGAGGTGCAGGGAAGCATGGTGAGACTCATGGAGGACAAAAAAACATCACACAGGCAGGGAGTTATGCTGAAAAAATTAGGTAGACTTTTATTCTCAGTCTCCAAAAAAACAAAAGAAAAACAAACAAAAATGAAACAAAAGAGAGTTAGAAAAGAAACACTTCTTACTCATTCACCGCTCAAACAATTCTGGTGCTGCTCTTCCTCAACCAGTCACTCTCTCTCTCATTGCACTCACGTTTATAGTATGAGGCCCGCCTTGCCAGTTCAAACTGGCCTATCAGGTCAGCACTGTCATTTATCACACATCCTTTGACCAATCAAATTGGAGAACCCGCCCACTTCATACACCACATAAAAAGGGCTATAGTTGAGGCCTGCTTCCTCTTTAAGCACCAGCACAAGATGGCCTCCACAAAGGACTCAAACAGGTTATGGCTTTGCCAGCATGCCTTAATATATTCTTAAGAAAATCTTAATGATGTAATAATGTATGTATGTATTTCTAAATGAATGTTGAAACCATAAATTAAAGAAAGAAAAGAAAGAAAATTGTATATGAGAATTCTTTCCACCTTTCTTAACCAAAGAGGGGGTTTAGCAAATAGTTGGTGAGGGAGTTGGTGCTTCCTCACATTTCACACCTCCTCCCCCTCTGGCTTACACAGGTCAGGCAAACGGGAAAGATAGTCAGCGATGAGGTTTTTCTTACCAGGACAATGCTGTATGGTGAACTGGTATGGCTGGAGGGCTAGGCACCAACGCAGGATCCTTGCATTCTGATGCTGCTTTGAGTGCATCCACATCAAAGGCCTGTGGTCAGTCTGCAACACAAACTGTCTTCCCAAAAGATAATACTTCAATGAATCAACAGCCCACTTTATAGCCAGTCCCTCTTTTTCCACAGTAGAGTACTTTTTCTCCCGGTCAAACAGTTTCTTACTCAGGAATAGGACAGGCTTCTCCTCGCCAGGCTCTCCCTGGGCCAGCACGGCTCCTAGTCCAACACCAGAGGCATCAACCTGCACCAGGAATGGTTTTGTGAAGTCAGGGCTCTGCAATACAGGGGCTTGACAGATCTGCCTCTTTAACATCTGGAAAGCATGTTCACATTCATCATTCCAAATCACTTTAGGGGCTGATTTTTTTGTTAGTTCGGTGAGTGGTGCCGCCACCGTAGCAAAATGGGGAACAAATCTCCTGTACCACCCCACCAGCCCTAGAAAAGCTCTCACTTGCATCTCGGTCAGGGGTCTGGGAATCATCTGTATGGCCTTTATCTTTTCTATTTGTGGCCTTTTTTGCCCTCGGCCAACCAGGTATCCAAGGTATTTCACCTCCTCTTGAGCCCATGAACACTTGTTTGCATTCAGGGTCAGTCCAGCATCCTGTATCTTGCCCAGGACAACTTTGAGATGCTGCATGTGTTCTTCCCAGGTCTCACTGTAGATTACGACATCATCAAGATAGGCAGCTGCACCTTGATCATTAAGAACAATGTCCATTAATCTTTGAAAGGTTGCAGGCACTCCATGAAGACCAAAAGGTAACACAGTGTAATGGAACAAACCCATTCCTGGAATCTGGAAAGCCATGTATTCTTTACAACCTGGGTCGAGGGGCACTTGCCAGTAACCTTTTACAAAGGTTTAAGGCTGTAATATACTTGGCTTTTCCCAATCTCTCCAACAGCTCATCAACGCGTGACATGGGATAAGAATCAAAACATGATATGCTGTTCAATTCCCTCATGTCAGAGCAGAACCGAGGTTGAGTGGAGTTTTTCTTAGGAACCAGCACTATAGGATTTGACCACTCACTTCTTGACGGTTCAATGACACCCATGTCCAACATCATCTGGACCTCTTTCCTCAGTGGTTCCACCATTCGTTCTGGAATCCGGTAAGGCTTCAGGTGAACAGGTTTGGTGTCTTTCAGAACAATTTTATGGTTTATCACATCAGTTCGGCCAGGTCTCTCTGAGAACAAGGATGGGAAAGATTGTTTCAGCTCACCCAGTTGATACCACTAGTCCACACTCAGGTGCTCTGGAGGGGGCTGTGGTTTACACTTCTCTCTGAAGGGGACCATGTCAGCTTCTTCAGCCTCCACTGCATCATCCTCTTCAGGCTGAACATCCTGGATCATCAGAACATGCTCGCCTCCTGGTTCCTGATCATGTCTTTGATGGTATTCTTTTAACAGGTTGACATGAAACAGTTGTTTGTGTTTATATTTATCAGGACAGAATCTCATATGTTACTGGGCCCACCTTTCTGGTCACAATATAGGGGCCTTGCCACTAAGCTAGTAACTTGCTTGGTCCAGTAGGAAGTAGTACCAACACTTTCTGGCCAGCTTTCAGTTCTCTTTCACGAGCATGCTTGTCGTACCATACCTTTTGTTTATGTTGAGCGTCCTGCAGGTGTTCTTTGGCTTTTCCTCTATAACTTTCCAGTTTGTATCTCATCTGCAGAATGTAGGAGATGATGTTGGTTGATGTTGCCTCACCAGCCACCCAGTTCTCCTTCAGCATGTCCAAGGGGCCTCTGACCTGTCTGCCGTACAACAACTCAAAAGGAGAGAAACCAGTTGAAGCCTGGGGTACCTCTCTGTATGCAAACAAAAGAAAAGGCAACCATTTATCCCAATCTTTACCAGTATCATCAACAAACTTTCTCAGTGTGCCATTAAATCTTTCAACAAGACCATCTGTTTCTGGGTGGTATGGTGTTGTTCTTATCCCTTTTACACCAAGTTCAGAATACAGTGACTTCATCAGGTGTGACATAAAGCTTGTACCTTGATCTGTCAAGATCTCTTTAGGGATGCCAACTCTAGAGAATAACTCCACTAAACACCGAACTATATGTTTGACCTGAATAGAGCGTAGTGGATAGACATCTGGGTATCTGGTTGCGTAGTCACATATGACCAGGGCAAATTTGTGTCCATTGCTACTTTTTGGCAGAGGACCAATGATATCCATAGCTATTCTCTCATAAGGCACACATGATTGGCAATGGTTGTAATTGGCCTCGGTCTGAAACTTTGGTATGAGCTACAACCTGACAGTCATGGCATGTTTTACAATATTCCAGTACTTCTGTGTATAATCCTGGCCAATAGAAGCGCTGAGCAATGCAGTTATAGGTCTTAGCCTGTCCTAGATGCCCAGCCCACGGAACAGTATGACCCAAATGCAGGATTACTTGACGATACTCTTTTGGAATAACAAGCCTAGGTTTCTCAATGTCTGCCAAATACAAAAGGTTGTATTTTAGGATGAAGGGATCCCCAATTGCTCTTTTCAGCTCCACTGTGCCTGCTTCATGGACCCCATCAATTTCACATGCTTTCGCAAAGAGGTTTTAGAGAAATCATTCTCCTGACTCTGTCTGAAATTGTCAGGGATTTGCCATTGGGGGTCAATGAGGGAGGACACAGGGAGAGTAGGTTCAGGGCTTTTAGCTTCATCATGATTTCTGTTTTTCTCCTGACGGCGATGCCATTTGGTTTTCTTAACCTTATTTCCCCCTTCAAACAAACTGTCATGTACATCTGGTAGGGGTTCTAACCCCTTGGTCACAGAGCGGGTAACTACAGCACAAGAGTATGCTACAGAGTTTTGCTAGACCAAATTATCAAGGATGGGCAAATCTTCTCCAAGGATTACATCATAGGCTAGGTTATCTAGCACTCCAACAGTTAACATAAAGGCTTGCCTTTCAACCTCAATGATAACATCTGCAGTTGGGTAATCTTTCTTACATCCATGTACACATGTGATATTTACACTTAGATCAAAGTTAGTTAGTGCATTGCTGAGTAAGCTGGACTTTACCAATGTTTGTGAACTACCAGTGTCAGCCAGAGCCTTTGCCACATGACCATTAACTGTGACATCCACTACATGTTTGTGTGGACTCAATCCATTATCATTAACATCATCAGGGTCATCACTTTCTGCACGAGGCACAGAACACAACTCAACTGACTTTGATTTTCTTAAAGGACACAAGGAAGCTTTGTGACCAGGCTGCTGACAGTAGTAACACACAAAATTGGGTTTTAGGTTTGAATATACAGGTTTCTTACCACCCCCCATGTCCTTATTGTCCATCGCACTGTAAGGTTTGCCCTCCCCAAACCTTGGCTTCCCAGCAGTCACCTTTTTCTTCAAAGGGTCCCGGTGGGCGGCTGCATAGCGTTCTGCCAAGTCCGCTGCTTCCTCTCCTGTCTGGGGATTGTGCTCCTTTACCCAGGTGCAGATGTCTGGAGAGATCTGCTCCTTAGTGCGGCTGTCAGGTCGCATCCATCGTTTGTAGAGTCCCTTTATCCGGTTGTAGGTTTCTCGGACAGTCTCTCCCATCGGCACCATAGTGGTCCGGAAGCGTTGTCTGTACGTCTCTTCTGTAACATTGAACTTCATCAATGCTGCCGCTTTAATAGCCTCATAGGATTCTGACTGTTCCTCATCCATTCCAGCATAGGCCTCAAGCGCTTTTCCTGTCAACAAGGTGACCACTCTGGCTGCCCACTCCACTGGCTGCCACCCCCATGTTCTGGCTATCCACTAAAACTGAACAAAGAAGCTCTCTGGATCTTCACCTTCTTTGAAGTCAGGTATTCTGGGTTCACCAACACTATTTTTATATTTTGTACATACTTTTATTTCTAAATTTATGCTGCTTTCTAATCTTGAATGGGAGCACCAGTACTGTAAAATTTCCCCCCGGGGATCAATAAAGTATTTCTGATTCTGATTATTTCACTTAAGGCAGAATAAATAACACAGTAATCCTAGTTTTTATGATCAAACTGTTTATTATAGAACTCTTTATGTCCAAATAGTTTATTTCAACTTTAAACAACTTTTATACCATCATATGTGCACACATGCCCACATGGACAAAAAAAGAATTAAGGCCAGACTGAACCTGCTCCTCAGGTCTAACATCACAGTGCGTTCAGGAGCTCTTAAAGAGCTATTAATGTGGATTTTGAAGAACGTTTCCCCTGAACTGGATCTACAACTCTCTTTGCATGTTAAAGAATATGATGGAAAAACATTGCACACTAAGTGCAAAGGAATACATAAATGTAGTGTTGCAGGTGTTGCCAGACCGCCCCTGTGCAGAGTGCACCTGGACACAGAATATTCTTTTGAGCTGATTTTTAGGCCTTAAACATTAACATGACAATAAACCGAAATGTATTTTGTGATCTAAATTAGTTACAGGTTCAGTCAAACAGCCCACACACGTAGCTGTTGCTGACCAAACCTCAATCAACCCAGTGCTAACTTTAAATTAGAATGAAGCAAAACACTTTTACCTTTGCAGTGTTACACAAGGTCAGTCTTTCAGCTGCCACTGTGAAACTAAACAAACGAAAAAGACTACTGTGAAGACACTGTTAGCTAACTAAGACAAGATGTAATGGCAGTAAAGTTCAGTGATGTGTGAAAATGATTTCTTGCACTGTGTGCTGACACAGTTAGTAGCTGTTGAGAATAAAACAAAGCAAAAATAGTTTCGTATCAATTGATATTCGGTACAAACTCCGGGTTCTCCCTCTCCTGTCTCTTGTGGTAATCAGTGTTTTACTATCATATCTGCTAAGCTTGCAGGTTTTCAACAAAAAATCTGATTTTACTGACAGTTTTAGTCAGTGAGATCAGCTGTTAAACCTATAGCTGGAATGAAAACATGAAAACATACAGACACTTATCTACTCTCTCTCTCTTCATATGCACACACACACACACACACACACACACAGACAAACACACAGACTGATACTTTCAGTCTTACTGTTGTAAAGGTCCGGATGGAATATTTTCTCATTTTCAAAGAAACAAGTGCAGCAAAACCGATCTTTGTCTTAATTTCATTATTGCTAAGGCGTCAGTGAGTGTGTGGAAATTTAAACCAGACAAAACATTATTAAACATTAGGTTCCATTCAACTTTAACATAACCACACTGCAACAGCCTGTGCAGACAAGAGTTACTGTTTTACCGTAAGTGTGCAGTGTGTGTGTGAATGTGTGTGAATTAAGATTATGCTGCAAGAAAATTAAGACTTTTGACTTTCTTTTGCATGTTTTCTGTGTGGATAAAGTACAAATCAATGTATGTTTGCAGAAGAAGAAGGGAGCATTTGTTGAAAAGTTAATAAAAGTTTAGGATGCAGTATTTTTCTTAAGTACCATAAAGAAATTCCTAAAGAAACATATATGATAGTTTTTGCATCACAGATACACTGTCGTGTCTCCATGTAGCGCTCAACTCCACAGCGCTGACCAAAATGCTGACTTAACAAAATTTTAACATTTCTCAGCAGAGCAGCATTTTTTTTTTATCTGTGCTGTGCTTCCTCTGCCAGTAAAACTCAGTGGAACATTAGATTTCATCACCTACACATATAGACAAGAATACCATTATATAATCATATCAATTATTGAAATTGAACCACAGCTGTGTTTACAATAAGTCACAAAGTCTGTTTAATGTGTTTTGTTGCTTATGGAGGGTTAATGCTGATGTCAAACTAGACAATAAAAGTTGTGACAAGAGTAGACATGATACCGTGAGGAACAAACTACTCACTCACTGAACTTCTACAGAATCAATCTGATTTGACTATTTTCCAAGCTCATCCTTATTAACATAATTATCTGCATTCCCTCAAGCTCAAAGCTCAAATGTTTCCATGTGAGGGGCATTTTCCTTCACAGCACTTTCACCTCATATTCAGATACAGTGGAGGTGACTAACCATCAGCTCTAGGAAAGACCCCCTCACAGTGAGTGACACACACATGCCCCCAACACTGGGCGTCACACACACACACATGAGAAAACACCAAATTAAAGCTAGAACCTGAAACAAATTCGACACTGATTTAAATTTGAAGGCTGACAGCGTTTGGGGTGGGGAGGAAGTTCTGGGTGGATGAGATGAAAAGGATTTAAGACTTACTGTGTCACTCACACAGCAGTCACATGGCTGTCACCAGGGAAAATGAAGAATAACAGCTCTGTGGTTTCACCCACACATTCTCAGGTGTATCTATCCATATGTGCATCTATCTAGCTGTGCTTTTTAACCCACTGTAGGTTTCCCAAACCTCTTTTAATTGCAGTTGTCCCAAGTTGCAACAAATGTCTTTCTTGGTTGGAAAATGCTAAATCACCTGTAACATGAGCTGTAACATATCAATGTAATTCATCTTTATATTTTCCTGATTTCCTTTCTCTGTAAGGCAATCTTTCATCCGTCACAGTAAGATCAGCTTTTCTTCTCTCTCTCTCTCTCTCTCTCTCTCTCTCTCTCACACACACACACACAAGTGTCGTGTTTCAGTAAAAAACCAAAATCTTTGTCTTGAAGGACCTGTTAAATGGCAAGCTCTCAAATTCTAATATCCTTATTTAGTGCCTTGTTATGGATAGATAGATAGATAGATAGATAGATAGATAGATAGATAGATAGATAGATAGATAGATAGATAGATAGATAGATAGATAGATAGATAGATAGATAGATAGATAGATAGATAGATGGTCTTGTTTTCTTGGAAAAACTGGGACTATACTCTGGCTCTAAATATAAACAATGACAGTGTCTGGTAACATACAACCGTGTTTTACTATATTGTCATTCATTATGTGTTTATGCTTATGTTTATGTGTTGATTATATGTTTATATACTGCTTGTAAAAGATGAATATGGGGGTTAAAGTTAAGTGCTACCAATCAGGGTAAAAATACACTAGTTATCCATTATGACAATAAAAACACAAACAGAGCACCAGTTGAAAAAACAAAATAAAGTTAAAATGAAAAATTTTTTTTTCTGTTTACAGTGAACTATGATATTTAATGAAATATGCTTCAGTATAAAAACATTTGACTGGCAGTGTAGGCCTGTTTGTACTACAGTGGTATAAGAACTGACGAAGAGGGAAACAAAGAAGCGAGAATGGAGGCGATGATTCACTTTCATGAATATCCATCAGAACAAGATACCATATCACTGAATGGCCTTGTTCTCATTGTACTGATGATGATGATGATGAGAGCTGTGAGTTAACCAGTGATTGCAAACGTAATTGACTGGAAGTGACGGAGGAGTGACAGGGTGGTATGGCGTCGCAGTTTTACCATCTCGGTTTCAAAGCAACAACTAGAGCTTCCGTGAAGTGATAAACAAGTAACTTAAAGTCACATTCAGTGCAGTGAGAGAATAAGTGTAATGTAACTTAATGCTCATTTGGCTCAGAAGCATTTGTAAAAATTAACTTTATTATGAGGTACAAATACAGTATGTCTTACTGTAGATGCTGCTGTGCATTGTCCTATACTGTGCTTGTATCTTGTGTATGCTTTGGCTTGCAAATTGAATGATGTTACATATTTGTACAACACATATTTGATGTGAAGAGGGAAACCGCATGAAGAGAATCCGCGGGAGGAAGTGGGTCTCCTTGTTTACATCTCTGTCTTACAGTTTCCAGGTTGACACAGACAGACCGCATCAGGTTGTAGCTGAAGTCACATGATCAGCAGAGGAACTACCAAACACTCCGCCCCCATCAGCACCCACGGGCTCATATATATGCCTCATCAACACTGTCAGAGAACACATCACGCAAACAGAAAGGGAGACTTTAGGAGGTGGAAAACAGAGCAGATAGACGTTCAAGAAGGGGAAACAGATTAAAGTGAAATTTGTGGACACACAGCAGTGAAGAGAAGAACATTTTTAACCAAAACAAAAGCAACAAAAAGATGCTGTTGGAGTATTTCATCTTCGGGGTGATTACCTTTCTTATGACAGGTAAATATATGATTTTTTTTTTTAACCACAAAAATATCTTTTGGTGATAAAACATATATCAGATACACATATTTTTCATCACATTTTCTTTCTAAAGTGAATTTGTTCATGTTTCTTCCTCAGGGGCTCAATGTGAGGTAACTGAGGTGCTTGCTGAAGCAGGCTTTCAGGCTGTACTACCCTGCAAATGTAGCCCTTTGACCACCTTTGCCCCCACCATCATCTGGAGTAAAGCAGACAAAGGGTATGTCCAAACACCCACAAATCCCTCAATTTCCCTCACCTCACTATCTATTTGTCCTTCAACTTCAAACTAAAGACCTGTATCAACATGCTGATGACACTGGATTGTTTGTGACACCTCTTTCCACAGCACTGTTTGGAGAAAGCAAAAGAGCGGTCTGCAGTACTGGGGCTCTAGCTGGTCACAGAAGGGGATCCAACGCGCACAATGCCCCCACTCGAAGTTTGAAAGAGGCGACTACAGCCTGCAAATCAACAACGTGAGGGAGGAGGATGGAGGAATGTACTATTGCAGGGTGGAACATGGAGACCAGGTTGCTGAAAACAAGGTCATGCTCAGAATCATTAAAGGTAAGAAACGTACACACAGTCTTGAAACCCTCAAATGTTTTGACTGTCTACACTTAAATACACTTTACGTACTGTGTACGTCTGTATCAGAAATGATCCGTAATATATGTCAATAATCTCATCCTCGCCTGCATCCTTTAAAGTGTCTGTCTCTTCATCGGTTGCCATATGGGGCAGCGACGTTTCAATCGGCTGTGACGTGACTCCTTGGCCTCACGGAGCCGTTGTGCAGTGGAAGTTGAACAACAGTCCATTTGTGCCTCAGACTAGAATCACCCCAAACAGAGTAAAAAGTGTTGTGACGGAGAAGGCAACTGCGAGAGTGATGGGAAAATGGACCTGTGTCGTGGGCTACAAGGGCAAAGAGGGGCGAGCTTCATCCACTCTGACTGTGCAGGGTACGATTCTGAGCAAAAGAGATGAAGAGTTATCTTAAGAAGTTAAGCGGTTTGGTTCATCTTTTTAATTGATCTTAAACTCTCCTCTTTCACTCCCTTTCTCTCGCAGGAATCATCCAACCGTCCAAAGATAACACTAAAGTGTATGCTGCTGTGGGATCCGCAGTCACCCTCCCTTGTGTGTTCTCCCCTGGTTTAACCCCCTCTGGGCCAGTCTGGGAGAAACTGAAACCTGAGTTTCTTTTTAAACCTGCTCCCGGTCGCCTTCCTGCCTCTTTCTCTGCATCCCCGCCATCCTCTCAGCTCCCCTGGGAGAAGTCTGCCAGTTTGAAAGAGGTTGCGTTTGAGGATGAGGGCAGGTACAGATGCTCCGGGACCATAGAAGGACAACGGGTGACTCGAAATATGCAGCTTGTTGTTGCCAAAAGTAAGTTTACATGGGTTCAGCAAAGTAAAAAACGTCTTTATTTTGCCTTCACCAATAAATCTAATATTTTTTTATTGTCTTGTTTTTCTCTCAGTTGGCAGCAGCATCCCGTCAGACAAAAAAGGCTCTGTGACACTGACCTGCCAACTGACTGACTCGAGCCAGGTCACCGACTACGAGTGGGTTCATGTGGTCTATGACCTCAACGGCACCCAGTCAGTTGGGTCCATCCAGAAGGGGAAGACTCTCAGTATAAGCAAGGTGTCCGAAGAGAATAGGGGCGAATGGGCATGTCGTTTCTACGGGAAAGAGGGCATTTTGGGAAATGTAACATACAACATTCAACTGATGAGTAAGCTCTTCTCTTGACTTATGACAATATGCTGCTAATAAATATACTCAAAATATACAAATGATAAAAAAAATCTCATATTGTGCATTTATCTGACTGTTTTTATATTGTTTTTCCCCACAGGTGGTCTGAGTGGACAAAAATCATCAGGTCTCTCACATAACACAGCTGCCGTGGTCGGTCTCAGTTTTCTGCTCCTTGTTCTGCTGCTGATTTTGGCTCAGATGTACAAGAACCACCAAAGGGTAAAGACCTGTACCTCAGAGCACTGGGAAAAATACCATCATTTAACCCTGTAATCAATTTCACTTGACAGTGTGATTTTCTTGGGAGGGGAAGGGAAAAAGAGTGACAGTTGTATGGGATTATTTCCAATTTCTCACTAATATTTTTTTTCCCATGAATGGTGCAAACTCTTGAAATGAGGGGGATTATTGTCTTTGCTTCGAGATAAGTCACCTGATTCCAGAAAATGCTTTGCTTGAGTTTTGCTGGAAAGAAATGACTTTATCTCATTAACTGATTTCTCACGTTATATGCAAAATACTAAGCATTACAAAATATTAATTGCTTGTTTAAAATCGAGAAACGTGTGCATTCGTACATCAGATCTAGAAGTGGGCCGTGTTGCTCATTTTAACAATCTCTTTTTTCCCGCAGAGGAAAAGGCTCTTTCAGTACCCTGCACTGGAGACGATTATTCACACCACCTCCAATGAGCGGGAGGAGAGAGAAAGGAACAGAGTGAAGAAGTAAAGACACATTACAGCAGAGGCATCGCAGGAAAGATCTCACGGTGCTAAACTGATTGAGATCCATCTTCTTCATGCCTGCAATACGCTGGGAGACTTTTATTTGCACAACTTTTGTAAATACAGTTATTTTCAGGGCAGCCGTTGTAGCAGTACTGTTGTTGAATTTGAAATGTTGAATAATATCTTTGTAACTGTGTTCAATTATTCTACTGTATGTGAGGATTTGTTTCTATATGTATGTATTGAGAATAAAATGTTTCACAAATAAAGTACATTGAACAGAAGTAAATCTGTTTTTCTTTATTACAGTCTGAAACTCTCAGGTAAACGAGAAGGGAAGATGATTACTGATATAAATAATATAGACAGTAATTTATAAAAATAATGTTTCATTATATTTACACAAAACACTGACCACATGTATGTATTATTCTAAAAAATATATTGCATTATTTTACATTATTTACAGAATCATTATTGGCCATAAATTGAGATTGAAGACCTAGAAGTTTGCTGAACTGCAAGAAATTGGAGAAATATTCTGATTGCAAAGGTCCTTTTCTTCTTTTGTCTGCTTCAGCTTTTCATAAAAAAGCCTGCTGTCCTTGTTCATTTGTCCCTCTGTAGTTCACAGTCATGGACTGAATTTTGAGTTTGCATAATTGACAGTCTAGTTTTGGATTCGCTCAGTGACTACAGGACTCTGTAGCTCAGCTTCAGAGCTACACCTGACTACACTCCCCGTCTTCTTGCTCTGAATGTCCGTGGAGATCCCAAAAGGCCAAAGATCGGCTGATGCCCTCCAGAAGCCCCTCGACTCCAGGGTGTAAATGATCCATGACTTCGTCGTCATCAAAGCACCAACCTGACCAGTCCACATTTACACCGTCCGTAAAGACAACACTAAAGAAAGGGAGAGATGGAAACAGATGATTCATTTAAAGTATTTGCTGTGCAAATCCTTTACTATAACTGCATGGACTAAATTTAAGAAAACAAAAAGTTAGTATTGAGATGTACAATACAGTGATTTCGACATTATGCATGGTGTTCTATTTAATACAAGTTTAAAACTGAGAATGAGATAAATCTAAACAGCATAACAAGGAAACTGTTGAAGTGCCCTGTGGAGTTTCTGATGTAAACAATCCACAATTTAAAATATTCAAAAGTTTTATCAAATGTTTTTTGAGATACAAAATACATTCAACATGTTAATTAGGACATAAGGATGCACGCAGCGCTTCGTGGTTAGAAACATGAAAAACCCAGTGTAATTTTTCCGTTCTCACAGAACAGTCTGTCCATTACCAGTGAACACTGAAACACTGAAAACTCATCTCAATAGTAAAGATTTGACAGTTGCACACTAACTGTGTCTACTATTTAAAGCCAGAGAAGTAAAACTCTCATGTGATGGCACTGAAAAGCTCTGCACCAAAGGATTATCTGCTATGGCACAAACTTTATTTGAATGTCGAAGAGCTTCCAAATTGTGTGATGGTAATAGAGCAGCAGGGTGGAGTTCCTCTTTTAAAGAGTGTATGTGTTTGTTTTCCTCTTGTGGTGTATTTTGTTTTTTTATTTGTTTATTGTAAAGCACTTTGTAAGTTCTCTTTAAAGAAGTACAAAATCAATACGATAATTATTATTATTAGAATTTGAATCAACAAATATACTTTTTCTTTATTGCTAACTTTGCACATTGTGCCTTAAAGTATTCAGAAAGCGCAGTGTGCACTCTTTCACAGCTGGATCAACAATAATACAAAGAGCTCTACTTGCTCTACTTACTCTTGGTAACCCAGTTATGTGCCTGTTCTGAGGCACAAAGATTGAGACTCCTAAATAAAAAAAATAAAAAAAATAATAATAATAATAATAATACAAATGTTTCTCTATGTTTCTAAAACGGGGGCCATTAGAAATGCAAGACTTTGGCTTTCAGGGCTCTACTTGCTCTACGTTATCCAGATATGTGCCGCTCTGTGGTTAAAGATTGAGATGGTCACACTCTAACTGGGAAGATAAAATGATGTGCCACTCTCACATTTCAATTTTATGAATGACTTATGATGCTTGCATGTTTTCTCTGATACTGGATGTATTTTTGACGTACTTTTTAAAGCTTTAGTTCATTGTTTCATTGTTTGACAAATGGACTTTTATGAACTGATCAATTGTATTTATTGGTTCCCTTTTTAATCAGTGGCTTGATGGGCTAATGAACTACACAAATGCTCTCTCGGAAATGTAGTAGTTAGATTCTCTCAGTATTGTTGTGGAAGTATGTCGTTCATATCTCATCTGTTGTGACAGGTCTAATTTGTGTTTTTTTACTGTGCATGGGCAACTCATTTTTCCTCTGCGGATTAATTAAGTTGTCTATCAAAATCAAATCCATACATTACCGAGACAACATGCTAATTAATCAAACAATGAATAACATGTGAAAGTAAAGGACACTTTACTAACCTGTCTCTCTTCTCGTCATCGTCTCCGTCCACCAGCTGCTCTTTCCATCCTTTACTCACTGTGAGGGCTCTGTGCCTCATTAGCTCCACCTCCTCCTCCCACTCTGTGTCTCTGTCTCCATCACTGGGGGATGGTGATGGTGATGGTGTGGTGGAAAACGAGGGGGAAGGAGGAGGATACCTTGATCTAATATTGGCCATTTTCAAATTTCTGTCTCTTCTTAATCCATCTCTGTCCCTCACTCTGTCTTTGGCTCTTTCCAAAAGACCCTCCAGAGGTGAGGGGTGTCCGTTTGGATTATGTCCTGAGGTGGGTAATTGTGTATCTTCTGCTTGGTGTAATGTGTACAGATTACTTGACTGCAGACGAAGTCCATGGCCTCCTTCAATGACGATGTTAGGAATGGAGGCACTCCTTTGGGTTTTCATTTTGGGCCTTTTGTCATAGAAGTTAAGATCAGGCAGCTCAGATTCAGACAATGTTTGAGAGTCTGGAGAGACCCTATCATGCATGTTCCAAAACATCCCTTGGTTCTGCTTCAGGTGGCCCAGCTTTAGCACACGGTGTGAATTTGAGCTTTGGCCAGTAGGAAGAGAGTTTCTCTTGATGTTTAGGTTGTAGTCAGACTTGGATAAAGAGTAGTTGTCTGACCAATCCTGTCCTGAGCCCTGAAGAAACTGCCTGGACGTCTGAGAAGAGGGACCCTGATGGGTGCTGATTGGCCTCCTCCTCCGTAACCTGGGTGACTTCAAATTTTGGGAGAAACCCCAAGCCTCTGGAGATGTCTCCATGTCTCCAGACTGGTTGTAGCTGGAATTTCTCCTGGTGCTCTGGTTCACAGACTGTGAATCTGAGTTTGTTGATATTCCTCCTTCTCCCAGTACTCTTAAAAACTCACGCCCTTCCCTGGATGTTGTTGGCTGGTAAGGAGGTTGTGAAGTGCTATCTTCGTTTGTTGGGTAGTCGACATCTGGATATCCACCTAGTAAGAGAGCATGTGGTCCAGCTGTGTTGTATCTTAATGGATCAGCTGCAATACTGTGAGTGAAATGATCCAGATTAGGTGCAGATTGCACCCTGTAGTTCCAGGTCACCCTTCGCTCCTTTGTCATGAGAGATTCAACCATTTTCGCTTCTTCCTCTGTGTGGATCCCAGCATGCTCTCCTCTCACTCCCATTTCTATCCATTCATATCCTTTGACTGCTTGTTGCCGAGCAGCAATGCTCCTACGCAATAATTTACGGTTATTGTCATTGGGCTGGGAGTTCAAAAAAGATAAAACATTATTGTTTGTGGCCACATCATCTGGAGGTTGATACTGTTCCTCTGCTTCTTTAGACGCCAACATCCCATTTATTGATTGGGGGATAATACGTTCCTCAGTAAGTTCATCCACAAACGTCCCTCCTCTTGAATGCATAAGAGGTTCTTCCTCTGTCTCTATATCGTCCGTCTTGGCTTCTGCAACAGGTTTGGCCTCCAGCTGTTGGATTTTCCAATTTTCCAGTAGTCTGTTGCTCTCTGTCTGTCTCAGGTTCCTCAGTGTTTCCTGAAGATGTAACAGAGATAAAATAAATAAATATGCTGAACTGCTTCAAGTGCACTATGACAATGTTAGCATGCTGATGTTAGGTATTTGTTTATCATGTTCACCATTCTAGTTAGCATGTTAGCATGCTAACATTTGCTATTAACGCTAAACACAAAGCTGAGGTTAATTTGAATATTACTAGTTTTGCAGGTGCAAAGTGTTGGACAAATTGAAATTTTGACTCGATGATGGCGCTAAAGGAAAAGTCAGGGGAATGGCAATCAATTTAATAGTGTGGAGACAGAACCAAAAATGTCAAAAAGGAAAAGTCAGGGGATCACCGAAGTCTTTAGGAATCATCCTCTAGGAACCTTGAATGTCTGTACAAACAACATTTATTTCATTATTTATATTTCAGTCTTGACTAAAGTGTTGGGCAGACAATCGACTGACAGACCGTCATTGTCATCCCTAGAGCCAAGCTGCTACCATGGCAACAAGTTAAATTAGACTACTGTCATTTTAAAAGATTAAGTCAGTTTTTACCTTTGCCTGGTGGATGGTGGAGACCCATGTGGAGCAGCTCTCTGAGGTGCTGGCTGCAAATATGTAGACATTCATGGCACTCCGAAGTTCACCTACCTCCACGAGAACAAATGAACCTGGAGAGATATGACTGTGGGATATATAATATATATATATATATACACAGAATCCTGTCTTGTATCTTGTACATAAGAAATTGTCACTCACAGCCATCCTTCAGTGCTATGCAATACGTTCTGTCGAGGGCCAGAGGAGGTCGAACTACCTTCAGCCGCTCTCCTTTCTTCTGGACTTTGGTCATTAGAAGCACATCTGAGAAAAGTAGAGCCACCACCTCCAGCTGCATCATACCATGGGCGAGGAAACAAGAGAAAGCCAAAAAAATAATGACAACAATGTTCTGAAGAGATTGATTTAAATATACAGTAACTGAGTGCACTGGTTCTGCTCACCTTGCTGTCTTTTCTCCCCCGAATCTTCAAGTTCTCCTCCAGCAGCAGCTTGCGTACGACTTCAGGACCTACTCCTCTGATGGGGCATGTTAGGTCAAACTGGCAGATCACTCGGACATGCTGTCAAGGAAATACGTCACAAGTTATCAGCAGTAGCAAAACATATTAGAGCCAATATCAGTTTATTTTGGCAGAAATGTTCACTATTGTTATTATAGCCTGACATCTGAACTCTCACATCCTGTCTCCTTCATAAGATTGTAATGAAGGAGTTTTTGTTGACTGTATTCCACTGATTTATGACAGCAACTTACCAACTAATTAAAGTCTATCAAACAACTTCAAAGAGACACAAAACAACTGCAAAGACTGTGAAGACACCCAAAACAAAGAGATGCAAAAGGACCACAAAGAAATGCAAAAAGACTACAAAAGGACAAAACAACTACAAAGAGACACAAGTGGACTAAAAAGAGACACAGAACAACTGCAAAGAGAGGCTCTCTTTCAGTCTGGGCTGCCCTTATTGCAGAGGAGGTGGGTCCATTGGTGTAATATTAGCTCTGTAGTGAAGGACTTGGACAAAAGGTTTGGATTCCAGTGAATTCACAAGAATGTCATGTCTCAGCTGAGTTTGTGAAAGACAAAATATACAGCCTTTAAAGGAAAGCATCACATTTTACCTTGTCGATTTCTTCATTTATTCCCTCCACCTCGTATCCCTCCACCCTCTGAGCAGAGATGTTGAGAGCGAGTTCCTCATCTTTTAGCCTCAGGAAGTCATTGATACTCTCCAGAAAACTGTTTACACTGGATAACTGGAGAGGAGCAAGAAGAAGCTACTGTACTGTGCAGAAATCTGGATCATTATCAGGTCATTAAATGAACTGGGAGAAGTCAGAAGCTTTTTCATTAAACGCCTTATGTGTGCCACAAATCACATAAGCTGAACCCTTTGAATGGTTACATGTTAGCTTGGTGTTACTCTAAAACCAAACATACTTGATCCTGTGTCATTTAATTTCATCAATAATGAAGAGGATATTGAGAGATTGAAGCATCTCACATTGAATGTTTGGGGTAAAACATCTTGAAAATTTACATTTTACCAAAGATTTCTTTTTGAATAGCAGCCATTCCCCTTGCTATTGCTATGTTTTTTTCAAGACATCAATAAGATATTTAGTGGATTTATCTGGAAGGATAAATGTGTATATAGCAGCATAGTTTCAAAAAAAGCGGGGAAATTTACAAGTCAATGGGTTTAGCTATAACTCTAGGAATACAGTGTGGCAAAATATTGAACAAAAAGCAGTTAATATGTTGAAATATAAGATTTCTGATGGTACAGCCCTTCACGATATAAACATTTCTCACCATGCCTCTGAGTGTGTGCTGTACGTGAGGATCCTGGGTGGTTTTCAGCACGGCCTTGAGCAGTAGAGGGTACTTTGTGATCCTCTGATGGGGTTTGGCCTGCATGTCCCCGAGCCGCATCCGCTCACACTGAGGGTGAGTCTCCACCCACTGGACAGGACAAAAACACAAGAACATTGCCTCAAGTCAGTGCTTTTGATTGAAACACTTATTATTACATGGTGCCTACAGTAAACGAAATAGTATCTAGTCATACAGATAGTTTTGTTTTTATTTTTTCAATGTTTTTAAATATATTTTGTTTGTGCTTCTCAAAGCACTGGAAAATTACGCATAAAAAAACTTAATATCAACCTATCTTGTCATAAACAATGTCCCAGCTACTCCACAGAGTAGACCAGAACATTATTCTGTCATTCGCCTCCACAGGAGAGGTAGCAGAAGACTGATGCCTCAAAGCCTTGACAAAAAAAAACATATCTACTAAAACAAAAACTACCACGAAGTGAGTTGTTTTTGTTTCGTTTGATTTGGATGAGCAGACCCTTTTAAGGCCCACCATGTACCATTTCCTGGTAAAATATGTCTGAAAACAAATCACCTCCCACTCAAGTTGACAAGTGTGATGGTAAGTCAGAAAATGTGTGAATAAACACACAGTACACCACACAGTTGGGGTACCTGGTTCTAAACACAACATAGCATGTTAATTGTAGGGAGCCAGCTGTATCAATCCAAACAAAATTCCTGCTTTTCGTATTACAGGCTGTCTGAGAAGTGTTGCAGGCAACGCTTGTCTTGCATCACTTTTCCCATGTCCTGTACTCAGTTTTGTGAATTCCTTTAAACCGCTGTTAAGTCTGAATCATTTGAAGAAGACGTTGGTGCAACAAGTGGTTGCCCTTCAGGAAGCGGCTATGACAGGCTGCCCACGAGGTTATGAAAACATCACAACCACAGAAGTGCCACCATTAATAACAGAACAGTTAGTCATTACATTGAATTCCATTTAAGTGCACTCATTGGTGGTAATAGGTTTTGTGTGGGTGAGTATTTCAGTGTATGTGTGTGAGCTTTCATTTTCATCGACTGTGCATGTTGTGCGTATGGATATCTGCTGCTGCTTACTGTACCTGGACGTAAGTGAGGAAATGTGGGTTGCTCTCCATCTGCCTGCGTGTGAACTCGAGATTGTTTTCTTCCTCCCAACAGTAATGCTGATAGGAAGAGAAGCGCTCATGGAACTGGGGACAAAAAGAAAAGGATGACTGAAATCTAAATCACCCTGAAATCTGTCTTTGAAACCAAATCTAATTTTAGAGTTTGAGCCTGATGTACCTGAGTAAGCTGGAGGAATTTATAAATGCTTACTGAGAATACTACTGGTATCTTCTAAGAAATGCCTAACTAAGAGATGGCTGAAGAAAGAAATACGTTGTGTTGGCATCTACAATATTCACGTAGTGGAGAGATAAAAGATTACTCAGAACTTGAGAAAAAAGGGTACATTTGCAGATATGGATTGAAATGATTATTCATGTTTGAATATACATCATAACCCCCCCCCCTTTCTTTTTCCCTCATGTTAAAAATGTCCTCCTGTTCATATGCTGGTGATTTTGTTGTATCATATCATTACATATTATATTATTGGATTAGTATATTGTTGGAGCTAGTTTGTAAATGTATTGTACACTGTTGGGTAGTTTCAACTAATCAATTATAATTTACATGCACAAATGGATATCTGGATATCTTAATCTACAAAGTAACTGGTAACCTTGGCTGTCAGATAAATGTAGTGGAGTAAAAAGTACAATAGTGTAGCAACATAAAATGGAAAAACTCAAGTAAAATACAAGTACCTCAACATAATACTGCATGTAAGTAATGCACTTAGTGAGTTTCCTCCACTGACAGGCACAATCATACCTCTTAATGTGTTTTTGTAATGTATCTTGCAGACAGTGAGTTCATACCTGCAGGCAACTGGCCTCCAACCTCATGGGGTCAAAGGGCTTGCCTGTCCTCCGCACTTCCTGTAACATGGGATAAATCACCTCCTGCCAGAACAGCTGGTGTGCAATGAGGATGGAGGGAAGGTTGGAGAAAAGCAGCTCAGGGGTCACCTGTCACATGAGGAAGTCAAAACAAAATAAAAATCATAGTGTTAAAGTTGAACCTCCCCTGCTTCTTTGTTTTTTTCCGTCTTCTCAATGGAAATCAGTTGTTGTGCTACACTTTCCACTTGTGTGTTGTATTCTGTAAAAGCAGAGCGGATGTTCATGTTGTGTCAATATATGTCAGTGGTATGCAGAACAGTGGAAAGTAGGCCTGCTGTTTGAGTGAGTTATGTGTTTCCAGAGTAGATGAAGCTGCACGCTCTGCAGAACTGACCTCCAGGAGAAATCCATGTTGGTGCATGTTGACAAGAGCTGCAATAACCAACTGAGAGAAGCAGACACAGCTTTGTTAAACATCCTGTGGAAAATCCCTTTTCAGCTCTGACATATGTGAAAAGAAATACTGTATTTAAATGAGACTATGACTGCAGCTAGAGAATGACATATTTTACATCTCTGATGATAATTAGCTTGTTGATGTAGGTGAGCTCAGTATGGACAAACTCCCACAGCGCCTCCTGCTGGTGTCTCTGCACCTTAGCCATCGTCTGAGACAGAAGAGGAGAGAAGAAGGAGGAGGGAAAGGAGACAATAATTAGAGATGCAAAATGTACATACTGAGCAGGTATTTTACAGTAAGAGCATGAGAAACATTTGAAGGATATGATGGGAGTCTATGTATTTGTCATTGTCAACAAATCCAATGAAAAGAACAAAGCGCTATAATCTCTCAATTCTTTCCCACTTCCCCAGCTTGTCTGGAGCTCTCAGGCCAAAGCCCATTAATTCCTATAATAGACATAAATCTTTAAAAACACGTCACGGAAATGTACTTACTTACAATACTTTTATTTCATTTCCTATAAAGACTGGGCACTGCAAGACTTTAGCTAGCGTTACTAAAACAGGAGTAAATAGGAGTAGATTTGTTTGGGGCTATTTTCAGCAGCGGATTTGGTGCTCTAGTGAGTATCTACAGCAGCAGGATGGTGCTTGTTGGATTCACTTAAAATAAACTACAGTCCCCATATTCATGGTAATTAAGGAACATGTTACAACAGTGTGAATCATTGCCCAAACGATGGAGCTCTATGACACAGAGGAATAAACTACAGTATATAGTAGCTTTTGATACACAGACGATACTTGTCAGTTGGATCAATTCATTCTTTTCATGGCAATACAAAATATTGCCAGAGTTGTCCAGTAAGAGCCCGTACTGAATGAGAGTGCACTATATCTGTCCAGTTCTTCTCCAGCGTCGTTCCCTGACTTTCCTCCTTCCACCTCCACTTCAGACTGACTGGCACAGCGTAGGCCCCCAGATCCTGCTTCAACACATCCAGCTGACCTCGTTCCTGTGGGGGTTGTTAAAGGCCGGGAGGACAAAAATAAGATGCAATGTAGAAGGATAGGAAGAAAAGAAACACAGAGGTGGAAAATCTGATGTCATAATGAATCACTGATTCCTTAGAAGTGATCAACAGTTTTTGTGAACACTTGCGGTCATACGTTTAAAAGTATGCCAATGGAGCAGAACAAGTAGTGCTGCAGTTTTTTCTGTTGTTTGAATGCGGGGGACACGGTTAGAGCAAGTCTGTATCTGTTTCCAAGCATGTCAGCATGTAGTGTGATGAGCAGGAGACAACATAATACCTCAGACGCCGGGTTCTTCTCAGACACTCCCTGGCTGAACAGGACCTGCCTCAGTGCAGCTCTGGGTTTGGCTCCTGCAGATGCTCCCTTAGTCACTGTTGCAAAGTCAGTCACGACTTTCTGCTTGGTCCGCCTCTGGAGAGGGAAAATACCGCCAGGCTTTTTATTTTCAGGTTGTGTTTTCTAGAATCTAGACTGTGCTTATTTTCCCATGATTTGTATTTTACAGCTGTCTATATGGAGTATTCAGTGGCACTGGCAGTGTAACACACACCTGGCGTTTCCTCTGAACTTCCTACTAGTTTTAACACCTGGACACTTGATACTCAATGTAAAAAAACTCCAGTCCTGCATTCGAAACCTTACTTTGATAAAAGTACAAAGGTGCTATCAGCAAAATGTACTTGAAGAAAAGTATAAGTACTTGTGATGCCAAAGGGCCCCTCTCATAGTGTCACTGATGCACTCATGTGTAAGCAGCATTTTTGTTGTAGTTGGTGAAGGTGGATCTGATTTTAACAACTTTATAAAGTATTGAGCTGTTCTTATCTTATCTGCAAGACCTTCAATCTTGGAATGATGTCTATAATTGAGTCCTAAAACTTCGCTACACTAGAATTATGAAAGTTGATTAGAAACAAGTTTGTGTTGGGTTAAAATATTCCTAAAACATTGGCAGATTTTTTTTTTCACTTTTCAAAGGAAAAAGGGAGATTTCCTCCAGTTTTAGAACATGGTAATTTTTAGTATAAAAAACAATCTGCAAAATAACTACTAACTACAGATGTCAGATGAAGTAGTGGAGTAAATGTGCAAGGCTTCCCTCTTTGAAATGTGGTGGAGTAGAAATATAAAGTAGCATAAAATAGCAGCTCAAAACTGCACTTGAGTAAATGTACTTTGTTACATTCCACCATGTGAGTACAGTAGGCTGCCACCACCCTCACATTCCTGTCCCACTTCACTTGCCTGATAGCCAAGCGTATTGAACTTGTGTTTGTCTGCTGACCCCCTGTGGTGATGGTTTATTTCTGCAGCTGCTGACGTCCCATCGACAACGTCTGGCTCTCTGGTCTCCATGTCCCTCTGCCTCTCCCCGTCCGTGCCGTCTCGCCACGGCACCGATGCTTCCTCCATCCGTGATTCATTTCCCCCACCGCTGTTTACATGCGGTGCTTTTGAGGAAAGGCTGTGGATAAGCACACAGGGTTACTCATTGCCAAAATAAGGTGTGTGAGGCCACAGAGGAGAATAGTTTGTTTCAAGAAAAGGCTTTACGAGAGAGGCACTGAGAGTGGCAGACAGAATGGAGGGACATTGTGTGCTTTGTTATCATTTTAAAGGGTTCACTTAGACTTTCTTTTCAGGGCTAACACTTTATAAATGCTACGTAAACAAACAAACACAGATGGCAACAAAAGAGACAAAGCTGAGTTATTATAAACAATGGGATAAGTTACTCCTTTAAGACAGTGGTTCTCAACCTTTTTGGCTTCTGACTCCTCAAAATAAAGCACGTCTGCTTGTCACCAACTCAACCAAAGCTGTTTTATTTATAATTATAATGATTATTTTTTTAGGGACAAGAATAGCATGAACCAGAGCCACATACCACAGCATGTATAACCTTACTATAGTTAGTTTGCAATGCAACAAGACTGACTTTAAAATATATAAAATTCAAGAAGAAATACCCACAAAACAGCACAAATAATGTTACTTCCACATGTTGAACCCCTGAACAGTAAAACACGTCTGTCCAAGTGAAGATTTATGACAGGGAACCTTACAGTTCTCCACTGTACTACTGAGCCAGAAACCCTGAGAGGTACCACCTCCTGAGGAGCCTGGTTATTTAGGCAATTTATGGCAGAGTTTAATATTAGCAAATGTAATGAAACAATCAAAACTTTACATATTCAATTTTTTCAGTGTATGGCACTAAGAGCTTAAGAGCTCCAAATCATTCAGTAACTCACAAGAAAAAAACATAACATTATCTTGCAACCTCTTGTGTGTGTCCTGACCCCAAAGCTGGGAACCACTAGTATAAGATTTAATTTAGTAAGTCATTTAAGTAGATGTATTTACAGTGCATCCGGAAAGTATTCACAGCGCTTCACTTTTTCCACATTTTGTTATGTTGCAGCCTTATACCAAAATGGATTAAATTCATTTTTTTCCTCAAAATTCTACACACAACACCCCATAATGACAACGTGAAAAAAGTTTATTTGAGATTTTTGCAAATTTATTAAAAATAAAAAACCTGAGAAATCACATGTACATAAGTATTCACAGCCTTTGCTCAATACTTTGTTGATGCACCTTTGGCAGCAATTACAGCCTCAAGTCTTTTTGAATATGATGCCACAAGCTTGGCACACCTATCTTTGGGCAGTTTCACCCATTCCTCTTTGCAGCACCTCTCAAGCTCCATCAGGTTGGATGGGAAGCGTCGGTGCACAGCCATTTTCAGATCTCTCCAGAGATGTTCAATCGGATTCAAGTCTGGGCTCTGGCTGGGCCACTCTTGAACTGGATGCTCTAATAGTGAAAGGTAAACTATTTCAAAGGCTGGTGGTTCTCTCTAAAGACTGTCATAGATACACAGTAAATACTAGGAGTCAGTCAGGCTGTCAAAGACCTACAAATCATCACTGTTGCATCTTACAGACAGTGAAGCTGATTCAACAGGACACCAATAGTTTCACACAGCTCCAGTTACACAGTTGAGCGGGTCGTAGCGTAACTCCAGGACTCATCTGACGTTAGTTCCCACAAATCCAACATCAATGTCAACTTGCAGAACGTCCTGCTGCAGATTGAAGTTACGGCAAAGAATGTGTCTCCATTCTCTGGAAATGTTTCACCATTAACAGATGTAGCCGTGAGAGAAGTGCCATTTTAACACACTGCTGTGAGTGCAGTGTGGGATTTCTGCTTAAACAGGTTTTTAAAAGTTATTCCAAAAGCAAACACACTCACACGAGCAAACACACTGCAGACAGGTACACTGCACTAATCTGCTCATGCTATACTGTCAAACATCAAAGGACTGACGCAAGCGCTTTCATCACGGTGTCCTACCTGTTAACGATCACTGTCTGTATCCCGCAGTAACACACTTAACTTGTCTGAAATTACATTATATCGCAACCCATTCAAAGACTCATACTGTGACAATAAAATGTTTATTAGTAGTTTTATACCCGCAGTAAATCAACAAAACAAATGCCACAGAACAGTCTGTGGATCCACACAGTAGCTCCAACATGAGAGTGATTTACTGAAGTAAAGTGCTCCTCATGAGTATTATACACTCTCACCATTTCACACTACCAGCTATGCTTTTTAATAGATAAAATCAAAGACTTTACCTGGGCCTGGTTGGATCCATTTTGTTTCACACAGTCATCTTTGGTTTCTGTTAGCTTTCTCCTCCTCTTTCTCTCTGCCTGGATCGGTCCCTCCCTCTCTTCCTTTCACCTGTACCCCTGCCCTCTGCAACTGGCCCGACGGGAACAACTGGATTCTGCAGCCAACAAATCAGTGCTCAGGGCTGGTTAATGTGTCGCAGTTAGTAAGCGCTTAGAGGTGGTGACTGATTTCTTTTGAGGATGATCTATTGTTGTTTCATGTCAATCAGGGTTATTGATCACCTTGAGCAAACAGGAGGAAATCATTTTAAGAGGGGAAGAGAGGTGTTGTGTGTTTTTATACAGCAAAAAAAAGCAGCTCTTTTTTGCACATTACATAAGAGAAACAGAGGCATTGATGTGAAATCAACCGTGAAAATCTGGTGTTTGATAGCACAGTAAAATGGAAAAGTTCAGAGCCTGTGTTACAGGAAAGTGGACGAGCTTAAAGAATGTAGCTACAGGAAAGAAAAAAAGAAAAGTTCAGGTCAGGTCAAAAAAAGACTTGACAGTGAAATAGATCGGAGGAAATATGTCATTTCAAATGTGGCTGAATGTTTACAGCTTCAAGCTGGAATGTAGACTGGCAGCGTGCCTGAAGGTAAATGCTCGATTACATCCTCATAAACACTCCAATATTTCTCACGTTTACACTTTATCCATGCCCTCTGTTAATGACAGCTGTCTGGAGCCTCCGGACAAAATTTAAATCCAGATACACACATTAAGATACAAGAGACATTTATTTAAAGTTCAGATATTCACACAACATCTTTTATATGGCGCTCAACATTGTTCAACAACAATTGTTCACTTGATGAATGTAAAAGTATAATACATTAAGGGGTAAAAGTGCTTTGCAATGACACGTCCACAGTTTGACTGAGTGTGACTGATTCATATCTAAATTTGCAGGCCGAGACTGGTATTATACAAGTTGCTTGGCTGAAGCATACTGAGACAGGGCGTGTCCTGTTTTTTCCAACAGTCATGAATAATGCTTCTATGATGGGGCTTAAAAGAATGCTAATGGGGCTGTGAAAAGTGGCAGGGGTCTGGTCTACACTGAGCAAGAACTACAAACTTCCCCAGCTTTGTTATTGTTCCCATAAAAATGTAATAGAGAGGACCAGAACTTTTTCAACAGTATAACCAGGAACTACTGTTAAAACATTACTAGTTAACTTGTTTGCAATATTCAAACACACCTTTTGCAATAGAGAGTATTGACAATACCAGAAATAGAGTAGCTTAATGGATAAGAGTTTGCTGTTCAATAAAAAACAACATGAATACAATACGGTACAAAATACAGTCATCAACCCTCAAATCATGAATGTATGTTGTATAATAAAAAGTGATAAGTCAAGTATGAAATCATAGACTATTTATATATAAAGATTAGTCCCCCATATTTCCACAAATACAATGTACAGTATAGTGATACCAAAGAAACATCTTAGAGTGATCTTCATCATCCTTAAAGAATTAGTTTGACTGATTTTCTCAAATCTGTGCAACAAAGCGAAGAAGCCTAGTTCCCAAAATGTATCATAATTCCTTTAAAAAAAAGAAAACATAAACATTGCTAAAAGTTCTTTACAATTTTTAAGCAGAATTCATCTGTTCAAAGTCACATTTTTTTCTGTGACTCTCCCTCTCAGACCCCTTTGATCCGTCGCTCTCAGCAGTTCGACCCTGTCATCATCTGACTGGCAGGACGAGAGGTAGAGTGCGCAGTGACGCTGGTTGTCTTGAAATAAAACTGCTTTTGGCGATAGCACCGTGTCCATTTGTATGCCTTGACGCTGGCCGTGAGTCTCTAAACAGAACAATACTTGGTTTCATAAGCTTGTGGTTCCACTTGGCACACTTTGCAGAATTACTGAATGCCGTACTTTGTCTCCAGCTCCTCGGCTGCCCAACCCAGGTGCATCTTTCTCAGTTCGTCCATCAACTTCTGCATCAGAGGCCAGTGCAGTATTCCACCTTTTCCGCCTCCACCCATACGTGACCCTCTCTCGGCCCACACCCGCAGCATCTGGTAGTGAGCTTCCCGGCAGGATCGGTGGTCCAGCTCTGCTTGTTCGATCTCGGTGTCCTTCACACCGAGAAAACGCACCAGCTGCTTCACCTTCAGCGCAGGAACCAGATCCAGCACGTTGTAGATCAGGTCAGGGACTGAGGAGAAGGGAGGGGAAGAGATAAGAGTTAGGACAATCGATTTCTGTGTTTGAGCCGAAACACTCTGGACCATTGCTCAGGAGTATAAAATAAACTCACTCTTGATTTCAAGGGGGACGCAGTCAGGCAGGTTGGACGACAGCTCCGGTTCACTCTCAGGACTTTGTGGAGCAGCCTTGTCACTGATGTTTGAGGGTTCCTCGCTGTACATCAGACCTTGCTGTGAGACAAAGACAGATCAAATTCTATTAGAGAAAAGTAGCAGAGAAAAGTAGCCGCAGATGGTCAGATCAGTTTACCTCGCAGCATGAGTCCTGGGAGGCGTCAGACGGTTGGAGAGACGATCTCAGAAACTTCTTCTTGGTAGACCATTTTGTGGCCACGTGAGTGATGACAACCACCAGGACCAATGATACCAGAGCCACAGCTGTAACTCCAGCGATTATGTTAATGAGATTTTCCTTTTCAATATCAGGAGCTTCATACGGATCCAAAGTGGCACATCGGGAACAAGACATGAAGAGGGATACACGTTAAAAAAGCAATAACGTTTTGAGACAGTCTAAGTATCTGACCAACTCTTTCTTTCACAGATCGTTCTAATCACCTCTTTGATGCTAAGCAAGAATATACAGGGTTTCTGCAGGCTTCACCAAGTTATGATCAGCATGATCATCCTGGCCCAAGCATGGAAGTATGATGGAAAACCAGTAGGGACGATATGGCCTAAAAGTATTTATTATTTCACATTTCTTTCAGTACTTCCCTGCAGTATATAAATAAATAATAATTCCTAATGATATAAATCAGTTCTAATAATGCGTGTCAGAAATAAAAGTGTCAGAAAATGGGATTGATGGACTAACAAATTGAAAATGATTCATGCATTTAACTTTCAGATCTATCAGACAATGTGTAGCTTGAGCCTTCATGTCAGACTGTCACTGTCACTACAGGGCAGCTATAGTTCATACATCATTTTGAAACCACAGAATAATCCCATATCTTGTAGAAGTCACAGTTAATTCAACACTTCCTGACATTATGATTCAGCAGATGTGCAATCAAGAGGAGCAGAATCTATAGCTTATTAGGCTGGAGGTTATTGTTACAGTTATCCTGAAACCAGTGTATTAAACCTTTCATATAAAAGCTGCTCTGAGGAATCATATCCTGGGTACAAGTGCTCACCTCTTGTATTCATTGTAGAACAGTGATGTTTGCACTCAGTGGTACAACTGCGGAGAACAGAGAGGACGTTTCACATCATTGAGGAGGAAGTAGCACATTTTAAGAGGAAGTGTTTAACACAAAGGCTGTTGCACTTTTTTTTATCAACTTAGTGAATTAACTTCAAACATGTTCACAGTTTCACATAGTATTAATTGAAACAGAGATAATAAATGTTTATGTGAACAGGAGTGTTGCTAACAATCTTGGCCAAACGTAACTCCTTTGCCTTGTATGATACAATGTTCATGTTTGTGATTTCAACCACACCTGGTTTCCAATCCTCAACAGTTTGACACAAATGATTAAAACATTTACAAATATATAAACTACGAGCACAAAAGGGATTTTGGTCCAGATCCTTTAGGGGTCCTCCCTCAGTGAACCAGACGTACACTGGGTGACACAGAAGCCCATGAGGCAGTATATTTAACGAATGAGCACTTGTTTAGGAAATGTTAAAATGTCAGTGACGCAGTTTGAGTTTGATCGTCACTTCTCTATTCTGTTGCCAAAAAATGGAAAGATTGAACAAAGTCGGACATGTGCTGCAAGTTTCAATTCAACAAACCAACTTCCCTTTAAATAAAACCATCCCAAACAGCAGGATGGGAACAATGCATGCACCAAAAGCTCACATAGATTAGTACACTCACTTCTTGCAGGGTTCACAGTGGTTGTTGACTCTGTAGTAGTTCTCTGTACATTCACACACAGTGTTTTTCTCTGGCGTACCTGCACAACAAGAAAAACCCTATTTAGACTGAAGTGAGGAAATACTGGACAAGCCACAGAATTAATAGATAAAAAGGCTTTTACAGAGAAATAACTGAGCATTAATATAATCTATAACATTGACAGATCTTACTTACATGTCTGTTTCACCTTTTCATCAGGTCTACATGGTGAACATCTGCGACACTCGTATGTTTCTGAGTCGATGTTATGTTTGTAATAACCGTCCACACAGCGACAAATAGTGTTTTTGTGTCTTTCACATGGTGAGTCCTCTACTTCATGCTTTACTGCAGCGGAAAAGTTGAAAAGACAAAAAAAGTGACGAAAGCAAACCATCACCTGATACAACACTTGCATATCACAGATGTGAAACTGATTGAGAAAAAAAGGGGAACGTCACTCTACTTTTGCAGCGTCTGCAACTTCTGCAGTTGGGGGAGAAGTTCATCTGGTCCGTGTATTGTCCATCAGGACAGACTGTGCAGTTACTTGTACGACCTGTAGCATGACACTTTTCTGCAAGCTTAAAACCTGGAAAACATGAACATTACATGTAAACACAGTCAACACTTTGTAGAATGGATTTAATAGTAGAAGAAGAAGTCTGCCTGTGCTATAATGGGCATGCTACTGTGGGTCACGTGTGGTGCGCAGGAGACCATACAGTACCTGGAGGGCATTTGTTGCAACAATGTCCATTTTCAGTGCTATAGGCCCCATATGGACACGTCTGCTCCTCTGAAGGTTGTAACAATGTCAACGTGGGGATGAACATGCACTGCAATGTAGAATATATAATAAATGTACAAAGAAAAGCTTTATTGTCCATCAGCTTTTAATGCATTCATGCAATTTCAAAGTATTCAGTGAAGCACTTCTCACCATAAGGATTAGTACTGTGCCCACAGGGGCTTTTTTATTCCATCTTCCTCTGTGGACGCCTCCCTCCATTATATTACAGGTTTAACTCAATCCATCTGAGGCCACCTGCAAGGAAAACAATCTGTATGTGAGTCCATCTTTTCCTGAGCAATGATAATAATAATAATAATAATAATAATAATAATTAAAACTTATAATTGAATGCCTTAACTACTGCTAAACTAAAACTACTTGTTTTTTTAAAGCATTTATTACGCGGCTCTATAGGGATGGCAACGTCAGTCATTCTGTGAAATATCTTTACAAATACTGAATTGATTGCTACTACATTGTAAACAATCATGGGCTCATGATGCACCTTTCATCTAGCACCACCAGCAGGTCACAGTTTGCACTACAGTTCATGACAGGATACTTCTAAAAAAAATCATAATAATAGATGATCCTATTAGGGGGACCGCGGGGCATGAATGAACTGCTGTCCTCCCATTCTCCGCTCCGCTGCCTGACCCCAGGTTTGTGTCTTGTGTGGTATTTTGATTAAACACAAAGGGAATATGCAACATATGCTATACACACACAATGATGGTGCCCATTTTGCCCAGCTATTAATCCAGCCTTAAGTCCACATTATAGCTTTATATCTGATAAGAGGGAGTTGTTAAGAGGATGAACCCTTCTGATTTTGGTAACATGTCCTTTACTCAGGCCAAGTTATTTGTCCTTACACTGGTAAGGATCCAAGAACAGCAAAGTTTTCCCTCAATGTCTCATCCGTCAATGATGTCTTCTGGTGTGAAAATGAGCGTACGGCCTCACAGAGCGACTTGAATTTAGTTCTTTTTAAGGATTTATTCACTGAAGCACGAGCAGGCGAGGATTTTATAAAAGCCTTGTGTTCATCAATTACGTGTTTAAAATATCCAAACTCCATCAAATAACTCCTGACCCTTGACCTGATTCCTTTAAAGGGTCAATACACCCAAAATAAAAAAGACATATTTCTTCACATATGCTGCAAGGTATCCAACCATGAAGTTACTTTTAGATTTACCTGTTGAGGTTTTGAAACGTCAGGGAACATAGTAAAACAATTTTAATCTAAACCAGGGTTTTGGACTGTTTCACCATAACAACTGTCTGTGGTGCTCCATCACATGCATCTTAATGTATTTTCACCCCTCAGACAGCCCGAGTCCTCCACTGTCTGTGGATTCACTTGAGTAACCGTTATAATGAAGAGGTGGTTTTAGTCAACACCTCAACAGATACAGCAAAAGTTGTCACTAGACTTGTTGGCTGAATTGTTTTATTACATTGGGACAGTAAACTGGATCATTTAAGGCTGTCTCAAAATTACCCTCGGCCATAAGTAACCGTTTGCAAGTGATTTAATGGGATTCAACACACATTAAAGAGCAGAGTATGTAAGGTGTAGAGACATAATAAACAAACTGGCCTCCTGTCAGTTTAAAAAACGACTCTTGCGCCACTTGTTTGGCAGCCTCAGCCCTCCATTTCCCCTCCTCACCTCCCTGTCGCACTGAAACGCTGAGGTTGGACTCAACTTTGACAACTGGAGTAACTTTAAAACCTTCAAAACGCAACCTGTCCACTCAAGGTACGTGTTTACAGATAACGTTGACTTACTTAAGAACTAAATCTACAGACAGAATCGTACGGTTTTTGTTTCTTGTCTCATTGGTTTCGGTTTAAGTCGCTTCACACCGCATAACGCCCACTGGCCTCAAAGCCCGATATGAATCTCCCCTTCCCACAGACTCACACGCAGAGGTATTTTGTCGTCTCTTACCTGGATTAGGACTGCTACAGCCACGAGTATCTCTTCACTTCAGGTCCACATGTCGACATGAATGTCTGTTTAATTTAATACAACTTTTTTTTTTTACTGAAAGCAGAGCGACACCGCCGTTGCCTCTCTTTGCCGAGCACGAGCGGAGGCGGACTCAAACGGGAAATAGCTGCGTCACGAGCCAATTTTCAAGAAAGCGACTGTGGCACACAGCAACACACACTTTACCCGGAGCGACACACACAGGTGAAGAGTCAGACTATTATACAGGCAGGTGCATGGCAGTCCACACATCCATTGCACTGCATAGTCTCACTGCATTACATTTACATTCATCTATCCTTTATGAAGCCTGCAGCCTTAAAAGTAGTTAAAATAAGTTTAACTGAGAGGAAGAAATACATTCATTTTACATTACTTTGCAAGATTACCTTAAATACCCCCCCCCCCCCCCCCTTTTCTTACTGCATCTTAATATCAGTAAGAATTTGCCATTAAAAGTTCATCTCAAATCTTAATTTCAAACCTTTTTATTTCAGTCTTTCCCACACAGCAATCAATTAAACAAACAGTTAGATGAGCAACTTGAATATATGCTTGTAATTGTCAAATTGAGTACATTTTAAAGTTTTCAGTCAGGGGCATTTAATGGACACTGACAAAATATTTAATTCAATTCAATTACCAGACCACAACCAATTAATGTTCAGAAATGGCATTTTTTGATGTAGAAATTAAAGAAATTAAGAAGATGTTTAGGAGGATAAAATGTGAAAGTGTTTTAGGTTCATAGTGAAAATCCACCTTCATTTTACTAAGTGGAGACAGTGAAGTTAGTAGAACTTGATGTACTATAATTACAGGCACCATAATTAAAACTTTTAAAACGTAGGCTGGTACTTTATTCAGCGGGCCAGCAGAGTGTAGCCTCACGTGACTTTGCTGGTTACAGTGCATGAAAGAGCTCAGTCAGCAGAGCAAGACAAGTGCTTCCTCAGAAAAACCACATCCTTCCTTTTCTGTGAGCAAAGAAAAAAATGTGTCTTCATCTCTCTACCCTCCTCTCTCTCTCTCTCTCTCTCTCTCTCTCTCTCTCTCTCTCTCTCGCTCTCTCTCACTCTCTCTGTGTCTCACATGCACACAAGTTGCCAAATACCTACACTGCCACATGTAGCAGGCAAACACTTTAAATAGGTGCAGACACTCACACTGGTGAGTTTCATGCAGCCTGTGAGGCCAGCTGTGACAGCTGCACAGCCCAGTTCTGAGTCTGCATGTAGATTTTTGTGTTTCAAGCCAAGTAAAAAATAGCTTTTGTTTAGTATCTGTTTAGTTCATCACAACAACACTGACATGTTCCGGGCAAAGATTCCTCTGAAGTCCTAATCATGCACACTAATCCTTACAGTCAGGCGGGTTAATATTGAAACCTCAAGATAAGCATGACCAGGTTTGCTCTAAGTCAGTTCAGAGTGATTTCGATGCTCAGTCATCTCTCTTCCAGTCATCTCCGTACTCTGTTTGAGTGGCGCTGCTCACCGAGAGCCACACCGGGCCTCTGAGGCAGCCCCTTTAAGATGCTGCTTCGTCAACGTTTGGCCACGCTGTCACAGTTGACAGGAGGTCACGTGCTGTGGCCTGGTTTCTGTGAGAAAAAAAAATGACAGAGGTGTTGAGGAGAGCACACAACGTCTGAACGGTGGACGTGTTGAAGAAAAGTCCTGCCACTCAGAGTTTAATTCCGTTTAAGATGAGGCTGTTAAAATAAAAATAAAAAGAGACACTGGTAATCAAGAAAAAGGAATCACAGGGTTTTATAAGTGTTTAGGGAAAAAAAGTGTTTAAGTTATCACAAATAGATTAATAAGACAAGAAGCCCTCCCACCTACAAAGTTTATACTGTAAGAGAAGGAATTTCCCAGGCAGCAGGCCAGCAGCATTTTACCCTAATTTAAGCCAGATAATTACTAATAGAAAATTACCTTCAGCAGTTTTTAAAAAACATAACAAATCCAACTGTGCATTCAGTTTGCCAGTAATTTGCATGTCACTCCGTCTGAAGGCAGACATATCAGATCATTCACAAAGTACAGTTTACATCTGAATTTTCACATTCATGGCAAGATGAGTAATGTCACTTTTTAATAAGGAATTTTGGTCTTATCTTTGCAGTTGGTGTTGTTAATTGAAATCTCATCAGCATAATGTCATTTCTTGGAATAATGTTTATTTCCTCAACAGCTTTCTGTAAGAGCAACATGGATGGCTTGAAGTTAGATGAGTGGTGCGTGATATTTTACTGAAATGACCTCATCATCCAGGTCTTAGAGGGAGACAAAGAGGCAGATGCAAAAAAAGAGAGAGAGAGAGAGAAAGCATGGGCTCATTTGTAGCCGAAAAGATTGATTTTGGATGAAACGAGAGAGATGGTGTCTGTGGAAAAAAAGTGGAGGCTGGATGTTTTTGTACAGAGAGCCGGGGGGTCGCAGCAAAGAGACACAGACAGGATGAGAGAACGGGGCAGAGAGATCTCAAAGGCACCGGTAAAATAGACTTTCATTATGAGTCATCACTGACATTTTATGAATAATCCCCGACACACTTCTTGTCCCCTGTTCAGTCTCACACTCAGAGGGTCCCAGGTTACATCCTCAACTTACATCAGGTCTCTGCTTCTCGTCCATGGTAAGTAAAGACTGTAACAAGGCATTTTGAGCCGTAGCTGTCAGTCAAACCTTTCATAAAAGTGTCCTGTCATGTTGAATGTTAGTAGATTTATACATTAATGTTCCTGTAATCTCAGGATGTAAACTCTGTGGAGTGTTTGTGTTAGTACAAGGCCTATTTCCTCTAGCATACTATTGTGTTATATGTTTTTCAAATCTGAAATGTGTGTATACAGTGTGTATATATTGTGTAACTTCTCGCCAAATTATGTGTTTATTATGACTTCTCAAAGATGCATGTTGTTTCACTCAGTGTCTGTTAGTGGTAGTATATAAACATATCTGACTAAATAAAGGTTTCCTCTACCCTCTCTCTCTGCTCATCCTCCTCCTCCTCTTCTTCTTCCTCTTGTTTTCTTCTTCCCAGATGCAGCTGCTCTGTTATTTTGCTTTTACTTCCCTGTGCACTCTCTCTTTCCTCTCTCCTGTGCTTTCCATACAGTGCAATGCGACACAATATGCCTGGCCAGTGAACCCCCCACATTCACTGTGCTGTAACAAGTGTCCACCAGGTACAATGGCTTCTTTTTGTCATGAGATATTTCACAGTTTTGATGCAAACAGGTTTTAACTGTAAATTACTGCGTGTATTCCAGGTCAACGTATGGTTCGGCGCTCGAAAAGCAATTGTGATATTGAGTGTGAACCTTGCGAGGGTAACCGGTACACTGATACCTACAACGTGGACTTGAGCTGCAATGTTTGTGAAAATTGCAATAAACGTGAGTAATTTCACAGCTTTTGTTTGATGGGTGGGGTGCTAAGTATGTGTGAGACCCGAACTTTGTGAAAATCATAATTCTAGACCTACAACAGAAACAGCCGTGGTAACAGCAATGATATTATTATGGTTTATATGATATGATGTGTTATTCTACAGCCACTGCTCACAGACATTTAAGGATGCTTTAAAGGGGTGAATTCTTGCTTATGCAGGAGATTTGAACCCTCCTTTACTTTGCCAATTTGCTTTCAAAATCTAATAACGTATCACAACCCAGGACACTGGAAATAAACGTTTAATGTCTTTACATTGGCAATACACAAATATGATAATTAGCTAGTAAGCTAGACATCTTGAAAAATAGAGCTGAAACACAGAAACACAGAGCAGTAGATGCCATGTGGTCATATCTGTGATTAAACATTGCTCTAAAATTACTATCTGTCATTTCAACCCCCCCCCCCCCCCGCCTGTGAAGCATTGTGGTTCCCTGTTTATTTTGCCTGTGTGTGTCATGTGGTGTGTGATGTCTGAGAGTCTTTTTGAGCATGATATGTGAGTGATTCATCATTTCTCTGTACTCCTGACCACTAATTTTGTCCAGTTACGGCTCAAAACCTCATAGAAGACAAGCTGTTAGTTGTTACTCAACTCTGTCGGTAGATCATGATTTCAGAGAAGCTTGCCAATACACACCTAAGGTCACACATGCAAGGGGATTTCCCATTCTGTCTGTCATGGTGGGATACAGTCAGAGAAAGATTAAAAGGAGGGGCGAGGGGGGGGGGTCTGAGAAAGAAACCCTCTGTGAACCAGCTCAGGGGGTTATTAAGGTGGGATTCTGCAGAATGGTACATGGTAATAATATCAGCATCAGCAGCACAGCCCACCAGTTGTGGTAAAGACAGGAGGAGGTTCAAAAAGTAGACCATCGTCATGTCAGTGGAAAAAAAAAAAGAAAAACACAGCAAAGTGATAAACATCGGAAAGAGCAGCAGACATAAATGTCATATCCTATGTTGTTGCTCAGGTCTCTGCCATGCTACAGGTGAGCAGCAAAAACAGCCTGTTGTGCTTATTTTTAAATGTCACTGTGGAAAACATAGACGAGAGAAAACACAGAAGTGAGAGAAAGTATGTGATTCTCAGTCTGAATTTTGGGCACATGAATATTTTAGCGTAGTTTGACTTTTATGTGTGCACCAAGACACTTTCTTTACATATTGTAACCAAAAGGTTAGCATAGTTCATTCCAATGTTACAGTGCAGCTGCAAACAAACCTTTTAATCCTTTAATCTGACATTACATGCAGAACTATTTGATAGCTGACTTTATAGAAACCTCTTTAAAGCTCCCATTTGAAGAATTTGGGGGGATGAAGGTGGGTGTTTAAAATGTCAAAAAAAACTCTAATCCTACACATGCAGGGGCTTTGTGTCAATTAACGGCTATGGAAACTAATTTAGGTGGAAATGATTCAACCCACACAAAAATCTCACACATTTATAGTGACATACAACAGTATTAATATTTATTTGGTTAATCAGAGATGAAGACCGAATTGCAAAGATTTGGATTTGTGAACAGCCATTCAAAGAGACTTTAATATTAATATTTATCTACAGTATAATATTTGCAGTTCCCCTTAAATGACATCAGTTACATACACTGCTCTGAATCCGCAGTCACCCATAACTTATACGCTTCTTTCTGTCTTGTCATATATATGTATATCCTGATGATAATCCAATTCTAAAGAGCCTTTGAGCAAGAATCCCTGCCAACTCTACAATCTCCAGATTCACTGCTCTGTGGTGTCATGTGACCCCCCCAGAGAGGAGGACAACTAACTAACTATATAACTATTATGGTTGTCATTGTTGTAGTTTTCTAAACTATGTTGGATTGGTTATTATAACAAATGTTTTGTGATGACTATGTCTCCATGGGGTTAATTTGTGACTTCACGTTGAAGTATTCATGTTAAAGCATTCAGTAAGAAAGAAAATGTTTCATTAAAGTGAAATACTGGTTTCACTGAGAAATAACAGTTGTCTGTCTCTGAAGAAGAGGTATCAAAAGTGATAATATGACGTCTTCTGACTTAAAACCAGAATCTTTACCTGCCATGCCCAGTTTGTGAGTAATTTCTTATCTTCTGATTCATCTCATGTTTTAAAGACAACCTTTGTGCGTAGGTGTGTTCTTGACACACACACTCAAATACTAGAATTATGATTATACATTATCTTTTAATGACAACTGTTGTTATTTGTTGCTGTTCTTTTATACAGAAAACATGGAGTATGAGTCAAAATGTGACACCACTCATAAGGCTGTGTGCAGATGTAAAGCTGGCTATGAATGCAGAGACCAACCCTGCACGCAATGCGTGCCGATGATAATATCAACCACTACAGGTAGGATACTCCTTTTTTGAGGCTAATAACTGGTAAAGGAAGACATTTTTCTAATCTGTTCAAACGCACTTGACTGCACCATTCTGCTGGACTTTTCTATGAATCTGCACATTCAACTCATTTTCATACAGAGTTTTAAAAACACAAACTCTAAGTATAAAAACGTGAAAAACAACATCTTGGATTATTTGCTCAAATAAGTTCTACATATAATATGGAAACACTGGGGAAACAAACCAACCACCAGGATGGAAGGTTACCATAGACTGTAACCATATTACAGTAAACTGTTTCTCTAACATTTCTGGTTCAGCATCAGTCAAAGGTGTGGTCTTTGGCACCCATAACCACATTTGACTGTGGTGTCAATTTTGCTGGTATTGCCTGAGCAGTGGTTGTGACTGTAGCCGTAGTGGAACAACATCAATTCTAGCTAATTATTTTAATTAAAAACATAAAGACTCAGAGGACTTGTAGGAACAAGAGCCATAAATTGTGCAAACAAGATCAGGACGCAGGACTGGACAATGGGTTAAATGAATACTTGTATATGAGTGGAGTCCCTCATTGTGACAAACCTACAGAGAATTATCACCCCGGTTTAGCACATTTCAGTTCATTGTTTTGGTTTCACGGCTTGTAACTTTATTGTTTTGGTTCAATCTCTCCATTCCCATCAACCTACTGTCCTCTACCTGCCTTGAACTAAATGCCTAAAAGTCAGCAACTAGCTCGTGAACATGGATTTAGCAGCTATAGAGCCAGATATTTCTCTCAGAAGAGAACAAAGCTGAAAGGGGAGTGAGAAACATTAAACATGACTCCAAGTGAATGCTAATGCTGCTCTGTGTCTGCTGGATGTGTAAATATAGGCAGTTGTTTGCTAATGTTTGAGGTGATGATATGTCAGTGTTTTGTTTACAGTTTGTTTTGCTGCCCCAAAGCGGGTAAAACAAATCTATTAATACTACTCTAAAGGACAGTAGATTCAGAGGTGCTATGCAGATTTAGACTGTGTAATTGATTTCGTCCATGATCATTTTTTCACAACATAATATTTTGTTCCATCTGTTTCATCATTTGGCACTCCAGCGACTCCATGAAAATAGGCTCATTGTTCTTTTAAGGGGCTCAGCTATGCACCTGTTTATCACTGCTTTTAGAGACGTTCACTAGAACTGCAACCAATAGCACTACAGAGAGTACTGTAACCATAGCAACTAACTGTTCAACTGAAACAGTTCCATGCTGATGTCATTATTAAAAATAAAACAAATATATCAGTTGATAATAATGTTGGTAAAGTCTTCTTCTACACGTTCTGATCTCATTTAGCAACTGTTTGTTTACTCTGCAGTATCCATGGAGTGAGGTCATGCACACAAGGTGGCACGGGTTAATTATAAATCGTGTTGTGTGATTGGAAATCCAGACTTCCTGACCAGAGTGTTATAAATAAGTTTCATATTTCCATTGAACTATGTGTCTGCACTGAGCTGATAAATGTTTTTAATCCCCCCCCCCCTCAGCCCTGAAACCTGGCACCCTCACCACTCTCTGGGTGCCCCCTAAACCAGTCAGAGGTAAAGTAAGCTACTGGTTCTGTCTGTGCCAATAAAAACAAGGAAATAACTGAACTCTTTCTCCAGTGGATTGTCATCTAAATTTTTCAAATGTTTCTCTTACACATTCTTACAGATACGGTGTGGTTACTGGTGATAATTGCCTTCCTGTGTGCAGGATCTGCTCTCATTGTTGTAACAAAAATCAAGCCCTTTCTGCGCTGGGTCAGATCCAAGCACGGTTAGTAGATTATTACTATGGAGCAGATAACCCTGCAGCAATATACAAATACAGGAACTACACTGAGCATAGTACTTTTATCTTTGTATAATGTGCACCATTTTATGTTTTTTATTATCAAATGTGAGTATTACCTCGTACTTCAATCTAATCTATTCCTAAACCCTTCCCCTATTCTCTTGCTGCTCAGGCTACCTTTTGGCTGAAAAACCTGCACCAGTACCACCATTCTCCCAGGACGATGACGTATCCACGCCTGTCCAGGAAGTGTGTGGGAAATGTGATCAACCTCTTGATGTATGAGTTTCAGACTAGAGCCTGAACTTGGATTCAGAAGAATTTGACAGACAGACTTTTAGTGACACACACCAGATGCAAAACATCTCTTGTTGCTTTGGACATTTATGACAAATGGAGTCAAACGTCATTTGGTCCATGCTGACAAATGGAGCCACAGACAAAGTTTGTTTCAAGACTGATGCTCTTTCCTGAGAGGAAACATGACTGTTTGGCATCTGTGATGTTAAGATGATAAAGGTGTATAAAACAGAGATTTAGCATCTGAAAGACAGAGTGCAATACTGTGAACGGGTATACATGAAATTGTGCAGAATTGTGCAGTATGTTGCTAAACGGTGGTATGGATATTTCACATCTTTACATTTATATGTGTATATATAAATGACATGTTTGCTGCAGTTTTGCAATCAGATTATATTATATCACATGTGAATGTTTTCCACTTTGTTTTTTTTATTCAAAATAAAATTTTAATGTAATCAGAATGCCTAATATTTATTCAAAACATTAAACATTCAGGTCTAATACTTTAGAGAGAGCTGACTGAGCTTATTAAAGGGTATTTACATGACATTTCAAGTTATAACTTACAGAGGAGATCTCCTCCCAGCTGTTCTTCCCAGAGTTAAAGTTTCTTGTGTGCACTGACCACAAGTTTTCCCAGAACCTGCAGACAAAAACATCTCTGTAGGACACTGTGATTCCCAGTTTGCCAGAGGAAGATGAACCTGTTGCACATTCATCTGTGCTTTCACAGTTTTACAGTTCCTTCCTTTCAAAGAGTGCTTTTAGGACCAGACTGGACGGCAGCAAAGCTTCACAAATCTTCTGAGATGTTCATGATTTTAGCGCCTCCTCTTTGGACACGTGGCAGTCCTTCCCTTGCTCCTGGGAGGGGAAGAAAATCTCTCCACTCCTCTCCTCCTCAGAGAGATGAATACTGGGAGAGGATGTGGGATGAAACACAGGGCAGTCTCTCTCGTCCTCTTCTTCGCTGCTCCCTCTCTCTGCCTTCTTTCCACCTTCAACTGTTGGACCAACTTGGCCTTTAAACTGACTGAGAAAGCTGAAGATGACCGTCCCTGGATTGTGGACGTGGACTGGCCCTACAGAGACAAAAACGAGCAAAGAGTGCACTTAAAGGAATGTTTTAATTGACCCATAGAAGTGCATTAACTTACAGTTTACAGAGCAGGACAACTAAGTACAACTCAGACTCATAACAGTAACACAGCTGCATCTTTAATGTTTTTTATTTTCTTAATGACCCCACAAAGTGAGTCAAGTATTTCACATGAAAGTCTTCATTTCACTCATCAGTACCCAGATTGGCTGCTAAACGGGAGGATGGCTGCTGCTTTGCACTGAATGAGTCTCTGGGGAACTGATGAGTTGACTCCTCCGGCTTGTAAGAAGCATCTCTACCTCCCTAAAGAAGAACATGTCCATCAGTGTGGGGCAAACAAAAAAGACATGATGCCACATATGTAGGTAAATGATGCTGTGAAGCTGTGAGTGAAGCTTTGAAATTAGCTACTTACCTCGTTGCATAGCTTTGCAATAGCTGGAAAAGAGTAGAATGATAGAAAGTCAGTTTCTTCACACATGTCCACCAATGATGAATCAACATGTGTATGATTAACATAGCAACTAAGCATCTATAACATATCTGCAAAGCTAATGACACATTTTGTAATCACAGTCATTTCTGAGGGCTTTCAGTTAAGTGTTTCCCAGAAGTGATGTGATCATGAAGTTCAAGGGTTCAACTGATTAAACAGAGACACCAGAAACTGAACCTGTCCTGATTGTAAACACCATCTTACCTTGCTTGAAGCATGATTCATCTCCGAGGCAACAAACAAAGAACAGGATCACAAGGGCCATGCATCCAATGGCAACCACTGGACACAGGATGGCTGCCAGCTGACTGCTCGTCTTGTCTGAGAGATAGAAACGAGACCAAGAGTCTACAGCCATGATAGGAGGTCTTTGAGGCTGTATAGGCACAGCCGTGCTTTTAGCTAAATGCTACAACGACAATGCTAACATGCTGATGTGAAGAAAGTTTACCAGCTTCGACAACATAGTTTAGCCCGTTAGCATGCAAACATTTGCTAATTATCACTAATCACATGACAGGTTTGGTTTCAGATTTCAACGGACAAACATAGGACCAAACAAAATCTCACTGACATCTTACAAAATTAAAACAACTAGGGGGGATCTGTGAGGTTAAAGGGAAATGTGCTTCACTAAAAGTAGTACCATGCACAGTATGAGGCAGAAAAATGATTCCTTATCGTCATCCTCTGTCTTGACTTAGTGGCACTTGAGGATTTCCATTTTGGGAGACTTTATACTTTGTACTTATTCATATTATATTTATTTATTGTTTTGTTTTTAGTTTAGCTGAATACATTTAGCAGACAGTTACTACTGTAGTTACTTTGCAGATTATACTTTTACATTCGTCTTCTTCTTGAAATTAGATAAAATACACACTGTTGTTGGGTAAAAGTCATATCTTTGTGGCACCCTGGCGGTCTAGGGGTTGAGGCGCTGACCACGAACTGCACTGGTTAGCGTCCGGACGGGGATCTTTGTTGCATGTCATTTCCATCTCTCTCTCCCCTCATTTCCTGTCATCTCTCTACTGTCAACTATAAATAAACTGTTCTGGCATGACTGCAATGCATTATTTTTTTCATATCTCATATTTTGTATAGCTCTATCTATTTGCACAATGTTTCATTATTTCTTATCACCAATGTTTAAGATGTACATGGAACCTTTTATCAAAATGAGGACTTAATGCAGGACTATTAGTAATAAAGGTGTATTTTCACATTGTAGTATTACTATTCTAAGTCAAGGATTTGAATATTTCTTACAGTGCTGTTCACCTCACTGAGGGGGGAGCCCCCAGAGATCAGCTCAGAGCCCTTGTAACTTTTTATTAATGTAACGTGTAAATAACTAATATGTAGCCTTTGGTATCAGTATTGGTCATTCTCTTACAGTCAGTGAAAACCTCTAAGTACATTTTGTTTATCATGACGCCCCCTGCTGGTTGAGGCCTGTCTAATCTGCCAGAATTGAAAGCCTGCACTGCTCAGTGTTTACCAGTTGAGGTTGTTTCCTGGGTCCTGACACAGTATCTGCAGTTTGTTGAGTATTGGACCTCTTCAGTGCATCTGAAACCAGCCTCACAGACGCACTTCACATCGGACGTCCTGGTGCAGTTCTGAACCACCTTCAGATGAAAATCTGAGACAGTTGATAATAGAGGTAATTTTAGGGATTTTAATAACAGAAAAATGTCATTTCCAGAAATGCAAAGAGAATGAAATTAATAGATTTTCAGTTTATTATAGAAACCCAAAGGTCACTGGTGTCATCACAGTCCTGAGGAGGATGGATGAAACCGTTAACTGGGTAGAAATGACTCATAGTTTCTTTACCTGGTCTGCAGTCTCCGTAGCAGTGATGGCACATGTCTTCTCGGTTCAAACGAGTTGTATAGCTTCCATCAGCACAGGCCTCGCACTCTGTACAAGACTTCTGATACTCACCTGACAGAACAGAAAGAAACAAATGAGAACGACCGGATTTGACTGCTCACCCAGAGTGCATATCAATGAAGGATGTGGTCATACAGCACAAACTCAGTGTGCAGCGTGCGTCATTTTTCATCAAGACAGACGGAGAGACGTGAAAAAACACACACACACACACACAGAGAGAGAGAGAAAGATAGATACTGTATGCCTCAGTGCTTCATAGTAATTTCCAAATATGAACCACTGCTGATTCATTCATTAAAAAGCTAAATGAGGAAAAGACAGAAAAACAGATACAAAAATAGAAGAAGCTCGAGCCACATCTCATGCTTTTCTTACCTGCAGGGCACATTTTACACGTTCTGCCACTCATAGTGTAATACTGGGTCCCCTCTATCTGTTAACACATGAACACAATTAGACACAGACCACTATACTCCAGCAGAGTCCTGATTAACTCCTTTATACATGTACATACATAGTTTATACATTTTGACGGTTTGAGCTATTTCTCATATAAAGGCAAACATCACTAGGTTTGTCTGTAAGATTATACAATTATCCAGGAGGATAAACTGAAGAGGAAGGACACCAGATGTTGAGATATTTCACAGTATAAGGAAAAACTAGTGATTACCACAGGAGAGGAGAGCACCAGCTGTGTAGATAACATCGAGACAATCACAAAACATTGCACGATTCCCATCCTTTGGAGAAACATTAAGAAAATATCAAACTAAGATATCAGGTGGTCAGCTAAAAACACCCCAGTGAAAAGCGGGGCACGTTAAAGTTTAGTGCGCCAGCAAAATGTCTCATAGCATAACATTACAATATAATGGAAATGCAAGAAAAAAACAATCATTTTTACCTTCGATGTGATACGTCTTTTGTTCTCCTTCTATTGTTTTGTTAACTTCCTCAAGGTGTGACTCTCTCGTCCTTTCTCTCCGTCCTCTCACTCACTCTACCCATCCTCTGTGTCATTGTTTCCTTACCTGCTTACATCCTCCTGACTTACTGCCTCCCCCGCCCACTGATCTCTACCAGGCTGCTGCTGCTGCTGCTGCTGCTGTCCACAGACGCGTCCGCATGTCTGCATCAAAGCCTCATCACTTTCCATGCAAACTGTTAAGATCGAAGGAAGAATGAATCAAAGAGCCTTTCTCTTTAGAGTCAACAACACGGTGGAGGAGCAGATCTTCTTGATAGCGACGGTGACGACTCCGACGTTATTTATTTGTCATTGAGAGAAAGCGAGCCAACTGCGTGTCGCCAACTGTTGTGCGTAAATGACCAGATAGTGAGTTGTTTTCATGTTCCCTCGGTGTTGGCATGCAGCCTTTACTTACTGGGCTTGTTTGTAGTTAGATGTTTGGTAGTGTTTGAATTAATTAGCTTTTAATTACTAAATTCGGATGAAGGGCACCGCATGGCTGATATCTTGTGTTAGTTAATCAATGTGCTACAGTTGTGGCATCTTTAAATGTGTTAAATGATTTAACTTATTTGGTACTGCCATATGAGGAGTTTACAAATGATCTGCTTAGTTTGCTAAGAGCTCTATTTGCAATGCAATATTTTCCTCTGAAAAGTAGTGCAATAGAAGGAAAATGTAGCGTAAAATGGTAAAATAAATAAAAGTACCTCAAAATTGTACTAACTACAGTACTTGAGTGAATATAGTTGGTTACTCTCCCCCTCTGCAGATAGTTTTGAGTTTTGAGATATCCCATTGTGAGATTTCCATCACAAACCCGATATAATGGAGAGTTTGTGGTGCTCACGTTGAAAAAATCTCTTTCCTCTGACATGAATACATGACTTTCTCTTAAACCTATTTTTTCCTCAAGGAACTTTCTGTTATGCTGGTTTTGCACATTACCATACCACTCTGCACTACCCTCATTCCCAAAACGCCCAAAGTTTTCTATAACTTATACTAAATTTTCTGTGAATAGGTATACATGTATATACATAACTGTATATCTTCCTTGTAAATGTCATTTAGTTTTCATTTTATTCCTTTAGTGCTACTTTTATGTACATTGTATACTATATGAATTGTTTCTTTTCTGATTTAAATGGTTGAATATTTGTTTATACATTTTGTGTGTGTGTAGCATGGAGGGGGCTACAACTGCATTTCATTGTGTAATCCTGTATTGTATAATGACCTCACCGTCAATAGTTCTTCAAAGGGACTATTTCTTCTGTTGAGTGCTGTGTCACTGAAAACTGTTGACGATGAACCAAACCAGTATCTGGGACATTGTCTCAGGAAAGAGGTGCTGCTGTTGGTTTGTTTAAATCCATTTGTTTTTTGTGATTTGGCTGAGCTGACCCTTTAATTTTAAGTCTGAATGGAAACACATGTTGTGTTTCCCAAATAATCACACACAATCTTGTTGCTCAGTTGCATCTTTTATTCTTCCAGTCTCTCTTGACACATTACATACTGTAGCTCTGCAGTGAAGCTTTTTTTTTAGCCTAAAATTACTGTCTTGATGTTCAAAGCTGCATAGTCACACATCTGGAGTACTCAATCAATACTCAGGATTATCATAAAATTGTTATGTGTCACATTGAATCACAATATATATTTTGAGGCTTTCTCCTCTGTAAAGGCATGGAAGAAGTGACAAAAACACCCTTTTTTGTCATTAACCGCCATAATTTCCACTGAAAAGCTAAACAGAGCGATTGTATCTTGTATCTCCTTTTCAGATGTGTGACTGTGGACATTCTTCTTTTGCAGTCTTTGAACACAAGTTTATATTCAAAGCTATATTTCCTTTACACATATATTATCAAAGCCATCGTACAGTCATTTCGCTAAAGCATTTGCATTTCAGAAGTTCTCTTTTTTTCTAGCTTGAGTTATTTTTAAATTGACTTTATTTGGCAAACACATACACTCATAAAGAAAGAGTACCAATGGAAAACTCCACTGTCATTCGATTTAAATATTTACAATTTACAATTTTTGAGATGATTATTGTCAAAAGACATCTCAGTCTCAAATTTCTCTGAAGTTGCTAAACATAGAGAAAATATCAAATTGGACTTGTTATGTTTCCTTCTTCTTCATGTTGTACATTTGCCCGACTAAAAGTCTTTAAAAACACTCACTATACGGACATAACACCCAAAAACATACACACTGGCACATGCATACACAGAGACTCACTCAGTGCGTGAAAGTAAACCTATACAAAGGGAAATGGTGTGTTTTAGGTCTCACACAATTTATCTCTGACATCCTCCTTCTGCAGTCAAACAGTAGCGAAACACTGCGATTAGCATTCAGCTGATTCCAACAGCCACACATGCACGAGTTTATATAAGCTTCAAATCTGCCCTCTTACTGTCTATTACTGAAACAAAGTCTTGAAGTGCGAGTCGCAGTAGAAGCAGAAGAAAATACATTTCACCTGGTTCAACCACACAGAAGAAACTACAGCCAGGACTATATTTAGATAACAGTGTCTGATAGTAGAGCAGTGATGGTAGGGGGTATTCCCCTGACAGTGACGATTTCCAGCAGTGTGCCAATATATGTTTTACTGTAGCAGTGTGTTGGAGTTTAAGTTCATGGCTAAATGTGCCCAGAAAAACATAAATAAAGTAAAAATGAGGTATGTGTTCATTTATTATTCTAGTACCCCACCCGCAACACGTCAAAGATGAGCAAATATGAATAGAAGAAATATAGTTTTCTATTTCCAGCGTGTCAACATTTTTTGTTACATGTTTTACAATAGTGCTGATTGTTTCATATATATTTTTGCTTTGCTCTTCCTTTCTATGTGCAAACGTTTACAGGCTCAAAAATAGGTTTAGTTATATACATCAAGCACCTTGGTGAAATAGCTTCGGCAGCTATATTTAGTCATTCTTTTTTTTTTCCAGCAGTTGATTCACAATCTGACCATGTTAATTTTATTTTGGCACTCAACAGCTGACTTACATTATTTCATGACTTATTATTTCAGTCCTGCTCAACCATGCAGCTCTGCTCGAACACCACAGAACCCGATTCTAATCTAAGCATTCGGGTGTCAGCGCACTTCATCATACACTACTTTCCTTGTCCTACTGTCAGTGACACAGAGAGCAACACTGACTCCAGATCAGCTTCAACAGGGTGCAGACTGGATTTTAACTGCACAAGGCGGCGACTATGGCTACATTTAAAACTTAAAACAAATATGCTTCCCTCCGACACTGACAGCATCTTTCACTGCGGTCACCTGAAACTTTAGGTTTCTTATGAAGCACCATTAATAGAAATTACACACCTCAAACTGTTTTATCTGCAGAGTTTTTGTTTTTTGTTATGAAATGGTGATGTCGGTGCCTATTCTAGGATGGATTTCTCCGTGTATGAAGGGTTGCAATGTTGGTTGTGTGGTTTGCTCTTCCAAAGCATGACACCAAAATGATGCTGATGCTTGCTGCCAATGTTGTAAGTACTGTTAAAATTTACTGTAACTGCAAATGGAAAGGCTGTGACATGATGAGCTATTTTGGCCATGTATTCGTAGATTTAATGAGCCAGGATATCCAAAATACATAGGCAATGGGTAACATGTTTAAACTGTTTCATGTTGGATTTCTCCCATAAAATCCTCTTTGGATCCAGGTACTTCACAGCAGAAAAATAAGTGAACTGAACTGACAGAATACTGTCACTATGACAGACCACCAACACCAAAACGTACCTAATCTATATTGGCAAGAGGGTGGAGGCATGTTGGTATTCAGAGACACAACTCTGCTGCACCAATATAAGCACAGCCAATGTTTTGATTCTTTTTTAAAATAATTTTTCCATTTTATGTTTCGCTAAATAAAGCACAGATGTTCTGATTTATTTATGACTCAAGGTTTGCTTGGCCTGTGGTTTATTCTGTTGCTATGCAGATACAAAGCAAGCTCTGAATCTGCTGCTGTAAGGCAGTAAAATGCTCAATCATGACATCTTACCAGACTCAAGCTCATCATTATCGATACCAAACTCACCAGTCAAACTCAGAAATACACTCAATTAACTCCAGGACGACCTTTGTTACAGTACTTTAACTCCAACTATCCTGCTTTTTTTGTCTATAGTAGAAGGTAGAAGGTAAATTATTCGTGTGAAGTGGCCTTTATGAGGTTCTAGTGACCTTATTTTGCTATATTTGCTTGATTAGCTTCAGATGTCCAGGTTAACAACTGTTTTTATTGTGTGTGGAGTGAATAAATCATGCTATGCTTCCCTGTAGCCTGCAGCACAGCACTGCCTCACCACATCACAATTCAGGATCTTCGACCTTCTGAATCTTCACAGGACAATCCATTATAAGATTTGGTTTCTCAACTACTGCTTTCTTAAAACAAGATGATAAGGTTCAACCACAAGAAGAGCTCTCCCCTCTGCAGGACAGTGACATCTGCATGAAGTAGTAATGACACAAATCCAGCTCTGCTACTCAGTCACAGTTTCAGCACTCAAAGTCTCCTCAGACCAAAGCTGATTTGCGTGGACAGCAGGAATAATAAACAACGTGACTCAGTAAATGAAGAGGTTCATATGTAAACATGGTGTTGCCATAGTTACAGGTGTCAATTGCGTTGGTGTGGTACTGTAGCTGGAGGTCACACGACCGCTGCCCCCATTGGTGCCAATGTGAGGAAGTGTCAAGACCTCCCAGCGCTCGAGGAAGACGGTGGAGATGCTGAAGACTTGTCGCTTTCTCTCTGGTCACTGTCCTCGGCGGACGCAGGTGCTGCAGATTCACTGTGAGAGACAGAAGCAGAAACACACTGGTGAAGAAATGCAAAAATGTAACAGATTCTTCAAGCATTATTCTTCTTTAGTAGTAATTTTACAGGTCCTGTAGTTTCCCAGAAATTCCTAGAAGGAACATAATATACAGCATAATGTAAATTCTTAGAAATTCTTAGTAAATTGGTATAAATTACAAGGACATGGAGACAGTGTTCAGTTGGTATTTTTTCAATGATTTGCGGACAAACTTATTGTTTGTTCAGTGCACAGCAGATCAGCTGAACATGCAAAAACATTTAGCAATTATACAGTTCAATAATATGAAGATTAATGTGTTCAATAACAAATGAAGACTTTCTGGGGTTTAAATAAAGCAGTTCTTTCAAGGAAATTCCACCTGCTAATAAACTCAGCATAACCGACGAGACTGAAATAACAGTTTCAAAACTTTTTCTCTATTTGACCTCTAATAAAGTACCAAATTATATAGTTCTTTCTAGGAAAGCAACACTTTACTTTAAGTCCCCCAATTTAGCATTTATACACAGTATATAAACATTTAATAAAAGTTTCATAACACACTATAATGTAGCTGTGAGCAGATTTAAGTGTTTATTGATGTATTTGTCACCTATAACTCCATACGTGGAGGCTGATGTATAAACAGATAATGAATGACAATATAGTGAAACACAGATGCAGTAATATAAAATATGTCTTCATAGTTATAATTGTTGACAAACACTGTACATTAATAAACACTTAAGAAATGTCCTCATAGCTGCGTACAAATACATTATATTGTGTTATGAACCATTTACTAAATGTTTGTTACTGCTACAGGGGGACTTAATGTAAAGTGTTACTGTAGGAAACTAAAGGACCTGTAAAATAAACACAGACAGGGCTGGCAGTGTGAGTGTGTGTCACCTGTCTCCACTCTGTGTGATGAGTCTCCTGCAGGTCTCCATCTGAACATCTAGGCCTCTCTTCATCGAGCACATCTCCATGTACTCGTGCAGGTGTCGGTTCATGTCACTCTTTGCCGTGGCCAGTTCCAGCTGGAGTCAGAAAACATGCAGTCAGACATATTCCAAAAGTTAAATTACAAATGCTGTAAGTGTGTTTAACATAAACAGATTTGTTTACATCTGCACAACTATGAGGTGTTGGCTACATGCAGAGCAAATCACTGTTGCTACGTGTCACACGGCTGTTATGTCATGTCAAGTAAAGAATCATTTCTAGATATGTCTGATAACACATGTGAGAGATTAAAAGAAAACAAAAAGTACAATGCAATTTAACAAGAAAACAGGAGGCACAAATGCATTAATGGGCTCTTGAGCTTTGATTGAGGAATTAATCAAAGCGTCATGATGCACCATTAATAGATAGACTTATTGCTGAGTCATTATGTAAACCATTTTTTGTGGATTTGCAGGCAGAAACAGCGCACAAACCTTAGGCACATGCATACCACATTAGAAAAGTGTGGCATTGGGATCTCAATGCACAATGCAAGCATGAGGATAAACAAATAACACACAGCATAAAAAGAAAGAAGAACAGGCAACATAGTTGAACAGGAAAATTGCTTAACATATTTGAAATTTAAAAATACAAAGCAAGAGTCTGACCTCAATCTGGTCAATTGTCTCTTGGTATTCCTTCTCTCGGGACTTGAAAAGACATTCTGTGTCATTAATCACCTTTTCCAGACAGTCCTCCTGGTAGAGAGAAAGAGAGAAGAGAGATTTTGAGTATGTTTGTGGTCAGAATGTCTGGATATAGAAATACACTTACCAGTAAATACAACATGTGTTTGAGTGCTAATCATCACGCAATCAATGTATTAAAGCGCAGCTGGCTTTTTGCTGCCATCAACTCAAATTTCACTGACTAATGCAGCTCCTCCCTTCAAAGGGACAACAGACTGTTGAAATACCACACAGCCGGTGAATGAAAACAAATATCTACATGCATTTCTTGGAAACAAACATACTGTACTCCAATACAGGCCAGACGCTGCATCTGTCTGAGTGCGTGCGTGTGTGTACGCAGTGTTTTGTCCTGAAACGGCCCTGCCACAATAGAGCAGTGAAGGTCAGTGGATTCGGCTGCACATCAATTCCACATGATGTCAGATCTTTAAAAGCTTCCTTGAAATCTGAACCAACAGTATCAATACACATGCAGCTGTCTGAAGGATGGGGAGTGACAAGAAGTTCTATACAAATTCTACTTTCTCAGTGTCCTTTGCCCAGAGAATTACATCAAAAAAAAGCTCTAAATAAGACATTCACTGCATCGGAAGCCCAGGTGTGAATGGTTTATAAAAATAATAGAAAAACAAACATGGTGTGCATGTCTATGGTTGCACTTGTTGTTTTAATTAGCTTGTCACGCCAGAAGGTATAGAAACTGATTTTCTTCTCATAGCTATCATATTCAAAAGCAGATTTGGGTGATGGTCATCCTTAGAGGCTTAAATAGTGACTGAAATTACAGTCTGGATATAATCCTGTTGCAAAGATCAGTTATGGTGGAGACACAGTCATGCAAATCAACACATCCTCAATGATGCCTTTGTTTTTGTCCATCCCCTGTATTTAGGTCTAGGTCCATTACTTAAAACCAGAGCTCAGAGATCTAATTGAAATTAATCATGTGACCACAGCCTACCTCTCCTGGTGGGTGGGCAGGGTCAGGTGGCAGAGTGCATCCTGGGAAGTCCTCCCAAAGAAGCAGCGTCTCTTCAGTCTCCTCCCAGGCCAGACTGTCGCAATCATCCTCAAATTCACATTCCCGCCTTAGAGTAAAAACATAAATGCACACACATTGAAAAAGAATTAGTGGAAGTGCAGGACTGAAGGACACCAACATTATACTCATCATATTTCAAAGTCAGACCGCTCACAGTTGGTTCAGCATCCTCTGCATCTCCTCATTGATCTGATTGGCTGATGAGCCGCAGTGCTCTTCGTCTTTGACCGCTCCCCCATCACTTTCAGAGATGCTGACAGGTTCCTCACACTCACTGCTGTTGACGGACAGAGGAGTTTGTTTCCGGCGGCAGTTTAGGGATGATTGGTTGTTGGGAACCTGCAGGAATGTAATATTAAGAGATCAGACCACCACTATGAATGTGCAAGACATACTTTAACAGGAAGTGACTGCAAAAGATGAACAAATAAAAGAATCAGAGATGAGAACATTAACTGGTCAGTTGTAGTCCTGGTACCTGGTACATCTGGATCACATCTTCACAGTTCCTCTGCTGAGCTACGTCACAGAGACGAGCGGTGATATCGATCCTGCGGCAGATGTCCATGTCCACCTTCATGGCTTTCTCCTGGATCTTACTGTCCAACTCTGACAAGTTCTACAGAGAGGATGAAGGGAACCGAGATAAGACAGAGGTAAGGGAACTCTACTGCTTTATTAATGTTAATAAATCACTGCTGTAAATAAATGGATGACTAATGCTTTATAGATTGGTAATAAGCAAACAATAAGACCAACTTCTGTGTTTCTATAACACACACACACACACACATATGCATGTATTAATGTTGGTAATCCATGTAAAGTGTGGGTTTAATAATCCATCAGGCCTGCAGGTCCGTGTTAATGTTAATAAGTTGTTAACAAATGGACTGGGGACCAGATGCTCTGCAGCCCTCATCCAGGCGTTAAGTGGTCAAGCACTCCATTGGAGGGGTCTTCCTCATGAATTAAAGGGCTAGCTAAAAAGACATGCTGTCGGAGGATTAACACCTGCGAACAGAAAACATGGCAACCTTATTCTTATTAATGAGTTATTACTGATGTATAATACTAGTAAATGTTCCGTTGACATTGAAAACACTACTGATTGTGGAGTTTTGTTTCGGATGTCAAGCCATTAGTTACATCTTATGAACCCTTTTTAAGAGGTTTATTATTTAAAGTAAATAACAACATTCTTTTAATTGAGTTATTTAAAGAGTTGAATGCCAGATGCCATCCACTGAGAAGCAGAGAAGCATGTGATTACTGCTTATGTGCGTAGCTGAGTATGTATGACTAGTATGTGGCTGTATAGGTTGTGCCGCGCTCACATTGCTCATGAGCCCTTTGAAGAGAACTAGCTCTGCCTTCAGCTGCTGAACTCTGAGAGCCAGCTCGTCCTGACAGCCTTCACTCTCCTGCAGGTCCTGCACACACAAAGGAAGCCGCAAAGAACACACATGTACATGTAAGCACCAAGTGCAAACCCACCACACACACAGAGTGAGCCCAACACACCTCTGTCTTTACTGGAAATTACAGGTTACATTATGCAAGCAGAGGTCATCAACAAAATAAAAGCCTACATACACAAAAACATTGTAAATCCTAAATGCATCATCTTCTCTGGGGAGCTCCAGCTTTGTCTGATGGCATCGTAATTCTCACTGTTGACTTATTCATATGTAATAATGGTCAGGCCCTTCTCAGCCTCAAGTGGTGTTTTGCTGCTTGTGGCCTCGTGTTAATGTGGTGCTGCCTGCTAAATGGGGTCAGGTACAGATTCCTGGCAATGGTACTTGTGCGTTCAAACACACAAGTATGTGTTACACACGTGCACACACCTGCCCACACACAGGAAATCAACAAACCATTGAGTATATAAAGACACAGCTGCCGGAAGCACAAATATAGCAACCAACCTGAAAGCAGGTGACAGACAAAATGTAAAGCTCTATTTTATTCAAAGCAGATGATTTTGATAACTTTTAAATGAGAATGGTCCGTGCACTTAAATTAATGGTTGGTGGTCAAAGCAAAAAAAAGGAAACCAATTACAAAAGAGTGCAACAGCTTTGTATGAGTCAGGACTTACAGCAATGTAGTATTGATACATGCTGCACAAAGGAAACAATCAGTGCCAGCAGAGTGAGAGCTTCTGCCTGCCACTGTACCAGCTGCAGTGTACTCTGTATTTAAAACTCATTTTTCCTGATGTTATCAGCTCAATGAAAACTGTAATTTAAACTACTTAACCAGTAAGTCAGATTATTGTTGATAAGCCAGGAAAACACACATGGTATGTTCATGGTATTTTTAGTTTAGCTAAGCCATAGCTGAAGTGTCACATCTAACTTTGTTCATTTTGGTTGTTTCAATGACTCAGGCTGGTCGCAAAGCTGTCAAATGTGAAGTAAAGATTCAAAGACACCTTCAATTCAGACACACTGCATTGTTGGTCTCCAGCCATGTCTACCTACACACACACAAAGGCCTACATAATGTTACCTCTTGTAGGTCTCCAATTTTCTGTTGCAGGTCCATCCTCATAGTGTATTCTTCTTCCCATCTAAGGTACAAAGAGACAGAGAATAAACAGACAGACAAAGAACATACAGACCATGGCTTTCATGCATTATGACGTAGATATACAGTATAATGGTCCATTTATGCATTATCCGGACCCGCTTAAAAAGGCAAGTATGAATGGTCCCATGACTGAACTACTTCAGGTGGCGGTAACACTCCGAGATATGCCCCAATATGCCAGCAAACATGGAAGAAGACCACTAGCAAGTAAACATGGATGTAAACAATGCTGGGTTTAATGTACTTTTTAAAAAAATCGGCTTTGCAAATGTTTTATTAGGAAGAAACTGTACACAAAACGTTTGTTAGACCTCAAAGATACACACAATACATTTTGGTGAATAACACAAACTTTGCTTGTTTACAAGAAAACTCACAGAGTAACCTTTAAAATCACCCAACAAAACTGCAATTTCAGGATCAGTTGCCATCATTTCCAAACGGAGGAATGACACAGGCGGTTGGCCGTCAGGTGCTGGATTTACATTTTACATGCACAAAAATGGCAAATGGATTTCAGTCTGGCTGACTGTCTGTCTGTGTTTAGTTAAATTATATTAGGATACAAATCTAGATACAAGTTGAATGACACAACCACGAAAAATGGGGAAAGTGTGAGTGAGTGATTTGCTTATTCACTCACTGATGAATTGTGTGCTCAGATGATTGGCCCATTAATCTGAGCTTTAATACATTTAAAAGCCTGAGCACAGATTCTGTATGTGATTCTGTGACTTCACGTAACACACGTGCACAAGGGAAATCCACTAATTGCAGAATCTGTAGCCTCTTATATAAATGCTGTTTGAAATGCAGAATGCTGCGGCACATCGAGACCTTTAGGGACTACTAAATCTGAAAGAAACCGAGTCATGAAACAGGAGTTGTTGTTGTCGTAGAGGATGCTTGTTTGATCAGTAAGGTGAAAGCGCAGAGAAAGCAGAGAAGTGCTTCCTTCTGCAAGCCAAGCCCCCATCCAGCAGTTACAGCTTGCAGTGCATGCTGCATTGCAGATACAGTGTGGAGTGTGGAGAGGGGTATGCGCAGTGGGAGAGAAGAGAGGCAGGGAGCATGAGAGAGGGAGAGGTAGTGTTCGGTGTGTGGGGGTTACATGAGAAACAGAACGTGAAAGTGTGACGAGCAGAGTGGGTGGAGTGAGGGGCAGGGAAAGAGGAGGGGGTGAGAAAGATAAGTTGACCTTGAAGAAAAGAACAAAAATTGGAATGGATATGGACTAAAGGAGGGTCAAAAAAACGTTGAAAAAAGAGGCAAAATGCACCAAAAGTTTTATGATAAATGAATTCACAGGTTCTCAAATAAATATGAAAATGACTCACAGTTGCAACAACATCATTAAATTGAAATCTATCATAAATATTTGACTGCATAGGTAATGGCCATGAATCTGAAGGAGTGACTTTCACTTTGAGAAATTTAATTTCCTCATTGTCCCGAGGTAACGTGATACCTACAGTAAGCTCACAGACGTTGAGAAACAGCCCGGACCCCTTACAGCGGGCTGAACAGGAACTGATTTGAACAATCAATTGGTCAAGAGGTCAGTAAATCATCCACTCTCTACATACAATGAAATCATGTGTCTGATGTCACACACTTTTGGGCAGTTGGTGTCGCCCCTCTCCCTCATTCACAAAGAGCCCACTATACTGTGGTCAGGATCTCCTCTGTGATGAATGCATGGCTGCTCATTTGGACATAATATGAGGGAATTCATCGATGAATGTGCTGGAACATGAGGGCTACTGTAGTTCACTCAGGACAGATAATACGTAATCCAAAACTGTCATATATCCTTTAAATTCATTATGGAATTTACAAAATGTGGGCTGTTTTCTCCAAGGATTTAAAAAGGGAAAATCCACATTGTGATATTACAATAATCCGCTAACACGGACAGCTGAATCCCTAAATTGGAAATCACAGCATCCAGATTTGAACTGGTGATGTCATCGAGCGACGCATTGTTGCAAACTGGTACACTAACGATGAATGAGTTTTGATCCTACGATTATCTTCTTTATCATTTAATCTGCAGATTATTTTCTTGATTAATCAATTTGTCGTTTTTGTTTATGAAATGTCAGAAAATAGTGTAAAATGCCCAACACAGTTTCCTGGAGCCCAAGGTGATTTTGTCAAATCCCTTGATTTGTTCCAAAACCCAAAAATATTCAATTGACTGTAATATGAAATGGAACAAAAGAAAAAAAAGAAAAAATCATACTTTTTGAGGAGCTAGAACCAGTGACTGTTCTGCATTTTGCTTGAACAATTACTGAAACAATTAATCAATTACAAAAATAATTGCAATAGACTAATCATTTCAGCTCTAGATCCAGTTTAAATTGTAAGGCTTACAATTGTCCACATGTCCCAGTAAAGCCACTCTGGGTGCTGTTAAAGCATCATAGGTTTGGTTTCAATATTCACAGTGGCCTATCTGGACCACCTCCAGCATTGTCTTTTGATGGCTTTATCGATCTGTCTTTCATCTTGAGAGACTTGTTCTGTTTCACAAAATAAAAATCTGCTGTACAATCAACATGAGCTCTATTTCACAATGGATTTTCCCTAATATTCCTGTAAACTAAGACACCCATGGGTGAGTCAATGTCCCGGAAACTTTGATGTGAACATTCGTGCCACAGACTGATCTTCACACGTCTCTATTAAGCTTTGACCTTCATTCTTCTTTATATTTAGCTCGTGATGTGTTAATTTTTTGTGTGTATTTCTAGCAGCAGCACCTGCCTCTGTGGTCTGACACAAAGTGGATGCAGGGTCAGGCTGGAAGTGATGGATGGAGAGGCTTTGTGCTGACTCTGCTTATGTTGGAGACAGCTGGTCTGCAGCTGCTTTACAGCTCTGCTCACTCCTCCAAAGTAAAGCAATACACACACTTAAGAAAACTACAGGACTACACCATGCTCCGTAGAAATGTCCCTGTAGGCCTGTTACAAGTGTAATAAAAAGGGTTTCACTCCATTTACCTGCGTTTATACTCGTCTCGCTCCCTCTTCACTTTGGCCAGGACATTATACAGGGCTCTTATCTCAGGGGTGATGGTGTCAATCTGGACCCCAACTCCGTCAGGGTGCACCCAGGACACTCCTGGGCTGGTCAGACGCTCTGCACTGGAGCCGAACTTGCGGGTGTGGTTGTAGGACCAGATGGTGCCCGGAAGGAACCGTGGAGGAGGGTTGGTGGAGCTGGTGTTGGGGAGAGTTTTAGTGCCAGTGCCAGGGGAGTCCACACAGGGAGAGGACTGGCTGATGGTGATGGCTGGGTTACAAGTGGCATTTGTTTGGGTTGAACTGGAGTTCTCAGCGGTTGCAGGTTGGAGGGTTGTTGTGAGTGGTGGTGGGAACAATGTTGTAGGCCTCCTGGCTGAGTTGTTGGTGTTGTGGAAGGGGAGGGAGCCTGGCCTGAGCGGTATGGTCCCAACAAATCCGGTCTGCACACCTGCCTCCTGGGTATGCCCCCTGCTCTCACAGCATCCACCTTGACAGCCCTTGTTGGCATCCAGGGCCTGTTGCAGCTGCTTCTCTAAAATCTTATTTCTGCGCTCTAATTCGTGTACTTTTGCCAAGAAGCATCTGAACCTCAGATTGAGAGTTTTGAGGACGCTGATATTGGATCCCAAGTCGTTTCTGAGAGCCATGGCTGCGGGGGGATGCGGCACACCGCGGTGCTGGTAGTGGTGGCTGCTGTGACTGTGGTGGAGGTAAGGTAAGGTCTGTGAGGGTGCGGTGAAGTCAGGCCCCGGCTGATCAGGCCCGGGGCTGGGCTGCTCACCCAGTAGAAAAGACGTCGGGTCCTGTCCACCGAAAACGGCGTCGGGCAGGAGGCCTGAGGGAGAGTCTGGGTGTCCGGACGCTGGGCTCTGCTGCGGATGCTGTTGGAGATGCGTGTTGGCCCCCAACAAAGGATTCATGCTATGGTATGGAAAACTAAAGCGCTGCAGATCTGGCATGAACACGGACGGGAATGATCTTGCTACAACAGAATACAATGATTGGATTAATAATAACTAGCTGTTTAACTACCCGAAAGACGTGCGCACAAAACGCCAGTATTTACCTGATTATATAACCGTTTCTAAATAAGAATCTTATCCTTAAAGCTGAGACGTCTTAACGGCGGCTGATGGATCAGTGCTCCCTGACCGTCCGCAACAAAAAGCGACTCCAAGAGGGCTGCGAGCAAGGATACAAAATGCGGCGACACTGGACCTGCGCCTCAGTAAGATGGTCCGCAAAATAAACGAGCTTAAACGAGGGAAAAAACGCAGAGCGTGAATGAATAAAAAAAAGAAATCCAGTGTCACCTCGTCTCTGAAGTTCTGGCAACAAGATGTGACCGCAGGCAGGAGCAAGTGCTGCGGGATTGGAAGAGCACGGCTACCGTAAATACTGGACTAGAGCAGCGCTGATCCATTAACTGTTTGTTTGCTGTGGAATACAGCACTCAACAAGGCGCTATTACCTTGTTGTTTTGCACAAGGAAGAAATGGGGAGCCAAGCGTGAATGATTAACACAATCTAAAATAAAATCTTAAAATACTCAATGTAGCTTTTAAAACTGAGGCCCCAGAGACCCACTTTCACTGTGTGTCAACTGGTTTGTGGTAATTTGATAATTATAAACAAAAATGGACTAAAGCACAATATCAGCTGATATGATAATGTGCCCTTCTTTATTTTCTAAACCTGAGGCTGTTGTCTTGTGCCTGTGTCAAGATGTAGTTTCAGTAGAATAATTCGACCTTCTGGGAAATACACTTATTTGACTTCTGGTGGAGAGTTAGCTAGAAGAGAAGCAGCTGGTTAGCTTAGCTTTACAAAGACTGAAAACAGGGGGACACAGTCCAAAGGTAACAAAACCCGCCTGCCACCACCTCTAAAGCTCACTAATTAGTGCGTTATATCTCGTTTATTTAGTCCGTGCACAAACTGGAGTGTAAAAATTACAATTTGCTTTTTTACCGGGATGTTATGTTCCGTGAACCTGGACTTCCTGGAGTCCCTGCTGGTTGCCTGGCAACTGCTCATTTACCTCTCTCTCTGCCAGAAGCTAAAAAGCGTTATCTCCCAAAATGTTGAACTATTCCTTTAAGACGTTGATCATTGTTCATATATGTTGTATATTCTTGAAGTACATTGTGTTTGCATTCAAGCACAGGTTAATGGTGCCCATGGGTCCCCGAGCAGGATAATATGGCAACCACAACCAAAAACCAGGCTGGCAGCAATTAGCTTTTAAACAATTTTAATATAAATGATGAAACAACTATGAACCAAAGCCAAGTGTTTTGTTTGAGTAGTAGTCACAAATAATTTAAGTTTTTATTAATGATCTGAATGCTAGACCCGCTGATAAACCCACACTGGTTGATTTCACTTATTTTGGCTGATTAGACCAAGGATAAGTTGTTTTCACAGCACACGTTTTATCTATCTATCTATCTGTCTGTCTGTCTGTCTGTCTCTCTGTCAGACAGTGAGAGTTCTGGACGTGGACCCTCTCAGATCTGTCCTTGTCCTCTGTCCACCGATGCTGCCGTGTCTCTCCATGTTACCTTCAGTGTCCAAGGAGGCAAAGTCCAATGCATCGGCCCCCACTAAGATTATATCTGCCCAGGAGTCTGTTCCTCCTCCAATATTGCTCCCTCTTTTCTTCTGTTTCCTCAGATTTCTGTTTTTTCTTTCCACAGACAAGGACATGGGGTTGCTCTTTTTCCTCCTCCAGCTCTGGCTGTAGGAGAGGCTGATGCTTCCTTAAAGAGAAGATAAGAACAACAGACTCAAAACATGACAAATGTTTTCTAAACCCAAACTTGTACTATTGTTCCTGTTAAAGACAAAGTGTCCAAGGAACAGTGGAAGTAGATTAAGTTTACTTTCTTACTAACTTTCACATAAGCTCTCTTCCTCCCCTGCACATGCCTCCTCTCTGCCATCTCTTGGCCAAAGATCATCACACAGACATCATCCCTGAACTCCCTGTTCATGATCTGGTAGATTAAAGGGTTAATCATGCTGTGGGACTTGGCAAACATAGCAGGGATCAAGGTGACAACAGGTGGAAAAGAGGAGAACGTCTGGGGGCTTCTGGTCATTGGCTCAGCTTCTTTGTCCAGGGCGGACCTGAACATGCCGTCACTCAGGTCGGCTGAACTCACGTTGCTCACTTCACTCCACTCGTACCCAGGATTGTAGTAGATTTGCCTGTAATATTCTGTAGCGGTCCAGTTGAGCAACGAGGGGATGTCTAGGATCTTTGAAGCATTTGGAGAGCTTGAGGCCATGCCAATGGACTCCATCACAGTCTGTAAAGGGCCTTCTGCTTCTTGGTCATCTCTGGGAATGAGTGCAGAGATCAGAGACACGGCAGCATAGGGCATCCAGGCCAGGAGGAAGGCGGTGCACACCACAGCAGCCATCTGAAATAAACATACAGTTTATTTTTCCTGCAGGATGTGTATCAAGGAATCTGAAAATGATCCTCAAAAGGGTTTACCTTTGCAAGTCTCAGGTCTTTGCCAGTGTGACTGACGGAGGAGGACGGTATAGATGCCAGAGTGCGATTAGATCTGTAGACCTGAAAACACAAGCAACAGTTAATGCTGCTGTTTTTACTTTATTCCTAAAATGACAACATATATAAAGCCATGTTTCAGTTGTAGCATCTTTAAGATTATTCTGATGGCATACTTTTTTTTTGCTTTTGTTAAGTTTTTATTTGCTGCCCATCCTTGCCACCTCGACACCTGTGATTGGAAGAGAGCGCCCAGTCCGGCTCACCAATCCAGGATTCCCAATTTAGCTGCCAGTGTGCAACTTTTATTGCCATGTAAGCTGTTATTCTGGGTGGCTGTGATTTGATACAACCAGCTGGTTACTGTCTCTCATGTTTGTCTATTGATGGAACAAAAATCTGTGAATCCAAGTCACTCAGACTGGGACTGGGCCACGTTTAGAAGCTTGTACCTATTTTACATACAAGCACATATGTTGACTATTGTCTACTTACACTGGGGAGAAGGGGTGTTTGCCTTTACTGTGCTTTGTTTGGATAGTGCAGGGCAGATCAGTCAGCTTTGTGTTAGACATGTTTGTTATATTTCTGTCATTGGTTTGACACCCACAGGTCATTATTCTTTTGTAGCTCCCCTATATTGTTCTATATATGTTCCCAATTTAAGTTTGTCAAACAACAGGAGGCTTTGTGTTACATCCATTTCCCCTAGAGGTTGCAACAGTGCTTTAGGTGTGTATATTCGTAAAGAAAATTTAAAAAGTATTCACACAATTAATGTAGGGCCTTTGGGGCCTCTGAGCATCTGGGCCAATAGGGCATTTTCTCACTTGGCACGTTTGATAATCCCCTGGGTGTCTGAGGAGGTAGTGGTAGTGTTATGAATTGCTGTCTGCCACAGTGTCTTTTTCAGAAGTATCACTAGAGGGAGCCAGAGCTGCAATTCTCATATTCTGCACAGTGGCTTTAAACGAGTGACTAATACATTAAAACAAAATGCGGAAACACAGATCTTCCATTTTGTATCATGAAGCAGCAGTTATCCTTACCGTCAACAGGATGGCCAAATATGAAGTGACGATGGTGAGCGTAGGAAATCCAAAGCATAACATCAGGATGAGGAAAATATAGATTTTGTCATTTAGAGATGACCTCAGTCTCCACCTTGAAATAGTGACACAGGCAGAGTGGTTATCGCATACATGTTTGTCTGCAAATGCATGGATTATACAAATCAGAGAGTGCACAGACAACACAGATGTCTGCAGACTTTAGTGTATGTAAACAATAGGGCATCAAGCAGCACTGTGAATTAAATCAGAGATTACCAGTTGATGGTGCAGCTGGTCCCATAAGGTTCTGGCCCATAACTCCCAAAGCCAAAAGCAGGTAGCAAGGCCCAGAACAATGTGTAAACCCACACCAGCAATATGGACAGAGCTACGTGGCGCCTCTCAATCCATTGACCTAGAGGGGCAAGAAGCATACACTTAGTGTGAATATTCAAGCAGCATGTTTATGCGTATGCATAATGTGCACTCATCCTTGTGGGACGTCTTGACATTCCACTTTACCATTCATCAGCAAGTTTAGTTGACCATTAGTGTTAACTAAGCAATCACTGAATAATTTTTAAATCAATAAATCTTTAAATCAATACAAGGAAAGGAGAAAATGAAAGTATGTTGTTTAGCTACGGTTTATGTTTGTGCCTTGGAAGCAAGAAATGCTCCAGTTTATTCAGGGAGAGTCAGATGGATGTAAAGTAATACTTTTAGATGTGTGTTAGGAGAATATTTCAGACTTGCCATATCTTAAGCAGCAGATCTTCAGGCAACGGTCCAGGGAGATGAGACAGGTGGTGAGCAGAGAACCGATGCCAAACACAAAGCCCTGAATGCCGTAGCAAAGGCACCCTGTCTCCCCAAACACCCAGGCATGACATAGGCTGACAGAGGGAGAAAGAAGGGCTTTAGTCCCCCGGCTTAATGGATCATCATCCTCTGTCTCTGACAAATGGCTGCTGGTCTAGATGTTGTTAGTATTACACTCACAGAGTCATCACCCTGATTTCACGCCTGGCTGCTTATTGGTTGATAACAAAGTATTCTGTACCTGGAAATGATGAAAAATGGTGCTCCCAAGAGGCTGAAGCCAAAATCGCAGACAGCCAGGTTGATGGTCATGAGCTCTGGAGGTCTGAGCTTCTTTCTTTTCCTACAGTAGACTAACAACACCGTGCCATTCCCCAGTACTGATGTGACACCTGGAGAAAGAGTAATAGTGAGGAAAAGAAAAGAACGTATAGCAGGCATTTTTATTCACAACTTTAAATCCTAGAAACACCAGTTGTGCATGACTGCATGAAGTGGGACACGCCAGAAGGCTTTATATTGGAATCAGAGCACACTTATTCACCTATTTTCCTCTTCATCACACACTAACCAGCTGCTTTCAGTCCACCTGAACACTCACGCTGCTTCACAGGGAGCGAATCAACCCAGACAAAGCCCAAAGTAAATGAGCACAATCTTGACTGTGACAGCAGAGTATGTAATGTTTTAAGATTAAGAGCCTCCCCGCTGTGAGGAGTGTTTCTCTATTGCGCAGCTCAATGCCAGTGTTTTGTATTCAGACAGCCTGAACTGTACTGCTTTTAATGAGACAATGTCGGGTTTGCTCTTTTATGTTGACTACTGAACAAAAAGCAAATCGTGAGCAAATAACAATCAGTCAGTCACACAGCACACATAATACATACAACACAGTGTTTTGATGCATTTCTTAAATATTTCTATCTTTTACAGTATGCAACTTTTAACAACATTCAGGATGGGATGGCATGTTAATCACTTAAACACCAATATTATGTTATTATTATTGTATATTATAATATATAATACATGTTAAAATGCCCCTTTAAGTAGTTTTAGGATAGATAAATAATTTATTTTCCAAACTATTTGAGGTATACTATATCATATATTCTGTATTTGCTTAATCTGGTATGATCTATGTCAGATCTGGAAACTTGAAATCTTGACCAGAATTTTAAATAGATTTCTGTGTGTTTGAATGTCACTTGTCTTCAAAACACGAGCTTGCAACTATGGACCTAAAAGTGTCCTCTGAAAGTGTCTTAAACCATGCTTACCTGTGAGGGTGAGGAAGACAGCGACGGCCAGGTCTGCAGAGGGGGACAGTTGGGAGAGGAACAGTGGGTGGATGGACGAAAGAACAAACCAGGAGCCCCCCTGTGAGCCATTCTCTCCCATGGACGTACTGCACTGATCCACAGCAGCATACAGGGAAGGCAGCTTCTAGAGCTTCAAAGAGCCACTGAAGGCACAAAAGCAAAAGAAAAATAGTAGACACTATGAATTACCAGCATGTTGAAGTCAGGCAGCACAGTGACTGTAATGGCAAATATATACTGATCACTTCCACCAGTTTTCACTCACTTTTAATCTCTCTTCTGCTCTTTATGTGCTGACAAAAATAACAGAAGAGCAGAAGCTCCCTTTAAACATCCAGTTTAAGAGATGTTCAGAAGACTCCCTCCTTCATGCGCTCGTACAAGAGCTTTAAGTTTCAACGTATTATTCACATCACAAACTATATTTTTCTGCTCATTGGCAGTGCAGCGCATATAAACTTAAAAAAATATTAATTTATCTCTCTTTTCTCAGGGTTCACTATCAATTAGCTTCCTTGAGAAGTGTTTCTTCTGACAAGACAATTACATAGAAGATTAATGTAAATGAATGCAGATTAAACAGATCATGTAAAGTCATCTTGCCTCCACTGGCAGACAGGTCTTCTCTGGGTGCAACATGATTTGCAGCTTCATTTGGAAAAGCTGACATTTCTTCATTTATTACAGTTTTCCATTGATTGTTAATGTTTCAGGATTATCCCAGGAAATGTGTTGCTTCTCATTCCAAAGTAGAAGTGTGAATGAGAAGGGTGTCTGTTCATATAAAGGTAAAGTATCCTGTTACTTAAAATAAATAAATAAATAAATAAATAGGTAACTACAATGAATAAAGGTTTGTTGATGATCCTGCATTACAAGCATCCACAGGGAAGAACAGGGACTTTCTCCTCAATCATCTGTCCCTACAGACCTTGATGACTCTGATGATCCCTGCAGGCGGTCAGCTTAGTATCATGAGTGACAAGGGGGTTAAACATGGTGATAAACTCAAACATCAAAAGATGAATGAATACAGTCAAGACAACAGGGCAGATAATAGAACAGAAGTTTCCTGACACAATCAAAATCCCTCCAAACTGCAATGACTCTTCTCCGAAAGCTCCTGCAGAAAACACAATAAAAACATTAAACAAGCATCACTACTCACCTTCCTTCTGTCTGTTTGTCAGTCCCTCTGTTCTCGCAGCTGGTCCTTATAGCAAAGATCTTCTCTTATATTTTCATATAATCCTAATCTGAACCCTCCTTCTGGAAATCAATGTGGCATTTCTCTGAAGAGATGGAGAGAGAATTTGCTGTTGACAATCTGGCTTAGAAATGATCAGCGAGAGGCACACAGACCGAGAAACAGTGTGTGTGTGTGAGAGAGAGAGGGTGGGGGTATTTGAGGGTCTTTAACCTCTGTCCCGCCTTTCTTTATTATCCACTTTATTATCCCAGTGAAAACCACACATCTGTTACTGGTGTCCTATTACACACCACTTTAATTCTGAAACTCATCATTGTCAATGTAAAAGTGCACAAAGGAACAAAGATGACAAAGAGATATAGAATAAATGTGAATACATACATGTACAATATGAGCCTTCACACATGTAGTACATGCTGTCAGCTAATCTGATGTTATGGAAGAACTGTGGCTTCCATTTTGAAGATTAAAACAAGGAGAAAATAATGAGATTTATAAATAAATATGCACGCTTCAAAGTGAACTTTGGTATTTGATTCTAATTGGAGAAATAACACATCTGCTGTTTTAATGAACACACACGTAAATTAATAGTTCAGTTGTTGGGACTGACTGAAAACTGCATTCAGCAACTGGATGATTCATGTTATTGTAAAAGCTGTTGTGCTGTTTCTATTAGGAGCCTCTTGCAGGGGTTTTATTGAAGGAATGGTAAAATAATCACACAATTTTTGTCTTAATCTGACATAAATGTGTTTTCTGTATTCTAACACGCATCAATTCACAAAACCTCTATTTCAATCAAATTCAAAAAGAACTTTAGTCAAATAAAAACATAATTTGAAAGGAAAATTGAAGGGAAACACCACTCAGCTTCCTATATGCTGTTCCTCTTGTTGAGCATAAATATCTGCGTGATGTGACCCAATAAATCCTTCTCTTTTAAAGTGATCAATACAGATGGATCAGCGAGCAAAATTGCAAGAATAACTTGTTAAATTAATTTGTCACACTTTTCCATTCCCTGAAAGCAAGTCACCAGCTGGCATAAAAGCCTCATATTGAACCATTATAGTAGGCTTTTGTCAAGTTGTGTTAGCTATGCTACAGTACTCTCCCAGATGGACTGGGCTAAAGATCATGCGACTGTTTTATAAAAGCAATGCAGTGGTGCAAGAATCGATTTGAGCAGACAAACAGAAACCATCCTCTACAATCCCACCTAATCAAGAGTCGAGACAATTAGGAGTTGTCCGTGGTTTCCCACTGGAGGAAACTTCTCAGATATATGGATAGAAACCTCTTGTAAGGGTTTGCTAAAGTCACTGACCCATATAAGAATTCATCCGATAGCAGCATTAATCCCACTGGAGCAGTTTTATATAGATTTGTTCGGCAGAGTAATGAGAATAGGAGGGCATGAATCTCACAAACAGAGGACTTTATTCCACCACTGACTGCAGCACTTCAGTACTACAGCCAAAGACTCACAACAGAACAGGGATTTCACAAATACAAAAAAGCAATTGGTCACCAATTTAAATCTTTTTCATTTGCACTCTGTGGGACCTTTCCTCAGGCATCTAACGGGGGTCATACATAATACAATGTCTTATTGTTGAATGTATAACTCTGGTATCAGGAGAATGTGGGTGATGTGGCAAAGTGCAGCGACTGTCGACTGGCTGCTTCGTTTACTCCTTGGCAGCCATGTGGGCCATCAGGTCGCAGACACGGTTGCTGTATGCGAACTCGTTGTCGTACCTGGTTAAGAAGCAAGAAACAGGAGTCAATATCAATCATTTGAAATGGATACGTGACATTAAAGTAATCCATGCTGAAGGCGCACCATGTCACCAGCTTGACAAAGTGGTCGTTGAGGGCGATGCCAGCGCCAGCATCAAATATGGAGGAGTGAGTGTCCCCGTTGAAGTCTGTGGAGACGACCTGCAGGAGAGAAACGAGAGGACACCACATTAAGAATGCTGATGGTCAAAAACAGTTTAAAAGATCAATAAGAGAAACAAACGCATACCTGGTGCTCTGTGTATCCCAGGATGCCCTTCATGGGTCCATCAGCTGCAGCCTTCACAACCTTCTTGATGTCGTCATATTTGGCCTGTTAAGAGATTTTGTTTGTATTATAGATAAAATTTAGTTATCACAAGTCTGGCGTTATTCAAAATGTCTCAGTCTACGAATTAAATGAAAAGACCAAAATCCACAATCAATCTCTTTGACTTCCCTACACTGTGTGCAACGCTCAGCCTCAAGCCTATTGGTTCCTATTGAAGACGGTGAGACAAGCATTTCATTTATAAAAAAAAAAAATTTCAAAAAGACTCAGGATAGGGAATAAGTGCAAGATGTAGGGTCATATGGTGCATAGATTGTTTGGATGTAAAGCCAAAACATGCTTTCCTTCGACAAAGAGGCAAGATAACAAAAATAATTAAACAAGCAGACAGAGGTGTGTTTAAAAAGGGGGCTGGTGGAAAGGAATATCATTTTTTAAGAAAGGCCAGGTAATTTCCTAAAAACAGCTGGTCACTGTACAACAGGAGTAAATAGTGCATTTGTTGGGGACTATTTTCAGCCGTGGATTAATACACATTTGGTTCTCCATTAGCATTTATGTCAGAAGGACGGGGTCCAAGGCATAGACTCAAACTACAGTGCCTCATTCAAATTTTACCTAGAACAACAGTAAAATTAATTTTAGTTCATAAAAAAAAAAAGACTACAAATGCTTCTGGTTTGTGGTCACTTACGGGTTTCTCCAGACGGACTGTCAGGTCAACCACGGACACGTTGGGGGTGGGGACACGGAAGGCCATGCCAGTCAGCTTGCTGCAAAACACAATATGTAATGTCACGAACTAAATTCATAATGTGAGTCCTGTTCATGCAGTAACATACTGTACTTCAATAAAGTCATGTGTTTTGGCACGGACCCGTTGAGCTCGGGGATGACCTTGCCGACAGCTTTGGCAGCACCAGTAGAAGCGGGGATAATGTTCTGGCTGGCACCGCGGCCGTCCCTCCACAGCTTGCCAGAGGGACCATCCACAGTCTTCTGGGTGGCGGTGATGGCATGAACTGTGCTCTGACAGACACGGAGAGGAAGAGAAAGGCGGATGATTAAAATATGCTTTAACCCCCCCCCCCCTCCCCAACTTTGTAATGTCATGCTGGCGTTTTGGGCTGTTTGTTAATCTGGTTTTAGCGTCTCTCTGCCAGATTGTTCCCAGGCGGAGTGTTTTAATCCTCACCATCAGGCCCTCAATGATGCCGAAGTTGTCATTGATGACCTTGGCCAGGGGGGCCAGGCAGTTGGTTGTGCAGGAAGCGTTGCTATGGAGAGGCAAAGTAACAGCATCAGTTAAGTTTGAAAGAGGATTTTCAAAATAAAAAAAAAAAAGGTTTTGGTATGACAGATACAAGTTCAATCAAAACATTTTTACACATCAGAAGCAGATGTACAATGAGTGAAACATTAACAATGCAATAGGTTAAAATAGTAAAACATTTTCCCAATATAGAAAAAAAAAAAAAACACATTTCAATTCTAACCCACTTAAAATATACAAAAACAAAACCATAACCAAACTGAGATACTTTCTGATTCTTACCTGACAACTGGGAGGGAGTTATCGTACTTCTCGTGGTTGACTCCCATGACGAACATGGGAGCGTCAGCGCTGGGTGCAGAGATGATGACTCTCTTGGCACCACCCTTCAAGTGAGTCTGCAATGTGTTTTTAAAATTGTATTTAATCTACGTCCTTTTTGGCCAATTGCACATCACATGCCATCATTTCTTTACATTATCATTTTTGCAGGAGTTTAGGATCAGGATTGAGTACGTACAGAGGCCTTCTCGATGGTGGTGAACACACCAGTGGACTCCACCACATACTGGGCACCAGCCTCACCCCATTTGATGTTTGCGGGGTCCCTCCTGGAAAAATATTTTAAAAATAGTAAATTAGCCACAATAAAATGCTTACTCTGTTCTTCCTTTTGAAATTGTAATTCAACTGAGATGCTTTCCACATTAAAAGTCTGGTTAGTGAACTCACTCGTGGAAAACAGAGATTTTATGTCCGTCGATGACCAGCTTGTCACCCTCGACCTTGACCTCACCCTTGAAGCGTCCGTGAGTGGAGTCATACTTGAACATGTAGACCTAAAAAAAAAAGAAAAAAAAGGAAATGTGAAGAAGAGATTACAGTTTTCACCAAATTATGACAGCTGACACAAGCAGAAGACATTTAAAATTAATTCATATACACACACACACGGAAAGCATGTCTGACTACAAATTACATATTTAATTTAGACTTTAGAAGATAAATTTGCTAAATGTTTGCACTCTACTCATTTGGATGGAAATGACAATGTTTAATTCATCACTTAGAATTATATTCTTGAGTGATTCTTATGTTCCACAGACTTGACTCCACAGAACTGAAAAAGCTACCAACCATCACCCAAAAGTTTACAAGCATGTGGCTGATGGCTGGTGTTGATTTTAAAACCCTTATCCTGCTGCCTTATATTTCAAGCAATCTTCTTGCCTCACCATGTACTCCAGGTCGATGAAAGGGTCATTGATGGCCACAATCTCCACCTTCTTGGAGGTGAAGGCAGCACGGGTCACCAGACGACCAATGCGGCCGAATCTGAAAAGTGAACAGTGTTGTTTCTTAGTCCGGCCTCTAGATGGCGGTACAATACCATGCATCTCTGACAGAAGGCACTGGATGATATGATCAGTCAAGTCTCAGGATCACAGTGAAATGAAGCTCCAGATGCTTCTGAGGTGGAAATAATCAATGTGAAAATCAACCATGAATATGTAAAATTGGGCTTTTGACATTCATGTCAACCTAAGCATGGCCTGCCTCACATTACTGTTGTAGCTTTTCCCCCCCTCTCCTTTGTGCAGGATACATAACTCCCCAGGAGACCTGAAACTGCAGCCGAAGAAAGGGCAGGGTTCAGGAGGAGGGGCAGGGGGAGGTGTGTGTTGCACAGCTTATGGCTATGCAGCTCTCACACTCTCCTCTCTGGGGGCTAAAGTCGAAATGAACCTTTAATGTGGTAATCCTGGTGACGGCAGAGCACTGTTTGATCAGCAGGCCGAGTTACTTTTTAACCGTGGGTCCAAAATCCTGGCACAGATACACTCTGTCCTCAGACACTGTGGGAGGAGGAGGAAGAGGGGCGGAAAGATAAAGAACAGATCCGTGAAACCCATAGGGAGACTTTAACGTCACATTATGTGTGTTCAATAACATGCAAGTTACGCAGGTCTTCTACTTGCTTCACGCAGCAGAAAAACAATCCCCTGTTGATGCCCCATGTAGAAGCCACTGCCCACATGGTTATCTGCTGAGGGGCAAAGTTCAGACCCGGGCGACTGTCCACGGGCTGGTGTATGTGCATCTGTGCATGTCCTCCGTTACAAAACATGTTTCTTCCTTAGCTGCGGCAATGGTGTCACCATTAATTACTCACAGAGAGACCGCAGTTATCCTGCTATTCAGAGCACAAGGTCAACACAGTCAACACTTTGGACTCGTTCAGTCATTCAAAGAAGGGCTAGAAATGCTGCCAACAATCAACCTAAAATGTTATTAGCTTAATCTTTTAAATGTCTATAGTAGTATAAAACTACAGACTTGCATGTTCATTTACAAATACAAAGTTTTGTTTCAGTACTTGCTGGTACTTAAGACTTTTCATAAGTGTTTCCAAAATAATTCAGCCATATCCTACAAGACAGTCTGAACATCTTCCTTTATGTTCCAGTAGCTTTGTTACATTTCCATTTAGGTACAGAGGCGCTACATCTGTATCTTCCTACCTCTCCTGTAACAAGATTTAGTTTACTTTAAATTAATGGATAGCCTATCTGAGTATATGTAGGTCAAAGTGTGCTTGTATATATGGGAATGTCTTTGCGTACATCATATCTAATTATCTTTCATTTCAGCAAACAAGCTTTAAGAAGCACAGTTGGTGCATTTTGAAAGTTGAACCAAGGCAGCCATCACAGTAAGTCGCTGTTAAATGCACCTTGTGTGCGCACAGATGAGGTGTTGTGTGGCATTGTAGTAGTGTGGAGTTGGGGGTGCAGAGAGTTCAGACTGGCCTGTTGCTTGTCTAGTTGTGCCAATTAAAAAAAAGGGATTTGGTTAACTCAAGTTAGAGGAGTGGGTGAAAATGAGCTCTTACCCATTGATACCAACTTTCACCATTTTGCCTGGGTTGTTCAAGTCCTCTGGAGGGAGAAATGAGAGGAGAAGGTAGGAAGAGGAGGAATAATGCTACCTGTTAAATATTGATCAAACATTTACGATGCCATATATTAGCTTTCACTTGATGACAGTTTGTCAGATGTCTGTGTATTGAGATTAGAGTGTATATTAACATGCAAAGGTCTTCCACTGATAAGCCATCTGTGACCACAGTCCAAGTAAACTTCAATGTAAATCTGCAGAACTTTCCCTGCAAGTGCAGAACTTTCCCTGCAAGTACAGAACCTGCTGAATGTGTGCACTGAAAAGCAGCAAGAATTACATTTAAAAACAGGACTATAAAGCAAAGTAAATTTCTTGGAACTTTATGCCCACATTTACTTTAAAATGAGGTTCAATCAAGCCCACACAGATTGTCCCCAGGTGATCTAAATCAACGCAGCCTGTTGCTGAGGCCCTGCAGGTTCCTGTCCCTCTCTGACTGAAAGCATTTAATCATAGAAGAAGATATTTACCGTTTGTGAGATGCCTCTGTCTGTCTTGCGACTCCGGGTGTGAGTGGGGAAGAGCAAAGTTGAGCTGTGTGTTTTTATGATTAACCAGAGTTTAAAGCCACACCCCCCTCATTGGTCACTGCTCCTTGCCCCGCCCCCCTCTGAATGTCAAGGTCGTCAGCCTGCAAAGAGACATGCGAGCTGGCTGCTGCAACTTAACTTCATATGAGTTAAATAGCTTCAAAGCTTCTCTCTAATCAGCCCGTTAGGAAGACCTAAAGCTCTGAGGTATCGTGTTTAGATTTACATTATTTCAGCCTTTCAAGCCTTTTATGTGTTTCTACTCTCCTCGTCTGTAAGAGGCCTGGATACAGATAGTCCTCAGATAGTGGACTGAAAAAAGAGAGGGGTCCCTCGTTGACCTTCTCAGTAAACACAGACACACAGAGGATCAAATCTCTGTCGTCCTTACAGTGACATTTAATGTCCAAAGACCACGACCCTTCACTTTCAGACTCTCTGTAGCTATGGAAAGCCAACCTTCTTCCTCTGCCTCTCATCTCCTCAGCAGAATGAACTCGACATGAACAAATGATCATTACGCATGTGCAGAGGAGGCATCTTCGGTCCATTTACTTATTCAAATTGTTCCAGGTTATTTAACTCTGACTAATGAATGCTAAAAGAACATTTCACTTATAGACAGTTTCCTTGTCTGTATAAATGTGCTGGTCTTGGCAATGCTGCTACTGCCTTCACTTTTGTTCATTGTACATAGATGACAAGAACCTTTTATTGAGTTTCTTTTGACTCTCTTGTGTTGGCATTTGAAAAGAAAGCACTCCAAGAGGATAATATGAAATGTTAAATCAGAATAATGAGTGTCAGTTTAAACCAGAAGACATTTCAAGTTGAGTCCTGCTGTAAATCTCCCCCTGGCTTCATGCTGGGACTCACCAGCGGGCAGTCCTGACAGTGAATTGAAATCTTACCCATGGCATGGCATCTTGTCACCACAGCAGACTATGAAGGAAGCCATACATTACACATCTAACTGGAAGAAAAGATGACATTCAGAAATGTGTATTTTCCACCTCAGCAAATCAGAAGGCTAGCACCAAAACTGGACATTGTCTGTGTGTTTTACGGCTGCGGCCCAGCGGTCCAGGCATAGCTGAACTACCACAACCCTGAGTGCATGCCAGTCTTGGCCTCTGCTCTGCAGCTTAAGGTCAAAGAGGGGAAGTAAAGGTCAGGCTAAGATTAGACGCCGGCTGGCTAGTCAACACTTGGCACGTTATACTCTCAGTACTGTAAATGCTGCCTCACAGATCACATGTTCTTTTTATATTACGACGGCCAAACTCTACTCACTGTAGGGAGGAAAGTGAGCAGCCACGAAATATAATATGAGGGGGAATTATTATTTTGGTTCAGTGGTCGAGTCACTGTGAAATTCAAGCCAAGAAATCTGTATTTTAAAAAAGGGAAACAAAGCAACTCATATTATTTATCTGTTTTTTTGTATTTTATTCATATCAGAAAACAACAAAACGCATGGATTGCTTTTTGGTGATCGATGCCCAATTATGTCTGCATACAAAAGGGGCCTTCAGCAAGATTTATACAACTTGTATCCTGTATCAGAGTCCAGTACAGAGTCCAGAGGGCAGCTCTGTGTGATAACAAGTAGAGAAACAGAATTAGACTCAGACTGCCATCTAGTGTCATGGTAGAAAACTGTATCTAACATATCTTTCTTTTTTCAATCTGCGAAATTCAACCCAAATACCAGAATTAACACAAAACAATACATGGACCATATACATATAATGAAACATTTTTCATAGATATATATTATTGACAACATCTTTGTTGTCAATAATATATGAACATCTCTATTCTGTCACAATGTCTCCCAAGTGGAAAAACTCACCACCGTGTCATTGTTGGTCTCACATTCTTATTCATTTGTAACAGCAACTAAACTCCCTCCTGAACTGTTTCTGTTTATATTTCACAACAGTTAACAGATCCACCTGCTGACATACCTGGAACGAAGATTAGATTAAAGATCGCCTCCAGACATGTATTAAAAACATACATACAAATAGTCTGCTCGGAACAATAAAGTGCGTCTGATATGAGAAACATACTTTTGAGTGGATGGAGGAGCTTTAAGAATTAGAGTTGTTCTTTGTTCCACATGGACCTTTGAGAATTGCCTGAAAAGAAAATGTTCACCTTGTTCTCAAACTGGGCGCACAGCTTTTACTGCTAATATGACCATTACATATGCAACCGCATCATATTTATGAATACATATTTTCTAAATATCAGTTGGGATATTATATGAGATTATCTGACAAAGACAAACCACTTACAGTGTTTGGGAACTCAAAATCAGTTTTGGACGTAGCAGAGGGTCTTCATACATACATGTTATTAGGATTGGCCAGCGGCACTCCTGAATGGGGAAGAACCGGAACTTCCCTCTTCTCCATTTAGATTTAGACTTAATAAAGCATCAATAGTTTAAAAAAAAAAAATCTGTCAGCAGAATTTGAAGCTCCACTCTGAAGGACAAATTGAGATGACGCGTGTCAACAAACTGGGATTTATGTGTTGCCACACACACACACACACACACACACACAGAGAGAGAGAGAGGGCAAGAACAGAGCAGAGCAAATGTCAAATCCATTTATTCATGCAAATCATAAGTAATCATAGAAACAAAAACAGCAGGAATTACAGGTGCCACCATTTTTGGATATCCACGTCCTTTACACACCATCCTCTGGCCACAACATAAAACACTAAACTAAACACTTTTACATTTACTGCACGTGGACAAAGCCAGAAATACATTAAGTGTTTACTTAAAAAAACAAGCCCAACATTCAAAGATGATCATTTGATGTAAACATAGCTCACATGTTCTAATATTCAGTTTAATGGAATACACTACAGCTGCAGTGAAGCGTCTGATCTAAGGTACCTACGCTGGATGAAACCACATTAGCAATGCTGCAAGTTTACACCGTACTACATGTAGTCTACACGCATGTAAACACCCTTCACTGCACGTCAACGCTTTGCATGTGTGTGTTTTCCCCCCCTTTTTATAACCTCAGAAGGATGTCAGGAGTCTTTATTTTCTCTCTACTAACAGCCCAGTCCGCTCATGGACCCGATCCGATCCAGTTTCAGCCCAAAGCATCCTCGGTTCCAGCCCCTTCTTGACCGGTCCGGCTCTGCGCGCTTCTGATTGGCCAGAGCCCCCTTCAGCAGGCGCAGCCAGGGGGTCTCAGCCTGTGTTTGCCCGTCAGCCCATTTAGGGTACTCGGCCGCTTTGACCCCCGAGGAGAAGGTGGACTGCTCCTCTGGTTGGCTGTTCAACAGGTTCTCCAGGTCGTCAAGGGTCAAAAGGTCATTGTAGCGTTCCAGAAACTGCTCCATAAACTACAGGAGGGGAAAAAGATCAAATTTAATTGTCAGGGAGTGTACGAGGGAGACTAATTCAATCAGTGATACATTTCATTACTCTCTCCTCTTCTTCTTTCCTGCTCTCCCTCCCATCCTTCTGCACTATTCTCTTACATGCTTCATCCACTCTGAATCTTCCTCAATCCACTCTTTTCCTCCTTTTCTATCCTTCCCCTCCCCTCCTCCTCCTCCCTCCCTTTGTACCTGCGCAGCATCAGGAGAAGGGTGCAGAGCGCGAGCCTCTGAGATCTCCAGGGGTGTCAGGAGGAGCAGAGTGGCACAAAGCAGCACGGGACACAGCATGGCAGCAGAGATGACGGACAGGAAAAACTGGAGCAGGAGGACTGAAAATACACTGCAAAGAGCCAAACAGAGAAAATCATGAGGAGAAACTAAAATCAGTAAAATACATGTATATAAAATAATAGCTTGAAAACTCTTAGTGGTTTTAATGGTCAAATGTTTTTGCAGACACTCTAACCAAGCCTCATTTGGTGTCTTCAGGATTTTAAAATAATTATTCTTGTTTTTATTTATTTGTATATTTAACCATACAGATAAACAATGTTACATACAAATAAACATTGTAACAGATATAACGTATATAGGGCATCTAGTCAAAGCTCATTTGGAGCCCTTTGAGTGAAAACAGAATCAGGATACATTTAATATAGATTATAATTATTATATAAAAGTTTTCCGGATTATTTCAAGAGGATTTTTGAAATTTTCTGCTGCATTAAATAGACCTCAATTTAAGGGTCAGTTAGTGTTTCAAAAAGTACTAATTAGGTGGTATGGCTTACAAAATGTCATCATTTTTATGGTAACCTGTTAAGAATAATGAAAGAAAAGAGCTTTTTAAAATTAAACTTTAACACAAAAATGTTATTTTCTTACTGTGTAATTACACCTAAGGTTGCGGTCAGGTTTCAATGCAGCATGAATTGTGACATTTTCTACTACATTTGTAGTTTTTGCTTTACACAAAAACAGATTGTATGCAGCTATAATGGGATTCTCTTTGGGAAGTAACTGCTGCAATGGATAAAATAAAAAGTATAAAAACTTTCAACATGAATATCTAACCATTTAAAAGAGAAATATAAGCGTGCTCACCTGTTTGTTGTCTCTCAGAGGTCTGGGTGTCTTCTGCTTCTCACAGACTCTTCTCCATCTCTCTCGTTCTCGGTCTCTCACTTGTTGGCACCTGCTGGGAGCATCACTCTCTCACTCGGCTGACTCCTCCTTCTCTCACTGTGATGGAATTGAAAAGGGATGATTTTCTTCCTCTTGCGTCTGTCCTCTTGGCAGAAGCTGAATGTTGGGGCATCAGCTGGGATGCTGCAGAGGTTTTGTAGAGCCAGAGACGACCCCCACCGCCTGCCCGCCCCCGCCAACCCACCCCATCTTCCTCCTCCTCCTCATCTCCTTTTCTTTGGAGTGATGTCATAGCCTTGGAGAGAGTGATTGTCATTGCCAAGGTGACTGTGTACTGTGCAATTTGTAAGCCACACTGATGCCACTGTACTGCACAATGCAAGGTCAGAGGGCAACTCAGGTGATACCCCGAAGAAGTGAACCCGCTGCAAAGACTCACGTGTTTCATGTCACGACTCAATCTGAATTATGCATTTCCCATGTGGTAACAATGCTCCTCATGCATGTTAGCCTCCCTCTCTCCCCTTTGTCTCTGTGGTCTTTCCCAGCATGCACTGACCTCCCCTCTCTGTTGGGTAAGTTACAGTCTGTCAGTGCCATCTGCTCCCTGTACCCCCTGCCGCCAAATTACAACACTAGCAGGAGCTGCACGATCCAACACACCGACCTCAAAGTTCAGCAGCCTCTGATTATTTCAAGTAAATAAACCCCAGCAATTACAAATGTGCGTCAGATACTGGGCAAGCAATCAATGAATATTTTCTCTAAAGTGTGGGATGTTTTCATACCTGGCACGAACAAGCAAAATTCATCTTTGTACAGCACTAAATAAAGTTATAAACAGAGAAAATGTACTCACTTCGCACCCACTGAATACATTTAACTCAGAATTGTCCTCAGATAAAACCTAACTGCTGCTGCAATCACACTGTTAGCCTGTTGTTGGCAAGTGTCTTTACATAACATATCAATCACACGTACAGAAATGCACCCCTCTCATCTTTTTGGAGAGGACAACGCGTGGGAGAGGGAGTAGGCGAAACGGAGAGAGATTAGCGATGAGGGGAGGGGAGGGAGAAGGGGGGGTTAAACTACCGTGCATGAGATGTCAGTGAAGAGAGGAGCGCTGTAAGAGGAAAAAGTAGGCAATGGAGAGTAGGAGGAAGAGGAGGAGGAGGATGGGAGGGAGGCAGACCTACAAAAGAGATTGATTACAGGAGAACAGAGGCGGCCAACTAGGCAACAGCAAATGTGTCAGACAGAAGAGAGGGGAAAAAAACAAAACATGATTGTAAATAAACACTCACTTGTGAGGAATACAGTCAGAGCGTTTCTCGTCTCATAGAGACTGAAATCTGATATGACAGAACATGCAGAGGGAAAATTGAGGGAAATGAAGTGGAGAAGCATGCGGAGCAGTAATACTGTCTGGGCAAGCTGTGACAACCCATTAAACACCGCTGTCCAAACATAATACAAGCAGACATTCAAAGCTGCTTGTAATGACAGCATAAATTTACTTGACATAACCCAGCGGACACCCAACCCTTCACACATTTGTTAGAGTCGGGCTCCGGAGTTTTGATCAGCGCACAGAGGCCGGTGAGTGACGCAGCTCAAACAGAGACAGACAGCCGTGGAGGTCTTATCAAAAACCAGAACCCGGTTTATTTAAAAGATGTCTTGATTCTATGTCATTACATACATCAGACTACTTTAGTTTGGTGCCAACTGCCAGTATCTTTTAAAAAAAATATATACAAAAAGATTAAAAAGTAAAAATAAGTAAAATAGCAATGCATCATTTCAGATAAAAGATTAAAAGGAAACACAGAAATAAGACAAAACAACAGACGACAGATCAGTTTCTGAGGCGAGCTCGTCGGGATGTGCGGGCGATGGGTGTCGTCACTTTAGGGGTCTCACTCTCCGCCATTACAGCATCTGATGAAAAGAAATTAAAGATTAGAAGTAGATAAAGCAAGACAAGTCATGGACTCTAAGATGTGTCAAAAAAAGGCCACTGAAAAAATGTGCCAAGGAAAAGTGTTCAGTCTGACAATCTTAAAAGAAAGTATTTCAGTGAATCATAATCTAATTATGTCACCTTATCTACCTTTATGCTGACATTATCTTTGGTCATTTGTAGATAGATTTATTTCTTTCAAATCCATCCCCTCAATCCTCAGGATTAGTGCTGCTGCAATGCACAGCTCACTTTTAAGAGAAACTGAGGTGCAACAGTCCTAAATCATCTTATGATGCCTTGTGTGGTTTCAGCTCAGTGCTTCAAACACTCTAAACTTTGTTGCATTGATCCAAACTATATTACTGACTTCTGCTGAAATACTGAAGTAAATTCTATACATTATATCAACAGCTGAACTATTTTGATAATTAATTGTTTTGAGATTTTCAAGCAAAAATGCAACACATTCCCTCGTTCCAGCTTCTAACATGAGAATAAACTGCTTTTCTTCGTCCTGCGATAGTGAACTGAACATCTTTGGGTTTTGGACAGTTGGTCGGACAAAAACAAACAATTTGAAGACGCTTAAGAAAATTGTGATGGGCATTTTTCGCCATTTTCTGGCATTTTCTAGGCCATACAACTAATGGAGAATCGTCATTTTAATAATAAAATAAATGTATTTTTTATATTATATACAAAATATGTTGCATAAGAGACAGATTGAGGAAACTCGTGTTAAATTCTAAACAACACAATCAATTGTAAAAAGTTAGATTGTAACGTGAAGGCAGAAGAACCCTTAAAAGCGATTTTCACTTGAGATGGTTGTGATGTTGAATTAATACAGTGGCTTACCCTCTTCATCCTCCTCTTCATCACTGCTGAAGGTGATCACAGGTTTCTTGGACTTGCGAGATTTCTGAGGCGTCACAAAACTGTCATCGCCACGGCTAGAAACTGATGGCTTTGCTTGACCTACAAGAAAAACAGGAAAATGTTTTTTAGTGACAAATTAAATCAACATTTGTTCTGCACACACATTTGCACACAACGCAAATACTGACCTCTCTTTGCTTTTGAACGGCCTCTGGTGGGCAGAGGGGTACGCATGACCGTCTTCTCAGAGGGTCCTCCCTCGTTCTGGTTCTCCTCATCCATCTCAGGACTTTCTACATTCTCCAGCCCCCGTGTGTGAACCGCAGTCAGCCTCTTTTCAAACTCCTCTACCTGGGCCTGGGGAAACAAAAAGTTACCGCCAGTAAAAACACAGATTACATCAAAATAAAAAACATCTACTTGGCAATGGAGATGTATGTAACACCTTGAACTGGGGTTTGGCCCCCCGACGGAGCTTGGCAGTGATGGAGAGCAGAGGCTGGTAGACTCCAGGCTCCGTTAACTTATCGCTGTAACACTCCCAGCACTCCTGCAGCCTCTTAAAACCACGTTCACACATGGACAGCAGAGACAGAGACATGGCCAGGTCGCACCACTGACGCTCCGTCCTGAGGAGAGAGGCAGAATGAGAGTCACAGGGATTAGGGACTAAACCCGATTAGAAACTATGTGAAATGCATAGAAATTCTAGATCCTCAACAAAAAAGCTCATTACTCATGAAAATGGCTTTGCCCTGGCATTTGGACCAAATCTCATTTTCTAGGAACCTCTTATATCTAAATTCACTTTGCCATTGTGTAATATAAAATGTCCTTCCTTCGAGTATGGATGAAGCATGAGTCAGACCGAAGCCTGGCCAGGCCAATTGTTCCATCTACGTTCCTCAACCACATGTTTCCATGACAAAGTGAGTGAATAAGATGTCAGAGTGAGGGTGATAGGTGAACTGAACTGTGAACTCGCTTTAATTGTCGATCTCTCTTCGAACACTGAAAACGCCCACTAATTACTCATTCATCCACCCCTGCATGTTGCACAAATGAAATACTGCAGGACAATCTCAGAAATGAGCAGGGAACAAAGAAAGAAAGAAAAAAAAACCCCCACAAAAGATGCAGGTCAGAGATGTGAAAATGAGAAAAAAAAGGGAGGTGGAGATTTACTCACTTGGCAGTCCTAAAGCGCTGACACAGTTTCTCTACCAGAGACTCGGTCTGCCTTTCTTTGGTGATGTAGGAGAATAGCTGTCTGAAAACACACAAACCAGCTTCTAAACAAAGCTCTCAAAATAGCCATACTGTCAAATGTCAAATATCCTTAAACAAATCACGATTCGTCCCGGTCCTCCTCCTTCGAGTCCTGCTCAGTATGCACAAATGGGACTAGACACACCCTGAAAAGCCATGCAACTCACTTCATGATGGTATTGAAGTCCTCCGAGGTCATGCCTCTTTCTGGGTCGGACAGGCGACTGATGATGTCTGGGAGCAGGTTGTAGATGGCATTGTCCTGATGGGTAACACCAAGAACAGCGTTAAAAACTGTCCAAATTATTCAGGCTCAATTAGGGGTCTGGATGTGTGTGAGAGTGCGAGTGTGTACCTTGGAGGCCAGCTCGTTGAAGAAGTTCAGGGCCAGGCTTGTAATGTGAGGCTCAGGGTCAATTAGCAGCACGGCCACCTCGCTGACTTGACCTTTGACCTTGAGCACATCCTTAAGCACCAACTGAGTAAGAACTGTCACAGCTGTCTGCCTCACTGAAGGAACCTCGTCACTGAGCCTAGAGAAGAAGAGGAGGTGAAATTACTGGCTAGTTCATTTTCTACCTCTTCAGTAACAAGACAGAGTCTACAGCCATGCTAATGGCTGTATGAGGCTATACATTGGCACAGTGGTCCTTTGAGCTAAATATTAACGTCAGCATGCTAACATGCTCACAATGACAATGTTAAAATGCTGATGCTAAGAAGGTATAAAGTTTACCATATTCACTTACGTATTTTAGCGCATTAGCATACTGACATTTGCTTATTATCACCAGAGGCGGTTTAGAAAGGAGACGGCTCAACTCATTTCCTTCGTATCGGTGTCATGTGAGTTTTGCCACTGCCCCGCCCCTTTAGGAGACGAGTGACAGGTCCCAAGTCTATTCACTCCAAAGGGAGAAGTGAACGTGAGCACAGATTATGACCGATTCTTTTCGTCCCGTAGTCACTGAAGTAAATATTGGACCAATTTTTCACAAGCCACATTTTTCCAGATGGACAAATCAGGAGAAAATTAACTTTGTTCAAGACCCGTCTCTGTCTCAGCAACACTCTCTCACAAGATCTGGCAACACAGCCATCACTTGTCGCTGCTGGTGCTGAACCGGCGCTGAACCGGCGCTGAATTAAACGTGCGTTTCTTTGCTTAATGACATTATCGTTTTTATGTAACTTTTTGGAGGGGGGGGGGGGGGGGGCGAAAGAAGAGAATATTAGACAGATAAAACAAGCGGCAAAATAGCGACTACGCCCATTTAGGAGACAGGAAGTGTATACCATATTATACCATTGGCGCAGCTTGTAACGCATCATCTTCTGTTATGGAGTATCTTTGTTATCACTAAATAAAGTACATCTGAGGCTGAAATGTTGCAGTTATTTGGTTACAAACCAAAGTATCAGACAAATTTAAAATCTGACATGATGGCTCAAGATTAATGTTTTTTGTCCTATTTTTCCTCACTGATATGAAGTGGGCGAGGCTCAGTCAATGTTGCAGAGAAATACTAGAGATTTGAAACCAAGTTGTATGGGGTTTAAGAGATCACCAAAGTCATTACATTTCATCATGAGGGGAACATGGATATCAGTCATTTCACACAAAACCACATGTGAAGGTATATTGTTATACGAGTCAAGGGTCAGCAAAGTCATTAGGATACGTCCTCTGGGAAACATGAATGTCTCTACAAAATTTTGGGCCAATCTATCCAGTAGATGTTGAAATATTTCACTGGTTAAGTGACATTTTGGACCTGCTGGTGGCGCTAGAGGAAAAGTCAGGCAATGACCAAACTCTGTTCCAGCCTCTGGGCACCATGAACGTCTGTATAAAATTTAAAGGAAATACATTAAATCATTGTTGAGATATTTCAGTCTGGACCAAAGTGGTGGACCGACAGACGGACATTGCCAGTCCTAGAGCCACACTGACAACGTAACTAAAAACGTTGGTGGAGGTAAAAAATAAAAAGAATTCTTGCCACCTGTGCATTTGTATTTTCCTAGTCAATTAAGCTTTCTGTACAGACTGGGTTATTAGGCAGAATGTTACTGAATCCGAACAACTGTCACAGCCTCGGCTGAATACAATGGGATTGGACAGGCTGTGGAAGGGCAATCGGATAGCATTCTGAGACCCATTTAGACTTACCCTCACCCAAAACCACAGAACAAAAGAAACTCATTAACCATTTCTCATTTATGCCAAAGAGCAGGACTCCTGGCAGAGGAACAGACACTTGTAAGCGCCTGCGTTGGCATGTGGAAGTGCCATGTACAACTGTAATGAACAGGGTAATTAATTCTTAATGCGCTTATCAGGAGGCTCCAGGGCAGCAGCCTTGAGAACAGTGGAGGTGTTGGTGTGTGGGAGACAATTAGGAAACACTATGAAATGCTTATCAGGTAGAAAACACAAGAGCAATGACACATTAAAAAAAAAGAAAGAACAATGTTTTACACGTCTGAAACACCTCAATGAGAGCATTATCAACCATTATAATTAAAACCACACTTCAAACGGAGCAACTTCAGCCTCCAAGTTGGCTACAGGGAAACTGTGCAACTTTATGCAGGAGAAACAGACAGAAACCATAAAGTGTACCTACAAGCGTAAACCCTTGTAGAACCTTTGACCAAAATTATTCCCTTCTGCTCACCAAACCGCTCTGTATAATTACAGCACACTAGCCATTGGTTCTAGTCACAATCTGTAACACACTAGTAATTAAGCTGTTCGTTGTCTAAAAGTGCCCTTGTCTCAGGCGGACTAAGACTCCACCCCAGTTCACCAGTTGGAGGTGGGTTTTCTACTAGTCACGAAGCTCTGGCCGGTTCCCATGGCAACCACAGAGGTCAGATATCAGAGTTGCCAACACAGATCATCTCAAAGTTTGTCCCCCCCCCCCCCCCACAACCATTAAAAAGTTGTGATGGAAAGAGTAAACTTTTCCCATCATGTGGCTCAGTGGAGCACTGTGACAGCTGCAACACTTCAGTGGCTGAGAGGAACAACAACACTGAGACGTCGTGGTGGTGGGATCCAGATGAAGATGGAAGAAGTGTACAAGAGGCTGACATGAAACGTCATTTACAGTACACCCACTCGTGGGTTGCCATTTATGATATCAGGTGGCAAAAACAAATCTACAGATATGATCATAATGTGAATCTAATTGGAAGAGAGTCAATTAGTGTGTGTGTGTGTGTGGGGGGGGGGGGGGGGTGATGAGCATGAGCTGCTACTGTGACAAATGTTATATTACTGGGCTGATTTAATCAAATGTCATTACGTTACCTGGCATAGAGATTCTGTGTCCAGGGCTCCAAAATGTTTGGAAAACGGACAGTGAGGTCTCCCAGGGCTATTACGGCATTTGCCCGGACCACAGGAAAAGCAGAGCGCTCCAGCACCGTAAACATGAGACGGATGTTTTCTTCACACGCAGATGGGCTGACATAAGGGATAAAGACATCACAGCATTAAAGTTATCCCAATAATTCAGGTCAGTCCATCTCGAGTTAAGATTTCTGAAGAAATGTCATATGTAGGGCTGCAACTAACAAATATTTTCATTAATCTGCAATTAAGCAATTTATTGTTTGTTACTGTTATCTAACATTTATGTGCTTTTTGCACGTCACAGTTTCCCAAAACCCACATTAAAATTGCTGCATTTGTGCGACCCACAGCACAAAACCCACAGATATGTTTAACATCATAGAGGACTGAGGACACCAGCTAAGTTTTTGGCAGTTCTGCGTAGTATTGGACTTAATTTATTGATTATCAAAATAGCTGTAGATTAAAAATGAGCATAATGTTGAATCAGCCCCTCTCTAAAACAGTCTCAACAAAAACTGAACATTACAACCTTCATGAAGTGAGGATTAATTACAGGACTGTTGTGTCCCTAATAAAGTGGCAACTGAGTGTATGTGTGGAGAACATGGGAATATGCAATGTGTTTACCTTATCATCATGTACTGAGAGAGTGCCAGACAGGCAGCAGTGGTGAGCTGTGGGTGGGAATAGCGTCCTGGGGAGCTGCACACTCTCACCAGCAGGGGAAGGAATGCACATAGCATGTTCTCCTCTAAACAGACAGAGACACTGTATTATCAAAATCTATGTGAACAACTGATGTAGTGGACAGTGAGCAGTGGGTTTTGAATGTAGCTTAATATGGGGGAGACAAGAGGTTTTCATTACCAGCCAGTAATTCAGTCTCGCAGATCTTTCTGATGAGTTCAGCCTCCGTATCTTCAGCAGAGGCACCAATCAACCCCAGCTCCTCCTCCATAACACTGTCATTAGCCACTTGCTGTTGGAAAAACATTAAAGCTTTACTCTCCCCAACATATTTCTAGAAAACATCATGAGAGCTTTCTAGCTCGTAGCACACTGCTAATGGCTCAGTCAGATCAGATTTTGCTTCCCATTCATTTCTATGCCGAACCAGGCAAGACACATTTGCTTCAGTTCGCAAATTGACCCGCCTCTTTCACTTCACACAGTTCAGTCTGATTGAGCTCTTCAGTGTCCAGCCAGTTTCATAGAGAGGGGGTGGGCCTGAGCTCTCATTCAGGAAATATTGTTGATCTGCATTTTGTTTTATAACTGCAGGCGAAATAACACAAGCAGCAGAGAAGAAGGGATGCTGTTGGGCTGCAGTGACTGCAAAGACAGTAAAATGTTTGATATGACTTGAGGTGGCTACAACAGATTCCAAGTTTTCACAGGAGAAAAAATATAATTTCAAATCATTCAAGCGGCATTTGGCATGGACCACCACTAAAAACCTCTGGTCGAGGCAGGGTATACCACGCAGCAGTGACATTCTAGGTTTGAGTCCAACCTATAAATTTCATTTTATGCCACTCTGCCTCTTTCTGTCTCTCTACTCATCTATGGGAAAAAAATAATAATAAAAACTAATTAAGGAAACATTTATCTTCCTGTTCCCTGATGGGTAGAACAATTATGAGCCATCACTCATCTGACTGTCACTAAAATAAATCTTGTCAAGCCATACTGCTCACTCTGAGACACTTGTTTTGGCTTCATTGCAACATTAAAGTATCTAAAGTACTTTTGTAGTGCCTGATCAGACTCCGGTAACTACAGTATGAACTGAAACAAGACTGCGACCAATGATTATTTTCATGATTCATTTACATAAAATAGTGAAAAATAAAACAAAGTTTTCCAGAGCCTAAGGTGACATTCAAATTGTTGTCCAACCAACAGTCTAAAACCAAAGATTCAGTTAATAGAAAAGCAGCAAATCCTCACATTAGAGAAGATGAACCATCGCATGTAAACGGTTTATTGATTGCCAAAAAGAGTAGTCTGTCAATTGACTAATCAATAGCTAATAGCTCTACACTGAATACTGTTTCTCAGATGATAGTCTAATGACTGTATGACATTTACTTTCTGAATTTATCAAATTCACATTTACGTCAACAAAATTAAAATGACTTCAAATGTATTTGTGAACAATCACAATTCTATCTCCGCTTTAGCTACTTATGTACTACTTAATTTCAAGGGCATTGCACTGGATTGTTTTATACACCTGTACAGCATGTACATTTTAAAAGACATTTAACCAAGATCAGGTCATTCCTTTCATCTGCAGATCTAGAAAAGGTCATCCATGCCTTTATCCCCTCCAGACTTGACTATTGCAACACACTTTATTCTTGTATCAGCAAGCGAAACATCCAAAGACCGCAACTTCACTGCTTATCTGTGAGTTTCAGAATTTATTTTAAAATTTCACAGCTCATTTTTAAAGTCTGCTTGAATTGTCAGGCTCATGCCTGTATCTTTGATCTGCTAACTCCCCCTGAGCCTGATCGCTGCTTGAGATCCTCCAGCAGGTCCCTACTAATGGTTCCAAAATCTCGACTTGCCATTAAAAGGTGGCCGGGCCTTTTGCTGTCCGGGCCCCTCAGCTGTTGAACTCCCTGTCTGGCGATTGCTCTTTTAAATCTCTTCTTAAAACTCACTTTTATCTTACGTATTTTAGCTTGTTTAATAGCTCATGTTTTGAGTCTTATTTGCTTTACTTCTAAAGCACATTTATTTGTATTGCACCTTTCAAAACAAAGTTACAAAGTTATTATATACAAGCCTCATTACCTTAGCTTTGCTAGATGGGCCCTTTTCCTTCTCCTCCCTCTCCTCCGTCTCTCCTCTCCTCCTCCGGAGCTCAGCGCTCACACTGCGCTCAAGGTGAGACACCTGCCAGAAAGCCACGCAGCCACACAGAGCCAACAGCTGGGCCAGACACACACAGTTTACTGCAGAGAGAAAGATACATGTGATTAAGAGTATATTGAGAAAGCAAGGAGCTCTGGGACAGGTTACACTGTGTCAATGTAGACAGACACAATGGGAATCACCTTGTTCGCCTTGCTCATTGGACTCTTGAGATCCATCTTGCATTTGACCAGCATCCTTGTTGACTTCGCCACCTTCTGCAATCTGATCTAGTAAGAGGCGAGCGCTGCGCTGGAGCAGCCGGGAGCACAGCTGGTCAGGGGATTCGGCCAGGAAGTAGATGAGACGGACAGCCTGTTCCATGAAGCTCTGCCAGTAAGGGTCTTCCATCACAACACCTGGGGAAAGTACCAACAGACGTAGTCAGAGGAAGAAACCAAGAGTGGTGAAGACTAAGATGAACAAACTGAAAATACTCCTCAACAAAAGGGCATATTTGTCTGCATTTACCTTCAGCGATGGCCTGTGTGAGGCAGGTGAAGAGCTGATGGTCCTGGGGCAGTCTGAATGGAGCGCCTTTTGATTGCTAGAAATAATGCAGTTAACATTGTGTTGAAGTCTTCAGTTTGCTTGTTTCCCTGCTGGTATGTGTGTGTATGTCACTGTTCCAGGTCTGCCGCGTTTGGTGCCCACTTATTTATAAAAATACATGTCTTTGTTCCTTGATGGAACATTATAAAAAGGCAAAGCTCAAAATTAACATTATGGTTAAATCTCTACTCATAGAAGGGAAGATTTCTGACCTACTGACTCAATCAACAGGCAAGAAAGGCTTTGAAGCAAACTATGGTTTATGACTTCTTACCCTGACATGGTCAGTGATGCTGCAGATGGTGATAACCGAGTCTCTGGCCAGAAGAAAGTCTTCAGTCACTTTTTCTCCCAGAGCCACGGAACAAAGAGTGTCCAGATTACTGAGGACCACCTCCCTCTCTGCCCTGTTGGATTCACATACATACAAAAGACATTTTTTACAAACAGGCTTAAAGTATATATTTTATACTCCCAAATGATCATGTGATTGTGCATAGTGAAGTAATAATCTCTGCCCTACATCACCCACACCCCTGTGTGCTGGCCTTGCCAGTGCTAGGCTGCTGCCCAGATAATGCGTGTAGGAGGACGGGTTAGGAGAAGCACATAAGATTTAATAGGTTATGAATGTTGCCGGCTGGATGAAGAGAGGCAGCAGTGTGGGTGGACTGCAGATAGTCTCTTTACTCTCTCACTCGCTCACTCACTTTTCCCTCCAGCAGTGGCTGTCTTTGAGGTAGATTGAGGGGGAACACTAAAATATATATTCAGTGAAATGCACTGGCAAGGAGCCTAGTTATATGGTCGTGACTTTGATTACAATGAAGAGGAGCAGAGGCTGAGCTTGTATTCTGACTAATGAGGATTTGCTGAATGTCAAGTAGCTGAGGCAGGACCAAAAATATAAAGGCAAGTGCCTTTATGCAGTGAGGAATATCACAGATTTTACATTACTTTTTTTTCGTCAACTCAAATTTAACACAAAACTATAAATATGAAGTTTACTTTTTTTCTACCAATAGATGAAACAGAGTCCTGTTCAATTCAATATACAACAGGGAATGAGGCCTGTTCTGAGTGAACAGTTTACACCTGTTTTAAACTGCAATTTGTATCTCGATACGAAAAAGTTCATGTCTGCGCAAAGGATGACAAGTATGGTTGCAAATGTTGAAATGATCAAATCATGTCAGTGTTTACTTCTTTCTTTGAAGATCACTATTTATATTTCCACATTATTTGGGATTATTGCAACTTCCACCTGCCTGTGCAAATTGGATAAAACTGAGTTTATTCCTTCTCAGCTCTGCTGTGTTTCATGAGTGGCATGCATCACACCCATAGCGTTCAGAACAAATTATACTCAGATTTTCGATAGTCAGCCACATGTAAATGCAATTTACCATGTTGTGAGAAAGGACTGCTCAGTGTTGAAGACATCATGACTTTGTCTGAAATTTGCCACACAACTCAGCAGAACTCCACTTAAATCTGTTCTCACTAGTCAACACACATCTCCTTCATCCATAGTAAACAAGTCATAAGTATGCACAGCAGCAGCAAGCACTACTGTAACAAAAACAGAGTTGTTTATGTGGCCTTTTACAAAAATGGAAAATAAATACAGGCTGTAGAGCATCATGTCATAATTATGCTACAACTTGTCATATTTGTTTTGGTCGACATCTCCACCTACTCTACTGCACTGCGTAGTGTGTGCAAAATGAGATCAGATCACAACGTGAACAGAATGAGAAAGTAATTAAACACAAGCTGTGATGGGACTGATCAGTGTCTAAATGCCTGGTGGAAATCAGGACTTTATGTCCCTCAGATGATTTAGGAGTACACTACGACTGACTGAATTTCACATTTCCCCGGTGTAAACACAAAACGAAAATGCACGCATGCACTGTGACCACTTATCCAGCTACTCCTTATGTTACTCTACACAGTCAGAGTAGGTGGAGCTGAGTCACTTTGGCCTGCTCCTTTAGAGCAGAGTAGCACATTCTTTCAGCCACTCAAAGGCAACAGAAGTTAAAATCTCTCATTGAATAAACTTGGATGATTACTTTTCTTCATCATGGCATAAGACATTTGTTCCTTAGGAGCATACTGAAACTGGCCTATGTCTTACCGTGCAGCCATGCCCAGCAGTAACACTGCAGCTCGCCTGTGTAAGCCAGAAGTTTCTCGTTTGCCAGTAAACCTCTCCCACAAGACCTGCACTACAGTGGACTGGAGGTTGCTGCTACTGCTGAAGAACTCCTGCACCTGAAGAAACCACCAGAAACATGTTTGGATGGTTACAACAAAAAAGGTATTTAAATCCAAAATACAGTACAGCCAACCAGTAACAAAAACATATACAATAACCGAGTTACTCACTATTTCCTCAAGACATTGGATTGTTCCCAGAGATGCATCCACCATGAGCTCGGAGAGACTGTCCACAAGAGTGTGGGCTTTCATCCTAATGAAACATGAGACTACTTTAAGAACACAAAACACACCTTTTCAAATGTTTTCAGGTTTGCTTATGTCACCATGACATTTACAAGTTATCTTAACTATGCACACATACACACTCCTCTTCTCTAATAACCAATCTTTTAGTTACTAATGTTAAACAGGACACCAGGCGGCCCAACACTATTGTAATCCTCAAGAGACTTCAGCAACTGACTAAATCAGAACCCCAACAGTCAAAATTATATTACAATAAACGTACAATTAGCTGTAACCACATTAAATTGTCACATCACATTCAACACCCTGAGGATAGACAGGATGTGCACTTGTTTAATAAGTTGGGACGCTTCATATTGTCATGTATGTGTGAAGCAGTTTTACAGACCTGATGGTGTCTCCCTGAGGGTTCAGATACAGGCGCCTGTAGGCCTGAACCACAGCATCTTTAATGGCAGCGTCAGTTGACCAGACCAGAGGCAACATCTTCCTCACCCCACTGACAGAGTTGGCAACACTGAACTCGCATACAGTCACACAAAACTGCACAGCCTCCTGAACAACTAAAACCAAAAACTTCAGTTGTCAGATGTGAAAATATTTATATTTCTTTACTGAAAATGAATTCATAAAAGCATATTGAAATGCACACATTTGAACTCTGGTGAGTATTGCTTTTTACCTGAAGTGGTTTTCCAGTAGAGCATGGAGTTAATGACAGAGATTGCTCTCTCCACTTGTAAGGCGAAGGTTTCCGTGTCTCTCAGGTACTGCACCAACATCTCCTGCTTCTTCAGCTCCCCTTCCTCCCCCTCCTTCTCTCCCTCTTTCTGTGGGGTCGGTGGCAAGTTCTGGCTGAGCTCAGAGGCGTCCTCGTCAGAGCCTGAGGAAAACATCAGGGACAGTATAATGTTAAGTACGTTGGGATTAAAAAGCCTTCATACAAGAATTCAAGCAATAAACCATTTTTCCATTGCTGCTTGATTACTCAACACTTCCTGCAGCTCCTGTACAGTAATTAAGTTAAATCTATTCTCTATGTTGTGAGGCTTTTAGTGTGTGTAAGGCACAGAAGTGTTCAATTTACATTAAAAGCATAGCAAGAAATAAGCCATCACATTCTGATTGCCTTTTCACACCAGTCTTTTTTTGCTACTTTAGGTAGCACATGAAAATGAAGACATCAATGACAAGACTTGTTCAACTCAATACTTATGCAACTGCCTCAGTAATTGTGATTTACAGTTGTCCCTGCCTGAACTGCTGGATGCCAAAACAGTCATAACACAAAGGCTAAAATCTGAAAAGGGCATTTCACATGTCCAATTTCACATTTTCCAATGGATGTGAAACAAGTTGCTCATTTCTATTGTATAATTAGAGTAACGTTTTTTGCGACTCAACGTGTGCATCTGCCATAACTGTAAAACTGCAGCATAGTGTTGGTGGAATGAATGAGACGGATGCTTTGAGAAGCGTAGACTTCTATGCTCTAAATATAGCCTTGACTTACACTCTTGTAAAAGGCAAATATTATAGACTAGTCAGTTTTAATTAATTGACCCTGGAAGAAGTGTTCAATCTTGTCTCTATTAAGACTCACATCAGAAAGCACTTCTGATAAGTACCTCTGAATAGAAATGGGTCACGTGAACTGAGTGCAGGTTTTACCTTTGAATATCAGAGCCAGTGTGTACATTAAAGTCTCAGGGGTGAGAGTGGACAGAGAGGCAAATATCTCAGATTCAGGGAAGCAGCTGTGGGCTTTTATACAAAGACGGACAGCATTCCTGTAGAGAAGGATGACAAAATAAAGTCCACATATAAAATTGTTGGCAAATTGACAGTGCGGGATGAAAAAAATAATCTTTCAGGTAGTGACACTTTATTCAACTTTTGCTCAGACCAACACTGGTGATTAGTGTCACCTGTATTTGTTGACACGGAGGTACTGAGCAATCTTCACTGCAGTTGCTCTGTCGTCTTCTTCCTCCTTGTCTTCCTCCACATCCCTGTCGTCCTCCTCCTGCTCCTTCTCTGTTTCACTTGTGGGCTCCAGCTCTGTCCTGACAGTGACGAGCAGCTCGGGCTCCATGGCGGCCCATAGCTCTGATGCTTTAATCACAGCCACTGCCAGGAGGGAGAGGGAAAACATTTTTTAAACCAATATGGATGACTCAGATTAGAGCTGCATGGAAGGTTTCAGAAGAACAGCTGACAGAAAAAGATAAAATAAATTAATGAATTAATAGTAGTAAGAAACAGTAAGACAACTGCTCATGTGGTTAAAAATCTAGGTTGTAATGCTGTGCTCCAACATGCCACCATTTGATCATGTTTTGTAATGTTTTCCTGGTGTGCCAGGAGTCTGTTGTGTTAAATACATTAGGTTGTGTTCTTTCTAAAGCTAATAGAGAACAAAAATGAAGGGATTTCCGACAGTGGCTGGAAAGCCTGGTTGAAGCTTCATTAACCAGTTATAAATCTTCCTACCCACCTTGAAAAATGTAAACACATCATAGCCCTAATGTTGAAATGCCCTAATTAATGCTGCATTTCAGTGTTGGAAATAACCAATAACAATGTTAACAACATTTTTACTAACAGTGTAAGATGCTTGAAAGTTATGTATGAATTTTGAGACTACTTTTTAGTACAAAGACCTGGAGTTCAAATGAGTTTCTGAACTTGGCCCTCAGATTACCAAAGAAGCAACTCATGGCTGACTGAACAGTGAGAAGAGAGCTGGGTGAACTCCTTGCCTTACACATGTACACGAACACACACACTACCAAACACACACACACACTGTCTGCTTCATCCCCATGTTTACTCTACTGTAACTTTAAAGGAATAATTTGGGGTCAAGCCAAATCACTGTAGGCAGGCCCTTACAGCAGAGCAGGAATGCTCCTCTGCACTGCCAAGATTACCTGCCAGTCAAGGCAAGAAGAACCCAACTCTCGTTCAGTTAGCTCGTATTCGCCTTGGTCTCATCACTGGGCAAAATTTGATTGTGCATTTTGAAAGATGACATGGTTCATCCCTCACCTGGTGCTTTTCCCTCCAGTTTCTCTTTCATCTCTCTGAGTTTAGCGGTCTCTTTCTCCAGCGGTTTCTTCAGATCTGCACTGCTCAGCTGAAAGAAATAAGAACATGTTCCAATGAGATTGTGGAATCTGGAAAAAATGTCTGCTACTTTGGGTCTAGATTATGTTGCTTTTAGTTACCTTGCAGCTATAGGGGTTGTGTGCGATGAAAGCTGCCAACAGCTGGATGGCACTCTTCACCACATTTATAGATTTGTCCATCAGTCGTCCCACAGCAAGCTCCATCACCTCACTGTACCTACACAGGGGTAGTGCCTAAACACAAAGACAGTTTTTATTACCAAGGGAAACTTTGATAATATGCATTTACAGGTACATTATAAGTCAATAAAAACATACTTTGCAGTTGACGATGCGTGTGTAGACCTGCAACACACGTGCTCTGACATGGGAATGTGTGTCATGGAGATGTTCTTGCAGTGTGTCAAAGAAGCGGTCACGGCCAGCTTTACCAGACTCATCTAGTCCATCACCACACAGGACACGCACGAGGATCTCTCCCAGCACCTCGCACACAGCAACACGCATTGCATGGCTCTGGAAAAAAGGGGGAAATAGGGAATAAGTATCTAATCTTGTTCTTGTGTCAGTAAAATAATATTTTAGTTCCTACAACAAAGATGGACTCTGAGGACTTATGTATTGTGGCATTTCATAGCAAATCCTGCAAGGATAACAGAACGTGCACATGGGCATTAGAGCTACATGAGCAAATAAAATAAAACCTTGAGTATAAACACATAACTTTATGTTCAGATGAGTTTCTGAACTCTGCCCTCAGATTACCAAAGAAGCAACTCATTGCTAACTGAACAGCAAAGAGAGCTGGGTGAACTCCTTGCCTCTTACACATGCACACACACAGACACACTGAAACACAACACACTGTCAGCTTCATCCCGGCAATTACTCCACTGTGACTTTAGAGGAATAATTTGGGTCGAGCAAAGTCACTGTAGGCAGGCCCTTACAGCAGAGCAGGAATGCTCCTCTGCACTGCCAAGATTACCTGCCAGTCAAGGCAAGAAGAACCCAACTCTCATTCAGGTAGCTCGTATTCGCCTTGGTCTCATCACTGGGCAAAACGTGAACTGAACAGGAAGAAAAATAACCTTACACTATGTGTGGTGGAAGGGACATTTCTCTGAAGAATCAAAGAGTTTGTGCTTCTTTTTTTTTTTAACAGCTTATTGCATCAGTAAGGTACCACATTTTGGTTAAGACAACACTCATCAAGTCCTTTATGAGCCGTGGAGTGATGCATTGTGGCATTGTTAACGCAAAACTTGCAGGAAAAAGTGACAACTTGCACCTGAGTAAGAGAATGTCTTGCACAAATAAAATAGAAATTTGTACTTGAGCACTGACGCATAACTTTTTGCTCTTCAAGTACCTTTGAGAGTGACTTCATAGTAAACCTAAACTCATATTTAAAATGGTATTGGATGCTGGGAAGTCCCTGCCTTGTGTGAAATTATTGTGACTAGCGGTCTGTTACCCCGTGAAGCAGAAAACATTGTAGGAAAAAAAAGTTTCTGCTTCTCTTTTGTGCCATCTTTTTTTAATATGTGTTGACATTACTACATAAGCCAATCACAACCCGGGATAATGACAGGGCCTTAACAACAGTAAATGAAATTTATGAACCCGACAGCCCAGTCCTCCCCAAACTGGCGAAACTACATAAAACTCAACACAGAAAGTCTTGAAAGCACAAAGAGCAGTGATTTGTGGGGATTGGAAATGTCCCAAGTCAACCAAGCTGTGTGTGCTCTTATAGGGACTCTGCATGAGCAGCACTGTTGCTCTCACAGAAAGGCCACCATAGTGACAGTTACTCCTTTACATTATCACGTAAACTTTTATGCCAGATCAATGTCACAGCAAGCTTCTATCAATTCAAAGGGCGCCATTTCTGCCCCCATTCAGGACTGTAAATTAATAATTCAATGTCAGCAGGATGAACAAGTGTGTAGTACCTCTCCTTCCAGGTGTGTGATGAGCACACTAATGTTGGGGATCATTAATTCAGGCACCAGGGCACCGAGTTCCGAAAGGAAGGAAGCAAAAGCTTTGACCCCTGATCCCTCTCTAGCAAGCTCCTCACTTGATTTCTGACCAATCTCCCTAGAAGAATGGGAAAAATAACAAGGCATGAACTTATATCCAAACATAAATTGCAGCCAAAGAATCAGGACTACTTGCTGAAAACTTAATATGCACACATATTATGGCTACTGACCTTATCACTTCTCCTATAATAGCCCTGATTCCATATTCTGTGCTCCACACAGACACTGCCTGGGCAAACACAGATGATAACTGCTCGAAGTGTTGCAGCAACTGGATCACCTTTACACTTGCACCTGTAAGAGTTTAAAGAGAGCAGACACTCAAATCAAAATGTTACTGCAACCCCAAATCAAATGTATGCTGATTAACAGGAGGTCTTGTAATGCTGCTTTTTGCTTTCAATACGTGGCCTTCTTGAAACTGACACTGATGTACTTCCTCAGTTATAAATCTTGCTCACAGGTTCAGCATGTGACTGAGAGACTAACCCAGGAGGTGATTGTACTTCTTGATTTGCACACCCAGTAGGTGAATTACACAGTCTCTGGTGGGTTTGCTCTTGACATGGCCGATGGTTGGGTTCTCAAGTAGTTTATAGCAGCAGCAGGTCACACAGCTACAAGAAGAAAGGGACAGAACAAAGAATAAAAAGTTTGATCATATTGTGTGGCGCAACCTACATGAAAAGCAACTTGAAGCCCAGATCAAATGCTACAGTATAAAGTTCTATATACATTAGAAAATTTAGCAGAGCTACACAGGCACCATGTTTGTGAGGGTTCTTGAAGCAAACCATTAAAAAAACTGTTTTATTTGTGATCTTTTGATAAAAGCTTAAGTATTGAGAGTGGGTACTGACATGACAACCAAAACTTTGGTTTGGTGTGACATTATTAATGGAAAAGATCATTTTTCATTTAAGCTCCAATTAAGTCTACAATGTTATCAATGCTGGGCAGAGATCCAAAGAAGAATGTGGGAAATTACACCAAGTAACTGAATTAAGACAGCTAAGCCTGATATCATACTCTTGAGTACCTGATGAACTCTTCCTCCACCAGGGAGAGGCTCCAGAGGGAACGGATATCCAACTGGAGGAGCTGGACAAGGGCCTGCAGCACCTTCTCTCTCTCAGAATCCCACTGCAGTAGTCCTTCTCCACCAGCTTTGCCTTTTTTACCACCCTGTGCAAGACAGACACAACCTGATATATTCAACTGGCTAAACTTAATAGAAAATGGACTCTGTAATTAAACATACAATACATGCCCTCAGATTACCAAAGAGTAGTTCATATGAGCCAAACCAACTATTTTTGACACTATAGCCTCTTGCCAGCTGATACATATACATTCAAACAACACACACACACACACACAAAGAAACATCCCCACATTGTTTGACATCTCCTACCTGTCCCACCATCCCATTGCTCTTGGGTGGCAGAGGTTGTAGAAGGTGACAAGTTAACTGTGGATGGGCCCTTACAGCAGTGCAATAAAACTCCACCACACTACCAAGACTACCCATCTAACAGCAGGCTAGAGAACACAATGTCTTGGTTTGACTGGATCATAAAACTTGTCATGTGGGCGTTTAAAAATTGTTAAAACAAACTGTCTTAGCCATTAACAAACCATTCTCAGCTATGTCTCTTGTAAGCATACCTTTCCAGGTGCCGTGATAATACTCTGTCTATAGGAGTCACTCTCAAGGGTCTCTGTGAGTTTGCAGAGTAGGTAGACACTCATTTTGACTGCGTTAAGTTTCTCCTTGCGTTCCGCAGCTGAGACGGAGGTGGAGACGAGAAGCGCCGGCAGGGAGGCAGCCAGGCCACTCACCACTGAAAGGAGAAAAAAAAAATCAGACAATGCGTGATCAACCCAGTATACAAAAGTAGTATTTTTATTTTTATCAATTTAAACATAAAAAAGGCCTAACCTTGTATTAGTAATTCCAGAGTATCCTCTTTCACACCCAGCTCCACCGAGTTGCAGTGCCTTAAAAAGGAAACACGGTAGCTTTGTACTCACAGTTCTTAATAGCAAAAAACTACAGCAAGCTATAGATGATCAATACTTACTGTAGCACGCTGTAGCCTGTGTCAAAGTGTTCCAATATACACAGAGGCCCCTGGCTTCTCAATGCTGCCTTGAATTCTGTGTGAAAAAGAGACAAAGAGACAAATCCTCAGTCACAAACAAGACATCCCAAATGAAAATGTCTGACAGAACAGCTAAAGAACGTATACAAGTCAACTACTTACTATTGAGATAAGATGGCAGATGTTTTGGGGGCACCACATCCTGGACGACGTACTGGTTGATTCCCCCAGTCTTCACCAGGTCACCAACGCACACAGGCACAAAAAAGTCCCACGACATCCCTGCGTCAAGAAAACCCCCCCACAAGAAAATTAGTTTATTCGCAGTGTTAACTTACCTATTTAGTTGGCATTGTAAGTATCGTTGCCGTGTACGTTAGCATACTTCGCTATGGAAATAACGTTAGTTATCAGTTCTTAACGCTAGCGGAGAAGCTACAATGCACGAGTTAACAGCATTAACCTGTTAACTAACGGTAGTCGGTATGTCTGATTTAGGGACACTTAACAGGTCTATTAACCAAACAGTACAGCTTTGTTGTTGTGAATTAAGCTAGCCAGACAAACAACAACTAGCTACTGCAGGCTAACTAGCTAGGCTAGCGTTAACTGTGTAGCTGAACTTGTTGGCTGTAACGTTATTACTTCAACAAAACAACAGCTGCCAAACATGGCCAACAACTGTTTTACTAACTTAGAAACATAATCCTCACCTGTAATGCCTGCGGTCCCGTCAGCCACAATTTCGACCTCTGAGGACAAAGGTGTTGTCTGCTCTATCCAGCGTCTGTAAGCGGTTTGAATCCACTCACTTTCAAATTTATTTGCACATCGCGCCAAAGCAATGAACGCTGACGTCACACGCATGCGCCTTGGTTACCAGGGAGTTCCACACAACACTACCACCTTCTGGAAAACGCTGAACACTGCAGCACGGCCAAGGTAACGATAAACACAGAGACAAAGACAAGTTTTTTGAGGTAGTAGCTGTATTCAAATGATTGACAACACAAGCACCCCCTCTCCCCTGTACCAATGTTTCAGCTACAGAAATGACAATACTTTTCACGAAATGTCTTACTTTCTATACAGCACTCAATCAAATGTTAAAATTAAATGGTTTAACTCACTACCACAGATGACTAATACTGTCAGGATGCAGCATTTGTCTTCATACTCTTTTGCCCTCTTGTTATACTTAAAACATAAAACTAGTGTTCCAAGGCTAAGCACAAGAAACTAACCATACAATAACGCAAAAAAGTATCCATGGGCAAACTGTTTTCAGAGAAAATACTTAAAACGTTGTAGTTGTACATGTGAATACAGTATAAAGTATTGTGACAAGTTAGAACTGTTAAACCATTAGGGGCAGTTGTAGTGTTTATTATTCACTCATAAAACAAAATGTAAAAAAAAAAAAAAAAAGTCACAATAAGAGCACCAAAGGTAACTAAAAAAAAAGAAAGTATTGTTAACCATTTAAAAAAAAAAAATCAATATTTAAATACATTTGTAACCACTTGACTCCTTCACACACACTGCATCAGATCCAGGCAAATTACGTAAACCAAAAGAAAAAGCACCAAATGTTAAGGAAGATGAGAAACAAAAATTCTAGTAACTAATGAAGAAATATTCTTCTCATTTTTCATCTCATCAGTGTCCACGTTTTGTTCCAGGAAAACCAGGCGTTTTTATTTTCTCTTTCTGTCTTGAGAGCATCGTGGACAATACCTGCATGTTATAGATAAAAAACCCCAGCAAAAACATTTAGTTGACTGACTTGAATGAGTAACAATTCACACTTTTATTGATTGCAGATATTGAAAATAGGATAATCCATTACAGCCTCCATTTCAGATACTGGGTTTCTTACCATTTGCCTCTTGGTTTGGTTGTCAGGCCCACGCATGCAAAATGGAACCACTCAATGGAGCACTGGAGAAAAGACAAAAAACGATAATGTGCTGTTAAGTATTCTTGCAAATGGTGCACTTAGTCCAGACAAAACCATTCAGAACATATGATCAAAAGCAAAATCAATCTTTTCAAATAGAGACCTCACATACAGTATGTGTAGTGAGGCATCTGCTAATTAATCACTCGCTCTGTCATCTGTGACCTTATCCACAGAGGAAGAGGCATGAGACTGCAGGACTCCTAAACCTCTTAATTTGTGGTTAGCATCTAGGAAATATATGTAATGGAGAGGGCATACATGTACTCTCTATGTAGCTGATTATTGACATATAACATTATTAAAACTTCTATTTCTTATCATTATACTTATAATCTTCTTAATTCAGGCCTGTGCCCTGACGGTACCTTGCTGTTGACCTTTGTAATACTTGAATGGTATTTAATCAAATAAAATCATAAGTCACAGTAAAGGACCCATGAAATTAATAAATACGTTTTCTTTTCTTTTTTTTATATATGCGAAATGTCACAAAAAGGCAAAATTACAACCTTTCCTCTTCCTGTAACATGTCATTGCTCTTGAGATATGTACACTGTATATATAAATATATATATAAGGCGATGCAACTACCACAAACAGATACAGAATCCACACGGTACAAAACTATCTAGAACACCATTAATAAATAATTAATCTGTTTTGATAACAATCACTATAATAATCACAATTGTATCTAATAATTGTTTTTACTATGTAATTGTCATTTGTATTTAATTACATACTTCTTTGTAGGCACTTTTATCTGGTGGCTTCTGTACTTGTATTTGCAATGAGCACTACGTTGTGAGGTCGTTTATCCCTATTCCTTTTTCTTTTTTTCTTCAGTTTCAGTTCACAACATCACCAATATCTCTAACAACTTTTCCACTTTGTCGTCCTTCACCTCTTCTGTAAATGCAACTGATACTACTACAAAAGAGAGTAAAGAGCAATGCCAGTGTCCTTTTTGTGGTGTTTACCCACCTACTTTTAAATTCTCAAATCAAATCCCTCACAATATTAAGTCACACCCCAACATCTTGTATAATGTAAAAATAAGTAAAAAGATGTGGGAAAATTACAATAAAAAAAGTACTGACTGACGCCTGACTGAGACTGAAAGGGGGCCATGAAACAAAACTCACATCAGTGTTGTCACAGCCGATCATCTCGCCGTAAGAGACCTGATGGCACAGACAGTAGGTGGGTTCGTTGGGGTCCACTGGCATGTCCAGCACATCAGATGGGTGAACATTCCCAAAGTTGGTGGTAGGGCTGTTGAATTCTCCTCTGATGATGGGAGGGAAAGTATTGCGAGTGAGAATGGGAGTGTGATCATAAAACAAACTAAAAATTATTGACTTCAAACATGAAAAGCAACACTTGGCCATCACAAGCTGGAAAGTAGATACGTACGGCTGAAGGAGTTTGACTTTCTTCTGTGCACTCTTGGGACTGCCATCTTCATCTGAACTCTTCACTTTAGACCTTGTTTTAGCCGTCTTCTTTTCCTTCTGTCTGGACTCAGCTGGAATTACACAACCACTTTAATATTCCACTATGTTCGGTTTTGGTTGGTCATCGGTGCAAGAAAATAAAATATATTAAGCAAATATAAATGACACACACCTTTCTTCCCCTTACTGGAGGTGGAATCATAGTCCGTGCTCTCGATCTGCTTTTCCTTCAGGTCAGCTTCAAACCGAGCCAGGTCTGTATCAAGACGCCTGATGTGTTTGTCGACCTGTAGAAAATAGAACTTCAGCGGACTGATTGCGGTGCATATTTCATGTACATTCAGCACAGTGGGTCTATTTTTCCCCCGAGTTTTCCCACTCACTTACCTACAGATGTATGTAAAACATGTTAATTTCTAAGATACTAACCATCTCATAGGTCTGCATGGCCAGTTGCACCTTATCATCTCCAAACTCCTTGCATTTACTGTAAGACTGCTGAATCTGCCTCAGTATGGACAGCTTTTGCTCAGAGGAAAGAGTCCTGGCGTTGGCTGTGTACTCTTTAGCTAGAGAGTCTATCTGTCCTTTTAGATCTAAAAGAGAGACAAGGAGTAAAACTTCTAAAACAACATTGTAACTGTTAAGCCAATGTTACCAATGTGATGAAACTTCACTGTACAATTAATAAGTCTCAAATATGCAGAAAATAATGACAATATATTTAAACATTAGTAATCTGTTTTCTTGTTTAACATGCATAAAATGTTAATTTTATTTATGTCTAGCTCATGTTGAGCAACACAAGAAATAGCTAGGAGGATATTTTGTGAATTTGAACATCACTCACAATTTATTACACTAAATTTACGAAACTCAATTATTACCACATGTGCTGTTCTTTTGTGCTTACAAACTATTGGGAGGCTGATGTACTTGTATTCCACTAGAGATCATTGGTTTCCAAACTTTTTGGCTTGTGGTCCCTAAAAATTAAGTAATGTCTTCTTGTGAAAGTTGTATTTCACATGAAAATGGCAAATATTAGAGATTGAAAAAATATATATAAATCATTTGTATGACAATTGTTTTCCCTCCCTTTCTTATTCCTTTAATTATCTTGTGACCCCTCAGACTTCCCTTAACATCCGGTCCTGACCCTCAGGTTGGGAACCACTGCATAGATCATTTTGTTTAAAGAGGAGACAAAACAGTGGCGTAGTGTGCTTTAACAGGTCTCTTTTACTAGATGGAGAGCAGACGGCATGCGATTTCACATCAATTCAGGGTTAAAATCCACACCAATTACACAGTTCATTGTTCTTACCCTCTGTGCGTTGATCTAGATCCCTCATCAAATTGAAGTTTCTCTGCAACTCGAAGGGCAAGTTTTCTATGCCTGGTGTGGTGGAACGGGAAACAACAAACAGTTTAATCCCACTTTTAATGAGATCAACATGAAACACTAACGTTGATGGAGGCAGGATAGCTAGCTTAATCATATGCGCTGGAAGATGCTTCGGCTGCCATTATCGATAGCGCTTCAACTAATATTAATTAATTGCAGTAAACAGCAAGGGGCACGAGGACAAGTTACTTAGCTTGTTAGATTAATTTAAACTAGACCAGCATGGCTAGTACAGTATGTGTGCTGTAAAATCTCAAACAGCATCATTTCTTCGCTAGGTTACGTTGCCTTGTTCCAGCAAATAGACTGAGCCTAAACCCGCTGACCGTTGGGAAACGGTTAAAGCAGTCTGTCCCGCAAGCGAGTTAGTCAGGGGCTATATTACACAATGAAAGACAAAGTATAAAATGAGCTAATTATGTTGAAATATTTTCCAACATGTTTAATGCATAACACTGCTTACTGTCCAAATAATGCTCCAAATACATCCCCGCCGCCATCTTAGAAAATGTAAACAACACAGCTTCCGGTTCGAAATGGGCCAATCTGATTGGTTGTTTCTGCACTCTTGGAACACTAAAGGAATAGTTTCCAGCACAAATCCCATTCAAACTGGTGTTTATTCAAGTAAAAACTCACATTATCAATACCAGCAGGCATATCACGCCCATTTAACAAATTATAGATTGATAAAATTCACAATAAAGAAAGCTGCAGTGTATTCATTTATACATTTTAATTCAAGATATAGCTAATTATATTCTAACTAGTCAAAGTTAAGACCTTTCTTATTACATTCTGACTAATAGCAATGAACAATTTAATTGTTACAAATCACTTTTGAATATATGAAATTGTGTATTTTTTGATTTACATTTTCACTAGTCAGAACTCAAATTCAAGATACCTTCAGTGTAGTTCTGACTACTCAGTTCAATTAATGATACCAATTTGGATGTTTAAAAATGAGTTACCACTAGTCACATTTCAATTGCAGATAGGCGAAACTGGGATGATGAGTAATCAGAACTAAACTGACAAGTCAAAATACATTTCTCGATGTCTAAAATGTGATTAGAGATGGAAAAGTGAATTAGATGCTATAAGTGTTTTCCAAAGCTGACTTGAACATTTGCTCCAAGTTACCCATCAAATAACCAGATGCTCCAGGTGTACTTAACAGACAAGTAAAATTCCCACTGATGAATGATCAATCAAACAAGTTAAAAAATTTATTATGTTTCACAGATAATAGAAACTGGTGCACCCTGCAATTAAATCAACAGATAAACATAATGAATATTCTGTAATACAAATAAAAGAGGGAAGACCCAACTTAAGTGAGAGGATCGTTTATCAGTACAGTTCATTTGTACACGGGCATTACAATAATATCTTACTGACACATACAGTATCGCTGCTCTGAAATGAGCACACCAATCTGAACTCTCGTTAGCTGACCTGGGTCTGTAAGGAAGCTCTACAAAGCTCTTACGTTATCTAGTACACTTTATCACACTGTACACACCGTCACTCTTGGTCTTGTTTTTCCAACATGTGCTTCAACTTTTTGAATTTATTCTTTCCGATTCTGTTCTTTGACATCACGGGTGTTTTTCTATTTTTGCCCTGCTTTTTCTCAAATCTGCTCCCTTCCTTTTTGTCAGCCTTTGATGCTTTAGTTTCATCAGCCGTCTTCACTGTGGGCTTGTTGGCCTTTGCCCCTTTCACAGTCTCTCCATCCATCTTGGCAACCTTTGCCTTTTTTGGTCCAGCGGGTAAGTCCTGTTTGCCTTTTGACGTTTTCTTGGCTGCTGTTCCATTGGCTTGGGTTTTTTTCTTTAAGCCGCCTGCCTTGCCGGGGACAATCTTCTTTGTCTTGTCACTTTTGGATGGTTTCTCTTTGGGAGAGTCTGTAACAACTGTCGCCTCAGGAGCATCTGCGTTTTCTTCCTCTACATAAATGACAGACACAGAGGATGAGCTAATGTCAAACAGGGTGACTTATCATGATGAAAGCTGGCATGTGCTCATAAGAGAAATTGTTACCTTTTCCTGCTGGTGCAGTTGGAATTACATTGGAGAATTTCTTCAGCTTGGCCACAAAAAACCCATCCATGTTGTGGGAATGAGGGTAAAATCGTCGAGACAGCCGCAGAGAAGGATGGAATCTGCGTTCTTTGAACCTAAGAAATAGAAAAACAAATTTAGGGTTGAAGGTCAGTGTGCTTGCCTTTCAATAACTGAACCACTTGGTGAAAACACACATTGGTTATCTTATTTACCTGGTGAAGCCTTCCTTGCCAAAGTCATGTCCTGTGGGAACTAATTTGACGTTCCTTTTCTTTAAAGCGTAGTCCACCACCCATTCATTCTCCTCCACCTGGTGTAATACATATATCAATACTTGATCAATACTAAAGCCTTTCTGCTGAATATTTCAGACCCTACTCACAAATAACATGTAAACCTAAGAATGAATTAAGAAGACATGCAACAAAACTAAATTTGAATTAGTTGCATGTACATTACTCGTACCATTATTGAACATGTGCAGTAGACCAGATATCCTCCTGTAGGGGACTCAGCATTGACAGAGTCGATGGCAGATAGAATCAGTTCTTTCTGCAAGTGAGCAGAGCGAAGGATGTCTGCCTCGTCCTATCAGGAAATAGGAGAGTGGAAGGGAAAAAAGTATTAAACACTATTTAAAACCAAAAGTATGTATCTATATGATTGTTTAAATGAACAGCAAATGGTGTTTTACCTTACTGGTCTTCACAGCTGGATCTTTAGCAATGACCCCTGTGCCTGAGCATGGAGCATCAAGCAGCACTCTATCAAACCCACCCATTACCTGGAGGCAACATTTTCCACAAGTCAGTACACTATATAAACCTGTAGAATAAATGTAAACCACAGAGATAATGTTCTTCTACTGATGTATGAACGTTACCTTCGGGAACTGCCTTCCATCGTAGTTGCAGACAACAGTGTTGGTGACCCCCAGACGGTGGATGTTGCCCACCACACTCTTCAATCTTTCTGCGTTGGCATCATTAGCCACGATCACGCCTGTGTTTCTCATCAGCTGAGCTAAGGGTGGAATGTTCACATATACCGTTAATTGCATTTAATTAGCAACATTCACTGGTTTTCTCTAATGTAATAATTTGATGCTTTTCTTCATCATATATGATAGTAAACAGAATATCTTTGGGTTTTGGACCGTTGTTTGGATAAAATAAGGAATTTAAATACGTCATGTTGGGCTCTGGTAAATTATAATGGCCATTTTTCAAATGTTTCTGACATTTTACAGACAAACGTTAGTTGCAGCCCTAGACAACATTACAGTTTGAAACACCACATGAAAATGACAAAGTGTTACACTTTGTGTAATTAACAGCACATCTTACCAATATAGGTGGTCTTGCCTCCTGGAGCTGAGCTCATGTCCAACACTAACTCTCCCTCCTGTGGAGAGAGCGCCATGACTGGCAGAAAACTGGAGGCTCCTTGCAGCATGTACTGACCAGACAGATACTCTGGGGTTGCACCTGTTTTAAAACATGGAAAGAATTACAGTTAAAGCTTGTGTGGCTACAGACGGCATCAGATATTGTACAATAAAGATCTTTAATCGCTCAAGTCAGAGCGCTGACATGGATGCACTGAAACTTACCTACAGGTACTGAGGAGTCATAGATGACCAAACCTACTTTAGACCATTTCCCCAGTGGATCAAGGTTCACTCCTCTGTTGATCAAGGCCTAAACGAGGAAAACACAGACCACTGAGTTCAACATACGAGCAGCATATGACACTAAACAATACCAGTCAAGTAATTTAATGAGGAGGTTCTCTTTGTGTTCAGTGGAGGTTTCTGGGTCAATGACATAATCAAAACTAGAGCCAAACATGTGTATCTTTTAATGTGGATATTCTTCTATTGAGTCAATTTACATTCATGACATAAATGTAGTTTTATTTTCTGCATTTACTCATTTGTTAAATCCTGTAAACAATTATATTACTACTTCATTTTTGCTATTTAGTGAGTTGAAACATTATGAAGCATATTATGAATTTTGACATTTGAAAATATTGTTATCTGCTATTTTATCCATCTCTCCCACCCCGAGCAGTTACCTGTGCAAGATCCCGCCTCCTTGTTTTCAGTGTGTTGGTCCGAATAGTGACGGGTCTCTGAATTTCATTGGCCTCAAGGAAATCAACCAGCTGTAAGCAAGAAAGAAAAAAAAAATAACATTCATATGTTTTCATTTAACTCAACACACAATCTCTATCAGGTCATTCATTGTATCTCTATCATTGTATGGGGGGGGGGGGGGGGGGGGGGGTAACATCATCCACCTCTGAAAGAGGGAAGAGGTCCATTAATTTCTCAATGAGGAAGACATTGTAGCTGTAGTAGGTGCAGAGATCCTTCTTCAGAAGAGAGATGTACTCTGCTCTCTCTTTCCCCTCCTCCCTTTTTGTTGAGAAATTACAAAGGACATCAATGTTGTCCTTTATTCTTTGATGGATCGTCTTCAGGTCTAGAGGCAGGACACCTAAAAATGCAGATAAGAAAAGGATTTAGACTTCTTGCAAAACAATTCAATTTGCTACTTTAAAAAGAGAGGAATCTTATTGTGGGAAAAAAAACTGTACGTCACTCACCTTCCTTCGCACTTTCCTCTGCCCCAGGTAGCCTAAACTGATCCATTTCATCTATGTTGGTTTGTACTGTGTCTTCCTCATCCATGTCAGCATCTGATTTCTTTTCGTCTTCATCATCATTCTCATCATCATCATCGCCATCGTCTTCCTCATCATCATCATCATCTTCATCACTCCCTAGACCCATGGTTTCCTTCAGCTTTTTCGCTTTCTTGGCTGCACGTTCGATGGGAAGAAGCTACAACCAAGGAAAGTGGTCATTAAATTATACCAACTATATATTTAACACATTAACCAGCCGTAAACTTTGAAAGATGGGAAGAAATTTGGAATCTCTGTAATAAAATCAGAGATTGTATGTGCACATTTCAACATCTGAATCACAATTTCAGTCAAATTTCCAGTCTTAAATACAGAAAAGACAAGAAAAAGAAAAAGGAGCTAAGAAAAAGTTATAGTAGAACCATTTCACATACTTCCTCTCCATCACTTTCTTCTTCAGCTGCTTCCTCACCACTGCCGTCATCAAGTGTACCATAGTCGTCAACCATTTCATCATCATCATCGTCGTCGTCATTATCATCATCATCACCATCATCATCATCCTCATCATCATCTTTCTCCTCTTCTTTCACTCCTAATTTAGCACCCTTCTTTCCTTGGTCTTTTCCTCCCTTCTTCGGCTGCTGCTGCTCCTCGTCTTCCTCTTCCTCCCATTGTTCATCACTGTCATCCTCACTTTCAGGTTCATCAATTTTGCGCTTCCTCTTTGCTGGTGTCAACCACTTACTATTCTCATCAGTGAATCCTTTTGAGAAAAAAAAAAAACAGACAATAAATACGATGTATTACTACTTTAACAACAACAACAGTCCAAAGACATCATTTGAAGAGACACAAACATTTTCCTTATTTTTTCTTTATATATATATATACACTGTATAATATCTGTTGCTCCCTTAAAAAGGCCACTAACCTCACCATGGAGACGGTTTTACACACAACAGATTTCAGACTCAAAAAACACCCACAGAACATCACAGCCATGTTTTCTCATTGTTGTAACATCCTTGACTTCTTAGCAGGAGCTGGATAGTAATTATCTGCACTTGTGTATTTAGAAAACATCCACCACAGACACTGATGTGGTTACCTTTCTTGGGCTGTTCCTCAGAAGCATCTTTAGGCTTTTTCAAATTCTGGACTCTTTTTGCAGCTCTGTAAAATTACAATATGAATGAGCAAGTTGTAAACGGAGTAATATTATTTCATGTCATGTTGTCAGTCGACCTCTTACCTTTTCCTGGATCTACTTGACAAACGCTTTGGTCCTGTTTCCTCTGCAAACAGGAAAGACACACTTTGATCAACAAGCCATAATGACGCAGTCAGCAAGATGAAGTGGTTGTTGTTAAACAGTATGGTATATATTTCCAGAGTGAATGTGCGTCTTTATAAATAGCTGATAATACACAATAATCACCATCATTTATGAACTTGGCCAACTCAGTCTCTGCTCCTTTCTGCTTCCTGGCTTTTTTCCCTGGCCCTCTCTTCACCTTGTTGGTGGGATCCAACTTCCGACCCATGACTCAGAGTTACACAAACACACTGAAAAGCAGAGGAAAATTACGTTTCATCTTTTCAAAGCCTGTGCAAAATGTCAGTGTTTATGAACAGAGATCACTGTTGGTGCGGTCTTTAGACCATGATATGTTGTAAAAGGACTCATTTGCCTAGAAGCAGAAAACTGCATAACTTCATAACAGGGAGGTTTGGGTGAACCACAAAATGTTATATACCTTCACATGTAACATATAAATGTACTGAACTTAAGTAAATTCCACAACCGCCCTTAAACAGTTTATTTATAGGATCATGTGGTTACGGATGAAAAGTTTCCATTCTTTGGTTAAATCTCAAGGAATCTAATTTAAATTATTGTGATTAGACAACTGTTGTAGCGAATATACAAACTGTCTAACAGCTGTTTTTCTTAACAAAGTAGTTAACCTTTAATAAACTTGTATTGAGAGTCCCATTAGGATATAAGAGCTTCCCTATAATAATTCCATAAACACAAAGACATTGGTCTTTGATAGAAGACTACAACACTCTTGAGAGTCATTCTGGGAAGCAGAAGTCTCTAAGTAATCAAAGACTGTCAAACAGTGACACTGCCAAAAACTTGAGCATTGTAGATTAAGTCAGTAAAAGGAATCTGGAAACTGATGATTGAGCTCTGGTGGAAACAGGTCTGCAGACCAACTGCATGTCAGAGGCATGTAGCCAGATTTAATCATTTGTAAAACATAAACACTTACAATGGTATCTTATTTCAGTGATAAAGAGCGAAGCCATGCACAATAGAAAACAGTCTCACACATTAATTATTCTCATTATTTTTTTGTGTACGTTCTACTAGTTTTATGGTTTTCCATATGGATTCAAAATTACATTGCTAGAAACATAGCTAAATGTTAAATTACAAGGTGTTCAAATGCTTTTACACTTACGGTTACAGAGTAATGACAGAATAAGTTGCAATAGCCAGTTACAGAACATTAGTTGACCCAACTCCGCATGTCGTGTTTTCAAGACAAGGCTAAGACCTCGGTTATTAACACTGACTGACTGAGTCTTTGCTAAATGTGATCAGCAACAATTCTTGACATACTCACCGATTAATCTGTTCCTTTTTGACCCAACGTCTGATTGCACGGTGTAAGATAAAATGTCCACACGTGAACTTTCCTTCAACACGTTGTAGAAGAACATCCGGCGCACATAAGTGACGGAGTGATTGTGGCGACCACGCGCGCGCACACACACAAAGACAGTTGAGACACCGTTTTAAAATATAAAATAACTAATAGTCAAACTTAATTACATCACCTAAAATGTAGTTAGCTACATTAAAAGGCGCAGAGTAAGCACTTACTAGGCACCCGCTCGTGAACGCGCACTTTTGCCGTGACGAACACATTCTGCGACAGTCCATCTGAAGGCATCATGGCGGCTCCTAATGGGAAGAAGCGTGGTCTTGAACATTTGGACGAATATGAACCAAAACCAGCCAAACACCTCCGCAGCCTGCACGATCGTATGGCAGAGAGGAGACTAGTTGTTATTCTGGAGGGGGCTTCGTTAGAAACAGTGAAGGTAACGCGTCAGGGTTGTGTTTGTGCGTTGTTGTGATGCAGCCCCTACCAGCTACAAGTGGAAGTGTCATCAGTAACCATACCTTTTAAATTGGGGCAACTGATACAATAAGTGAATTTATAGCCAATCCGTTTTGCATGTTTTGTATTCCCCAGGTCGGAAAAACCTTTGAGCTGTTAAACTGTGACCAGCACAAAAGTATGATCGTCAAAAGTGGAAGGAATCCGGGACATATAAGACCAGATATCACACATCAGGTAAGGACTCATCTCAGAGTAGTGTATACAACTGCATTCTCCATTTATGTCTGAAATGAGCGATTTAATTTCAATTAATTATTTGAATTAAATCTGACATTTGAGCAGAGATTCAGAGGTTTGGAATGAGGCTTGTCAGCGTCCTCCTGTAACCTCATGGAAGAAACCTAAAATGTAGAACCTGATGGATATATTGGCATTATGGCCGATTTTAGTTTATCACAGATACTCTGGTGTTGGCATATATCAGACTAACATTTGCAAGACATAGCAGTAGTGCACTTGTGTGGTATTATAAAAACTGTGTCACCAGTACATAGTTTGCCCACCAGAGAGCACTGACACGTTTATTTAATAACACAATTCAAGGGGTCCTCATTAAAAGTTTGTTTATCCTATTTGTTTGTCTTAAAAAATGTCCGTCATTAGTGTTTTAAAAAAAAAAAAACTAAACTAACTACATATAGAAAGCCTCAAAAGGCCAGTGTTGTTTGGCCTTATTTTTCACTGAATAAGTTAAAGGAAGTTAATCTAGCAAAAGTAAACTAATTACATCAAGCATGTCTGAAAATTAATTACAGGTGCATCTGCTTATTATACTGAATCTTTTATGTCTGTGTATTGTGTCTACAAGTAAGTATTTTTTCCGTATGTAAAGTTCTTCAAGACATGCCTGTGATAAAGAGCTGTATCTATGACTGTTCTCTTTTTATCAGAGTCTGCTCATGTTGATGGACAGTCCCCTGAACAGGGCAGGCCTGTTGCAGGTTTACATCCACACAGAGAAAAACGCCTTAATAGAGATCAACCCACAGACCCGCATCCCAAGAACCTTCACTCGCTTCTGTGGCCTTATGGGTAAACTGCCATTGTTGAATGCTTTCTGTATATTAACTACATATATGTTGAGTTGATCTTTGTGTAGGCAAAGTACAAATCTCCTGATCATTCTTCTTCTTCTATCTTAGTTCAGCTGCTGCACAAGCTGAGTGTCAGGGCTGCTGATGGTCCTCAGAGGCTTCTAAAGATGATTAAAAACCCAGTGTCTGACCACCTGCCTCCCGGCTGTCCACGCATTGCCACCTCCTTCTCTTCTGGAGAGGCTGTCTGCCCCCGGTCCTTGGTGCCAGAGGGACCAGCTGCAGTGGTGATTGGAGCATTTGCACATGGAGCGGTGAGAAATGGCTCTAGATGTTGGCTGATTCACGGCTTTAAGCGTCAAATATCTGACTTATCTCTTTGTCTTCATCAGGTGAATGTGGACTACACAGAGAAGACTGTGTCCATCAGTAACTACCCGCTCTCTGCAGCACTGACCTGTGCCAAGATGTGCTCTGCCTTCGAGGAAGTGTGGGGTGTCCTGTGACAAACAGTCAGTGAACTACTGATGGTGACCAGGCAGAGACCGTAGAGTACATGGACATGTTTTAATGGACTAGGAATGGATATAACAGAAACGTTGGGCCCAAAGTCCATTTCACCAGTGATGCCGTGTGGACTACAGACATGTTCCCTGTTATACACTGCATGTGTATACTTGTATGATGGTGTTTGGCCACCATGTGGAATATACCCAGTGTTCCCTTTTCATGTAGAAGCATGACTACTATTTTATACCATTATCAACTGCACCAATTACTGAGTTTTGGATTATCAGTCATTACAGTTACAATAAAATATATGATTAAATAATGAGTGATTTTGTTTCATATAGACTGAGAAAAGCTCACAGAAGGAAATGAGATGCACAGTGGAGACAAAATATTACAAGATAAGCTCATGGATTTCCCTGAGAACATGGAACATAAGGGTAAAATGAAAATACATTTTTAACACAGCTGATAAATACATCAAATTAATACAAACAATTTCAGGATGGTAGAATTTTGAGTTTATTTCTGTTCACCATGAGTTACTCTAAATGCTGATTTTAATGGTAGTAAGCTCTTCTCCTGGCAACCCGCCGTTGCCGTTTTGTTTTAGGAAGCGTCTGTCTTGGTGGCTGTCTTTTCCTGGAAGATTTATACGCATGTCTGTTTTGCTTTGGTCGACGTGTCCAAGCCCTTTGAGCCTTCCTTGGTGCCTTTCGAACCCATGCAGCTCGGTTTGTTGCAGATCTGCCTTTCTTCCCTCCTGGCTTTGGCGACTTTCTTCTTGCTTTTGGTGTCTTCCTTCTTGGTTTGTGGGATTTGGCTGCTGCTCTGCGAGTCTCGCCTGCTAGTTTGTGTGACTTGCCTTTTGGTTTGGGAGTCTTTCTGGCTTGTCTCTGTGACTTTTCTGCTCCTTTGGGGGATTTGCTGGCTGTTTTGCTCTGCTTCAGATCTCCTTTTGGTTTTGGGGATTTCACACTGCTTGTCCTTACTCGCTTTGTGTCTGTCTGTTTCTGATTTTTCTAGAAAATAAAGGATTGAAAATTACAGGTAATTTTGGATCATTGTTGACAAGAAAAAACCTGTTGTCTCTCACTTTTACATTGAAATGTAAAGGTCAAGTGAACACTGCATCACATGAGGAAGAAAATTGCTGCTGCTCTTAATGGCTTGAAATTTAAGTTCCACTTTTGGCCTCATACCAATAAACTATATGTCGAACATGTACAGAGCAATTTTCTGCCCTACTGTTTGTCATCCAGTGTTGTATAAATTTACAGGAAAATATGTTACCAAATGATGTAGGCAAAAGTTATTTTACCTTATTGTTGAGTCTGAATGATACATTTCTTGTAGTTCGTACAAGTGTGTCATTGTTAACCAGCCTGTTGGTCACCATGTTCACCCGTCTGCTGTTTTTAGTGACATCGTAGCCTCCAGCAGCCAGCGTCTGCTTGAGCTCTGCCATAGAGATGCCACCTCTGTGTTTGCACTGGGAAACGACACTGAGGATGAGCTCAGAGACGGGAGGTGAGGTGGGCTTTGCCGTGTTTGTCTTGGGTGCATTCTCATCCTTAGTTTGAATCTGATGCTTGAAAAGGCGAACAGGAGTCTCTGAGAGACCAACAGAGACAAGAGAAGGTTGTGTGTCATGTCATAAAATACACTAAATTAAACGGAGGATATAGGAAAACAGAGTGTGTATCTTTTTCCAAGGACCTAATTAAAATAAAGATTATTATGATAGGATAAATATAAACCTAGTTCTATATAAATTTAATCATAGTACAGGCAGGGCTATCATTAAGGACACTGAGGTCATTATTTTTTTGCCGTTCCTCTTTTATTTTATTTTGTAGTAACGTGTGTGGGTTGGCAGCATCATTTGGGAGTTTACACACATGCTGAGTATTTCACAAGTGGATTCCAGTATTTTTAGTCCACACATATGGGCATCAGCCCCCCCATCTAGTTCACCACAATGCTTTTTAAAAAGAAAAAAAAAACTCTTGATGGCAACTTTAAGTGCCTTTAAGTTTAAATATTGCTGTGACTAGCTAGCTAAGGTTGGCTAACTGCTAGCTAAAGGTACTGTAGCAGTTAGCTAACTGTTACTCACTTGGCAGAGAAATCTTTCCCTTTACTGTGGACTCTTCCTGGTTCTGGATGGCTCGTTTCAATAGTCGGCCCAATCGCTTGGCTCCTGCTTTTCCAAGACCTTTCCCAGTCGGAGTTTTAGTAGGTCGCCCTATTTGTTTTATCACCTTCAGATTTGTATTTTCTCTTGCTTTAATGTTGACATTAGCATTTTCCTGTGCGCCCCTCTGCGAGGCTTTCTTGGCTTTGGCTTTCCTCTGCATTTTAGCTGCTAGCCTATTTCATATTTCAGAAAGAAATCTAAAAACTACACAGCTGATTGCTGGAAAAGTTTGGCCTGGCCATGGCCTGATTTTCAAATGGTAATTTTGTGATTTGTTTTTGAAAAATAACAATTCTTTAGTTGCTGTGTAACTGCTGGACAAAACTAAACAACTAGGAGCTAATTTATAACTAATCTGTGTTACCATGGCAGTACATAAAGTGAAACTGAACATTAAGTTAAAATTGTTTTTCAAATGTTTATTTTATATGCACAAATACATAACAATTGCTTGTGCAATCTATGGAAATACAAACATATCTTAACAATAACTACTGATACAAAAAAATGTCAGTGTTTTCTTGGCTTGTACATACTGTAGGTACTCCTCCATAAATATCTGTTATATATACTATCTTTATTCTAACAACAGTTTGCCAATATCCAGAGTGTGCTTAATTTCTACAGCACCAAGTCGATAGATAATCCATAATAATTAATAACTACAAAAACAAAACCCACTGGTCTTCAGAGGAGTGTATTCAGCATGTTGGTAAAGAATGCTGCAGGGTTTTATTGGGGCACTGTACGCTTGTAGGACACAGGTCAGATTTGGCACAAATGACTGTAATCAAGAAGGAGGGCTCCAAGGGCATGAATTCACGGTATGGGTCTTTGTCACAGTTAACCTGGAAAAGAATAGATTGAAAGACATGGGACCAGTAGTGGAGAGGAAAGGAGGAAATACAAATGGAAACCTAACAATAGAAGCATAGTACCTGAGAAAAAGAAGTGAGAAACAGACGATTGTATGACAGTCCTGAGATGGAAGTGTCACTCGGATGGTTCTTTAGACTCTGATGATAGGCCTGAGGAACAAAATGTGGATGTATGAGCTTAATGTTGTCGTGCACTCAGAGACTGAAGCCTGAAGATGGCTGCTTACCTGCAATGCTATCTGCAGTGCAGAATACTGCACCCACGCCTCCTGCTGCTGCGCTGCTGAGAGAGAAAACGCTCCGCCTCGGCCTGCTTTTTCGGTCACCGTGAGGTAGTGAGCCCACACGCATTCCCCCACAGCATGCACCGTCTCACTCTGAGAGAAAACTACACCACAACAGAGAGATTGATATGATATTGCATTAATCAATCTGTTTGCGGAGTGTAGAGAAGGCAGTTTTGATGACTAAAAAACTGTATTATTAATGTAATTTACTATGAATGTAAACATGATGTTAAACACAATTGTTCAGGTGGAGGACAAATGTGAGCTTCTCTTACTGTCAGGCAGAAGCAGGTGGAGGATATCTTTGGCGATAAGGAAACCTATTACACCATAATTCATTGCCCTGTAATGTAGGAATAAATGAAACAAAGTGTGTACTATAATGTTCAATAATAAGTCTAATATGAAAAACCATAAGAGTGCTTTTCAGTGTATTATTCCTTACCTAGGACAGGTTGGATGGAAGAGATGAGGGACAAACATTCCCATGGGAAAGAGGAGCTCATTACCCAGGAGAAATGGTGTGACAGACAGACTAAAAGAAACCAAGAAAAGATTAAATGCATCAAAAACTCAAAACATTCATCTTCATCTTCTCAAAGAATAGAGGCAGACACTTACATATCAGCCGCCTCAGTCAGCTCAGTCAAGAGTTGACTGCGTCTCTTTTGCCACAAGGACAGTAGCTGGACATAGTTGGAGAAGAAGCTATGTGTGCTGACTGTCACCTGGAATCATACAGGTTGTAGAGTCAGTGGTGTTCCTTGTTTTCTGCTGTACTGCTCTTAGCAGTCGCAATTTAAGACCAGATCCATAAAAAGTTAAATGAGTTTATGTGGGTTTTACTAGGGTTAAACTCAATGGGAAGGTTTCATTCGAAAATAAAGAGGTTAACATCTTTATACCCTCCTTGGCCACTTCTGGTACACCAGAAACACTTCTTAATACAATGCAGTCCAGTTCAACACCTCAATAATAAACAGATATTTAAATGAATACCTCTCTGGCTCTGTTGCATTACATTTTGCAGGTGTACCTAATAAAGTGGACACCTAATCTTTTAGAGCCAATAGAGGTTTGTAATGTACCTTGGAAAAACGCAGGTCAAGCTCAGCATCACCAGAGATCTCTTTTGTAGTCCAAAGTCTCGGGATTAAAGACTGAACCTGGAGGAAGACAGGCCTTATTTAATATTAGAACACCAACAAAATGCAGTTTCAAAAACACAAGTACAATAGCTATTCTTGCCTTGCATATTACCTTTTTCATGACAAGCTGGAGAGACTTCTTATCTGTCCACTTCAGTTCATGTAATTTGGACTTGAAGGAGGAAAATATATTTTGAATAATCTTCTCTGCCTGTTGAACAATAGAAAATCTTAAATACACTTCATATCAGCCCCATAAAGTCAATTGCTGCTTAATTCATTATGTCCCAAATCACTATGATGGCTACTCACCTCTCTGTGTGCTGTCCTTTCACTGAGAAGGTCCAGAAGAACTAAGTCAAATCCTCTCTCAGTCTCTAACACGCAGTGTCTCCAGCGAGGGGCAACCTGGTGAAGAGGTCCATAATGAAGATATGACTCAACAAACCAACTCATAGGTGTCATCTTTTTAAAAGAAGTACAGAAGGCTACGTCTACGTCGACTCACCCCCTCAGTGTTACCCAGAGCCACAGACAAATTCTTCGCTGTTTCAGAAAATCTGGAGTCTAGAGCAGGCATCAGGGTGTGCAGCAGATTGAGGACCATGTAAGTATGAAGGGGGGCGCTGAGTGGAATCAAATATGGCAGCACAAGGTCACAAAAGAAAAAATGAAACATCTATGCATATTTGAATGTGAGTTTTTTTTGTGTCACTTACAGTACCTGGTGCTCAGCTCATGCTTGTTTAGCCATTTTACTATGATGCGGGACATTTGGACAATGTAGGGTAAGTTATGCAGAAGGACATAATCATCTTCGACGAGGGGCAGAGGATGGAAAGCGGCCTGCAGGCAGCCCAACCAATCAATGGCAGGGGCCTGGCTCTGTTGGCATATTTACATAAAGAAAATCAATTATTACAGCAGACTCAGAGTGTGTGTGTGTGTGTGTGTGTGTGTGTGTGTGTGTGTGTGTGTGTGTGTAGCGACACATCATCCTCCTCCGGTACCTGTAGCTCTTTGATGGTCATGCGCTGATAGAGCTGTCCTTTTGACAGGCGATAGTGCAGAGGTGCAGCAGCCACAGCGAGCTCAGAGGACAGAGAGATGAAAGTGCCCACGTGCATCATGCTGCTGCTGGACGGGGCCCCCAACAGGTCCAGGTACCTCTGACATGATGCCAAGAAGGGACGTAGCGTCTGAATGAAAAGAGACAGGAGAATGATAATGGAATGCATTAGTGGGATGGATGAGTATTGTTGTGTTCATTAAAAGATATTTCTTCAATCAATAGGGATCTGGCTAAGTCCTCAACCTGAGTTTTAGCTTGAGACTTCTGTGTCTTGCTGTTCCATTCAATCGGGATCAACAGATCTGGCTGATCAATCTGTTGACAAAGAGGAGACTTGAGTTAAAGCAATAACCTACTTTTCTGTGGCAGCGCTCCCACAAGCATGTTAGGACTTACAAATAATGCTAATAGATACTGGCCTGTATGTATCTTTTGGTCGTCCCGCGGGCAATCTCGTTTGGGTCTTTGCCCACATAGAGGTTGAAGAATGGAAAGGTGGCGTAGTCTCTCATCAGCAGGCTCAGGGTGGAGTTGAGATCAGTCTGATTCCACTGGCCTGACACTGCCCAGCCCCCCAGCTGCATACAGACAGAGATTAAACATAAAAAAAGGGATTAGCAGAAGTAAGAGAGTGGGCCGCAGATGTTAAAATGAACACAGCAACTTTAAACATGTTTCCTTTACAAATAATGCATCTCCGATCTGAGACAATCAGCATCAAATATGTGAAATTCTGGTTCTAAGTACTTTTGTCAAAACAGGAAAAACTCAACAAAGTTGTTTTAATCAAAACCATACCTCACGGTGGTGCTAAAGGAAGAGTCAGAGCATCACCAAAGAAAGGCTTCATCATCTAGGAACCATGAATGAGCCATGCTGCTGAAAATCCTGCTATGTTAGTGGTAGGATGCATCATTTCTGTTTCTTGCAAACTCTGATGAGTGTTGCCTGAGTTACCGTGTATAATGGACAAATGAATTCCCTATAACCTATAAATGGTGATAAGGAAACATTGCATTTGACAACCTTTCTTTTGGGATTCAACAGCCAAAGGCGCATAAGTATCTCACTTTCTGGATGAGTGTGAGGAAGGGCTCTGCTCCAGCAGTCTCTATGGAGTTGGTGTCCAAACAAGAACGGTAGAATCTTTTGGCCTTCTGCACTGCTGTACTACCCGGTCTGTCGTTTGATTCTGACAGACACATCAAGAAAAACACAATTCAGACAGTAAACTGACATATGATGTACTCTCCTATACAGAAATACTATTGGATAAAGCAATACAATGCAGAGTGGTGGACTTGGTTGCAGACTCCTACCCAAAATCTCCACCAGATACTGCAGCAGCACAGTTTTTCTCTCCAGTATTTTCTCCTCTCTCAGCCCTCTGTCTTCTTTCTCTTTACTTTGTCCTCTCCTCTTTGGCCACATGGCCCTTTCCCTCTGGTTCTGTGGATGTCCAGGGATGCCCTGACCTCTTTGTCTCCCCCCACTGTCTGGTGAAAGTCTGTCAGATCCACATGTATACAAGAAGTAATCACAGGGCTGCGTGAAGGGATCAGCAGACATGGACAGACGGGCCGAGGCCCGCTGACAGGCTGGGGAGAGACATGGAGTCTCTACAGGAAAGGGTGAGAGAAGAGTTAGACAAAATGCTAAATTCTGAATTCATTGTGTCATGTTGTTGCGTATTTCTCTGGAGGCCTACCAGTGCCTGCCTGGTTATTGGTCCTGTGTTGAAGATGCTGATGCATATAGTAAATTATTCCCAGAATGGCAGCACATAAGGAGAACCCCAAGAGGAGGAGAAGCAGCCTTCGATGGTTTATCCACACTGGCTTTGCTTGGTGCTGGTGCTCGGGGTTAGACTCTGACAGCTGTAGCTCAGGCTGGAGCTGGGTTTGTTGGTCGGTCTCGGAGGGATCTCGGGTGGGGAGTGGCAGCTGAAACAGAGGTGGAGGCTGAAGCCGCCTCTCAGGTTTTGGCTGTGACGATGGCTGGACTGATAGCTGAGGCTGGAAGTGAGCAAGAAGAAGAATTTATCTGGGTCAACTGAAATACTATAACATCTTTGGAAATATGTTTATTTTATGTAGTTGCTCCAATCATTTTTTCTAACAGAAGAAATGTATAAATATACATGATTTGATGTTGACAATCCTGAATACAAGCCCAGTGCAGATGTTGCAGAGAATGATGTAGCCCACTGTTTTCAACCTTTATATCTGAGCAATGTTTTACCAAACAGTGACGTTCCCTTCCCTGGAGGTTTCATTTTAATTAACGTCAAGACTTGAGAAAAGCCAGAAAAATTAAGCCAATTTTTGTGTGGCTGAGTGTTTTTAATTAATCATCTGGCGTCGCCTTAGATTTGTCTTGCAACCCCATTGGAGCATCCAGATCCCCAGGTTGGGAGCCACTGGTGTAATATATATATACCATCACGCAAACATCATGATTGATAAGCCACATAAAAAGTGTTATTAAACATTTGAGGACATGAGTGTGCTCATCAACACATCCATTCTTAACATCTTGAGTAATTTCCACTGCTCTGCACAAGAGGCCTCTTCATATTTCCTCAAAGAACCACTGGGGAATTTCTGTTCTCACTACTTTCTCACAGAAACAAACACTGCTGGCGTGTGAGAGCCCACTCATTTCAGAAACTAAATGTTACCATCAGACATCATCAAGTGCTGCCACATGAGATGAGAGTCATTACAAAGTGGATATTCATGTATTTCAAGTTTTAATCAGAGAAATCATACTAGCTTAAACTGTAGACTCCACTGATGAATCATTTACTTTTCTATTATTACTTTACAGTTCAGTAAAACCATACTGCATGTTATTATCACTCTTACTGACCAGCATGTCTATGTACAACATGTGTTCTGTCTTACTTCTGCCATACTAGTTACTAGAAAATGCTGATAAAAACAATCTCAGTTCGTATTTTGGCGTCCAACATTGTAGGCAACAGAGTGTGGCCACATTGCAGATTTCACCAAACCACACATAATTTGAATAATATAATTTGCCAGGAACATAGATGGCTCGGCACTCACATTAGCCTCATTACCATGTGAATGTAGTAAACACAGCTTCATAACAACATGGTCAACTTCTTGTTTTTGGAAAGGATCCTACCTCAAGCTCTATTGGAGTTTCACTCATTCTTAGTATATGGATGTCTTGCTTTGTGTTTCTCCAGTGTGTTGCATCCTCTGTGTTTTACATTTGATGTTTCACATGTGCTCCCTCCTCCTGCTGTCCCTCCGTCTGTCTCAGCTCTCTATCTCTTTTCATCACTCACTTCTCTTCTCATCTGACACTGATAAAAACTAACTCTGCAGACTACGTCTTACTCTCCCCTCCAGAACCCAGATAATCAAGCATGGACTGGTTCTACTGTGGGACCTGCATGTGGATGTTTTGTGGTCTGTGGACCTGGGAAACTTTTGTTTCCACTGTCCCACCTGTCTGCAGTGTCAAGGTCTTGAGAACAGAAGGCTGGGACTGGTAAGTTAAGGCCAACAAATTTTGCGTGTACATTGTTACGTTGCATTGAATGAGGGCAAGCACTTCCTGGAAAGTAAACACTCTTAGATGCACACGCACACATGTCCGCTGTCTGTCGTCATTATCAGTGCAACACATGGCTGTTAACAACTGATAGAGCAGTTTGCGTCCTGGAGGTCATGTAACAGTGTAGCACATCATTGAGAGTTTAGGTGGACACACGTTTCGTGGATGTCACATGGAGGCCGACCAGAGAGAGAATATGGTGGCAAAAACAAATGTGACAAACTCTAAATTGTGTGCAACTTTCTGCGTACACTATTTCATGTATTGGAAGTCAAGAACTACAAAATTATACCGCTGACAGTTGAAAAATCAGACAAAAGCGTTTGGTATTTAGCATAGTATTTATTTGTTTGTTTATCTTTTGATACAGCCAAAAGGGGGAGGGGGTGGGGCTAAATAATGTTTTTAAACATATACACATTCACACATATCAAACAGGAATTTATAAAAAAGTTATATGAAAAGACAAGGCATTTGCATGTACTACAATAGGACATAACGCAACAAAAATGCCAGATAAATGCAACTGTGAAGGCATCGTCATACGTATAATATCACATAGTGATGACAAAGGCAGGGCCACAAAGGTGTAGTAGTTGGTGCAAACAGAAGACATAATACTAGAAGAAATGCCACCACCACCTACACAGATAGCATGCAATGCTGAATAACTATTGCCATGTTAGTTATTCTGGTGTTATACTGCACCAGGCTCAATGCAAGCACAAGTAACGACAGTTTTCTTATTGTGGAATGAATTTCTGTGGCTGCAAACCAGGCTCAATTCAAAAGGTACAATGGAATACAATAGCGAAGAAGGCACGTCTCCAGGTTAAAACTGAAGCCAAATAATTGTAAGCATTGAAATACAGTACAGTAAGATAAGAGTAAAATGGTACATAACCGACATGAAAAGACGAAAGTACAAAAGATGTATAATCGAAAGAATAGTGGTATTTACTGTAAGGAATAGAATAGATCAAGACCAAAAAACTGGGCTCAAACACAAAAAAGTGATAAAAAAAAAACATACATGAATGTCAAAACTTTGAATTCCATGTCACTGTTTTATTAACCTTAATCTTGCCAACAGCATTTTAAATGCACTATGTTTTAACATTGTTTCCTAAACCTCAAAGCTAATGCCACTACTGATCTATAATCCTACTGTAAGAACAGGTTATTTTAGTACTGGTACACATATAACCTTAATACTTAATAAAGAAAGGTCCACATAAATTATATTATTTAAAGCAAGAGACTCCAAGAAAATGCATATCAAAAACGACTGTTCTGTTTCTAGATGGTGTCTACATAAACTAAATTGATCATGTGCGGGGGACTTTAGAGTCGAAGTGACGCTAAAAGGATATTTAACTTCACTATGGAACTGTGCAACGATCACATAATAGGTCCTGTCTTCAGCCACGCAGCTGACATTTATAACTACACTGTTTTTTTTAATTATGAGATCCTGGGAATGGAATCTGTGCTTGGCAAATCTGCTCTCGTCCGTTTGTTCATAATTTGTGCATCTAAAAAGCATGCATCTAAAAATACTATTTTAAATCAGCTCTAAACTATTTTTCGAGAAGAAAATGGCTGATTTTGATAATCTTGCCATTATACAGTATGTGTGATCAAATAAAGCAACAAGACATAATTAAACGCATGCCTGTAAATTATCAAATTCACATCACAAAAAAAGAGTAACATTCACTGTTTATCTTTATCTTTTTTGCAGTCAACGTTTAGCCCTAGATAACTTTAAAATGCTATCAGAGTAGATTGGCTGATATGAAGCACTTTCTAGGCAGGAAAGCATCATTAGCCATGCTTGCAGGCACAACAACTGCCAAAGTGTTAAAGATATGCTCTACCAACAGCCAACCAGAATAGCGAAATCTGCAGTGGTCAAATGGGAGGCCGCCGATACTCCTCACCCTATGGTAACAATCTGTCTCAGTAAAGTTACAATGCTTATAGGGAAAGAGACCAGCCAGTGAAAGTCTTAAGTTGGAAATATCTCAGTACATGGTGCTACTAACAATATTCAGGCGAGAGACAAAGAAAGGCAACTTTATTTTCATCAGACTGCTCTTTTTACCAAACTGTTCTTGTGCAAGTTATGCTGGAAATATTTAGCGTAAACATAGAATTGGCACAAAAAATACGTTCTAGTACACAAAGAGGGCTTGATGAGAGATGGGAGGGCGAGGGGAGTTTATGTCAATGCAGTACATTACTTCTGCACTGAAGTGAAGTGAACAAAGACGGGGGGAATACTACACTGTATCTGCATGCAAACATACCTTCTCAAACAGCACATTCACACTCACACCTGCGCACATATACTGAATAAAGCCCTATTGCAAAGGCAAAACGGCAGCTGAATGAATCCTGTGCTTTTAGATTTGGTTCATAGTTAATCTGTGTGATGCTGCTTCAGGCAATCACTGCGCAGCTTGCTTGGCTCGCTGGGTGTGGCACTTCATACACAGGATCCTACCATCCAATGGATAGCAGCCATTTTCATCCGCTTCTATGGAGAGAGGGCGACCGCAATCCTACAGAACAAATAAATACATTTATTTATCAGCATTTTGTTGTGTTTTTGAATTTATGGAATACCACGTGATGTTTATTTTGATAACATTTTGTGTTTAAATGTCTTACCTCACAACGGTAACACTTAAGGTGGAAGTTCTTGTCAAGAGCCACCACTCTGACTGTCTCCTCACTGCCGGCGGCTGGAATAATGGGTTCATTACAGCTCACACACAGAGGGGAGAAACGCCTGGAATAAAGAGGTGGAAAGCTGGATGTTAATTGTCACACACTCACATCAAATCAACTAAATCAAATTAGTTACTTCTGGGCCCCGTCAACTAGAGGTAGTAAGGATTAATCAACTTTGTCAATCCCACTTATTTTATTCACAGTTTTTATCAGCAGGACACAGAGAAACAAGTTTTTGTTTCGTCCAAATTGAGTAAGAAGTGTTGCTGTTGCTGCCTCCTTCTTCCAACACCACCACTCTTATCAGTAATCCTGATAGGTAGGGTGAATGGTGTCATACAAACAGTGCTAAAATTGATTTGTCCTCAAAACATGTTGCCCTGAGACATTATATAGGTAAAAGTAAGGAGAAATACTGGTGAAGACATTTTGTCCCAGCTCTCCCACATTATATGTTTGCCTCGCAAACAAATGACTTCTCATAAGAAGTAAATAAAGATGTAATATTTTGTTGGGTTAATCACTAAGGAATCAATAGCCATTAGCTACCTGTGGTAATCCTGGACACAGTAGGGGTTGTTGTTGTCATCAGTGATGAAAGGCGCCCCCTCAAGTGTGCAGGAGCAAGTGCTGCAGCGGAAACACTGGGCATGGAAACATTGGCCCACGGCCTTCAGCACGCGATCTGTGATCTTCTCCCCACATCGGGAACACACCGCCAGGGAACTCTGAGGAGGAGCAGAAGGAACATAAGATGTAACTGCACTTGATCTTAGCCAAAAGGCTGAGAAGCGATACATAAGATGTAAATGAGTTGGAGATATGAAAGTAGTTAATAACCTGGAAACACACTGGGAGATGGTATACTTGCTGTGTCAACATAGTTCAGCACATTCTACACACTTATTCACTCAACACTTCATACTATTGGTGTTTACTCATCAGTATGTAGTAAGTGTGCGATGTGTACATTACAACATAGGATGACTTTCAAGTGGGAATGAGCTTTTTACTTTTTACTAAAAAACACATGAAATAAAATTGAAAACTGCCAAAATGTGAGTTGAAGCTACATCAAAAGTTAAACTAATAAAAGACATTTCGGTGAACAACTTTTGGTGTGATCATGCAGAGACCATTTATTCCAAACTTAACATAACTCCTCACCATATAGCAGTCCTCACACTGAGGTGCACCGTCCCTGTCATAGAACTGCATGCCCTGCAGGGGGCGATGACAGCTCATGCAACAGAAGCAGTTGGAGTGGAAGAGTTTATCCATGGCTCTAACTGCTGGCTGGGTACGGGACAGAGCCTCGCCACACTTCCCACAGACCTCTAAAATGGAAAGAGAGAGGGAGGCAGAGAGAGGACGATCAATCACAAACACATACATCTTCTTACTCAGCTCTGCTTGTGATAATTACAGTGTCATCCCCTAATTAATGAGGACAATATTGTATTGAACACAGTAATTTCCACAGATGATTTAGCCCTTGTTCAGTTGCACAGACTCTTTTTTGCAACATTAAGTTGCATACGACACACGTAGTCGAATGGTCTACACGGTCATATTTGTTAGCAAACAGCAGTTAAGGAGGACATAACTTGAACCATCACATCAGTAAACAGAACCACAGCAGATAAATAAAAGCCTGCTACACATAAATAAAGTGTACTCACAATACAAAAACATTTTACTAAGAAATGACCAGTGCCAATGTTAGTTTCACCATGAATACACCACTGCTCTGTTTATATGTATGTGTATGTACCTGTAGGAGGGGAGGTGATGACAGGTGCGTGCGTGTCCATGTCTTTAATGAAGTCCTTGGTCATTCTCTCCAGCTCCTCCACTTCCCTCATATTCAGAGGAACACCTCCACCTGGGATAGCAACTGGACCAGGGGGTGAGGGCTGCTTGTACACACACACACACACACACACACACACACACACACACACACACACACACACACACACACACACACACACACACACACACATTAGTAAATATGTATACATTATTTACATAGTTACATACAACATGCCTTATAGAGCATTTTGTTATTCACAATTGAGCAGTTTACCGTTGAAAACATTGTTAGTGCATGTCCAGAAATGCATAATTCTGACCTGTTGCCTATAAACTGAATTATTTGTACTTCCTGTGCCTTCCTACTGTATATACAATGCAAAGAGTGTCTCTAAGTAACTAAAATCAAGCTGGAACATACTGTTGATGCAGGGCGAGTTTTCATTGGTTGGCTATAAGAGGAGTGGGGAGATACCATCGTCTTGGGTTGAGGAGGAGGCACAGCAGCAGGAGGGTTTTGGTTTGCATTCACCTGACTGGTGAAGGGAGGACTCTTTATGTGATTAGAGGCCGGGGCAGCCGCCATATTGTTTGGTGGAGTAGGAGGTGCAGGGGGAGCTGTGGGAGGTGGAGGGAAAGAGCTAGTGGCAGAGGGAGGGGAAGGTTTTGGTGCAACGGTGATTGGGGTGGTGTTCTGGTTCAGGTTCTGGTTGAGTTTTTGTGCCAGAGAGGCTGCTGATGTTCCCCCTCTCCCTCCGAAAACTGACTTGGGGGCCACAGCCGGGGCCTTAGCAAACGGCTGAGCAGCAGAGTTTGGTGCAGAGTTGTGATTGGCTTGTCGGTTCGTTCTGGCTTTCAGTTCTTCTGCCCAAGGTGCTGGAGGCGGACGGTCTGCCATCTCAGGGGGTGGGAGGAAGGAGAGAGCTGGTTTGGGAGCAGTGGGGGGAGGAGCTGAAGGCTTGGGTGCTGGTGCTGAAGAATACTGGCTTGGTAACTGTGGATAAAACAATGACATAAACCATATAATTATCTCTTTACAGATTCTTTCATCTCAAAACAAAGCACACAGAAAGGCAAATTCAATGTGAGGCTATTCTATACAAGCCCTCAGTTCAGCAACATAAAACTTCCATTTATCATAAACTATAATTCAACAGAGGGAAGTTAATATGTAGTGTATGACAGTGCACACTGAAATGCTGCAAGCAGACACTTTTATTATACTGAATGAGGTACTTTGATTAAAGTAAACATTGGAAGCGCTCCATAGTTTGAGCTTATCAGAAGTGCTTCATCTTTCTGACATTTATTTTGCGGTTTTGAGCCAACATTATTCTGTCGTGATCCAGCACCTCCCTGTTGGATAAAAACACTCTCCATTTATGGCCCTCTCACTGGGTCTCTGGCAGCACACCTTGGCTTCATCACACTCTCATGCTCTCCACTCTCTCTCTTTGCAAGTGTCTCCTCTCCCAGTATGAATCACCAGCTACCTCACCTTTTGTTTTCTCTTTTGGTCTGGTGTGCTGTATATGCAGTTCACTTATCATTGAGCTTTCAACCTGAACAGATGAAGAGAGAAACCGACTTGGCATTTCCACTGACCTACCTACTTTTCTTCCCTCTGTGTGACTCATTCTCTTTTTCTACAGTGAGTCAAAGCCTGCTGTCTTTTTCCCTCTCATCTGTTCTTTAGCTTGTTTTTCTACCCGTGTCCTAATGGCCTAATGTGTGTTACAGTATATTCCCCTTCCCTCCATGCTTTGTACCTTGGGGTTGAAAGGTCCCCTGGTCTCCATCTCGGACAGCAAGTCAGTTAGAGAGTCAAGCTGTTGATCGAAGCTAGTCTGCTTCTCCATCAGTCTCTGGCAGAGGAAGACAGAAAGAGGAAACAGTCACAAAAATGTAATTCATTTATGCAAACAAAAGTGATTACAATGAACCAAAGGAGGATGGGAGGAGGATGAGCCAAGAATAAAAAGGTGGCTGAGGATGAGAAATTATTACAGACTGTAAGTTGTGTCTACATATCTATGTTTGATTAAGACTCAAGAGTGTTGGGTTGTTTTATCTATTCCAAAAGGCGGAATGAAATACAACCACAGTTTTTATAAAAATCTGGCAGTTACTGGGGTGGAAAACCTGGAATGAAAGAATGGCTGATAAACAAACAAACTCAATGGAGTGATTAATGATGACGATGAATAAATGAATGATATTCATATATATGAATTGTATTTCCCTGGTTGGATGAAAGAGAACACTGACTATTCAATTATTTCATTTTGGATTTGTTAGATGAGAAGCATTTAGCCTAAGATCTTCATTCATGTAAACATGAGGTATACTGCTATTTTTGCCATTTTCAAATCATTTTTTAATTGTGTACTTTTTAACATTGATGTCTTTGTAGCCTGCAGTCCTACATACAATAAACATTTCCTTGCATGTCTAAAAACTATCTAAGTTACACAGTTGGGCAATAATGCTGTCAGACTAATGTTAATATAATTTGTGGGAAAATCTCAAAAGACAGTATTTCCTGCCAACACTCCATGGACTCATTATGGTCCCACAACAATGTCCTCCAGTGTCCTAACTGATAATCAAATTATACTGAAATGCAGTTACATGCAATGAAAGGAAGAAACATGCAGACAGGCAAAGCAACTTTAGCCTAATTTGGTGAAGATACCATCATGACTCACCTGCGGGTTCGCGGCAGCACTGGGAATACTGGTACCGGAGGCAGGGACAGGTGGAGGGGGTGGGGGAGGAGGGGGAGAGGGGCAGGAGGGTGGACAGGCACTATCCTCAGGGGGAGCTGGGAGGGGCAGGTCATCTGCCACTGGAGGTGGAGCGGGGAAGGCAGGAGGGGGGGCGTCAGAGGCATTGGGTGTGGTTTGACATTCGGGGGGAGGGGCTGGCAAATCATCATCCAGTGGAGGAGGAGGAGGAGGGGGTGGGAAGTCTGACAGAAATGAGGAGGGTTGACTGGTTAAAAGCTGTGACAAAATGGTTTCTTTATAATCAGTTTGTACTAATGATCCAATCCAATCTTCACTGTCAATCATTTATCAGATACACTGAATTTTACCATCATAGGTTAATAGCAAAAAAGGACAACAGAAATAAAAAACAAAACTGTGGGGAGGACTTGGCCAGTTTGAGAGGTATATGATGACCTTCCACTGACAGCTTCTTAACTTTACATGTCTACTAAGAACGTGAGTCAAAGGCTACAGCCAAGTTACATTTTTGCTGCTCTGTTTATATCCATGTTTGCTTGATAGCAAACTTCTTCTTCATAGCTTTTGCAGGTGCACTGCTACACCTCTTTGCACGTAACTACCATTGATTGTCGATCCGAATAGTGTGAAACCAGCAGCTCCACGGGGTACCTTTAATTTGGTGAGGTTGTCTGACCGTGCCCATGATTAATATCAGCGGAGGCATCTTCAAATTGATACTGGTGGTATAATTATGCACAACTCTAAAAGTAAAATTCTCTGAAAGAGACTGTGACTATCTCAACATTTGACTAGAATGTACTGTGCAAGTGTAACATAATGTCAAGTGAAGTCACTGTGAAGCTCTGCATGCTGTCGCGTAAAAAGCAGCAGAGGGTGGGATAGGGGAGGGCTGCTGACTGAATTTAAGATAGTCACAAAAATGGTTCACAAAATATCATAAATAATGCAAATACCATCACAGAGCGAGGGGGGTGGCGGAGGCAGATCTCCCACTCGACCAATCACAGCTGTGCCTACGGGTGTCGGTGATGGACCTGAGGGAGGTGTCAGACTTTTGGGCCGTGGTGGTGCCACAGAGGCAAACTTCTTTGGCTGGTTGTAGAAGGACGGGGTGGTGACTTTGAAGTTCAGAGAGGATGTCACCATGAATGGCTTGCTGCTGCTGGAGTCCTCCATTTTGTGTGTCTATCAGAGGATGAACACAGGAAACATTATGGACAACAGACACCATACAGGACAATATTAATTCTTATATGAGAGGCAGTTTTATAACAAAAGGTATAAAACAAGTTGCAGTGAAATTCAAACAACTCCAGACTCAGGAGCCTCACTCTCATACCCCACATAATGAAACCGACAATCAGCTGACTAAAGTCAAAGGGCTTACATTCCTTGGCAACGTAAGCATGCTGGGTCTTTTGCTGGAGAATTAGTGGCGGTGGTGACACATCAACAAAACATTTGTCTGTCACAGATCCAAACTACAACCTAATCGCAACCAGCTTTTGAGTATGTAGTGTCTTTACACTAAAAAAGTGACTAAATTAACTATACTGTCAGAATGAAAACTAAATTTGCTTGATGTTTGGGAGTGATGTTGATGGATAGTTGTCCTTAAATGCACTGCAAAATGGAAACGGAAGAGCTAATTAAATGTTTTAAATGGTGAGACAAAAATGAGAGTACTAAATCTTTGGGAGAACATTTTTCTTTCCAACTTTAGAATTGGCAGTAGCTTCCTAAAGTTGCAGTTTGATTGATTCAATCTGTGCATATTGTTTAGCATTTCCTGTTAGTACAAAACACTTACTTATTTTATATGCTGCCAAAATAGTGCACTATGCAGATTGGTACCTTCTGTTGTATACTTTATAACTGAGACACAGCTGTCTTGATCCCTGAAGTCTTGGTAAAACTAATTAAAATGGAGGTTTATTGTGTCTTGCAGTGTCTCTTAAAAGGTAGTTTGGACATGGACTATTTCTGGATGTAGTGAAAATGCAGTAAAAAAAAGAGAAGAAAATAACCACTAGGCATTCTGCAAATCCAGTGTTACTCTTTAAACACAAAAGCTTTGGCAAATGGTCTACAGTGGAATGAGAGAAAAGTGTGTGAAAATCTCCTCAGGCGATGTATACAGAGCTGGGAGAGCAGACATAGTGGCACTCCCAGATGCCAGAGACTAGATTTACAATATTTAACACATGGCTGTTTACAGCGACATAAAAACACGATGATCGCAAGTTTTGTAAGAGGGAGACCGGTTTGAAGTAGGGACGATAGCAACTATCATAACATTTTCATGTGAGGTGCGTCAAAGAGAGGGTGTGCTCAAATATTTACCTCACACATGCTGGTGGTTAAACAAATGTTGATGTTACTTCAGTGTCTCTATCGAGATTCCTTGCAAAGTTTGAACACATTTCCCTGAAGACCACCGGCCCCCAAACATGACCTTTAGTCAAAAGCATGGTTGTTCTTACGGATCCCCTCCACCAACACACACAAACCTACATTCATGCACACATCTGCTCAGACACTGGATGTGTTAACCCACACAAACTATTCTCCCCCAAAGCTCTGAAATATCTGCATACTCCTAATAATAATAATAATAATAATAATAATAATAATGACTACAACTGTGGCAATGATTAACACACCAATTTCTGCAGCCCTTAACAGGTTGTAAAAGATAAATGTCATACAGCCACAACACATAACCTGAAACAGACTGAGTCGCAAGTGGTAAAAATTAGAAAAACTGGAGATCACATTTTCCAGTGAACAAACAATATGTAATTATTATCTCTTTGTTTTGTGGCATTTATCCTCTACATCCTAATGAAGGTTGCATAGCATTGATGCCTCCATAAATGTCACAGTTACTATAAAGAAGAGTGAGGGACTATTTTCTCAGTCATCTATAATTCACAAGTATTTCAATAAATGTCCATTCATTGCTTGTTTGCTCTACTAAATGCTACACCAATCCTTCCTAGAAGATAGGTCTGCAACCAGTCAGACTGGAAAACAGATTAAACAGCCTATAAGGTTGTATTAGTGCATCTTGGGACAGCTTTCTTAAGTCAGCTTTAATAATTCTTTGTTCTTTCTTTCTCAAGTGTCTTTTTTTTTTATTATTCACATATGCCGTTTGCACATAATTCTGAGTAGTTGCCAACTAGACCTCTCCAAATCCCACAGAAAACTTTGTTTGCACTGTGGTTTAAAATGTAGACTATAAGTGGTTTTCTCCATTTAGATATAATTGCATTTGAGAAAACAACCCTTCCAGGAAGATATCAAGTCCGACATCCTTGAAAATGATTATGTAGACTGGGCTTAGCTGAAGGTAAAAGCTAAACTAAACAGAAGTATTTCATCCTCATTCCACTTTGTTGGGACACACAGGCAACGCTTCAAGTTCTGACAAGACAAAAAACCCTTGGAGCTTATGAAAGTATCTCTGGTGCACATGGCATAACAAGCTTCTCTGATGTGAAAACAGTGCAACCTTTTCTCTTCTGCTTTTTGGGTCAGCTTCCTTTAAAAAATAAAAAAAAAAATAAAAAAATTTACTGATGTTGAACACTTTTAACAAACTGTGTCCAAGGCCATGATGTCTTTTACATAGTCTAAGACATCCAATTATGAATCACTGATGTATTAAACCTCTTGGCTGCACACCATTTTAAACACACAGAGACACAATTCATCATTTGTCAGAATATATTAATTTTATCAGATAGCTCTATATGTGCATGTACATATGTATGTAACAGTATGTATGTTTTATCGTGTAATTAGGTAAGACAGTATATTTTCCATATGTTTTAGACAAAGAACAGTAAAAATAGTTTATTTTGTTGTTTGAGATTTCCAGTCTTACAAGACAAAAGTTTGACAAGAGGAATAATTCCTGATGACTGACTGTAACAGCATTATTGATTGAATAATCAGTGGAAAACAAAAAAATGACATGAGATTAATTCTCAAATGTCATTGTCCTTTAAGTGGAGTTACAAAAAAATGACCCTACAGAATCTTAGCTCCACTTCACTATCCCACTTAAATAATTCAGAAAATTGCTGCATGAGTCAATAAAGGGAGATGGTGAGGCTCTAATGGAGATGCAAACTGTTCTGGTTGCCAACTTTCTGCAGGCACACAGGAACATTTTGCAGAGCAGTTTGCACCACTGGTCAGATAAAGTAACAAACCAAAGGAAAGAGAGAAAAGGACAGGTGCTTTATAGCTGGCTACTCATTAACCTAGTAACAAGGCCTGCTTCAAGTTGAATGGAGTGCACACTTAATGCAAAAACAGATTGAATGGTTACAGTCAAGATAAAGCTCTCGGCTTTAAATAAGGTTTGCAAGTCTGAATATCAACAAAGTACTCGAAACAGAACACTTGGATCTATAATAGCTTTCTAAAAAGAGCGCTTGACAAGGGTGGATATAGACTGTGATTTAGTCTTTTCATTACAGCACTTGAGCTACCTTGTTTCTAAGAGATAATATGCAATAGTCCTCTCAATTATTCAACAGTGATGATAACTTGTGGTCAGGTTCCATCTGTTCCTTGATACGGTCCTGAGGGATTTAATACGATGAGATCAGCTCCACACTCAGACGTCCTACTGCAAATCTATCTTGAAACATGATCCTTGAGATGAGAGAGACCCTCGGCTGAGGAACATATTTGGCACTACAACTCAATGACATCATCTTTTTTGCCTTTTTTTTTTCTTCTCTCAACTCAGCCTCTCTTTCTATATGTCTTTGCTGCTTTCCTCTTTGTCGTCGTTTACTCCCTAAATGAGATCCGATTGCTGGTATTAAATTCTGGCTCATTCTCATAATCTGATATATAGACTTGTGTTCTGTGGCAGACCACAACCACGTTCATCTCTTTTATTCTTGTGCTTTCCTCAACCCTCGTCACTCATCTCTCATCCACTACTTGAACTGAATGACATCACTTAGGGCTGCATTTAATCATTTCTACTTTACCGCTGTGATGGAGGGTAGCATTGTGCAGCCTTTAGATAGGGCCCCAGCATAAATCACATACTGTATTCTGAAGCTTTTGAACTTTGTATAAACTCCACATGGCTGGACAGCTTTTACAGGCTAGAAAATTGGTTCTCAACCCTGGTTTGGGTACCAAAGCCCAGTTGGTTTTCATTCCATCTTATAAGGGACTGATTTACACATGGGACAGAGGGAGAATGTAATAAGTCTAGCTACCTTGAAGGATATAAATACCAGCATGGCTGTGGATTTGAGACTCAGCATTTTTAGTCCCATAAGGACTATTAAACCGTGCAAACAAACTACAGTAAAACTAAGCTCTTTTTGTGGCACACTTGCTATTATCTTTATGTTTTGTCTCATGTTTCACATGAACACCCTCTTTCTTCTGCAGGCACAGAGTATGTGATGCAGTAGCTGTTACAGAGGAGTTTACAACACTTTTCAAAGGAAAACTGTTGAACTCAGCAGTGGTTCATTACTTTGTGGTTATAGAGGAACTAAATTTGCTTTATATACTGTGCTAATGCTTAAAAGGTCATATATGGAAGTGTTGTAGCATGGTGCCTCACTGAACTTCAGTCTTCTTTGTCCTATTCTTCTTCAAAAAACAAAAACACCTACATTATGTAAGTACAGTATTTCCTCACAGTGATATTCACACTATGCCCACACAAATAGTGTTTGGTTGCAGTTTTCCAACCAAAAGAGTTTAAAAAAAAACAACAACACTAGGAGAGGTAAAGGTCCCAAATCAATAGAAAGCTCATCACTAGTTTGCCTGCTGAATATCTATACTTGGCAATACAAATAATAATAAAAACAATAAAAAATAACCTAAAGAGAACCTGAATTCCTGACAGTGCCTAATAACTCCTTCCATGTCTGGTCAGCCATTGTATCAGTGACTAGTGTGTTGTTGATGAAACTCTCTATTGTTCTGATGTTAATAGCACACCCAGTTTCTGGGAAAGCGTGTCTAGGCCGGGGGTCACTAATGCGGGGACAAACAACCCTTTTGAGTCCAATCTTACAGGTCACTGGACATGCATTGAGCACCAGTGTTACGCTCCCTCTCAGACAGTTAGATGACTGATTGAACAGGCAACATTTCTAAACTGCTGATAACTTCAGCCAATGGGCACCGTGTCAAGTTCTCACCCAAACAACCTAATCTGCTTGCACTGACATACAGCAGAATGATGTAGGCCAAACAAGAGTCACAAGACAGTGAGAGACAAAATCAAAGAGCGAGACAAGCAGTGATTTGGGGCAAAGGGATGCCATTAAAATCGCTTGTGTGTCTTGACTCATAGAGGCTACAATTAAAGAGGATTCCTCGTCACCCCAGTCATAAAGGGTAGCATACAGCCTTTCATAGAACATCTTCATTCACAAATTTTCCTTTGCCTCACCAATTTAGTGAGGCGACCATAACCCCAGTCTTTTCAAACAGATGCACCACACTAACCTCGGGCAAACCCAAGCCAGAGCCTTCTTGCTATAAGTTATTTTTAAACACTGCTTACTGTGGCATTGGGTTGAGGCTCCCCTTCTATCTGGCTGATGAAAAGGCAAATCAGAGAGGCAAGGCACAAACACTGATAATCACAACATTTTCACATTCTTGAAGTTGTAGAAATCATATGCTAAAATTGTCATAATTCTAATGTATTCTCCCAACATCCCTTATTAGTGCATAGAGCTGTGGCAGGTCTTGTCACATCCCCTCATACATGACATGAGACCCAACTAGGTAACTAGGTATATAGGCCATTCAATGGTGAAGCCGTTTGAAAGAGCCATACTTGTAGGCCACTTCAACATGAGTACAACATAACAGTAAAATGTGCCACCTAATAACAGATTTCTATTTACTTGGCACTATCAATAAGCATATTGTACCTTGGTGCTCCACCCACCATGGCATCCCATTGATTAGCTACGGTTAGCCAACTGTTAGCCAGTCCTCTGACAGCTGACAGCAATGGGTGAGCGGTCACATACACAGCAAATGAACACAGACAGCTAGGTTAATTAAACACAACCTTTCATCACTATCTAGCAATATACAGCAAGGGGGAAATGAAGGTTTCTAGCTGAAGTTAAACGTTATAAATTAGCTAGCTGGGTGGCTGAGAGAGCAAATCAGAGTTTCACGTTGATGTTAACCGTTAGCATAACGTCACATAGTATTTAAAGTGCACGACGTTCGATAACGTTAGCTCGCCTTTGTCCAATTTCCAAGTTGAATCAGATAGCGTTATAGCTTTAACACACATTAGCTCAGAAATTAAACCCTCTCACGGATGAATGACAATTGCCACTCACCTGCAAGCCTCACCAGCCACCTTGTGTGATAAACGTTAACGTATCCCCTTTGACTTATCAATCAATCACACCAACGTTAGCTTCACTCTCACACACCCCTACCACCACTCTAACGTTAACTAGCTACAAGCTTTGGTTAGATTGAATCGGGCTAACACCGCCCCTTACCTCATATGGCAAAGCAGACGACCTCTCTTAACTGTGCTGTCATCAAGTTTAATAATTCTGATATTCTCTGGGGTACGTAAATGCTTACAGATGTGTTGCTAGCTAACTAGCTAGCTTGGTCAACTTTTTAGCTGGACTTCCTGTTGGAGCTTCCGCATCGCCCGTTCCTTATCGTCGGTATCCATCAGCTGGTGTGGCAACCTACACTATGTTCAGGGAGATTTGTCCAGCTAGGGAGACAACGGAACACCACCCACCGAGAGGTATCTTTCAAACAGAGTCTGCAGTAGTTTCTATATGTCATAAGACAAAACGCCGCCATATGACAGATCCACACTATTTGTCACATCACAAAGAAGCCATTCCCTGAGGTGATAACACATCTGTACTATCATGATTTTTGAATTGACAAAAGACTTTACCTTATTAGGTAACCTGTATCAGTCTGCCCCCCCACCCCCCTAAAAAAAGTGAGACATGCCAACTATTAATCCGATTTACCACAAAAACAGTTACTTACCCTGTTAATACAGCTGCAATGTGGATCTCCCTTTTCCTTCCCCCTTTTGCTTTTGTTCTTCTTTTTGTCTTGGTCCCGGCTGAGTAAGAGTTGACTGTAATGGTAACTTCTCTTTCTCTCTTACCCTCTCCAGCTATTAGACCCTCCCCCTGTGCCTTTCAGTCTGGAAAAGGAATGACACCATCCTTCCAAACAAGTTCTTTCTCGTTGGGCTTTGGCTCAGGACTTGTGTATTACTATGTAAACAGCACCTCTCTCTCTCTCTCTCTCTCTCTCTCTCTCTGTGTGTGTGTATGTGTGTGTGTGTGTGTGTGTGTGTGTGTTCATAAACTGTCCAGTCAAACCCCTCCTCCTGCTCTCCTTTCTCTCTGGATTCTTGTAGCATTCTTCAGTCAATGACATCAACCCTGTTGCCTCTCCTTGTAAGGTCAGACTGAGGGAGTGAGGGAGCGAGAGGGAGGGAGAGATAATGGGGCTAGAGGCTTGATTAGACACAGACACTAAAAGCGGTCAGGGTTTTAAACACAAGGAGGCTGAAGAAAGTATGTTCAAACAGGGCTGGACTGTGGAGTAGGTTGGCTATTTAAGATTTATTTACTGTCGGGAAATTAATAAGACTGGTTTTATGCCTTTTGTTCACTTGCCTCAACAGGCAAAGCTGAGGATCAGATTGTATAGGCATTACTCCGTTTGCTTCCAAGTGTGTTGCCACATCATTATTTACTTTGCACCAAGGCAGTAAACATGCGAAGGCTTACACTGCTTCTCTGTGCAAGATTAGTACGCTTGATTATAGAGAGTTGCTCAGGTCTTACTGTGTTGTTCATCATGACAATAAGGATGTGATCGCCCTCAAACTGGTGTTAAATGACACCTCCCATCCTGCACATCAGCCACTTCTATGACTTAACATCCTTTTATGTGTCTCCCACACACACACACACAACACACAAACACACACAGATACAGACACACACACACACACCCTTGGCAACTCATGTAGCCAACACCTTTGAGTCTTATCACACTTTCAGGTGTAGTCATTGCTTGTACTAAGAAGTCATTTTGACATAAACTTTAACATTATTCTGACTTTTATTATCACATTTTTCATTTTAACATTTTGAAAATGTTATTGTTATTTGACATTTTAATTTTAATAACGCGGGTATAGTAAAAATGCCAATAGAGTCTACTCAATCCAGTCTCATTTTTTCATTACTAATACCTTATTCTGTGTTTAGAGCTTAAAAGATTAGATTAATAAATGATTAGGCCAAGTCAATGGACAGAAAAATAAATTAAAGTCTGTTTTCAAGCAAAAACTTGCTACTTTTATTTGTCTTATGAGATAAACTGAACATCTTTATGTTTTGGAGTGTTGGTTGGACAAAAAAAGCAATTTCATGACATCACTTGGGTCATTTTACTACTTTCTTACATTTTACAAACCAAACATTATTTATTAATTGAGAAAGTAATAGGCAGATCAATCAATAATGAAAAGAGTCATTAGTTACAGCCCTATCTGTGTTAGTTCAACATATATTTAGATAATCCTGAACCAAAGGAAACAGCACTGGAAACCAACTGCACTTATCTCTTCCTACTGGCAAATATAACATTTTAAAATAGATGTCTTTCCAGTGAACATCAAGTGTGCACTTTTTATTCTGACTCATGACACCCTAGTCTCACATCTCATGTCCTGTCATTCAGTAGACTGAGCAGTTGCACTAAATTAAGGTTGTGAAACCATAAGCAAGGTCCTCCTGCATGCAAACCTCTGCAGTAGCTGTTGTATAACCTGTTGCTGCCTGATTCATGTCTATGAACTACAGGGAGTGGTCATTGGGGTCTTTGATAGCCCATTGTCCCGCAAGGAATGTTTCCAGTCTCTCCCCACTTCCACTGGGACAAAAAAATGTGTCGAATTTCCACTCAGAGATTTCCACAGTAACTCTGGTGCTGTGCTGAGAAAAAAAAAAGCACACCCCATCCTGGCTGCCAGCTCTCAGGCAGGTGACATGCAAGAAGAGGTCAATGTCTGTGTGCTGCTCCAGATTCCAGCCAATTCATGAGCTTGCTTTCCGTCTGACCGGAGAGGCTAGTAAGGAAGCTGAAATGACACATGTGTAACACTCTTCTGCCCTTTTTCAGCCAGCTGCAAACACCGGGTGGTGCCATGGTGACTGAAGTTTGGAAAGTTTGGATCAGGCAGAGAGAAGGCAGCTCTGGGGTCCAGTCAGCCTGGAGGTAAGACAAAAAAAACAAAACAGGAGGCATCAGAATCAGAGCCAGACAGCCTGGAATGCAGCCAAACCTTGGAATGAACGGTTCTTCACCCCCTCCTTCTCTAAACTGCCTTATTTCTCTCTCTCTCTCCCCATGCTGCATTTCTTTCACCACTTTACTCAATCCCTCCATTTCTCAGTCTGCCCTCCATACGATGCACTTTTATTTCCCTTCTCATCTTTCTTTCCACCTCCCACTGCTCATGTGAGTCAGTACCTGCCCGAAATACCTCAGTGCTCAGAGTTCATATTCTGATCTCAATTCCGATCTGCACAGTGGCATAGTCTCTCTCTCTCTCTCTCTCTCTCTCTCTCTCAGGACACACTCCTTTTCTCAACAAAGGAAAAGTGGGAAGTCATTTGAATGCTAGGTAAATGTTTTTAATTGCTCACACCCAAGTGAATGCATAGAACATCAGCATGGAGGAGCAGACTGTATGAAACAAATGATTTGTGCTCAGCAGTTAGAAATCATAACTTTGTATTGCTTTCCACTTTTTCTCTGTTGATATATGTTGCACTTTAGTTAAGTTAAACAAAGATGGTTACATCTTGGTAACCATGGTTACGATTGGTTACAATTCCACCTATATAGGTAACACGTCTATGTTATCCTAATAAGTAAGCTCTTATATCCCCTTCTATGTGATCTTTTCAATGAGAACACAGCTGTTCCTTTGAGAAAACTATTTAGCTGTAGAGAGAGGAAAGTCGGACTTCCTTAATATTCTTTTAGATATCACCAATATTTGCAAATATGTTACAAATATGCCAGTAAGTGTGAACTTTAATACACATCCAGGTACAGTGCAAGAAAGAGCCTTCCACAATACACATCTCTGACAACAAGATGTGAGATAAATTTGATGAGGGAAGTTGTAATGTAGCATGCACAAATAATCCCCCAAATAGTATAAACATTAAGTGTAGCCTTCAATGGAGGTGCAAGCTAGATAGCTGTGCCCACGAAGCAAAAAACATTTAGCCATCAAGCAGAAATTCCAGGCGTACTTTAGACAAAATGAGAAGCTGCACACTTGTGACAGAACATGGTCTCTTCACTCAGCGCCCACAGGAAAAATCTCTCTGCTGCCAAACTGGCTCCCATTCAAAGCCAGCATTAGACTGCAGTACTCCAGTTCCCCCAGCAGGTGTCAGACTGATACACATTACTGTGGTGTGCACAGCCAGACTGAAATGCCTTGAGGGAAGAAGATTCCCCCAGAATCTCTTGACAGCAACCACATCCACAGCAGCTAGAGACGTGATAAAGGACAGGAGGGTGTGTCAAGTGGAAACCCATAAATACTAACATGACTCTAAAAGAGACTGCTGAGGAGAATGAACACATGAGAAGTAAGTATCACTGGGGAAAAACAGTGCAGTAGTGGTGGTGGTCTAGACGAGGAGGGCTGGAGCGAGATAGAGAGAGAGAGGGAGAATGTGGTGTAATTGCAGGAGAGAAAGGAAAGAGAATTGTAAATAATAGAGGAGACTTGGGAACTCCTCGTACGCAAGGTTTTGTGTGAGTGCACAAACACGCCATGAGCGCAGAGACTCCATACCACCCACACACAAATATAAAACACCCGAAAATTGTGTGATTGTGTGTGCTGAAGAATTCCAGCTAGAAATGGTGAACTGCCAGCCCCAAGCATCCACAAATAATACATAAGCTCTATCTCCCACTGGCTAAAACAAAGATAATCACATAAGCACGGCCATTAGAGAACACCTTATGAGAGGCTGCCTCTTTTCATAACATTTATAACTTTCCCTCGTCCACACCCACCTCTTACGCCCCTTCCCTTCTCGAAAAAACAAACCAGAGCCCCAACCCTCCCATCTCATCTTTTTCTCTCCTTTTCTCCTCTCTCTGTCCAACCCCCCTTTCACTTCTCCTTCTCCACTTACATGTTGCCTCTCCTTCTTCATACATGAAACCCAATGCAGGCTGGCTGTCAGACACACACCCTCCCTTCCTCCTCAAGACACACACTCTCTGTCTAACTAACTTTGGTGGCTCCTCGAGGGCAGATGCGTAACATGTGGTTCCAATTAACACATATAGTAACACACACTAGCAGCAGTTAAGCTCAGCAGAGCACAGAGTAAAGATATATGGAAAGCAGTGGGCAGTGATGAAGTAAAGACAACGGGAAATGGAAAAATGGCACCTTTTATAGGAAGTTAAACCAGTCTGAGCTAGTTTTGTTTTTAATAGAAAATGGTTTGCCCACATTTAGAATGACTTTGGAAACAGGCATTTCCTTTCATCTTTAGAGTGCCTGAACCAGACAGTATTAAAGATGTTATTCATTATCCTTGAGGTGCAACCTACATAACAGCCAGGAGCTGATAGACAGATAGTGACAGGTACATGAAAGTCACTGATTACAGGAACGAGGTGTGTGTGGGTCCCCGAGATAATATTGAACAGGGACTGCTGCATTTACATTCAGAGCAGCATCATCACCCTAGATAAGAAAACAAGAGACGTGCTAACAGGAACATGATGGGAGTCGCCTGTGTCATGGCGGTTTCATGCCATTGCACATGCTTTGTTAGCATTTGTGGGAATGTGTGTGTGTGTGTGTGTGTGCAATACTTAGAAAGGAGCAGGCAAAGATGGTGAGAGGCAGTCATCTTTGTGAATGGCCCATGTATCATGAGTGAGATTAGTGTCAAGAATGTCTTTCCTCTGTGGTTGACCTTGTCTCACATTGACACTCCATATCATAGATCACCAGGTTGTCACAGGTGTACTGTACATATATATGAAGCATGGGAGTGTGTGTGATCGGGCAGCAGCTAATGATTATTTTCATTATCGATTAATGTGAAGATTATGTCCTCAATTATCTGATGAATCGCTCTGTCTATAAATCATCAGGAAACGGTGAAAAATGCTGGTCACGATTTTCTAGAGCTCAAGGTTACATCGTAAAATGTCATGTATTGTTCGACCAACAGTCCAAAACCAAAAGATATTTAATTCATTGTGATGTAACTGAGAAGGAAAAGCAGCCAAGTCTCCCACTTCAGAGGCTGGAAACCGTCAGATGTTTGGCGTTTTTGTGAATCGATCAAAATAGTTGCAGCTCTAGTGTGTGAGTGTGTGCGCCTCTCAGTAATCTGACCTGAGACGGGGTTTAATATGTCCTACCTTTGATACAGAAGAATTTGTAAAGAAAACAAGAACCAAATGTGAATCGTATTGACAAGGAACGACAGGTAGAGCAGGATAGATAGACTGAGATTAACCGAGGATGATGCGGAGAGAAGAGGGAGACAAGGGTCGCAGACAATATACTCAGTCTGCAATTACACATATCAAAGGGGAGTTGTATGTTTATTTTTCCCAACCACTTTCAGGGTATCCAAGCCAACAGCCCTGAGTGAAGCTGACCCCTGCAGCAGCCTATAGCCTCATCTCCTCTGTCCCAGTGGGAACCCAACAGAGAGAACTAACACACATCTAAATATAAACCCACAGTGGATTGGCTGGATTATGTATGATTTGTTATGTCTGGCAAGTCACGCATCCACTTTAAACCGTTTATTGGTATATCATATTCATACCTCTGCATGCATCTCTCTATTTAATTGTTAAACTAAGTGATTAGATTGTTGTCCGTCCATTCTGACGTGCTAATTTTTATTTCACACAGCATCATCTCCACACCTCTCCCGCACATGACTCAACTGTTCTTTGCTTCCCTTCCCATCACTCCCCCCATCTGCCCATGTCTTTGTCTCTCTGTCCTTCCATCTGTCATGCTCTCTTCCTCTCTTTCTTCTTCGCTCAATGTGTACTGCATGTAAAGTCAACAACGACAACATGAGTGACTACACATGCACCTCCACACGCATACACTCCTCTTCAATGTCCAGACTGCACCTGCGTCATTTGCTTGGCAAACACTTATAGAAACAGCACACATAAATATGTAATCAGCAAAGAGAGGGGCAGGGGGCTGCCCAGACAGAGGAGGAATAAGAAAGACAGGGGGAAAAAAGCAAAGATGAGAGCAAGTGTTTATATAAAACTGTAGTGAGACATGGAGGATTGAGAGGGAAGGTGGAAGGTGTAGGTTTGGTGGTGTTAGAGATATAGATACAAGTCAAATGAGAGAGAGAGAGATAGATAAAAGAGACACTCCTATCATTTTTTCTCCAGGGAAGAAGGGATGGAGAGAAGGAAAGGAGGCAAACACAAAAAGAGGGAATAGAGGAAGACCTGGGGATCAGAGTGAGCAGAAAGCGAGATACAGGCGTAGCGATGACAGAGGGGCGGATCAATACGGAGAGACGACAGAGAAGGAGGTGGAGACTCGGCAGAGGCTTGACTGTGAAGGAAAACCCTTCTGTTTTTTTTTTTGTAGGATTGTTTAGTATTGGTGTATTTTTTTGAGCGATCAGTATGAGGGAGGCAGGAGGAGGGTGATCGAGAGGGAGATGGAGAAGGGTGAGGCGGGAGGAAACCGCTGCAGTGCATTGTTAGGCTGAGCGCACACAGGAGAGGGAGACAGAGAGAGAATCCCCCATTTTAGCTCAACAATATTACAGCAGTGCAGAGATATCTACAACAATGGCAGCCTGGCACTCTCGGCACTGTGCTATTGATCTTGTAGTGGCAACCCAATACACACACACAGTCAATCTAATTGTTGCTTTAACCTCTCATTAGATTAATGCCTGCAGTTGTTTTGATCTTCCTGGTTTACAGATTATCACTCCCAATAATTCACGTTGTTTAGGTAAATTTAATAATGGCTGCAGATTGAATTGGATTGTAACCTAATGTTACAGGTAACATATTGGTGATATTGATACCTATTATTAAAAAAAACATTATGCTAATAATGCCTCACATCTTTATTTAGTCCCAATCTATTTCCCTCAGGCATACTGACTTACTAACCGGATCTCTTCTAAGACACTGCACCGGAGAGAGGGAGAGAGAGAGAGAGAGAGAGAGAGAGCGGGAGGGAGAGAGAGAGAGAGAGAGAGAGGGAGAGAGGGGGAGGGAGGGAGAGAGTGAGGGATCGAGCAAGCGCAGGAGGGAGAGAAAAAGAGAGAGCACAGGAGAGCAAGAAAAAGAAGCTAGAGCCGAGAGAAAGAGAGTCGCAGGAGGAAGAGGGAGAATGCACGGTGTCTGGGTAACACTTCCTCGCTTGTATCCAGGGCCTTTGTGAATACACCATGGGATGCATCGGCTCCAGGACACTGAGTAAGCCCCACTTCTCTTCCCTCTCTCGTTGCGGGCAAGAGGGGGGTTTGGGGGAGGGCGGGGTGAGGAAGGGGGTCTTGCAGGAGGGTTTGTGTGGAGGCTACGGACAGGCTTTGTATATGTGTGTGTGTGAGTTGTTTGCTTCCCTTTCAGTGCAGTGTATAAGCAAGCCGTGGATGTATGGCCACAGAGGCTGTATACACAGTGTACGGGAAAGATGTCAGAGACAATATGTGTTAAAATGTGCTACTGTGTGTGCGGTTGCATCCCCCACCTACCCGCTGCCCTCCCTCCTCCCATCCCTTGATTTATGATGCTGTTTGGCAGTATGTATATGTGTGTGAGTAGGAGGCAGAGAGGGATGGAGAGGGGAGAGAGGCGGGTGAGGGAAACGCTGTGATAGTGCTTATTTATAGGGAAGAAGAGACAAGGGATAATACCATTGTCAGGGGCGTTTTTCACAGTTTGTTATTATTTGCATGAATAATAGGGATAGAGAGAGATAAAGGAACGAGCAGCAGAGGAAGAATTTCAGTGCAGGCAGGCAGGGAGGAGGGGAGACGGACGGATGGCGATGGAGAGAGAGGGGGAGAGGGAGGGGTGAATACGTGCAGGCGAGGGTGTGTGGGATTGATGGGAGTTTTCAGGTGAGGACCCTCCCGGATAAAACCCATAGATGACATGTTAAGTAAATCAACATCAGGATTGCTGCTAAGTGGGGAAAGACTTGGAGGGGTAGCATAAATAATCATTTTTGGTAAACAGTCAGTTGTTTGCATGAATATAGTTCAGATATGTTGCAGTGCATATTCAGGTCCTGCACGTCTTATCACGCTCAAAGGTAAAAATAAGCACAGACTTCCTTTGGCATTAAATATTAATGAACCACTTAGCACATCAGGCTCTTAAACATGCTTATAGTGAAGCATCAGTCTGAACACATATTTTACGTCACTCTGAAAAGTGCATAACCTTTACAGGGGTCATGCATGTCAAAGCCAGGGAAGTTCTTTTCTTTTCTAAATGTAAATTCTTGATGAAGAGGATTTTAAAAATATCTATAATACGCAAATGCAGAAGAAAGAGTACTACGTGACACAGTTAGGAAGGCAGGTGTGAACCGAATACAGCAGAAACAGCGTTACAGCAGCTCGGGCCGTCTTTTTTAGATTACAGTATTTGACAGATTGCAGAGCAGGACAGGAGGTTAGGATCCTCTGTCAACACTCAGGTCAAGACAGGAGACTTTACAAGCCCAACGACTACAGCTGCTGGAAATAATGTGATTAAAGAAGACAGAAGGCTTTGGAAAGGTGCCACATTAATCTGATTGTGAGCCACCTGAATACTGATGCTCATTTTTATACAGAAGCTTAAGAATTCAAAAAGGCTGCTCTAGTAATAGCAGTTACATTTTCTAATCAGGGATAAGCGATGAGAAGCTGTGATAAAGGATAATATGTTTAAGTACACATCCAAAGTACACTGCAGCCTGTCAGTCACATCTAGGAGAGATTGATCTACTTAATGGAGTATCTCTTCAGTTTGCAAATGTTATCTTAAGCTGAATGTACTATAATCGAACATGAATGTTTAAATAAACACTACTCAAGAGAAGTTTTCAAGCAGCTTGTGTGCCCTGTGGTTCTCTTGTAAGCAACAGATTCAGCAGGGGTGCTGCCGGTCTAGAGGCGTGGTTGTGTTTATCCTGGGCGAGAATGGCTTTAGTGTGTGCTATTGATCGGCCTTCTCAACTGCAGTCCACGCTGCCAAGCAGAGATCAACAGGAGGAGCAGCAGGACTGGATCTGTGTCTGTACGGGAGTAGCCCTGATGTATCTGTCTGCCCCCTGGAAACACTATCTCTCCCAGCTCCATCAAATCTGGGAGTGTGCTCCGTGGTCAGGCTGTGATATCTGTTTGTACCCACACACTGCCATAGTATGGCAGTAATACGTCTGTGCCCAGCAGGTTGACAAAGTACATACTGCATAGGGTCCTGACAGTAAACTGTACTATAGTGGCATTTCTTTTGTAGTAACAATATTAATATAAACCTTTATTATCCCCTGAAAGGACAACACTTAACCCTACATCATTCTTAACATTGATATCAATTGTTATTTGAGGTCTGGGGGTTAAAATTTATTTAAACACAAAGACCCAGACATGAAAAACTGTAGGCCGAGAAAGCAGCATCCTGGCAAACGTTGACACTGATACATGCAGGCAGAAATGAAATACTGCAGGTGTGAGTTTGAGGCTGTTAATTCAGACCCAGTTGGAAAATGAGGGTGAGGTTAAAACTTTTTATTTTGTCAATAAAAGGTTCAGTCTACAAAGAATCTACTGAAAATAAATTCCTCACACAGTAGGTACAGTATGTCAATGGTTATTTTGGGTCATGTTTTAAACTGAGAGTCTAGGAAAGGTACTGACCCTTTTAACAATTTCCCCTCACCATCGCTGTCACTGGGTCAGGTGAAGACAGGCTGTGATGTACAGTAGATGAGGTGTCTGCATCCATCACCCCTTCAGAGAGCAAAGGCCTTGAGAAGCAGTTGATGAGGAGGTGCACATTCTTCTTCGCCTCATCAACGGGGACAGGCTATGAGATCTACTGCAAAATAACCACAAACTGTATTTTCGTCTGTGACTCAGCTCGTGTGTGCAGTGCACAGTTTATGTATGCCTCAATGAGAGCAAATCTCTACAGCTGCCAAACACAGTGTTAGTGATTCTGTTACAGCACCATGATGTTGGGCACATTTCTAGATGTAGTGTTGATAATGCTATTACCCATAATTGTGCTGAAAGCTACACATCAGAAGCCTTTTTCTGTATCCACTTACCAGGCCACACTATACCTGTGAGTGCTGGAAGCATTAATCACTGTATAATTTAGGTGCTGTGGGTCAGGCTGCAGTGGTGAAATTATAGATATGAATGTGGGACATTATGACAACTCTCACTGGTTTGTGCTGCCTCTAAGCAGACTCTCTCTCCCTTCACTTTCTCTAAGTTAGCTTTAGTAAGCTGCCACTGCGGACCCACCACTTAACGTTTCAGTAAGCACTATTAGCTGATTGTGTGTGTGTGTGTTTATGTGTGTCTTCATACACATTTTTCTGGTACTGACTGAAATGTGTTTATAGCGCAGAGTATCGCAAGTGTCAAGTGCTGAAAGCGGCCATCAAATATTTGGTCACATTCATGTTCTTTTTTGCTTGTTCAGATGTTGATCAGATAGTTCCTGACTTCAATCAAAAGTTTGACAATTTAATACAGCTAAAGTTCTTGCACAGCAGCATGTGTTTTGACAACATTAAACATTTGAGAACTTTTACTTTTATTGTTAAATGAAAAAAGGGTTTGTTGAAAATCATGTATATATATATATATATATATGTATATATATACATATATATATATGTATATATATAATATTCTCAAAATATTGGGAAATATTGATCATTTTGGTATTGATACATAAACTTAGGTATCATATAGCTAATTTTGTAAAATTTCAATCAGTACACAGCTTGAGTGTATGTGTGTTCATGTGTATGTATGTGTTGATGCATGTTACATCGTCCTCTCATATGATTCTGCTCTTGCTGCTGTATTTGTGTGCACGGAGGCCCATGTGTGGGTGTGAATATATATGTATAGACGCCACTGTTGCCTCACCACTGTTGTCCCATCACTCTGTTTTGCTACTGCCTTACAGGGAGGGATTCCCTGCCATTAAATTAAAAAACCAAACACTCCCACTTGCACTATGCCTTTACACACATTCAGCCAACAACTGACACCATGTTCCGCATTTGCCATTTCGCAGTCTGCCTGTAAACTGGCAAATCTGGCAGACTGAGGTGGAGGCTGATTGATTGGCTTCTGTCCAGGTTGGAAAAGCCTTGTACACATGAACACATTCAAGGTGAATGACTCAGTGATGTAGTACCTCAGAGACGTGGTGGGACCTGATGACCCTTACCTGTATGAAGTGTGTCTATGTGTGTGTATGCTCATACATCCAAGGACTCCCATGTAGCACATATAACATATAGCAGGTCTTTACCTTCAGATTTATGTGAGTGTGAGTGCCTCTGTGTCATATTCTCTACTGTGTGCTATTATGGTTTCCCTTGTCACTGGAAGCCAGCTTACATCCTGCATCATTAAGGGAGGGGAATTGATTAAAATGTATATGCGTGTGTGTATGTGTGCCCTTGCACATATCATTTTCAGCCTGTATGTGTATGTGGCAGATCAGAAGAAAGAGGCCTGTGTGTGGGCACATGATGGCAGGTGTTTCTGTAAACAATGTGACTCAGCCACAGAGTGTGTTATGAAATTGAAACATAATGCTATGAAAGAGAGAATTTCATCCCTACAATTTGATCTCTGTGTGTGTGGGTATGTGTGAATGTGTGTGTGAATTTATGTGCAACTGTGGATATACTCAGCATCAGTGCGCAACCAGCGCTGATTGTCTCAGTGTTATCTGCAGCTACTAACCACTTCAGCGCTGATAAAGAAAAAGGCCATGTTCTCAAAGACGGGAAGTCTCCCTTGAATATCAAGAGCAAGAAAATAAAGATTTCCTGCATACAATGTCTGTACACTGGTTGATTTCCTCCGCCTCTGCAGATTTTCTTCCCTTCATCTTAACAGAATCCCTGTTTCAGGTCTAAATATTCATTATATATTTAGCAGGTCATTAGGACGTTTATGGGAGTGATCAGGTTTATGATAATACATGCTGTGGAGTTTTAGTTACCACAGTCGGTGCGCCAATGACTGCTGCAACCTATTTAACCTGCATCAGTGATGGAGACCTGCACAGGATGGCAGCCACATTCATGCCTAAACAGATTAATGAGGCGTGTCAGGCCTGCCGATAACAGGGGCATGTAGATTAGGAATGCCATTTCACCAAGTTACTGGCAGCAACTCATGCTGTGTGTGTGTGGATTATGTCCTGAGATACACTTAGCTGCATTTCCCTCGACCAAACTCTCCCAACCATCTGGGCTCTGGTCCTCAGCTGTGCTCTTGCTGAACTCTTGAGCTCAGTAAACCGACATCTACACATATCGCTGCAAGAGAGCTGCTATCCAAGCCGGTACCCCAACATGGCAACCAGCCTTACTGCAGCTGTCATGGTAAACAGGCACCATGCCCCTGGTCCTTCGGCGTTATTGCTGCAGGGCACTTGGAGTATAAAAGACAGATGACGCTCAAATGCTTCCCACTTCAGCGGGAGCCGTCAAGCCACTACAGTCAGAGCTGGAGTTGACAGTGCGGCCGCTGCAGATCTTTGGTTGTTCGTTACGCACGGCTGCGCTGCTCCCTCTTTTTTTTCTCTCTATCTCCCCACCCTCCCTCCTCACTCTCTCCTCGGTCCTTCTCCTCAGCTGAGCTAAGCCTGGCTCCCCTATGACCACAGGGGGGTATCCAGCGCCGCAGCGCTGTGTGTGCGGGGGAGGAGGGAGAGCGCCAGGGGAAGAAAAGCTGGCTCAGAGCTCCGGTCATGTGCTCTGTTGTTGTTGCTGTTTCCTCAAGGAGGGATCCTGCCTGCTTTCTCAGGAGCAAAATTACGCATTCGCTCACTGTACAGCTGAGAGCCCAAGAGCATCACCTACACAAGGACAGAAATGCAGAGCATGCCATGGCCTAAGACACCACTGCGAAGCTGAATAATGACTACTGACCTTCATCTATAGAGATATTCTGAGAACTATAAACAACTCTGACTAATCACAGCATGATATAGACATCCATCGTGGCTCACTTCACAAATAGCACATGCTTTGATGTAATCTCATATGAGGCTGAAGCTCACAGACACAAGATAATGTACATACAGCTACAACGGTACACACACTGTACTAAATGTTTCTGGTCCATTGCTGTGTTAAGGCTGGGGGGCTTCCTAGTGGCAGTTTGTTCTGCTGCAGTCCAGAGAACTCTTGAGCCATATTGTGATTCATGTGGGGAGAGAGTGACTGCTAATTTACTAATTGGCCAAATGAGGCTGAGGGATGCAGAGGGGAGAGACTAAGAAAACTAAAGAGAGGGAGAGAAACAGAGGAAGAGAGGGAGCGGCGTTGTGTGTGTCCCTGTGCTTTATGCTGTAGGCCCGATGTATGTGGGTGTACATTTATGTTCATGTACAGTTTGTGTTTGCAGGGCAGATTTTTAACCCAGATGGGGAAGAAATCTGAGACACTCTCTCCCGCCCAGGCAGCAAATGAGACATCTCTCTGTCTAACTGATATCCGCCAATAAGTAACCATCTCACACCGCACTCCACAGTGCCAAAAATCAAACGCGCCTGACTAATCCTTCTGAGGTCACATAGAGTTCATGTCTAATAGTGAAAGCACTTGAATATAAATGTGTCCGTCCTCTCTGAAAATGGTATGTCCTGATGCAAAGTCGTTTTTTTATACGCCGCTTCCCTTTTCAGGAATGCCTTCTTCACACACGCAGTTTCTCACAGCTTAATAGCGAAAAGGTGTATTTGTAGAGTGTTGTCAACAGCTGCTGTTAGTGCCTGTAAACACGGTGAAAACACTTAGACTGTAGAAACAATAGTTGGCAGAGAAATTTTTCACCAGTTAAGTTGCTAAGACTAAGGTACATTGCATTTCCAAAAGAGCCTAAATTAAGTTTCACAGGAAGAAATATTTCCAAGCTGCTCCAACAGTGGTGTCAAGTTCTTAACATCAGTGAGCAAAGGCATGTTTGGCTCACCATTTTACATCAGTTGAACACTCAAAAACTGATAATAGATTACCAATTTCTCCACTGACAAAGACCTTGATGGACCATGATGCAATATAGAAAAAAAGTCATGTTTGCAGTTTGTGTAAGGAGCATCTTCTTACATTCTTGAAGCACGTTGTGACCTTGCTCTGTGAAAGGTTTTAGTTAACTTGGAAATACGTCCAACAGAGATATATATATATATACCCTTTAGTCCCTATAGGAGGTCAAAACTCTAGAACCCTCATAAATCTTCCTGTAAAGAGACATCTTCAAACTCCCCAATTAGTAAGACAAGTTTTGTGTTAAAAATGTGTACTGAAGTCTCCAAGCCAAAGCAGGGAGTGATGTCATTTCCCTAGTGTCACGGAAGACATTATACATCTGTTTTTTTCAGGCTGTGTAGTACTCCCCGTGACTGGAAATTGAGTTTGACGCATAAAATCGGTGAAGTGTCTCTTTAAGGTTAATTTACCCTGCTAATGTAAAACCAAACAGCTATTTATACATACAGTAACTTCATGTACCTTCTGTGGCGATGTCCAGAGGTATTTAGGGAAACAGTAACTATAGAAGAAAAACACAAAGTAGGTTGAGGGAAAGTGGGTCGAACAAAACGGATATTAAAACACTTGATCGGTCCTCAAATGTATAAAGATCACAGACTGATGATATACAAAGGCACAATCTTTACTACAGGAGACCACTGAAGTGAGAAGATCCAGGGTTTGAATACTGTATTAACTGTACAAATGAAGCAAGGCGGTCCTGATTTGTAGTTGGCTCACCCTTCCCTGTGCGAGTAAAGAGGGTCAGTTTCTGGAATGAAGTCTGTCCCTCGTCTCCTGCCCTTGCAGTGATCTGATGCGACTGGCTGGAGTTCAGAGGGAAGGGTAATATCTGAGAGCCCAATGGAGACAGAGTGGAGCTGATGTTTCTGAATCACTGGGTCAGTGGGTCACAGACATCACTGGACATCCGGGGAGCCAACAACTCTCTGTGTTTCTCAGAGCTCCCGAGGAGTCGCTCATGATTGCCAAATGCAGCTGTGAAAAATGTGATTGGCTCAGCAACACAAATGCAAACACACACGAACACACAGAGAGTGCTGATACAGGAGTGAGCAACCCCCCCTCTGAGGGTTGCACAGACCCTCTGATACAGAGAGCGGGCACCTAGAGACTGGATCTGTGTTTAAACTCCATTACGAGTGCAGTCTCTCTAATTAAACCAATGTTTTAATTAGGATTTGGACAGCCAGGAAAGAGGAGGGATAATAGCGTTCATTTATCCAACAGACAGTGTGCGTTTCAGTTCAAGTATGCTGGGTGGATGGCTTTGTGTGTGATCTGCCACTGATTCTTCATAGTGGATTATTAACTGAAATGCAGGTGTCATTGACATGTAGAGGAAGTTCATTAAGGAGAGAAAGACTTTGGTGATTGGACTCCACTGCTGCGACAAAGAAAGCAGAGGCCCATATAAAGGATCCCCTGGAGTCTAGACTTGCTGGTGGTCCTCTCAAGTACTGTATGTGCCAGATGTAAAGTATTAGTGGAAAATGTTTTGTATATGTTTGGAACTGTATTGGTGTTCCTTTGGGATATGTTTTAGGGGATATGTAAAAGCTTTTACAACCAAAGACAGCAATCCTTCCTCTGAATCAATGTGGTTTAATGAATTGTTAATTGTTAATCCCTAGTTTTTAAAAGTTTGGGGGTAACCTGCAGGATTTCATGGAAAAACCTAACCCAGACGCTGTTATTCTTGTGTTTTTATTTGATCTTATTTTATTATTTTTCCCCCTATGTTTTGAGAGTGTGTTTACTGTTGTTGATATATTTATCTTTTATTCTCATTATGGCTTGGATACCCCATAAAACCTGCTTAGTATAAATTATTGTTGAGGGGACAATATTTTGCATGTGTGTAAATTTGCTGTTTTTAAAATAAAGGGAAAACAAAAGAATTGTGAATGTAGGGACTTTGACAGCGTGGGAAAAGGGAAGTGCCAGAGATGTATAAATGGGAAGAAATAGCAGAAATGCACCTGTAGAGGATTAAAGGCAGAACATGAGAGAAAAGATGTTCCTTATTGAACTTTAGCCAAAGCTTCATGAATGGTAGGGATGCTACGTTAGTGAACGTTTTGCGGAGGCAAGGCTCCTTTTGTGATTTGATTGAGAACTTAATACAAAGAGTAAAAATGTTATTTCCTTCTCTCTTCTCCTCTGTTTGTCTGTCTGTCTTCCTTCACCTGGCTCTCAGCGGCAGATGGCGTGCCAGTCCAGAAGGATGGGGAGCAGGTAAGTCTTCAGCAATCCCTCTGGCTCCACCCTCTTGTTGAATTCCTCTGGCAGTGGACTGTTACCACTCCACCTGAGGAACTAACATGGCTGCTGATTTAAAACCTGCGGCTACATGATGAGCTACAGCAGCTCACCTCACTAGCTCTCTGTAACTCAAGGTACCTGTGCTTATGCTGGTAGATTAGTAAAGTACACATCATGTCAATGTCAGTCGCTTAACTTCCGCTACACTTCTCTGCTCAAGATGGGGTGGCGTAGCCGGAAGACTGGTTGGCTCATTGCTGTTGCTATGACGTCTGTTGCTTGATGTCCGTCTGACAGAGTCACTGCTCAGTGCTGGTTCAAAGCAAAACAGCAGAGGCATCACTCTCTTTTTCCAACTTCTTACACACCATTACTAGATCCTCCTCACCTCTCCTCTCTCCTCACCTCTCCTCTCTTCTCCTGCTGCTATACTGATCTAGTGCTCTAAAACTGATCCCTCTGAGACAGGACACAGGAGAGGGAACTATTTTGGACTAAAATGTAGAGAAACTCTTTTCACCAAATGCACTGTGGACTGATTCCATCATTTATTTATGCATTGTGCCCCAGAATGCCCTTCGGTCCAACGGAGAGGAAAAGAAAACAGCCACTTACACACACACACACACACACACACACACACACACACACACACACACACACACACACACACACACACACACACACATACATCAGCGTTGTCAGGACTATTGGAAGGAACATAGGAAAATCTGCTTCAAGGGGTCCAGCTCTACCACTCAAGTGTGTTAAATAAATCTCTCATCACACCCACTCCTGTGGAGGGAGAGAGAGAGAGATGAGCAGAGAGTCAAAGAGCGAGGAAGTGGGAGCAAAGAATAGAATTACAAGAAAAAGAAGGAGCGAAGAAAAGAACGGGAAGAGGCTGATATCGATTAACACGAGCTATCTGGATACATGCTGCATGAAGCTGATGGAGATAGTGAACTCATTATGTCTGTTGACCAGCAGTGAAATACATTTAGTCAAGTATTGTATCTAAGTACAATTTTGAGGCAATGGTACTTTAAGTGTTTTTTAAGTATTTATACTTAAATATTTATACTTATGCTACTTTATACTTCTACTCCACAACAATTTAGAGGGAATTATTGTACAACATTAATTTGACAGCTTTAGTTACTATTTTACATAAAGAATATATCATGAGTGTAAAAAATATGACTCATTATAGATTAAACAGCATGTAAAGTAGCTCCACCTCAACCAGCAACACAATTGAAAGGCTGCTTGCACGTTAATATAATAAACATAATAATGTAACATAATGAGTACTTTTACCTTTAATACTTTAAGGATTTAAATTTTGCTAATAATACTTCTGTACTTTTACTTAAGTTAACTGTTGAATGCGCTTAAACCTTTACTTCTAATTGAGTATATTTTATATTGTGGCATTTATATTGTATACTTGTAGGGAGGGAAGGAAAGAAGCCAATATTTAAGCTTAAAAGAATAGTTCAGCCTTTTGGGAAATAAGCCTATCCACTTGATTCTAGCTTCATATTTACTGTACAAACATGAGAGCAGTATCAATCTTGGCAAGAAAGTAAATAAGGATATATATATGTGTGATAAATGTTAGGGACCACTGGGATTTTTCCAGTTTTGTTTATTTATATTTGCTCAGCCTCGACTGTCTGTGCACATTGACAGGAAGGTGAAGACACAGCCACTGACCCACCAGTGTCCCCGGTCTAGTTAGTGTTAGTCCATCTGATAGAGAGAAATGGTGTGGCAGAGGCTGCTGCTTATCTGCTTTGTCCCCAGCATCTGCCTCTACACACACACACGTACACACACTCCCCTTCCTCCTGTTAGCCTCAGTCCCCTGTCTGTCTGCAGCATCAGATATTGTTCGACACAGCACTGACATCTCTCTCTCTCTCTCTCTCTCTCTCTCTCTCGCACACACGATTTTCCCGGCTGGCTTTCAGTGTTTTTGGCAGCTCGTGTAACCAGAGAGGAGACTCATTCATCCGTAGCATATTCACTCTGCTATACATAACTAAGCAAATATACTGATCCCTGTTTAATCCCCTCCCTTCTCCCTGTCATTCTGGTCCTCGACGTTCCTGGAAAAATCCTGTGTATCTGTCTCTCTTTTTTTCTCTTAATTTCTTTCTCGTCCTCTGCATGTCCGATGTGCAATCCCCCTCTGTCCCTCCTCTCTTTGTCTTCTAACCCCCTCCCATGCATGTCAATGTTCTCTCTGTCCTGTCACTCTCTTACTCTTTCCCCCATCCCTCTCTCCTCCTATTTCTCCTCCTCAGCATGGACGTTCAGAATTTTCATGGGAAGGAATCAATGTAAGTGTTGTGACACCATTCCTTCATCTACTACTTTTCTTTCTCTATCTATTTGTTTCTTTCACCTGTTTTGATTTAACTCACCCTTTAAGCGATCAGCTCTTTCCCCCTTCACGAACCCCCCCCCCCCCCCCCCCCCACCTCGGCTTTACAGTTGATCTTTTTCGGTTTCCCGTAGTGGTGCACGGTAGTGAACACAGTCAGAGTCACTTATAGGTAGATAGTAACTTGAAATCAGGATTTGGGTAATGCGGATTTTATCTATTGTATTAACCCAACATCTCCATCACTTCTCCTCTCCACTCACCCTCTCTAACACACACTGTCTCGATGTCTTCGTGGGCTCTGTCACATTTCCCATACTATCCTTTTCTCCTCGCTTGTCCCCCTCCTCCATTCCTCTCTCTTCTCTCCCTCTAGCTGTCTATGGAAGACACCACGTCAATCCTGCCTCGGCTCAAGAGGAACTCAAACGCCTATGGCATCGGGGCTCTGGCTAAGTCTTCTCTGTCAGGTGTGTCAGGTGTGTGTCTGTGCTGTAACTGGTAAACCGACCCCATGTTGGCTCCGCCCTCAGCGGGTGCCGGAGTCAGCATGGTACCCGAAACGGGTTCCCCTGTATCACTTCCTCTCCACGCTGTGATAACACTCTTCAATGGCTCCTCGTGAGTCATTGATGGAATTAATTCAGCCTGAAAAACACAACACACACATACACACACATAGTGCATTGTCATACAGCTTGTTGCTCTAAGAAAAGGTGAGTGGTGAGTGGGAAGTGTAGTTTTTTTATGTTAAGTGGTTGTGAAATTGTGGTGCTGTGTTAAACAGAGTTAAGTGCAGTGTAGTCTTTTAGTGCAGTAGTTTTGGTTGAATCCAGTTGTTTTGTGCAGTGCAGTTTATTTGAGTGCAGTGAAATGTGTTACAGTGCAGTGAAGTGTAGTGCGGCTGCAGCACTATGCGGTGTGGTACAGATTTGTCCTATAATTTATTCCTATAATTTATTCATGAATCTCATCTCCATGTGCCACCATCAGAGAGAATCAAACAACCAGGGATTTACAGTATGTGTCATCATGTGTTGGTCACATGAAATATGGAGCACAGCCATTATGCAGACATCAGCTGGTGTTAGCTTGGCAGCGGGAAATTCATTTCTTCTTTAAAAAATGTATGTTCTGCCGAGTCGAGTTCTCAGATAGGCAGCGAGGAGAAAGAGAGCAGTTTCCTGCTCACCCAGCGCAGCTTAGCAGAGGTGCGAGAGCTATCATGTCAACAAGCCAACCACTCATTACTCATGCCACACAGCCACCTCACCCCAATTAACCTATTCCATCCCACGATGCACCTTTGTCAGACAGGACACATCCATTCCCTCCTCTCCTCCCTGTAGCCTGTACAAGCGATGGCTTAGTCTCATTAAACACATGAGCGTCACCTCCACAACCCTTGTCATTTAGCTATCCTCGTAATCCATGTTCATGAAGACCTTCATTAAACTAAAGACATTTGAATAGTAGGATTCGACTGATAATGTCACTGGTTTAACTTTGTTGAAGCTGCCAATAGTTTATATTTTAAGCTAATATTCAATATTTTTATATGATATAGGTTATTCAGTGCTTATTCAGTATTGCACCCAGACTTTTATTCTTCTCATCCAACTAAATGTATAAAATGCGACAGGAGGTGTTACTATACATATTTATATATACTTGAAGGTCAGCCTCTGTAGTAATTATCAATCATACAGTAAATATGTAATTACATAAACTGCATCATATCCACACAACAACACTAATTGTCCAATTACATCTTCCCAGTTGCCAAACCAGTTTATCAGTCAAACCCCACTGGATATTTTCATATTTTCAAGCCATCACAGCATCCACGACCAAACAGCAATACATACTTGATGATAACATGTCTATCTGTCTGTCTCTCCCCCTTTCTCTCTCTTTGTCCATCATCTGTTCTCACCACTTCATCTCCAAACAACAAACCTGCTGCTTCACTTCCTTCTCCATCGTTCCTCAAACACCATACCTCTTACTTTCTCTACATTCCTCCCATTGTTTCACTTCACCTTCCTCTGTCCCATATCTTTCCCACCACCAGGGGTGACCCGCACCATGAAGGAGAGAGTGACCAAGCCCACAGCCATGGCCCAGGGTCGCGTCGCTCACATGATTGAATGGCAAAACTGGGGCATGCAGACGGTGGGTGCAGGGGGCATCCCCCAGGCCCGCATCACCACCCAAGAGCGGGAAAAGGAGCGGCGGCTGGAGAACGATGCCTACAGCGACCTCAGTGACGGAGAGAAGGAGGCCCGTTTCACTGCAGGTTTGGAAACACTCACACTCACACACACACACACACACACACACACACACACACACACACACACAGACGAGGGAAGGCTCTCCACAGAGCCTGTTAACCGTCATCAGCAGAATTATGTGCTCATCACTTCACTTTCTGGGATTTATGCCAGTTATTCAGCCAATTAAGTATAATGCAGGTCCTCACAGTGATCCTGGCTTGTCCTTTGAATTCTGACCTCAGGAATCCTGCAGCAGTTCGCGATCTCAGAGGCGACACTCCTGGCCTGGTCATCGATGGATGGAGAGAGCCCGCGGTCGGGCTCAAACCAGGGCAGCGTGGCTCATCTGAGTGAGGTCAACCAGGAGAGCATCACCAGTCGAGGTAAAGGACTACAAAGGACTACAAATATGACCGCAGCTGAAACTCAAAGTAGCTTGTGTTGCAGAATCTTCACATGAAGACAAAGATTATGTAGCCCTAAATGATATACATAAAGAATACACTATAAAAACGTTTGTCATACAGCAGTGGTGGAGGAAGTACTAAGTAGGAAGTAGTAGATATTTTGCTTAAGTAATTGTAGAAATACTCCATTACAAGTCCTACATTCAAGTGAAAGTACAGCCGTATTATCAGCAAAATGTACATTTCAAATTACATTTCAAAGTACTCGTCGTGCATTAGGATAAAGTACTGTGCATGCAGGATTTTATGTTGCAGCTGGTCAAAGTAACGATACTGTTTTCTACTTAATGTACTGTTGGGTCATTGAATATAAAACAGTGCATCATATTTTATAACCTGATCACATGTTTTGGACCTTGATCTTCAAAGTTAATAGTCAAATAAATGTAGTGGAGGGAATATTACAATATTTCCCTCTGAAATGTAGTGGAGTAGAAGTATAAAGTAGCATAAAATGGTTGCTTTCCACCACTGGCATACAGTATATTCTGTCTATATTTAATGAAATACTAGTAGATATTTAATATGCGTTGTAACCAGTAATAATGATGGAATACATGGCCAGCATTAAAACAGCTGTGTCAAATGTTAGTGTTAGTGTAGGTGCAGACCAGCAGCTTGCAGTATAGCATGTGTCATGCTGCTTAGTGATGAGAACATACTGTTCCATCTCCTCTCTTCAGGCTGGACGGTTAGCTCATTATTAATTTCACATTTTTCAACATGGACTGTTGGAAGATAAACCCATTGCACTGCATCTATATAAATAGCGATTTTGGACATTTTTATTCCACAGCGCTGTCTTCTCTGTACAAACATTTTTCTTCTCATGAAGTTAGAGGTGCAGGCATTATAATGAGCGCTTTGTTGTTGTAAAATAAACCTCCTTAATGATATGACGCTTCATTAATGTATTTGCATCAAATTATCTCATCATTTTTTAGTCAAATAAACGTTTAGCACGGGGTGAAAATGTGTCGCTGTGTTTGCTCTCTGGCCCAATTCATACCCTTCCTCTTGAGAGAGAGATAAACTGCACAAAATCAAGCCTGTGTGTACATTATACAGCCTGACACAAGTGATGAATCAACAGTGAAAGGTGCGGCAGTGTTCAACTGTATTCAGCACATCCAAGAGAGTTTCTGTCATATTCAGTCAACGTGGAGAGTTTTTTGATTCAGCTCCCAGTCACTTACTCTGCTCCACAGGCCAGATCAAAGCAAAAATTCAAACTGATTTAGTTTTTTTGATAACATCTGAAGCCAGATTACCCAAACATAATTAAACCTTAAAATTGTATCAGCATTGTCGCAAGCTAAATTGTTGGTCATTAGAGGCTCAATATTTAGAAACTAAATGAGAGATAAAATGCTGATGTTTTAGCAGACCAACAATGACTGTTTAGTTCTGGGATTTAGGTCTTGAAAAGTTTTGAATTAAAACCCAAAAAATAAGCAGCATGACATCAGATTTCCCAGGTTTTATATTTCTTGATATTATGAAGATCATATTATCAAGATGATTCAATCTATCGTGCTTTTTGCAACTAAAACTTGGCCAAAACTCTATCACATCATCTTCCTGTTATGAGGAAGGTCTGAAGACCACTAATAGCAGCTGCTGCCTTTTTCATTGTTTCCAGATCAGATATTGCACCACTCCTCAGCAGAGGTGTGGCCTCACACGTACGTCTCCCAGGGCCACTACTGCCTCTCCTCCTCAGATGCCTGGGAGCCGATCAACAACGATCCCTCCGGCGTGGCGTCTCCCCCTGCTGGCTCCTACGTTATGGGGACTGATGGGTTTGACGGGCAGGCGGCAGCTCACTTCCTGTCGCAGCAACAGCAGCAGCAGCAGCAGTTCACGCTCCAGCAGCAGAGTCAATTACAACAGCTGCAGCAGATCCAACAGATCCAGCACTACCAGCAACAGCAGCTCCTGCAGTATCAGCAACAACAGGTGACTGACTAACCCTGTGAGATACTAGATGGAGTTGACGTTTAGTGTGTGAGCTTAGTGTTGATCCAAGTCACTCTAATAAAGCATAAACCTTGAGAACCTAAGCAGTCCCTAAGAATCAGGACAAGTACCCTTGTAACTCAAAATTTGGTTATTTCCTGTTGCAACACATAGTCCTCTGTGTGCTCAGAAATCTGTAACTTTTTCAAACTAGATAGATGTAAAAATCAGTCAGCTAAGAGGAAACGTTGGTTTTCATGTTGAGTGGGAAAATAACAGTTTGACAAATAATCTCAACTCAAAGTTTTTCTTATTTTCCTTGTTTCACGTTGTTTCTCTTGATTTTCACTCAATTACTGTGACATTTTTGACTAACAAAACACTTTATTCTACAGGTCCATAGTTTCCTGAAATTTCCTAGAAAAGAATTGATATGTTACTCTAGATTAACAATAAGATCCCTGGAAAGGATAATGTAATTTGGTGTTTTTCACCAACTGAACACTAATATGTTCATAGTTCATTACGATTAGTGTAACCTCAAGAGTCAGCTGAAAATGCTATAATAATAATTGTCAATAGGCAAGAATATAATTCAACATATACAGTATAGAGAATAAAGTTCATTAATATTTACTTTGGTTTAAATGGAGCATTGTGCTCCAGAAATTGATTTCGAGAGGAAATTCTTCTGGAATAGTACTGTATACTAAACTGTACACTGTAGACTGTTTCCTGTATTGGCTGCTTTGTGTATTTTGTCAAACTGCTTGGCGCTGTGTCGCCTCTGTCATGGAAAATAGACCTGAGTTGGAAAGGAAGCAACAGATCTCAGCTCTGTCTCTCCCTGTTTCTAGTCGCTGGAGCACAGGCTGCACAGTGCCAACCACTCTTTGCAAGCGACGCCCAACAGCACCATCCACAGTCTGGTCCATCCCGTTCACCCACCATTGGTCGATCTGTGGAACACGGGGCAGATGGAGGCCTATCAGACGGAGGCCGGAGGCTTCATGGGTGTGGCGGCGGTTGTGGAGCCGAGCCTCTGTGTTCCCTCTGGAGACGAGATGGTGGGAACAGAGCACTCCCCGCTGCTGGAGCAGCAGGAGGAGGAGGAGGTCAAGGTGAGGTGAATGTAGGGTTGGATTACATAAAATTACATCTTCAGTGTTTAATATTTGATCAGTGAAGTGCTGAGCAAGCACTGTAAAAGACCATACTGGTGGTTTTATTCAATTCATTTACTTATTCCATCCAACTACAAATCATCTAACGTGCACATTCATTATTTTTCAAATCATACATTGTTTTACTCAAGATTTACTTATAATCATATAGTCATGGCTATGGGTTGGTTTCAATTCAACCAGTGCTGAAATAATTAGTCAATTGACAGAGCAATAATTAAATTTTTTGATAATCATTATAATCATTAATCAAGAAAAAATTCTAAACATTCTCTGTTTCCAGCTTCTCGTGAGGATTTGCTGCTTTTCTGATTTATATCTGTAAATTGAATATTTTGGGATTTTTGGCTGCTGGCTGGACAAAACAAGCAAGAGTTAGTGAAAGATTTTTATGAGTTACATTATGGGAATTATAGAAAATCTCAAGCCTCTGTTGCTTCGAATTGTGGCCTTTTTTTATCTGTTTCTTGTGAGTCCCCAAACTAAGTGCAATACTGAACATCTTGAGTGTCCCTTTAATGCACAAAACTACAACATTCATATATCCTCCTCATGAAGTCTGTGTCGTTTTGTTTGATTTCCCAAAGTCACAGCTCATGAATATCAAGCTTTTCAGCAGCTAACTCAGATATCTTGGATGTTGAAGCTTCCTGCACGCACCAACAAGAAACAGTTTGCGACTATGATTTAACGAACCAACAATAATGGCCACTAAATGTTCATCATAGAAAACTAAATGTCAACTGTGATGGAAGCCTGGGAAGTCTTTCCCAGTTGATCTTCATCTTCTTCACCTGCTGGTTGCCTGACAGATGGGAAATCAATCTATAAACCTGTAGAAGTAAGTTGGCAGTAATATAAATGATACAATGATACTTGTAGTTAAAGGAATAAAACCTGCACAATTACCAGTATGACCCGTGTTAATACTCAGATGGTTCGTTAGTAATGTGTGGATGTGAACTTTAACCAGCCTCTGTGTGTGACCTAAGTTGACTGGACCTTCTGTTTGTGTTTTGCTCCATCTGTCCTGATCAGGAGGAAGAGGTGATGCTGTGCATGGAGCCAGAGTCGGCCACGTTGACTCCGCCCACGCAACAAGGGGATGCCTCTGGTGGCAGTAGTCCGGGGCAACCGCCGGCAGAGCCAATCACGGAGCGGAAGGCCTCAGATGTCACCTCCGGCCTTGCTCAGACATTAGAGGAGAAGGACAGGGAGGGGCCAGCCGCTTCCATGGCAACCAACTGAGTTCCTGGCTGTCAAGAGACTCCTTACTACAAACTGACCGGGGAGTCAGCGAGGAATGAGCATAATAATACAATATATATCTATTAATCTGTTCCTTTTCAGGTATCAAAAACACAACTTTTTGGTTGGGAGATGAATTCTTCAAAATGGTGAGAAACAGATTTGGAAGTGGACTCACAATGAGACAAGAGCTGATGCAACAAAGGACACCTATTTCTTTGTAAGCCTTACATCCCAAAAGTAATTAAAGAGAGGAGAGGACGGAGAAACTGAAGAGGAGGAGGAGGAGGAGGAGGAGGAGGAGGAGCACCAACTGACCGAGACATTTCCATCAGGGTTAATGAAACCAAGTTGAGATGAAGAGGAGGGGAACAGAAACATGCATGCTTTTTATGAAGACAAGCAACTCGACCCTGTCATCGTCTTATAATAATAATGAAAATCTATCATAATAGAACATTATAATAAGAATAATTTTGTAATAAAGCAAAAAAGAACAAGACAAAAATCTATGTATAAGTGTATGATAAGATATAACAGTTTTCCTCTGGGAGAACTACTCTGTTTACAGCTGTTACTCAACATATTAGATAGTGTTTAATCAAATTAATTTCCCTGTCGCATCCAACACACACTTTAATAATGCCAACCCAAACAACTTCACATCTAATTCAAGTAGGCTCAGAAAATGTCAGCATTTCAGTGAAATGCAGATTAACCCTAAAATAAATTCTTCTATGATGTTGTGGCACCAGGATGCCCCGAGGCACAACCCAGGGACTGACTGCACACACTAAACTCTGCACAGATGAGGATTGTACTGTAAGATAGTGTGCTTCCTACTCTCTGTATGCATGTTCCTTCAGAGTACTATGGAGTACCTGTACTATACAGCACTGTATAGACTTTGCACTGAACCATAGTATCCAAGGTGGGGCCACTGCGGGCCTGCAGTGGGTGTGAGCGGCGAGTTTCATGACTGAGAAATAAAGACAGAGCTGCATAAGCGAATCTCTTTTGCACTGATGCAATCCAACAGATCAGAGGTTGCCTTCTGGACGGCTGATGTTACCCACTTCCCAGTCTGAAAGCTTTCAGCACCACCGACAACCAAAACCGAGCCACTTAACAACACAAACCCTCAGCTGCTTTTTTTTTTCTCCATAGACGTGGTCACGATGAATCGAGGATGATAACCACTATTTGAATGTACTGGAAGACAGAAGGCAGTACATGAGCGTTTGTTTCTGATGTCTCCTCGCGGTCCACATGGGAGCGAATCAAACGCCTCCTTAAGAAACAAAGATAAACAAGCGAGTCTCTCAAAAGTGTTGGAAATGGATTCACTGCTTGCTCACCTTGAAGACCACTACACACACACACACACACGCATACACACAAATATCTAAATTGTAACCAGCAATAGACAGGCAAAACACTGGCTTCCCAACAGACCAGTGCCAGCTCTGTCATATAGATGTAAATAGAAATCGCCTCTCACTCACAGTCACAACTATTCTAGTACAGTATGATTTCTTTATTTTTTTACACCTCTCAGTCCCACTTTATTTTGGGATTGCTCTCAAACTGACAGTTTTTGACCTGCATTTTTTTTCTTCTCATGTGTACCACCACACAAAGACCGATGAAATGGGAGGAAAGTTTGTGTTGTAAACAGGGCGATTGATCCGGTGAATCCATCAAACAAAGAACACAGTAGTAGGTCTGAGTTGACGGGGGGGGGATTAGAGCCCACGTGCTGCTCAATTAGCCAATCAGGGAATAGAACAGAAGACTAGGACTGAACACTAGAGCCGAATAGATCGGTGTCTTCCTGCTCATCGTGATTACTGTGAAGCAGCTGCCTGGAGTGTGATAGTGATTATAATGATGTTTGAGGAAGCATGTTTTCATTTCTTTTTTTTTACTTTTCTTTTCTATTCACCTGAGCAAGAATGGGTGTTTTCCAGCGAGGAGGGGGAGTTAAGCAGTGCAGAACGTGGACTTTCTGTACTTGACTCACTGATGAACCTTACAACAAAACACAACCACTGTTTTCATCTTCTCTCTGTTGGGGGGACCTTCTCCTCTCTCTTTGATGATTGTGTGAGAAACTTTCAAGATATATATATATTAAAAAAAAAAAACGGTTTATTGACTTGAATGAATTTATTTATTGATTGCTTCTTTATGCAATGTTGGGGACATTTATTTTTCTACTGACTTGTTGAAATCCCTTCCAGTATAAGTTATAAGAGTAGGTGTCATGGTTGTAAAGCGGTCTTGTTTCGTTCTGGTTTTGAGCACTTTACACCAAGAAAAACACGCCCTCGTTAAGAGATTAGAGATGGATAGTTTGGCAGCTCTCAATTATAACAAATCTATCATCGTTTTTTTTCACTCATAAACGACTCATAAAAATGAGAGGGCTCAAAACTGCCTAACAGGATGTCTTTACACGGTGGCACATATTCATTTATTTATTGAACAATTACTTGGTGGGGGAGGAATAATGTGACAGCTTGTACAGAGTCTATAATTTCATGTAGGTACCAACCCTTCTGGGAGCAGTATCTTTCTCTTTATGATTCACTTGGTTTTAAAGACATAATGTGGTGGAAAGACCATTGCTTTATTTGTTGATGGGACAGCTGCAAGGCTCATTTGGGCTGGGCTAAAAAGGGGATATCCGTTCATAAGGAGACACGCATGGTGAAAAGACACTGCTTCAATTTGGGTTATTTTTTTCTTTTTTTTTCTTTATCAAAGTCTCAATGAATGAATAAACTAATACAAGAAGAAGCCAAATATATTTATGTGGATGTTAAGGTTTACTGATCACATCTTTGTTAACCGACTGGTTTGCAATTGAGTTCCTCTTTTTGTATAATTCTACTGCCATCTTCCAAGAGTTACAGTAACTTGTCTGCAGGCATGACGCTCAAAATCTGCTTCTGGTCCTCTGCCTTTCTCCTTCTCTCTCTTTCTATCTCTTTGTATCTGTTCTGTATATTTGTGTCTGTCTGTATGTCTGTCTGTCAGTGTACAGTAAGTTGTCTGCTGTCTTGTTGGAAGAATCACTGCCTGAAAAAAAAAAAACAAGTTTCCACATCAACCAAAGGGGATTTGAGGCAATCAGACAATGTAACATAGATATAATTTGGAAATGTGTCGCAAAAAAAGTAACCGCTGTAAAAAACGCTGTGAAAAATTGGATGGCTTCTGTAAAAGTTTGTATAAAATTGGATTTATTTGTTTGAAATGAGGCAGTGTGACTGGTGATACCAGTGTGCACTCATGACACTCACACCTATGCATGCTCGTTGGACGGTTGTCACAGGACGGTTCTTCCACGTGCCCCCCCCCCCCCTTCTGTCAACAATTCTCAGTTTCTTCCTGTTTCTCTTCCTTTCCCCTCTTTTTCCTGCACGACAGAACCTCCTACACCCCCTCCAGCTTCTTTACCTGTCTCCTCTTCTTTTCCTCTGTTGGAGAAAGAGCAAATAAACAAACCAACAAATGGCTTTTCTTGTGCATATGTGTGTATATATCTTTTCCAGGGTGTCAATAATCAATTCCCACACGTTCACCCCTTTCTCTCTAGAGCCTTGACATATGTGATATGTCTTTTTTTAACCATGTCTGGTGGCAGCCGGTGTCTCTGGCCAGCTCATTGGTGCTTGTCAGACAAAACAGCAATCACCAAGGAACTGGCAGCAGTGTAATCCAGCCTGTCATGCTTTTCCAAAAACATTCCTCTCCAGTCCTTATCAGGGATTTTATGCCAGGAGAATATTAATGACAAATTCTCAGAGACAGGCCTCCTCTACAGGGACGAGCTGCTTATTTGTTCAAGGAATCAGAGAGTGAAACACACCGTTGACCTTCACAGCACAAAAATGTTTGTATGCTCAGAGATATTCTCTTTTAAAGCCTGAATGCTGGAACACTGTCACTGATTTTTCTACCCACACTAGTCGGTCTGTCGGTCGGTCGTTCCACCACTTTGGTCCAGACTGAAATATCACAACAACTATTGGATGGATTGGCATGATCGCTTCAGGGTGAATTAAGAACTTTGGTAAATCTCCAGACTTGTTTATGATGGGTGTTCAGACTAAAACAGCCCTGCATTAAAACAGAGATATGAAACACCATCCAGCCTTAGCCTCAGCTGTACTTTGTGTTTAGTGCTAATTAGCAAATGTTAGCATGCTAACACACAAAACTATAATTGTGAACGTGGTGAGCATTAAACCTAAATAATAATTAAATAAGTAAATAATAAAATAAAAAAAAGCTAGTTGACAATTTTAATATTTATTATCTTTAAAAATCACAGACTGGTAATAATGATTTGAATATTTACCATACAACAATAATATGATAAATGTAAGTTATAATTTAAAATTAACCTCAATCAGTAAACTTTAAATGCATGATCTCTTTGACCTCTAGGTCAAATTAATTAAGTCTTCATCAATATATTATTTTACTGTCATACAATTCATTGCTGTCAGTTACTTTTTGATAAAAGGTAGTTAAAGAAATTAACAGACACTGACATATGATGTACAGGTACATTCAACATTTCCAAGATATGGATGGACATTGAATAGTGATTTGTACTGAACATTTGTTTGACATTCGTTTGTCCGTCTACAGTTCAAAAGACACAGGTAGGCACCTGAGATTATCAGAGTGAAAAAGTGAGTTTGCTGTAAGAGTAGAAAAAAAAATCCTGTACTAAAAGTTTCAGGAGCTTTGTGTGCACCAGCTCGTCCTGAATGTCTGTGGGGGCTGCAGGTGAGCCCGACTCCTGCACCCAGAAGGCAGCTCTGTCTCTGGGGAAAAGGAGTGAAATCAAAAGAAGGTAAAAGTCTTTTCTCTTAAACCCAGTCTATATGGGCTCATCTGACTCCTCGCTCTCCCTCTCCTCCTGCAGGGAGGATAGTGTGAGGACAGGGCTGGTGGGTGACACAGGGGAGGCAGGAGGTGAAGGTGAGGTAGGGGAGGAGGTAGAGGGGGACGCCGGCTCCTGTGAAGCACCGTCAGAACCTCTTGTGGCGGCAGGGCTGGTGCTCCCCACGCTGCTGGGGGAGGAGGAAGTGTCACACCCATGAGCTCCTCTGGAAGATGACGCCTCCCCTCGGGAATCCTCCTTGGACTCCCTCCTCACCGGCTCCCCCTCCCTCCGGCTCCCCTCCCCCCACAAGTCTCTGTCCCGAGTGGGGGAGGAAGGGGTGGATGAGGGAGGCTGGTGCTTCTTGGCTTTCCTGCTGGCATCTCTGAAGCTGGCCAGAGGGGGACGAAGCCTCACACCGCTGCGAGTTGAGCCCTCTATAGCTTTCTGTAACTGTAAGAGCAGAAGAGGTTGAAGCGCACACAGAGGCAGCACATGAAGCAAAGACACGTGTTGAAGTGTTGGATTACTAAAGGGAACATCCAGAGAGATGAGTTGAGGGCGGTTAGTTGAATAACCGCATTAAATCAGAGCGTAAAACATGATGCACCCTGTGACAGAACAACTGCCCACAACATGAGATCATCACATCTCGCTGTCATCCCGCATTACAGGATGCAAACACAGAGAGGTGACAGAAACATGCAGATAAGTGAAGAAAACGTGACTTTACCTCTTTCAGTGCCACGACGCCCACCAGCTTTCCAATGCTGGTGACATAGGCGTGACTGAGACCCAGCAGAGAGAACAGAGTGTGGGTCTGAGTAATGAAAGAGAGGAGGACATGATCCAGTCAGTGTTAAATGTATTGTGGTGTGACAGTACTCTGCTCGCATGGCTGCACTGTTCCTCGTAAACAAGTAAAAGAGGAAATATGGCATCGCAACATAGCACGAGTCAGTCACACAGCAAGATTTATGGTCGTATTGACAGAGAACCAGCTGCAGCGAGCTGTACAATGAAACCCTTAAAGGAGTACAGTGATCTAGTGTTGCACTCTCATAAGTTGGGGGACTCACAAGACAGAATTTAAAAAATGGTCAAATTTGATGCCGCAGAGGCTCAGACATCCAGACTTTTAGTGTCTAGAATGGTTCAAGTTCCAAAATCACCGGATCCTACATTTTATTTATATATATATATAATATTAATTGTAGTAACTTTGGTGATCTCCTGACTTTTCATTTAGTGCTACTGTGAAGTCAAAAATTTAAGTAGTTGTTTATGACGGGTGTTCAGACTAAAAACAGCCCTGCATTAAAACAACCAATCAAAAGCAATCCACCAGGAATGTGAAAGTTGAGCCTGGTTCGTCTTCTTTTGCCGGGCGACCATGTGTTGTATTTCTGGAGCCCCCTGTGTTGACGGACTGGCTCCCATAGAAATGAATGAGAGGGCTGCCTAAACCTCACTAATTATATATATATATATTTATATCTTGTTTGTTTAATCCGCACAAAGACATGAAATCTAAAAACGTAGCGTATTTCCCAAAACTATTCCTTTAAAATCTGCTGTTTGGAAATATGAAATTGTGACTTCTAATTGCATCATCAGTGTCTGTACATGATCTTTGCATGTGATGTGATTGTCACCTTGTGCAGAGACGTTCGTTCCACCAGCTGAAACGGGGAGGGGTCTATACGTATCTGCTCCATATCGACCGGTTTATCCAGCTCTTCCTCCTCCCAGGCTTTGATCTGCATCAGCCAAACACAAGGCAGAGAGATAGAATATACAGAGTTTCTAATTATCATGGATAATGGATCGTTTGATTGTCTCACTGTTGGCTGTGTGAATGCTGAATCAATAAGGTACAGTACCTCCTCCGGGGACATGGTGTCAGTCAACGGAGGGGCCGTGGTCTCCTGAGGAAAGAGGGGGACAGAAAGAGCGAGGAACAGACGGATGGACAGTCAGTCAGTCAGTTTGAAAAGCTATACAGATGATGATAAGATGACCCCTGGTGGTTTTATGTCAACACCCACTGCACAACATGTCAACTCCTTTATGTATGCATCATATCATGCTCCTCCCATCACATTAGGGAGGTTGGCTCGAGCTGCCATGTTGGACTGATGCCCCTGTCTGAGCTGTCACTGCCAACTCGACAGCAGATCAGTGATGAGCTTTTGGGGTCAAAGTGATGAGTATGTGAGGTTGATCTTAGCAGCGTACCTGCGTTTCAGTCTGGCCTGACGAAGACGTGGAGGAGAAGAGTCTCTGAAGGGTCCTCCTGACAGACGGCAGCTTGCGCTTGTCTGAGGACATGGTATGGCAACGCATGTAAGAGGAGAGAGGAAGCGACATTTGATGGGTGGACTTGTCTTTATGTGCAGTGGAAATGTCATGTTACCTGAGCCTGTGTGGTTGGTGGAGGGCTCCTGAGGTTTGGGGGACGGCATGGGCCCATTACATTCTTCCTGTACTGGAGCAGCCTGCGGGCACAACATGGTTGTAAACTGTATCATACATTTTTTAAGCCAACAAGTTTAACTACTTCCTCAAAGTTAATTTATGTTATGTTTGTTTTTTCCACCTTGTCTGCGCTCTCCTCTCCGCCCTCTTCATCTACGAAGGTGAAGGACTCCCAGCTGACTTTGGAGCCCTGGTCTGGTGAGCTCTGACCTCTTTCAAAGACTCGCCTCTCTGGTGAGAGCCACCAGTCAAAGACGGCTTGAAGCTCTGTCCTCTCGATGGAGCCCAGAAGAATCATGGATTCTGCAGAGAGAAGTGTTAAAGGAATAGTTATGCTTATTTGCTTCCTTGCTGGGAGTTAGATGGGAGTATCGATTCCTCACTTGTGTCTGTAAGCTTAATATGAAGCTACAGCCAGCAGGAGTTTAGCTAAAGACTGTAAACAAGGGGAAACAGCTAACTATGCTGTCCAAAGGTTAAAAAAAAGCCTACCAGCACCACTGAAGCTCGCTTACTTATTGTATCTTGTTTGTTTTCGTACAAAAAAACAAAGTTTAAAAAAAGCTATGGCTGTAGCTTCACATTTATCGGACAGACATGAGAGTGGTATCGATATTAACTCTTGGCAAGAAATAAGAATATTTCCAAAATGTGGAAGCAGTAAGATGATGCAAGTCACCCTACCTTTAGAGTCGACCAGGGGGATGGTTTTTAGAGTTGTGGTCTCTAGCAGATGGTTCAGTTCCCGAAAGGAGGATTGAGAAGACAGGAACTTCACTTTGCGCACCATGATGTCCTCCACAAAGATGTTATACTTGCTGGGGATTCAGAGATACTCACACAATAAATACCTTTTGTTTTATAATGACAGCTGTATGGAAAACATATATACATGTTTTAACTTTACCTGATGTGCCCGAGGGCCAGCTCAGGCAGGTAGGGCAGCTTCTTCACTTGGATGATGGAGTCATAGAGAGAAGGCTGCAGACCCTGGGCCACCATGTTTGCTAGGATGACCGCCACCATCATGGGCAGGATGTGGGAGATTTGACCGGTCAGCTCGAAGCAGATTACTGCAGTGGAAACCGTGTGTGTGACGGCCCCCGTCATCGCCGCCGCACCTGGCAGAAAGCAGAAGGGAGGATATGTGGTAAAGGGTGAAGTGTTATTCCTCCATCTGATTCCTCTGCGACTGACAAAGATCCACATTTGGCCTTGAAACATTATACTTTTTATGATGTAGAAACATTTTAAAGGGAAAGTTTAATAGTGTTGGGAGAGTAGAGAATCAAAAATATCCATTAATTAAAAATATCCAACATCCATCTATTTTCTAACCTGCTTAGGTCGAGGGTACTGGAGCCTGTCTGAGCACATATAGGGCAAAAAGTATTAAAAATGTACTCATAATAACCTCCAGTTAAGGTAAAATACATTCATTTTTGTGGTGAACACACAGAGTAGGTTTACAACACTGAGCTGAACATGAAACTCAAGAGTTTTCAATAACTTTTAATAACTAATAAGGTTTAATTTGTGGAAATGTTTTTGGCTAAGATTACAACGTCACATTCAGAATTATACAGTATATGGGGCCTCATTTTGACCAAATATGTGAAACTTGTGAAACTGTTTCTAAACTGATGCTGAATCAAAATATTTGAACTGGAGGAAGAGAAGTACAGCACTGAGGTTAGTAGACTGACCAATGACAGCGTAACCTCCCGGCAGGATGCGGTAGACTATCCCATCAAACAGGATTCCATTGGGGAAAAGAGTGGCCATGATCTCCCCTACGAGGCGACCGAAAGCAGCTCCTTGAGGAGAGAGATAAGACACGCTGGTAAAGACAAATTGAACTGAAGCTCAGCAGGAGATACTGCACTCGTGTTACAAAATCCTCTTACCTAATATGAACACTGGCATAAAGGCGCCCGAGGGGATGGGCATCGTGGTGGAAACTGCTGACATCCAGAACTGCAGCACAAAAACAGGATCAAAGTAGGATTGTGGCCAATCCCAGGGTTTTTTTCACGCTATCACATATATTTCAAGGCACGTACTGTACACAGCAAGAGGAAGAGATACCTTCATGACGCAGAAGAGGAGGAGGATGACGAAGACGCTGACATGAGGATGAAGCCATGCAGACGAGCGACCAAGGCCGGGCGGAGCAGGAGATCCTTGGATTTTGGTCCAGGTGAAATTATCAAACAGGGAGTTGATACACTCCCTGGGCATCAGCTGCCAGAAGGGACAGACACACATTAACAAAGTGAGTTTTTCACATGACTCGTTTTCAAATGCAGTTGTGTGACACATCATGTCCCACAGAAAGGAGCAGGATAACAGATTCAACGAAGGAAAAAGCTCCCAAAACTTTATTGAACTGAAAAACCAGTTCCTATTCCACCATATAGGAAACCAGACTGACTTCCTTTTTCAAAAATATCATAAATATTAATGAACGCACATTAAAAAGAAGTCAGAGAGTGTAAGATTGATTCAGTCTAACCTCTCCAGCCATAAACTGTCCAAATCCAGGAGGAAACGTGAAGGTGGAGATGATCAGTGTCACTGCACCTGGATAGATCAATCGACTGGGCGTACACACACACACACACACACACACAAACACACACACACACACATCATTAACAGGAAGCCTAATGTATTCTCAGAGACCTACACCATGGCAAAATAACTGATGCTTGTAACAGAAATAACTGTCTCAGTACGAGTGTGTACCACCACTGATTGCGCAGCTCTCCTGGTGCTGCGGCTCGTTCTCTCTAATGGTAGAGACTAATGCTCCCTGACTGCTGAGTCTCTGAGGATAAGTGAATCTCCACATTGAGTGAATAACTAGCTGAAAGGTTGTTAAGGCTTTGCTGCTGTCCTGGCCAGTGTTGTGAGACTGATGAGTTCGGAGAGTGGAGCTGAGATACATAAAGAGGAATTGGGTTTGAATGTGCAAATGGTTTGAGTTCCCTGGAACAGCATCTGCTACCAGAATCACTGTGGTGCCACATTAATCCACAGCAGCAGGGAGTGCATGGTCGTGTGTGTGTGTTTGTTGGGATCTCACTGTTTGGTTAGGAAGCGTGTGAGCGCTGTCGGCCTTCTCATGAAGAGAACCACCTGTCTGTTCAGGTAGACGAAGAACGCCCCGAGGAAGCCACACGAGATCCTAAAACATGAGGAAAAACGTACTACTCCCTCTGCACAAGGTTTGAGAAAACTGTATGTACATGATATGTATTGGGGAGAATACATCATTGATATGAGTATTTCCATGGCAGACCAAAAGTAGATACAAAAAGACACTCACAGGCACACATGTATTCACAAATATCCTCACCCTATTATTGCGAATGCGGGCAGCTCCTGCAGGTCAAAGGGGAAATCCATCCGGAAGTTAGTTTTGAAGAGAGCTGTGATTGTGACTGAGAGAAAAAGAAAAAGAAATGTAACAAAGAAAATGATAAGCATCAAACAAACACGTGAATCTCTCATTTCTGTGCTCAGTATCCAACGTTCACATGTCAGACACAATTGGTCTCCACCAACTCCTGAGGGAAATATCTGGCTCTTTAATGCTCCACTATATTCAACAGCTCGTCTCTAACCTCTAACTTGTTATTTTTTATCGATTTATGAGAGCTGTGAGCTTATTTTAGAAATAAATTGCTATGATCTGACAGATTTCCCTCAGTGACATGTACAGCATCACATTCATAAAACGACATATTTGGAAAATATTAATATAAACTGTAAAAAATTGACCTCTGATGTTTATTAGATGATTGTCTGGGTGGGTCTGAGTTGTGAATTTCTTTGAGTATAAGACATCTGAAAGACTTCCCTCTGTGAATTGTATCTGGTATATAAAACTTCATACTTTACAATATTATTATAAACTGTAAGAAGTTGATATAATAAAGGAAATAAAGGTAGAGATAGGGTGCAGGGATTTACATGCAACTTGTGAGTTATTTCACTCTATGGTGCTGGTGGATTGTGAATATACTGTAAGTGATGACTTTAAACATTTCTGGTTTATCTAAAGAAGCAAATATTACTTAGCTGTCATATTCAGCTACTTTCCATAAAATGCCAGCTCAGCAGTCTTTTACAAGAGTGTGTGTGTGTGTGTGTGTGTGTGTGTGTGTGTGTGTGTGTGTGTGTGTGTGTGCTCTGCTTCTCACCAGCATCCTTGTTCCAAACAGAGAGCACTCTGAATATGAAGGCGCTGAATGTGGCGGCAAAATATCCCCGCCAGTAATTCCTCACTGCAAAGTAGGTAGACGTGACCTCAATACTGAACAACACCCCTGGTGGTGGAGAGAGAGAGAGAGAGAGAGAGAGAGAGAGAGAGAGAGAGAGAGGAGGAAGGACAGAGGGAGAAGAGGGATTAAAGAGGAGAGAAAAAACGAGGATGATAGTGTGAGAAATGAGAAAGGAGGAAGAGGTGAGGAGGGTGAGAGAAAGAGAGAGAGAGAGAGAGAGAGAGAGAGAGAGAGAGAGAGAGAGAGAGAGCAGACAGAAATTAGTTAAATAAGCAGAATGAGTCCAAAAACACTTGAAGCTGAAGGTGTAATTATACACAACAGGAGAACCACAGGGAGTAAATACACACACTTTAACACACACACACACACACACACACACACACACACGGGTATAATCAGCATGTGAAGCAATAAAATAATCATCAGAAACATTATTCTGAACAAGATGAAAACAGCTGAACAGAAGACGAAGACGGAATAAATAATATTTAAGGGCTAAATCTGTATTTAGTGTATTTCTTTCTTTCTATGGTGATTGAAAACTAGGTTATTAGTGTATTTTTGTTCCGTAGACTTTTGTACATTGATAGATATTGAGTAGAGCTGCAGCTAACAATTATTTTCATTATTGATTAATCTGCCAATTATTGCCAGGATTAATGGATTAATTGTGTGATCAATAAAATATCAGAAAATACTGAAGAATGTCCATTGACCTATCCAAATGTCTTCTTTTGTCCGACCAACAGTCATTATTTGTTAGGTTATTCGTACTCCACCATAGAAAACAAACGATTACATTTTGGCATTATTAACTATAAAATGACTTAAAAGGATTATCAAAATTGCTGCCAATTCATTTTCTGTTGATTGACAGAAAAAGCCTCTGCTGTTGAGATGGACATGAAAAGGTGCAGCAGTAGTGCCGTTATGTCTATTTAGATATTCTCTTCCCAGAAAACTTAGGGGTCACGAGGAGCTGAGGTTAAGAAGACGTGCACAAATCCAGTAGATCTGAGATGACAGATTAGCTCCTCTGTAATAATTTTTTTTTTGTGCTGGTTCACTCACTTTCACAGCTCTCAAAGCACTGAGACAAGAAGGCAACAGCAAGAGAGCGAGCATCATTTACATTTTTGATACCCGTGCTGATACAATAGCTGACTTGCAACACCAAATCCAACCTATACTGTTTACAACACCTTATTTTGACAAATATAAACATGTTTTTCTACAAAACCCTTTTTCCATTTAACAAAATATGCCAAAGCTCTCCTGCAGCAGTATACAAAGAGCAACTTAACTCAAATTAAGTCAATAACAGTGAGTTTCCAGCCTCACCTCTGACTGGTTGGGTGTGGTCATAAGTCTGCTGTAACCACACCCAACAGTGATGTCACAGGGTCCTGGAGTACACCTGTACATCACGACAGCAAGATGAGAAGTTGAACCACCGGACGTCAGCAAAAACAAGATTTTTATGGGGCGTTAAGTTAGTCTTTAATAGAGCTAGATGGATAAATTGGGCGGGCCGACATATTGATAGTTTATTTGGGACATAATGGTATCAGTGTAAATGTCAGCCAAAAAGTGACAAGAAAGCGCATTGTAGAAAAACTAAATATATGTTTGAGGTAACTGAGAGTAATTTATTTTTCAACTGTGAAATGTCTCAGTGGCTCAGTATTTATTTTGGTCACAGTTCCTTGAACAACAAATTTAAGGGGTCCTTAACAAAAAGGTTTGTCTATGTTACGCATTTATGCAAATAAATGATTATCAGCTGATGTATCATTATTGGACACTCAAATATTAATATGGGTATTGGTCTTAGGTCACGCTATACTCTTACATGCTGTATAAGATCAAAATAAAACACAGACTAAAAAAAGCAGACTTCTAAACTAAATCAGGAAATATCTTAAAGAATATAAGTAAACAACTTTCAATACTCTGTACTACTGACACATTTCAGTTGGTACTCAGAAACTTGATACAGTACAGCAGGGTGTTTGGCGTAGTAATTTCGGTTGTATAATGCAGTGTGCAGGTTGTACAGTACCTCCTAGTGGAGTGCCGAAACAGCATCCCACCCCCACGGCACAGCCAACAGTCAGAATATCTGTGTAACCATAAGGGTTCTACTGACACAGAAAACAGAGAGGGAGAGGAAAAAAACAAGAGGGAAATAAAGGGGTGAGAGAGACAATGAGGGATGAAAGGCGTGAGATGATGAAGGGGGAAAATGAAGGTGACGAGGAACGAGAGCGCAGACAGAAAGACAGGAGAGTGAGTTGGAGAAAGAGAGAATAAAAGATCAAGGTGGAGAGGACAGGATGGGGAACCACAGGGGGAGAATTGACAAGAAGGGAAGCAAAATGGAATAAAGTGAATAAATAATGCTCACTGAAATGTGGTTTAAAAAAAAAAGTGATAAAGAAGAGGGGGAATCACATCAAGAGAATATAAAGCAGAGGATGCACATGCCATCGAGAGTAATCAGACTTAGAGGAGGCAATTAAGCAATCAGGAAACAAACCGAGTGGTCACATCGTCCTGAGAGACGGATCCCTGCAGCTGATTGCAGACCGAAAATCAAGGGTACCAGAATAAAAATATTTCCACTGATTATTCATGAAGTTGAATTATAAGGTTCTATGTAACTTCACACTTAAAGAGTGTCTTTTATGATCTGTGTTACATTCTTTTTTTATAAGAATTTTTTTTTTATCTGTGACTTACTAAAAAGGGGGATGGGATGCTGAAAACTTTGAAGCTCACTACTTCAGAAAAAGCCTGACAGCATAAAGAACCCTATAATTCAAGACTCATTCAAGGCTAATCTGCAATACATATTCATTCATTTTGAATTTGTCACTGCTGATGCTGGAGACTGGTCTGAGGTCAGTTTCAAGGTAGTAGTTTGTCATTTTGGGGAATATATTTATCAGGTTTTCCTGTCGGGAGTTACATGGGAAGATTGATATCACTCTCATGTCTGGACGCAAAACATGAAGCCATAGATGGAAGTCAATTATCTTAGCTTAGCATAAAGACTGGAAGCAGAGGGAAACAGCCAGACTGGCTTTGTCCAAAGTAATTTGTTTAATCCATTCAAAAACAGAAATGTAAAAACTCTAAATTGGTGGTTTTACTGTGCTGGAACTCTGGGCCACGTCGCCAGGCAACAGGTCTCTGCTGCCTAGCAACCTCACAATGGCAACTTGGGAGTGTTCACTTAATGCTTTATTACAAGATGGTTACCCCAATTGGTGACCTTGTAGCCACACCAGATAAATAGCTTACATGAGCTTTAGAGGAGCTGGTAGGTAAATGCTTTACCTTCTAACAGAGCCAGGCTAAATGCTTTTGTCCGACCTTCAGTCTTTATGCTAAGCTAAGCTAATTGCCTGCTGGTTCTTAGCGTACAGACATGATAGTGGTATCGACCCTCTCATCTCACTCTCAGCAGGAAACGAATAAGTGTATTTCCCAAAACGTTGATCTATTCCTTTAAAACAGAAGGAACTTTATAATCCCAGGCTCAGCTACAGTATTATTGAGAGGTTAATCTGCATGTTTAAATATTCATTCAGTTTTATTCATCACTTGTAATGCTGGGCACTGGTCTGAGGTCAGATTTATCCTCCATGTTTGTGTTGCTGATGTTATTTCAGGAGGACAAAGCCAACCGGAGCTCTGTGTCTGAGCCTGAGCAGGGCGGGACTTGCCTCCCACAGGAGCAGCGAAACAGGTGGCCACTCCCACGGCACACGCACACACCAACAGGTCCTGGTTATGGGTGCCATTCTGGGGTTAAAGGTCAAGGGTGGAGACGGACAGGGAGGAGGGGTGAGAAAGAGGGAGGAGCGGGGACACAGACGAGCAGGGATGAATGAGAAAGCCGAAGGGAGGTGGAGATATAGAGAGCAGGGAAAGAGGGAGACAGGGATATGGGAGGTCACTGTTAATACACATGCCAGACATTACCATCACACTATTAATACAGTGAGACACAAACACAGACGAGGTGCGAGGGGGCGAGCCAAAACAAAGACACAAGAAAAACAGGGAGGGGAGGGAGTGAGCTGGGTGGGAGAGAGATGGATGGGAGAGGACAACAGTCACAGGGTTCCCACTTTCTCTTCAACATCAAATTCAAGGACTTTTCAATTAATTTCAAGGACCCAAAATTGGCATGTTTGGCAAAGTGGTCGAACACTGTAAAGGCCTCATTTGTAATTTAAGACCATGTTAAATAAAAAAGATGATGGTAAAATCTTTTACAAAAGTGTTGATAGAACCAAAGGACTCTGTTAAATATTTTCAAGTTGTTGAAGTAATGTTGAACAGGTATAATGTTTACCATTTTCACCATCTTAGTTTAGTGTGTTAACATGCTAACATTTGCTAATTCATACTAAACACAAAATGCAGCTGAGGCTGATGGGAATGCCATCAGTTTTGCAGGTATTGTCATAAACCAAATTTCATTTCACAATCCATCCTGTAGCTTTTGAGACATTTCACTCAAAACCACAAATATCAACATGAAGGTGGTGCTAGAGTAAAAGTCAGAGGATCACTAAAGTCATTAGGATACATCATTTTGAGACCATGAATATCGGTTAAAAAGTTCATTGTGGTCCATGAGATATCTTAGTCTGGACTGACCGGCCAACTAACAGACATTGCCATCCCTTGAGCCTTGTGACTAGCGTGGCTAAAAATTAACAAAAACAACAACAACAACAACAACAACAACAACAACAACAACGAATTGATTTTCTCAAATTAAAGATTTTTAAGGGCCTGTGGGAACCCTGTTATTACAACCAAAGACAACAACTTAGCAAAGTTATGATGGAAAAACTGCATTCCACATCTTCATTAGTGCATTGACTGTGGTCAGCAAGGTGATGAGGTTTATGGGTAATGTAGTCTGTTTTGGTCAGGGCCTCGGCTTACCTCATAGACTCCAGAGAAGATGGACATGAATCGACTCAGCACTGCGGCACAGATACTGGCAATGTGGACAAATGGACCCTGGAGATGACAGGAGGAAATCACTGACACAAATGAGCGACACATAATGTTATCTACAGAGACACTGACTATTGTCTGTAAAACCAGGAGTCTAAACTGGGACATGTTGTATCAGAACAGATAAATCACTGTATAATAGCTGGATACGACAGTTGACCTGCTACTGTAATGGGGAAAATGAATGTACTCCTTTGCTGAGGACTTGAATAATTTGCTTCAATCCCTTGAGAGGAGGAAGAGAGGAAAAACATGACAGAAGATGATTTATTATCCTCTAAGCTCAGAGGAAGAGCAGATAGAGTGATGAAGAAGAAAAAAAGACAGGAAGGAGGATGGTGATGGTAGTGATGCTGGATCAATGGATAGTGATAGATAACAGAGAAAAACAGATAGTAAAGAGATAAAAAGGGGGGGTTGTTTACTTCTTTGCCCACTGGCATCCCACTGCCCAGGCCAGCAGTCAGCCCGACGACTTTAGCCACGAAGGCTTTGAGGGTCAGATACTCCTTCAGCACTACACCTCTCAGGATGGTTTTCAGCTCCGGAATACCAGAACCTGTATAATAAACAGAGGAACGATGGAGAAGGAGACTAGACGCCTTTGCAAAACGATGGTGAGTGCAGTGAATAAGGAAGAGCGGTTAAAAAGCTACTATCCTACAGGATAGGGAAACAGGCAAAAGGAGGTAAGAACAACAGATGCTGAGAGAGGATAAAAGAGGCTGACAGGTGATGGAGAGCTTACCGATGGCCTGTGGGGAAACCAGGTGACAGAAGAGCGAGGCGAACATGACAAGGATCATGGGATAGGTAACCCAGGCGAGGTACTGGAGCGGGACATTGCCTTTAAGCTCCCCATGTATCCACTTATAGGCTGAACGACGGCAGAAATAGAAAAGAGGACAGAAGAAAAGTGTATAAATGGAATAATTACAGACAGTTGAAACCAAAATCTTGTGTTATCAAACTGACAGTAGTAATCTCGGCCTGTGTTACCCTGCAGGCTCTTGGCGCTGGTGTAGTCCATAGTCCAGCTGACCAGAGCCATAGTCAGTCCCAGAAGAACCAGGAATATCCAGTCCTCCCCCATCTTGGTCACTATGTACCGCCGCACACGAGCCAAACAATCTGGGACAGAGAGATTAAATTAATGATTCATCCTGAATCCATTTATCACTTGACTTAATTACTGACAGTTAGTTATTGTAACAACGCCTGAGAGGGTGATTATGGTGCGGTGTGACTGTTTGTGGTTTCAGTGTGATTATGGGTGCAGTTAGAATTTCCACTGAGGACACTGAGGTCAGTGGCGTAGGAAGTATTAAGATCTTCTACTTAAGTAAACATATCAATACAACATTGTGAAAATACTCAATTAAAAGTAAAGGTTTTGCATTAAAAGCGTCAATCAAGTATCAACATGTTACATACATACGTATTATTAGGAAACACCAGTATCAAAAGTAAAACTACACAATGCAGAAAATGGCCCAATGTCTTCTATCCTTATATATTATATAATTGCATTATTATTGCTGATGCATTAATGTGTAAGTGCCATTTTACTGTTTAACCATTTTAGTGTGCCAGAGTAAAAAGTACAGTATATCCCTCTAAAATGTAGTAGAGTAGAAGCATAAACTAGCATGAAACAAAAATACTAAAGTAAAGTACAAGTATCTCAAATTTGTATTTAAGTACAGTACTTGAGTAAATGTACATGTTATATTCCACTCCATACTGAGGTCATGTCCTCTGTTTTTGTTTCTGGGAATCTTAGACGTCATATATTAAAATCTGATTATTTGTAGGCTGGCTAACCCTAAACCTGCCCCAAAAATAAAGAGATAAATATTAAGCCTTCAGTATTTTTATTCCTGCAGGGTGGAGACGGCTTTGAAATAACATTTAGACCTTCATGTTGGGGAATAAAATGTACAGAAAATCCCCCAAAAATCCAAATAACTTTAAGAGACTGTGTTTTTTTAGGTATGGTTGGGGTACATTAAGGGACTCATGACCTCAATCCAGGTTGTGTCTCAGGTTCTGTGTGGCATCCTAATTAAACTAGTGCAGTGCATCATATTTTATGAGCTCATCATGTTGCAAATCAAATCATAATGTGCAAAGTAACCAGTAACTGAAGCCATCAGATAAACGCTGCTCTCTCTGGAACATAGTGTGATGAAAGTATGAGCTTTCACAAAAAAGAAAAAACTGAAGTGCTCCTCAACATTGTATTTAGTCAAGGTGAAGGTGTTTTGTTAATTTCCACCCCTAGCTTCCTGGTTACCACGAGGTGTCATGGCAACCACTAAAGGATGACGATGGAAACTGTCACCACTGTTTGCATCTTCTTAGTACACCTTTTGTAAAGCATTTGAAAGTGTGTGTTTGAGCAGACTAACTCCTCATTCCTGGTGGTCACCTTGGCATTTGGAGTAGGGACGAGGCTTCTTGGTAGAAGAGGCGTGGCTGTGATGCGACTCCAAGGTCACAGGGTGGTGATGATGATGCCGCCGGCCGTGCCCTCTGCGGCCGGTGCCTGTGGTGTTCGCCCCGGCCTGTCTCCTCCATTGTCTCTCTGTCAGCAAACGGGCGGCCTCCCGTCGGGCAAAGTTTCCCAGCTGCTCCCTGTACTCACCGTACAGCTGTAATGAGGGGAAACACTGGCAATCACTATGAAACAAAAAGCACCAAGTCATAGAAATCATGTGTTTCTCGGGCCTCTCAGGATTGTAGAGAAGGAAAACGAGATGCCAGAAAGGAGAGGAGGGAAAAGAAGAGAGGGAAGAGAAGGAGAAATACCTTGAAAATTGAGACTTGGGACAAGGATAAAACTAGATCCAGTGCGAAGAGTCTTGAGATAACGAGAAAGAGATGGGGAATGTGCGGCGTGTGTGTAAGGGATACACACCAACCTGAATACCCTGGCAGACAGAAATAGACAAAACGGGCATGGAGATCGGAAAAACCCCTCCCTGAGAGGAGCCAGGGGCTTGAGAGGAGCCAGAGGAAGAGATCCTGGAAGAGAGGACATTCCACATCTTCCCCTTCCGACTACGTGTGCGCTTTACACCTACAACCCCACACACACTTGGTCAGAAAACAGGACACCCTGTAATCCAGTGTGATCAGTTTGCACCGCCATCGTTAAAACCTTAGAGGCTGTAAAACACTACAGATCCAGGTGCAGCTACGATGTGCAACTGAAACCTACAGATCACATGCATCCCACCACACAGAAAAGCAAGAAGCTAAATCATACGGAGGGTTGGCTGCCACACATTTCTGTCTCATGTTCACACAGGAAAGGAGAGCTGACACATCCAACCATGAGGCCCAGGACCAGAACGAAAGCTTAGCTTCAACGGCCCATGATCACAACAACAATCTACAATCTACAATCTGACGTGAAAACATTTAAATAATTACAGTATAACACAGATAAGTTAGTGTACGATCAGTGTAAGTGCACAAAAACTGCTTTACACAACCAGTCCACTATAATACATGAGTCACTACACCCACATGACAAAGTGACTGATATAGAAGTTTATAATTAATACATGAATACACCACATAGCAGGTGGCCGGCAGTTACACTGTTAAAGGCTCTTCAAAACATTTGATGCCACTAAATCGTCTAGTTATTTTAAACCTCACTAAACAGGAGGAACCACAAACTGTTATTCAGAACAATGTTGCACCGAGAACAACTTTTATGAGCTGCAATGCAACAGTTACACAAAGAAATGCAAACCACTATTCTCAGTCTCAATTAGTGGGCATTATGCAAAGACACTGTCCTGAATATTGCTTGTCGAGTCAGTTTTATTTATATAGTCCAATATCACAAAACACTATTTGCCTCAAGGGCCTACTTCCATTTGTTTGTTTTAGCTTTAGGTTTGCTGCCAGAATAATGGGGTTTGCTACCGGGGTATGACAGTGATGTGGAAGAGTTTAGATCACATGTTGCATTTAAAGTCCGTCAAAGATAACTTTATGGGATAGAAAACGTACCTGTCATTACCTGAGTTGTTGTCCAAATGTTTGGATGTTTCTTATTCCTCAAATGTTAAATTAATTATTTGCAAAAAGTGCTCTGATGTAATCTGATGTATTGTCTTTGTTTCTTGTGCGTTGGGGCACACTGGTTTCAGTCTCTTATTATCATTGCTTTTTATAATACTAGATCCATTTAAATGTAATCTCACATTAACCTCTCATCTGCTGCAAAATGGTAGAAATGCATATGCGCATATAATTTAAATTTGAGCTGTGACTGAAGTTAAAAGATTTGTGTTATTCATTGATACAAAAAGCTCATGACCACAACAATTGAAAATAGCAAAATGTGGAAAGTCTTGCGTTTTAAGCAAAGGAAATGACAAATAATATGTGGACAGACTGCAACTGCTGCAACAATTCAGTTTATAGAAGTACAACACTATGTTTAATATACTGTATACACTACAGTCATTTGTTCAGTATATTCTTTAATATTCTTATACATCTATCCATCTGTCCCTTTCTAATGTGAGAGCCACAGACAGTCGCACTGCAGCAACACATCAAAACTATAAATGGAAAAGAGAAGTCAATTAAAATATGTAAACAAATCCACTAAAATAACTTGCAGAGATTAAAGACACAGAAGAAGACTGGACTGTGTCATTACCTCCTAACAGCAGATAATTAAAAAAAAATCACCCTCCACCATCTGACCAGATCAGGTCTCAGGTCTTTACCTGCTCCTCATCAGTTGTCTTTCGCATTATGATGTAGCAGCTCTGGTCCTGCTCTGTCTCCTGTCCCACACTGCAGACAACCTCACCACCACCAGCACCGCTGCACTACACATTAACACCAAAGCACTAATCCATCAACATCATCTAACAGGCGCTGGCACCAGGTGCCCTCAAAGCCAGGGACAGTAACAGGAGGAACCTGTGTACAGCTCACAGAGAGGGAAAGATGTGTTACTTAAACTTTTTACTTCCCATGCCATGTCCCGACAACCAAATAATAGCAAAATAGTTCAACAAACTACATTTTCTATTAAACTGCGTAAAAACAGCATCTCCTATGTTTTTTGTTTTGTAGATGACTTGTTTGTGTATTTTTGCATTGTCCCAGGCATTAACATTAACATTTATTTTACTATCAGTGTCCTAGAGAAGCTATTGCATTAATTTAACTGATCTTAGATGTACTGTACATTTTGCTCTCCACTTGCTTGACAGTTTGATAACATGAACATCAAATAGTCAGTGCTTTTATTGATGTGCTGAGAGAATAGCTTTGTATATAGCATTTTGTTTGAACCTAGTGTCTTTATTTGATCATGTAAAGCCGCATTTTATAATAAATATTTCTTTGGTTAGCTAGTTAGTGCTTAGCTAACTTTGGTTGTTAAATAGAGGTCACAATTACTATTTTGAAATTTAAAAATGGGAATAATTTATGAATCCAATAAAAGAGTACTCCACTAATTTCAGCATTGCGAATGGACAGTCGTCAGATATCGTCTTTTTTATTCCACACATTCTTCTCAAAACCTGGAACCTACATTACCCACAATGCAACTCTTAACTACCAACCGTTCATTCAGAGATTTGGGTGTTTTATGCTAGCAATGGCTAATATAGCCTCGAGCCGCTAGCCTCAAGCAGAGATGAGGAGCTACAGGTCTGGTAAGCTTTCTAACTCCACACTAACACAGACTTTGACTTTGCTTAAGATCCTCTTTGTTTTTAAAATATGTTTGGTAGGGTACTTCACCCAGCATACAGATTTACCCTTTCCTCCCCGTTCTCTTAACGTTTTCTTTGTGTTTGTCCGCTTTCTTGTTAACATTTTTTATTTTCTTATATATGTACGTATTCATTCACTGTATCATTTGAATGTTGGACATAGAACTGTAACTAAAATAATAAACATTAATCACAAACATTGCTACTCAGCATTATTATCATCATTCACTGTCAATTTTAGTTTTGTAGTGCATTTCATTCATTAATATTGACATTAAAACCAACTATTTTAATAATCAATTCATCATTTAAGTCATTTATCAAGCAAAAATGCCAAAGATTCAATAACTCCAGTTTTTTAGATGTGGGGATTTACTGCTTTCCTTTTTTATATTGTAATTTGAAGTTATGTTAGACTGTTAGTTGGACAAAACAGGCAATTTGAAGACGTCACCTTGAACTTTGGTAAACTGTGATGGACTAACCCTAACCCTGAATTGTCAAAGTGGAAATAAATCTAAACGAGGGAGATGGAGTCAAGAAGAGACAAGTGGCTGACAGCGTGAGAGAGACGTTAAAAGCTGCGATTCATTCACATCAGGTGACTTTGCTGCCTCCATCTCTCAACCTTGTGTTTGCCTTTGTGTCACCGTGTGACCTTGTACGTCCATCTGTGCCACACAGGGCCAAAAAAATGACATCAGTAACCACCATTTCCCCAACTTTCACACGCTTTTGAACGTCGTCGCTGCCGTTGTTTGACTCTCCAACTGTGGAATGTCCTTCCCACTCCAAGTCAAGAACACTAGAGGACATATCACCCTCTCCCTACTCCTCTTCCTCCTCTACTCGCACTAATTTACTCTCAGCAAGACTCCCGCTACCTCCCCTTGTGGCTCATATTATTTCCCTGCACTTTCCTCTCTCCACGGACACATGAAAGTATTCAGGCATCACTGTACGGCTCAGACACTCGCACCGCTCATTATTAGATTCTTGTGCTCTACTGTTAGAGCTCAAGCTTCTGATGTGCTTATTCCAAGTCTTGCGGGATGAAGAAAATGAAAAAATGTAAACCATTCCTCCCTTGGCTTTGTTAGGAATACAAAGCCTGTGTTAAATTATGCCGGTGAGCTTTTAATTCATTCATGGACCTGCCCTTTACGAGCCGGCTGATACTACTGTAAAACACAAGAAACTCACGAGCTAAGAAGCAACTTTAAGTGTAAACAAAAACAGGAACAAGCTTGCAGAGAGAAAGAGGGGGAGAGCTTCAGTCACGGCGAGGGCTGCTAATAGATGCCGAGGTTGAAGGGCAGTGTGACATTGAGAGTTAATTAAAAAAATAATAGCACATTCCTGCGTCTCCCTCATGAGAGAGAGTCAGCACTGCATATTCATAAATATCTGTGTGTTTGCGTGGGTTCTTAAGCATGCTAAGTTTGTGTTTGTGTGTGTTTACCAGCGTGTTATATTAATGTTTGAGTGTGTGTGTGTGTGTGTGTGTGTGTGTGTGTGTGTGTGTGGGGTGAGGCCTTTCAACAATATAGCCCTGTCCCATAGCACAAGGTTAATGATAAAATCTGACCTGCTCACTGACAGATAGATCAGGAGATTACCCCCCCTCGACCCACACACACACACACACACACACACACACACACATGCCCACACACATGCCCACACACACTTTACAGGCCCATGTCTCCATATGAATACACTAATTAACCGGCACAATAACATTTCCATGCCTCGTCCAAACACTGTTCAAGCTGTCATGTTCTAATTAAGGCATGTCGGCGCGACCAAAAGAGAAAAATAAACCAAACTGTAAACGCTCATGTGTTATTCATGAGCCCGCACTTCAACTTTACACCAAGTAATACAGGGAAAAAAAACAACCGTGGAGGCCCTTTCATCCCCTCTAAAGCTGGTTTATATGTAATAAGTTATGTCACAACAAATCTTAAATTTAAAGTCTATAAACAAGACAAAGTACAAAAGTAGCCTTCTTCTTCTTCCACGTCTCATAAATGTATTAGTTCTTACATAAACTATTCAAACTTTAGGAGGAAGACACTTCAATATACAAGATAATAAACCTTACCAGAAATTGATCTATATTCAGAACTGTTTCAAAAGTGTTGATCCGCTCCCTCATCTTTTCAGCTGCTCCTCCTGCAGGTTGCTGCTCACTTTCTTGCGGGTCTTTAATATACTGCGAGTGCCTCTCTGGATATCTTTGTCTTACATCTGTCCTTTCCTGTCTTTGCCAGTGTGGCGGACACAGACTGTACCTGCTACCTGCAGCCATACAGTATAGACCCCAGTGACTGACAGGTATGGTCAATACAGCGCACACACACACACACACACACACACACACACATACACACACACAGAGGGGAAAGCAGTAGAGGTTAACACAGACACTTGAGGCTTGACAATAAATTGTCAGCAGCTCTTAATTCAGAGAGAATTCTCAGTGAGGCGGTCGATCCAGCAGATTCCTGCAGCAGGATCATAAATGATACCAGGCGGGCAGGACACAAGCTTAAAGTATGAAAATAATACCTGCTGACTGAGTGGAGACCCTAACCATATTAACATTGTGTGGGATAGGGTGGATAATACCGCACTGTACTTTAAGTGCCTTCTGCATAGATAACATGCTTTACTAAAGCCTGACTGGACTCTGGTACCTAGTACATTTGTTTCGTACTCACTTGGTTATTAAAGATTAAGTTCAAGTTATGACAAAAATATGTACGGAGGCAAGATATTTTACAGTTTAACAACACATTTTACTGTGAAAGATGATGAACTTACTTACTTACAACTGAACTATGAATAAAAAGACAAATCTGGAATTTAGAAAAATTAGGGCAAAAATACATAAAAATGCAGCCTATAAGACATTTGTATGGCGCATATCTGCCAATATACAGACCAGTACTGGTTTACTCTGGATAAGACGATATCGGCTCACTGTTACACCAATTGGGATCTATTCTTTTCCTTTTTTCAGTCAAGCTGTTCTCCAGCTGTGAGACCTAAAATGGGTCACTGACTGTTCTGTTGTGACCCAGTAGTTCTCACGTGCTTTCTGGGTCTTTGGGGACCACAGTGCTGCTGGTTTTCTGTCCCACCAGGAAGCTGTTTGCATTTATCTGGTTAAAAACAGGAGGGTTCAGTCAGTTTGGTGTTGATTGTCGTTGGGATTGGATACTTGAACACACTCCCCTCCAGCTTTCAGTAGAACCTGATTTAATTTCATCCAGTTTTTCAACTTTTCTCCTTATAATCTTCCTCAGTATACAGTATGGCCAATATTATCTTTTCCTTTAAGTATTTTGGGGGATTTTATGCCTTTCTATAAAAGACATGATAGGAAATTAGAGAAAAGAGAGGGGGATATGCAGCAAAGGTCCCCATTCAGATTCAAACCAGGGATGATGTGATAGGCCTTTTTCACTGCAGATATTATAACTTCATAGCAGGGAAAGCACAGGTGTAACTGAAAACATGAATCACCGCTCTGTTCCATTTACGTGTCCCAGTAAGCAAAGTAAGTGAGCCTACATGCATAATTACCAGGGCCCGGAAACCTGCACACCAAAATGGAATGCAGCCATCATTAATGTGATTAATTTCACTGGCGTGTTTCCTGCTATGACATGACAAAATGTCTGAAAAGGGTTTATTACACAGTCAGCACCTTAAACCCCCCCATAATATCAGTTTTTAATCTTTACAATTGATTTACTACTTTTTGGATAAATCACAGTTTCGTGATGTGAAATTATGAATTTCAATGCAACACACAGACATTTTTCAGATATTTTAAAAACAAATTTAACACATTTATATCAGCTGAATTAAAGTTCAATATATTTTAAGTTTTTGAAAATAATTTGCAGTTCAATTTGTTGGCTAGAAATGGATCTAAACCACATTTAGAGGTCCACTTTGAACAGCCGCTGTGTCTTGTGTTCTGGGTCACGTTTCTTAAAACAAAGACAATCTTAGTCTGTTAATCTGTTAATATCACCTCAGCCTTGAGATGCCTTTGGGAAATGAAACCTTGGTTTATATTCAGTTTAGTATTTTGTTTGTTACAAATACACACTGATTTTTCTGTCCTTCGAGTTCACAAACAGATTTTCTTGTACTTTCTTTCCCAAGCCGTCTCACCTCCGACTGAACTCTTGTGTGCAGCCTTCTACCTTTCTCCCTCACTCTTCCCCCTGAAACTTTCCCTCTCACCACCCCTTGTCCCCATCCATCCAACCCCCACCCCTGAGGTGAAACCTTACTCGTGGATAAATTTAGCAGCAGTGTGACCCAATGTTCACTGACACACTTCTCCGCACCTCTTCCTCTCTCACGCTGTTTGTCTCTTTCGGCCCATCTCTCCCAGGAGGCCTGTTATACAGACAGATGGAGGGCTTTAACCTTTACACAAAAACAATGGCAAGTTATTGACGCTATTTCACGACAATAACATGGTGTTTCATCTTGTAACTACTGATGTGACCACTAATAGTTTAATTATTACATTATAGCCACCTCTGTAATTGAAAAGACACATCAAGTGACTGTGATATCATATGAAATTTAATGGCTTAATCGTCTACATCCCAGTCATTCCAGTCTGCGAGACATTTGGCAGGTGACCATTATCCCTTTTAGTAGCCAGTAACATTTGAGACTTATGAGATCCGTTTCACCGCTGTTGACATTCTCGCAGATTGAGACTTGTCTCCTCACACAGCCATTTTTAACAACATCCATCAAATAAATTGTAACACACAACCAGTTGTATCAAAGCAAGCACAAACATAGAGTGTGTGTATCTGTTCTCGCCACCCTGCAGGAGTGCGTTTGTCAGAGTGACACAAGTCCACAGAGGGTGCTTCCTCTTTGTTAAGGTCAAGGGTCAACGACAGCTGTGTGACTTGGAAGTAATTAACACAACTTTACAAACCAGCAAGCATTTATTTGGTCCAGGTCAAAAGACGTCTAGACGTCTAGGTTAAACCTGGGCTACATTTGGTTTCTCGCTTTATTTTACAGGTCTGTAATTTCCTAGAAATTTCTAATTAGAGGAAAAGAACATGTTTCTCACACACTGTCAACACTAAGTTAGAAGCTAAACAAAAGTCTGTCACCGAAATATTGTACCTCTGTACCAGATGCGCATCAGATAACACTTAGTTTGTACTAATTAAAGGGAAAATAGAGACAGTGTTCAATTGGTACACCTCCAATTAACTGATTACAATTAATTACGAGTGTAACAGTCTTTCAGCTGATCAGCTTAACATTAAAAAATGTCAAATTCAAAAAACAATTCAACACGTAGAGACTAAAGTTTTCTATAATAAATAAATAAATAATCCATCCATCCATTAGCTACACCAGCTTATCATTTGGAGGGTCGCAGGGTGAATTAATAATCAATTAGTAATAACTTGGGTTTAAATGGAGCTTTTCTTTCAAGGAAATGTCTTATTTTCTATATAATTAGTACCAAATGAGTTCTTGTCAGTAAACTATCTAGAAAATTAGAGAATTGTAAAATAAAGCATCCAACTTGTCCAATTTATTTTTTATTTTTACTTATATTTATTTAATTCTTATTTAATTTCTTTATCTAATTATTTATACAACCACATTTAATTGTGCAATCCAGTAATGTATAATGACAATAAAGCTGAACCTTAAAGGACTATATTTCAGTGTGAAGCAGGTCCTCACTATGAGTTGAAATAGTCATTTAAATGTAGTTGAGACAAGTTATATGTAACCTAAATATCTAAAACACTTTCACTTTTTAACCAAATTGAACCCAGTTTTAACCCCAACACTTACTCTATTGTGACCGCGCATCAGCATCAGTGCGCATCTGTGAAGATTTAGCCAGCTAAACCATCAACCTGAAAATATACGCTGCCACATCCTGCTGCTAATCAATAAACAAATTATATATTAAGATGATCTATTAACAGCTCCACACATGAACTCCTCAAATCCTTCCAGGCTCTAATTTCCTAACTAACACACACACACACACACACACACACACACACACACACACACACACACACACACACACACACACACACACACACAGCTTTCACACCTAAGAGATGTGAGACTTTGCAGGGAGACATTAAGCCTGTAAATAATGTGGTTAATTGAGATTCTTTATTTATATCTGACTTGTGGGCCACCGAGGGGCTCCACAAGGACCAAGAATTAGAGATTTGCCTCGGGCAATTGTCCATCATCTCAGAGGAGAAGAGGAAGAGGAGAACACTGTCACTGCTCCTCCTCACTTTGTCAATTAATCAGGCTGCTCTCACACATATATACACACCCCAGCTGCTCGAACCTCAGTCGCTCATGCATCGGTCATTCTTTTGTCTTATTCACATTCAGCTCTGCAGAAAAGTACCTTTAACAACCCTGGACGTAAACACAATGGCTGAAAAAAAACAATCTGATGCTGTGAGTCATGTATGTCCATACAGCAGGTGTGATTGGACGAAAACAGAAACAGACATGATGCTCCTGGGAGGAATGACCATCATTCTGGATAAGCATTTAAGCAGATGAACTGGAGGATATAGTGACATGACTTCATCTCAACACGTACATCTAACCTGTCTGCTCAGGTTTCCTGTATATAGGTATTTATATCCACCAACACATGAAAACAGCAATGACTTTACAAGGCCGCAGCTTGAGGAGGCGAACAGATAGAAGTAGATAGACGGGGCCGCAAAGAGGAATTGTACATTCACGGTCAAATGCAGGAGGTCAAGCAAGAGATTGGTATTTGAAATCAAAATACATAATAAAATCCTTGATTGTCGCAGGGGTGACTTTCCATTTATCGCCTTCACTCAGTGTTTCGTAGTGTGGGCGGTGTGAAACCGGCGGAGACTGCTAATGCGTTTGAGGGCTGTACAAGTAAACTTGACATTAAGTTGCAGAAATCTTGTTCAAGAAGTAAAGAGAACAGAGGAGGAGACAAAGAGAGCACTGCTGGTGGACAAGAAAGGATGCGGCAGATGAAAGCAAATGACCAGGAGGTAGTTGGTGATCAGGGGAAGTGAATGATGGTTGGAAAAGACTAAGTGACAGGTGGGTAGATGGAGAGATGAGGGAAAAGCAGGTGGAAATGAGGGGGAAAGGAAAAGACATTTGAAGAGACAGATAGGACGCCAGACAGGCAGGCAGGTAAAGAAAGATTTGTGAAGGACCTACCAGGGTCTGTTGGTATCTCAGAGCCTTCCTTTGCGACGCATCTGCAGCCATTGACACGCTGTCACTGATCCAAAAATAACCTTGCTGGACACCCCAGCATTTCCAATGCCTTGGGCAACACCATACACACACACACACACACACACACACACACAGGCTCGCTCTCTTTTATATATATATATATACACACGCACTTCAGACCAGGTCAAATAAACACACAAACATCTTCTAAAGTTTCTCACTCTCCTATAAACTCATTCTCACACACACTCGTTACATAGAGAAAATCAAAAAACGCAGATGACGTCCTTCCCGAATGCGGTCTTCTCCAGATGATCCAGAGGCTGCGAGCCATCCGGCCCCACTGCAGACCAGACAGACGCACGGACAGAAATCAGGCAGGCGGACAAAGCAGAGCAAAGCCATCTGATGAGGCAGTGAAGGACGTAGCGCTTTCCTTTATTAGAACTGCAGACACCTAATAACACACACACACACACGCACACACACACACAACTTGTTGCCCTTAGCAGCACCCTCCCTGCCAGACGGCCATTAGGTGTGTGTGTGTTTGGATGGACTGTTCCTGTTTGGACAGGGGGGGAGTGGGGTTTGGAAGGGCACCCCCCATAGGGCTGCCCCTGCAACGTGAGCAGGAAGGTGCACATGACACCCCTATGACAGCTCACACCTAGTCAGCCAATGATGCAAGGCAATCCCCATAACACTCACATGCTACAGCAGTCCTCTCTTAGGGGAAAAAAGATCACCCCAAAACTGCTTGTATGACCCACCGTAGAGCACGGTAAAGTGATCTCCATATTGCTTAACTTCTCTCAGAGTTAACACGGGTGGGGAGCTATGTGTATATGTGCTGCACATCATTCGCTAAAAGCTGAAAAGCTCACAGGCCTTCAGGGCAGAACACCCCTTCTCTGCATCCCCAGAGAGATAACATCCCACTCAGACAAGTTAATCTAAACGTCTCTAACTCGTCCTCTGGTTCCTCCTCTCAGGCTCATGAGACAGGGCGGCCATTATGACAACCACAAAGACACACACAGATCCCCCTTAACCCCGCCCTGCTTTGAGGTCCACACGCCAGCGCATAACAGCCTAATCTCACAGCTACACCGGAGGCCAGCGGGAAATGTGTTACTCTGACTGCCGGTGTATGTGTGTGTGTGTGTGTGTGTCAAGGGAGAATGACTGTGGACAGCTGGCTGGGCCTCTATCTGATACACTAAGAACATTATCACTGGGCGGTGGGCAGTGTGAGAGATACATACGTCCCAGTCACAGCAAGGAGAGACCTGAGCACAGCGGAATAGTGGGGAGTCAGTTATACTATACCTGAGAGCAGAGAGGACAGGCTGTACGCCGGGAACAACACACACAAACACAGCAACAAGGAGGATCAAATAAAGTGGAGTACATTCAAGCAGAAGCCTTGCACTCATGGTGCAGGATTCAGCTTAAACCATGCACACATGCAGAGTAAAATGCAGATACATTCATATGCAGCTGTAAGAAAAAAAACAAGTGTGTCTCGTTTAAAAACCATGGCCTGTTTATTGTATAGAACATTTGGCAGTCATTGGCGTTGACAGAAATAAAATCTCTCCCGGATCCCCACACTGCACCTCAGCAGAGCTTGGCAGCAAATATCAACCTTCAAAAAGTTCTTACCCTGCAGGAGAGTTACCCTTTTATACCACTCCAACGCTTTTCTTTTTTTAATTATATTTCCTAATTACAAAAACCAAAAGGATAAGAGGAGTGAGCACCTTCCAGACAAGGGTAAACTCTACCACAAGCACCTCAAACACAGCTTAAAAGCATCTTTGTTTACAGGTGGTTAACAATCAATACTGTTTCGACCATATATTGTTTTCTTCACTACAACACTGTTGTAACTAAACACACTCCGCCTGGTCAGGGCTTTTCTGGGAAACATCAATGCTCACACAGTCTTAAGAGAGGCGTGCCGAAGCAATACAATATACTGTGAAAGCTCCATGGTCATAAATTCATATATAGATCATCCTCACATGGCTCACAGGCTGCTGTAGAAAACTGCATATTGTTTATGGAAGACATAAGAAATACATGCTTTTTACATGCTTATTTTACTGTATCAGATACAGTAAAAATACCACAAACTGTAGGGAGATGAACTAAATGTGCAGCTTCCACATGGGGAGGAACACTATTAGGCGTCAGAGTTAGCGTAAAGGTCAGAGTTCATACTGTAGGTGTATGACCCCACAAGTAGCACCACATTCCCCTGGCAGCCCACCACCACGACAGGGACAGATATACAGTAACATAGCTGATATGAAGTGAAATTTAAGGTTAAAAAGCTGAATGGTCCTGATTGAACTTCTGCAAACACAAGCGAAAAAGTAAATGACTGAAACACATCTTGTTTTGAAGCTGCCCTGTAGTTGTTTTTCCTCTCCATGAGGCAAACTATGTGAAACAAAATGTGGACTTCTCTATGAGAGCGGGTTAAAACCTGCTGCAAAGACGTCGCCATTTAATCATCACTGTAGCTAACTGTGACTAATACAAAAGCTGTCTGCAATCATGGCGGTAAAGATAACTTTGAACTGCAGGAGATATGAAAAATATTGATGAAAGACAGATGGTGACATGCATTTGTCTCTGCTGTGCTGCCCCCTGCCTGTCACTATACTAAAAACAAGAAATGGTCTGAACTTGTAACAAACATTATATACAAATAAAAGAGAATGGGCTTAAAATCCTTATAAAAACAATTTCATACAAAATAAAGCCACAAAAATAGATCTGTGTAGAAAATACATTTTAAAAAGACAGTGAAACCTCAAAAGTAGCTGTGCAGTAAGAAAACAAAAAAAATACGCTTCTGTCTTTGACTAAAAAGGATTAACATCTAAACCCTCTAACTGGCATCGACACAGATACACAAGTAAATTCTATGTTAATACATTGCCCATTTCAGAGTACATGTAGATTAACATAAGCTTGCTCCTTTTTCATTTCCAAGATTTGCGCGAATGTTTGCACGCTGTGCTGTGGGTTTGAGGAGGCAGTATTTACACAGAAAACATGAATGAATAAATCCTCAGTTTGGATGTGAAGTTATAACAGGGGAATGTGTGAGTGTGTGGCAGTAATTAACAGTTGTGTGTCCTCATTGAGAGGCTTCAATGCAAGGAATGGTCTGTGTGTGTTAATCTGTGCATGTGACTATATTTGCTTATCAATACTGGGGCTGGTACTTGGGGAAAAGGTAGAGGTCTTTGCACAATGAGCTGGTGAACTCCGACATCTCTTTGCAGCGATGGTGGGCGGTGCCAGGAGCGTAACCCTCCCGCTCCTTAATACGCCCATTGACCTAGAGACAGAGAAATAATGACAGGAAGATTACAGTAATGTCTTAAAGCATATTTTACACTGTGAATGCAGTATATGAAAGTATAACACTTTATGTTCACCTGCACCATGATGTCTGCAAGATGTGTGTCTCTGGCATGGAGGCGGAGTGATGTGTTAAGTTCCTGGATGAACCAGGATCCTCTCTTGGTGTTCCGCATGGCTGCTGTACCTGGAGGAGGAAGAGATCAAACAATAAAGGCTTAATACACTGATATGAGATGCAAGGAGTCAGAGCTGAGGCGGTGTCTGGTACTTACATAACTGGAAACAGAAACTGCAAGTCATGAAACAATGTTAACCTCTAAAACTGTGATAACTGTCAGGAAAAAGTAGTTTCAGCTAACTCAGACTGAAATGGGTGAAGGCAGAGCTCAAAGGAAACTGGAGATTCGGCTGCGTTATGCGAGTAGCAGCCAATATATCCTTTGAATCGCTAGCCTCAAGGTTAATCGGACTCTGCGCAGCTCCCTCTGAAGCTAAAAAAGGTTTCATACAATTGTTTTCTTGTATGCAGTAGAACTCCCCAAGACCTGTGAACAGACTTCGATGAGTTCCCCTTTAAAGCCACCAATATGATTCATATTGGTTTTGTTCCAGTTAGTTCTTGTGAAGGTTGCATGCATTACTGGTAGAAAACCAGGGCACATTAAGCCACGGTTGGGTACAGGTGCAGGACAAAGTGAGCAGAGGAAACTGACAGGTAGTCCACACACTGATTTGTTTTTGCTGGTTGAAATGTTGCTACCTCTCTTTTCTTTGCATGGATTGCTGCACATATCTACTGCCTCATTAAAGTTCCCACAAATTGCTGTTTGTTTGTTTTTTACACTTCAGTTAAATAACACATTTCATTAATAAGTAGCAAAAAGGACAAACTTACAAATTCTCTGACCTTTGAGAGATGCGAAGCCACAGATCATGTCAGACCGCTGGGGCAGTTTAATCCTGGGCTGACCCATGTCCCCTCTCTGTCTGGAGTTTGCATCTCCCTGTCCTTCCCTACCAGCATCCCGCTGCTCACAGCTTGGTGAGCAGGTCCTCGCTGGCCCATCTATCTGCTCCACTCCACAGTCCATCTCCTCTGAAGCCAAGACAGTTTCAAGTTAACATCAAACAACAGTCGTCTTAATAACTCGTGCAAAAAGCAAGTCCTTGAGCCCTGTTTCAGTATTGAGATGCTTTTTCTCAGACTATACACAACAGTAAGACTACAGTAAAAAATAACTTGTCTATTTCTCCAAATGATTCCTGTAAACTTTCTTAATTTTGGAAACCAAACTGTTAAACTACATATTTTTAACTGGATTTGATATTCCTGTGGCGAACCACATCTAATGGCCTTTCAAGCAGCACACCTGTGGTGGGCTCTGTGGTGGAGCAAGGGAGTTTGTGACAGTAATTAGGGTTTCTCCTGAGGGGTCTGAGAGTTTGTCAGGGGCGTCATCAGCCATGTAGCCAGACCACAACCTCCATCACAGATACAGAATAATTAGCTGGGAGCCTTGTTAAATCACAGATTAATTACATCTTTATGGACTATTGTATTGTATTAGGTTTGAGTCTACAACAGAACATTTCAATTTGACATATTATGACACCATCCACAGCATCTGGAACTGTGCGGCTGATGGATAGCTGTGAAACTGTCACCTGTTTGCACACAGGCTAACGTGAGTAGCCTACTGAGGTTAGATGTATGGGTAGGTTATACATATAGGTAAAATGAATGATAGAGAGGCGTACAGAATAAGACAGGGAGCCGTACCTCCTCTGCAGGCCTGGATGAAAAACAACTTCGGCTTATTCTGCAGCAGGGGACAGTGTGCATTGTCAAAGGCCTCAAACACCCAGTCCAGCTGAAATGGACCAAGTGACACACATGCTACATGTTAAATATCTGTTAAAGGGGTTGCATCTTTACACACATCAACACAGAAAACTGTCAAACAAACACACCTGCAGGAGCTGGCCGTCTGTGCCATATATTGCTCCTTCCACTCCATGGGAGAGCAGACACACCACACAGCTGTCCATTGTCCGGTGTTCTGGTCGTCGGCTAAATTTCTCAATGCATGTCCTCATGCTCTACACAAAGAAAAAGAAATCGGGAAAACATTAACACAGCGTGTATCCAAGGCTTTCCAAGTTTTTGTTTGCAAGCAGCTTTTTTAAGGTATTCCCCCTCCCACAGCCAATACCCATGCTTTGCAAAGTGTCTTGAGACACTCACGACCAACATGCTTACTCATACCAAGTTTCTTAGAATAAGCTAAATGATGTAAAGTGTGTTTGCTTTGTGATAACAGCAGCACTGAAAATGGGATCCAAGCTAAAGAAACCTGTCAAACAAATCTTACATGAGTGCCTTTTCTACAAGCACTGGCGTGGTGACTTTCTCAAATGACTCAAGGTTGTTACCTTCTCTTTTACAACTTCCCCTTTTCTAGCTTTGCCAAGATTGTGTTTCAAATAACATCCTGTAAAAACATAGTGAGCCTGCGTCTGTGTGTGTGTCACCTGAGCAGTGAGATCTCTGTTGACTGTAACCAGGTAGTCCAGCTCTGTGAAGACCTTCCTGAGGACCTCGTCATCCACCTCACCTCCCTTCCTAGGGTCAAGGTCAGGCGCAGCACAAGGATCAAAGGTCACGTTACTGATCACCAAAGCAAAACCACGAGGGGATGAATTCATTCTGTAAGACTGGAGTGTAGGAAGTGAGAGAGAAAAACAAAAAAAGCATGGTAAGGAAATAGAAAGGGCAAGAATGGATCAACGAGTCCGAAATGACCAGCTTTAATACCATGCTTGTATACATTACATTAAACTATTATTACTTTTATAAATTAATACAACTTACAATCACTACATTTTATGCAAAAAAATCGACTCATATCCAGATAGGTGATGTGACACTTGGGTCACAGCATGCTACTGCAAACTTGGTGAAGAGAAGTATTTTACCTGCTGGCAGTGAGAGAGGTAAAAGTCAGGAGTGCAGGGGAGCACGGGAGTGTTGATGGGACTATCTGCATCCAGACTAAACTCCATGGACTCTGCCGCACACACAAACACAGACACACACACAATCACATTGTTAAAACAGTGCTTTGTTGTTAAAGTGCTGAAAGTTTTCACATCATTGTGTGCTCCTGCCAGCAGTTGTGTGATAACAAACTTTGTACTACAACTCTGTGAATGAGTCACTCTTGGGGCGTGGCGCCTGTAGGTACAGGTACAAATGCTAGAGGAACCACCCTCCTACACTTCTCTCAGTGATAACATTATACAACAAAAAGGTTCACACAGACTAAATTCTCTCATGCTGCTTCTAGCCACAAAATGTTTCTGTGTTGAAGTATTTTCAATTACCCCTCTATTTAAACTGGACAACGGATAAACCCTTTTCTCCAGACAACACCCCCTTGTCTCCACGGACACAGAAAAATATTGACAACAACAATGGAGACAGAGACACCTATTTTATCCTGAAAACAGGCCACACTGCAATGCTACTCACCATGTGTCCTTGCTCTCTTGGCAGCAATTCCCTCTTGGGTGGGAAGCGGAAGAGATGAGTCCATAAACCTCTGAAATTCAAAACCACGCACAAATTATTAATGACAAAACATCAGGTGCTTAACACAAACAAAAGAAGACAGATAATGAAGGATTTTGATCTTTGCTGTGGCAGCGGCTGTTGCTTGTTGTGGGAATGTGACAACCACAATCATAACTTAACTATGAGGAAATCTCCTGCCTGCTGTCTGACTACCTCAGCAGGCCATCTGGTTGTCAAACATAAGATGGATGTGGTTTGTGATTCTCACATCTGTCTGCTTATCTCTTCCTCTTTTCTTCGTCCTCTGTCTCTCTGCCTTCCTGTCTTCCTCCCTGACTGGGACAAACCGTCTCAATGATGACTCTGAATGCAGGCAGCTATCTGACGCTTGGGCTGGATATGACGAGGTGCTGCTCACCTCACTCTTTTCTTCTCTGTCTACTGAAGATGTCTGCAGAGGACCATGTAACTGGAGAATACTTTTATCAGAGATGTGTAACTTTTTCTCTGAACTGTGAGCTGGCAATTACAAAACCTGACATTAGCTTTTGTTCTGTCTAAGTCTTGTGATAAAACAGTGATAATGACTACAGTAATCCTGGTACAGAGATTAGAAACTCTGCTCACCTTTCTCTTACTTCCTGTTGACTGCATGACTAGTCGCCCTGCCTCTACCTCTGGCTCTTCTTCAGGCTGAATACTCTGTGAGCAGAAATGCACTAATTCTGGTAAGAATCTGCAGCATATACTGTAGTTTTGAGTTGTGTGTGTGGTGATGAAATGCACACTTACCTCTACATGTGTCTCTTTGCCGTCTTTTTCTGGTGATTGTGTGAGCAGGTCACACAGGTGCTGCTGCTCAGTTTCTCGCAGAGCTGAGCAGAAGCTGCTAAATGCTCTGGGCCCTCGCTTTGGTAAGAGTAGTAGTAAGCGCCAGCTGCGCTTCTGAGATGTTTGCTCAGCCTAGATTAGAGATCAGATCAGTAAAATAAAGGTCATTGACAAAAATTAAATATAGTAGTACATTTGATTAAAAATCTTCACACCACTAATAGCCTGACATTTTGTTTTCCAACCTTGCCCACTGTTGATTCTCTACAGTTGAGTGTCACCAAGATTAAACAATAAAATAGCACGCACTCAGCCTGACACTGGTTGTTTGGGCATCTGAGGTTTTAACCCAGTGGTCCCCAACCTATTTGGCTAGTGACCCCTCAAATTAAGCAATGTCTACTTGTGACCGCTCATAAAAAGGGTTATGTCTTTAGTGTGGACATGAATGGTAAGCAGCTCAGCCAAAGAGTGATTTTGTTTAATTTAAAACATGTTTAAATGCCTACAGAAGTGAAAGAATCCAGTATGTCACAATAATAATACATAATAATAATCCCTGTAATCATTTTTTGACCCCATAGATCTATCATTGGACCTCTTAGGGATTTGCCTCAGGTTTGGGAAACACAGGTTTAGCACTTGGGCCTAAACTTGACTGTAACCTTTACCAAAGTTTCTGGCAGCCAAGCAACAACCCACTGACATCAATTTAAGCAGGTGTATCTAACATTCAATGTGTAGGTGGCTGAGCACCTGCTGACAGTCACCTGAAATACATTTTTGTTGACAGTCAGAGTGGTTATTACCTGAGGGTCCTAAATGAAATGCGTTCACATACCATGATGCCCTCTGCCATACTCTCGGTTAGGATGTCGTCTGCCTGCAAGGACTGAATGAGCAGCTCGTCCACCACCAGCTGTTTGCAGAGAATAGCAGAGCGTCTCCGAAGAGCCCGACTGTCCCGCTCCAGCATGCCACACTCCAACATTTTGCCCCAACACACTGGGTATAGGACAGGTAAGAAGACACATGAACCTCCACAACAATAAAACGGAAGTTAAACCTCAGTATAACGAATCGACAGGCAATGTCAACAACTCCAGCGTGTCACTACAAGAAGTACAGTGCGGCATTTTTAATGTATTGCTTCAAATAGCAACAAGACAGCATCGTTGTACCCTTCACTGCTGCTCTCTCAATCGGATACGTCGCATTAAAGTATAACCACAAAATACTTACGAATCACAGATATCATGTAATAATATACTTGTTAAGCAATCAACAATAAAACCAACAATGCTAGCTGAACAATGCAGAGTAACAGCTAACTAATGAGTTTGCGAAGACAGCAACTAAGCTAAATGTATAGCTTTATATTATCATATTAACAAAACGTCACGATGCAAGCGACTGTAGTTTAATTATATGTACAGTTAAACGTTGAGGGCTAATTACTAATGCTAACTAGCTAGCTAGCTTACTTCGCAGTGCCCCTTTTCTTCTTGCATTAAAGTAAGCGAAATGTAGTCCAAACCTTTTTCTTACCGTTCCTCTGCTTCTGCAACCGAATACCAAACCGTCCCGAAAAAAATATCGACGCGTTTCACACTACTGCACATAAATTAACAACATCCCGTCCTCACTCCACAAACCAACTTCCGCGGGGTATCCAGTCCTGCAATGAGAGTGGGCGGGGCTACAAACGTCATTGTTTTGAATTCTGACCAATGAGAGCGAAATACATTTTGAGAGGCGTTTCAAGTCTCCAATCACCTAGTCGCTTACAGACTGGTTCCACTCAATGTGAAACTACTGTAACATAGAGTATTCAAGGGCGTTTTGAATTTGAATCTGTTTTCTGTAAATAAGTAGCCAATTGATAAGGAGCGCTTTGAAGATAGGCGTAAACAGTTCACTAATAGAAATCAATTTAACTCGAGGGGGATGGACTATTATTAGCCGAAAATAAAGGAATGGAGTAGGATTCAAAATAAACTGACTTCCAAACATTATAATAGGCATGATCATAGCTCAAGATCACACAAACATTTAATTAAGATATGTAATTAACACTGATGGAATTTAACATGACATTTTACTGTCTCCTGTGGAAATTAACATGTGAAATGACCAAAAACAAGTATCCTCCAACCATATAAATACGGACAAAATTATAGGAAATGGAAACCAAAAGAAAACCAAAGGGTAAAGCAAAGGAAAAAGTAGAAAAAGGGGAATTTAGAACAAAAAACCCATAGATGGAAAGTGATGACAAACAAATTAAATGCCATCTTTATTTGAGACATTTTCACATTGACATCTTATCAAAAATAAGTTTGGTTACAAGCTACAACTTGTATCCAACTTCCTAATTCTGAGTTATATCCATCACCTCAAATATTATTCATCTTGACCAATAATATACTGTATTAAACTTCTCAGATGGTTTCACTTGAAAATCTGCTTGAGGCTCAAAAAGCTACAATTATCCAATGCTTCACAAAAATGCACAGATCTGAGAGAAGTCAAAAATACCAATACAAATTTGTGTAGCAGAACTTTGTTTTTTCTTCTTCTCTGGCCCATTAATCATCTCACCACCCTTTAGATTTATCTGGTGACCCTTTTAGGTTGGGAACCACTGAACTAAACCATCTAACTGTGTACAAAGCAAAAATAGCTCCGCCTCAACAAACTACAACAGCAAAACACTACTTACACATTAATGTATCTGTAATAGTATCGTAATAATATAATATATAATAAAATAACATTCATGTGGGACAGAACAAGTACTTTTACTTTGATCCTAAGTACATTACGTTAAGTACATTGTGCTGATGATACTTATAAGTACTTTTATTCATAAAGGATCTGATAACTTCTTCCACCTCTGGTCAAAAGGCATGATAAACAGCTTTTATTTCAAAGTTTGCAAGTGGGGCTGAAGTGAAGCACTTTTTCATCTTCTTTTTCTTCAATGTAATTTGTGTCATGTAACACCACCTCTCTTTGTTTGTCTTCATCTTTCTTTCAATCTCTCTCTCTCTCTCTCTCTCTCTCTCTCTCTCTCTCTCTCTCTCTCTATCCTCAGGCCTACTTCACCCTCCCCTGCTGGCTATCTCCTCACCCTCGCTGTGTGTGCTGTCAATAATTGATGATCCTTACTGACTCAAAGGGTAACAGGTCCGGGGGAAAATGTCTCACCCATTTCTTTATTTATTTACAAGTATATCTTTTAAGTTCAGTCAGTCTGAAGAAACCACCACAAGTGTTTATTCAAGCTCGAGGATGGATGGCATGAAGCAGCCTGACCGTGTCCGTTTTGCAGTTTATGGCAGCTGCGACACCTGTGACCATGAGCGGGTTAATGCTGCTTGTCTGGCTGACAGCAGGACAGAGGGAGGAAAGGGAAGCTTAAATGAGTGAGAGGCAGGGGGCAGAGAGGAGGAGGAGTGACAGAATGATAGAGTGAATTAATTCAACCTTAGCCAGCCCTGATTGACTCGGTAGCAAACCGGCATGTACAAACATTCACAGTGACACCAAAGCCATGGAGAGAGAAAAGAGGAATGACATGTCCTTCTCCAGAAAGAGAAGTTTCACTTTTGGGGCATATGGAGGGTGAGTAAAGACACTGTTTGTCTCAAATTAGGATTGGCATTTTCCACCACAAGTCAATTGAGTAGCTACATATACTAAATAAATGACATTATTTTAGATGTAAGTAATCCTGTCTATGTAAGATGATCCGTTTTCTTCTCCGAGTAGTTCTCACTTCCTTGTTTACAGTGTGGACAGATTCACATGTGAGGATGAGACGAGGTGAGGTTTTTATTTTCCATTTTATCGCCACTGTTTCGAGCTAACATTTGAGCTTTATTGTACAAAGTACGACCTGAATGAGAAGTGATGAATTGTGCTTTCTTCTTTTGTATGAATGAACCTGTTGCTGCAGACCTGACTCTGCAGAGGACAACATACTGGACATCCTGGACTCTCCTGCCAGTGAGAGCAAGCCTTTCCTCCCTGCCAGCAGCAACCAGAGGGTGATATCACCTTCCAGCCTTATTTTAATCAAATATACTTAATGTATTGCCATGTCCTGCCTGTCTGAGGGTCCAAGTTTCCATTCGCAACTGAAGTGTTTGTCATGTTCCTCTTCCTTCCCTCTCTCTCTGTCTGCCTTTCTGTCTGACATCTGGTGCCTGGTGTTCATATCAGGACGCAGAGCTGTTTGAAATCATTGAAAAGCTGCAGGTGAGTTACAGCGCGATTGATCTTGTGTAGTGTGTGTGTGCAGTGGTGTCTGAGCAGCAGAAGTTTCTTATCATCAATACTCCCCCTTGTCCATCAGGGCAGCAGGATCGATGAGCAGCGGTGTGAATTCCCTCTCCCTCTGAAGGTTAGTCTTCAATCTGACAGTGTTGACACTGACCTTTCTACGAACGCCACAACATTTGATTCCCCAAACAACAGAAAACAACGGGCCCTCATCATCATCATGTGCTTTCTTTGTGTCTATTTTAGTCTCAGCTTTTAACGATAGGTGGAGACCTGCCGCTCATCCTCCCATCAAAGTTGGGGGGCTACTGGATGGACCCCCCTCTGGAGAGGCTTGTAGACGTGAGTCCCACCTCGTCCCACTATGGCCTCGATCCAGAGAGCTACGACATCATGGAGAGAGACGGAGAGGCCAAAATCTACCACGAGTTCTTCCGCTCACGAGTAAGAAGACTTTAAAGTCTCAAGGAATATTTTATCTTTCCTGGATTTTATGTTTATGTTTTATCATCCTTTCTTCCCCCTTTAGTACCATCACTCATTCACAGCAGTGGATCCATCTCTGGGGCCTCTGGTTCTCTCTGTTTGTTTTGAGGAGGAGGAGAACAAACTGCGGGTGATACTAAGGTTGAGATCTTTAGCCATTTTAGCGTGTTGCTTGTTGCTACTTCACTTGGATGTTTGAGCTTCACGGTGCAGAATGATGTGTGTGCAGAGTTTCTGTTTTCACTATTGTCTGCTGAAGGGGGAACATCTCTCTACTTACATCAAATCTCAGTTTAAGACGTGTACATATGCGCAGGATTTTATGACATCACAAATAGCATAAGCCAATGATGGTCCAGTGAAGTGGGAGAAATTAAAGAAGTAGCTTTTTGAGGGAAAACATGTCAGACAAAAACTATTATACAAAGCAGAGTGTATTTTTACGTCATAAAACATGTCCGGAGGAGATCTTTACATTCTCGTTTGAATGTATCTGTATGTTGTAACTGTTTTTTCCAAGCAATACTGCATCACAGACAATTATACAGAGATTGTGTTTCTTGCCTCACAGAATGAAGGAGTGCTCTCTGCATGGAGTTTTCTCTGTCTCTCTTTTCCCCAGCATCCCATCTGCTGTTGAACTAGCAAAGGTATCAAACTACTGAAGTATTCTTCTCATTCATAAGTAAAAGTTGCGCCACGCTGTAAAAACTCTGTAACAACTAAATACAGAAATATTATCAGCAAAAAATACTTTAAGTATCACGAGTAAATGTTCTCATTGTCCCTTTCAGAGAGTTTTTATTTGATACATTATGTTATTTGATTATTTTTATTGACACAATAACATGTATGAAGCACTTCCATTGTTGTAGCTGGTTTAGGTGGAGAAAATTGTAACTACTTTATATGCTACTTTAATTTATAACAATTCATCATATTTTATAAACCGATCATATGTTATGTTTGTAAAATTTGTAGGAAGAAAAAATCTGCAATGTAACTAGTCACTATAGCTGTGTAATAAATGTAGCAGAGTAAATGAGATACGATATTTCCCTCTGAAACAGTGAAACAGAAGAATAAAATAGCAAATTTTCTCTCCAGATGCTCTGTGATAGAGTGACTGTCTCAAAGTTTGAAGTGGTCAGCTACCTCAAGGTAATGGCCAAAACTACCAATGACTAAAAATAATGACCACTTATTTTAGACAGATCCTCTCAGATCTCCCTCCCTCACCCCTCAGGCTCCAGAACTCATAACTGCATTTGATGAACACAGAGTGTCTCCTAATTTCAAGTTTGGCGTTTTGTACCAAAAGGACGGGCAGGTAAGAAATTGTGCAGAGAATGACTAAAATATGGCACCGCATCATAACCACTCTGTCTCAGACAACATCCGTCTCTCTCTAGTTCACAGAGGAGGACATACTCAGTAACAATGAGGAAAGTGAAGAGTTTAAGGAGTTCCTTTCTATTTTGGGAGAGACGATTCAACTGCAAGGCTTTACCGGGTAAAGTGCACTATACGATGATGTTGTTTAGCTGGACAAATGACACATGCCACATGACTGCTTCTCCTCACTCCCTTTTCTCAGGTTCAGAGGAGGACTGGATGTGTGTCATGGTCAGACAGGAAGTCAAGCAGTCTTCACTTCCTTTCACGGGAGAGAAATCATGTTCCATGTCGCAACTAAACTGCCTTTCACAGACGGTGACCCACAGCAGGTCAGTTACTGGATCAACCTCCGTCTATTCTGCGCTGATGACTCACAGGACGGTGTTTCTGTGGATATTTTCAGGACTAGTTGGAAACGTTTCTTGAACACTTGACACTTTTTTCTCCTTCTCCTCATCTCCCCACACAGTTACAAAGAAAAAGACACATTGGTAATGACATTGTAGCTTTGGTCTACCAGGAGGGCCAAACCCCCTTTCTATCTGATGTTATCAAGTCTCACTTCCTGCACTGTTTCCTGGTGGTCCGGAGGATTGAGGGGGAGGAGGAGACAGGTGAAACTGCGTACCAGGTGAGTGAAAAATAGCCCCTATTGAATCGATCATCAATATGTTTTTCTTAACTGATAACTGATTAACCTTTTATATTAAAAAGCATGCAGTATTTTTCTAGAGCCCGACCAATACTGGATTTTTGAGGCTAATACCAATATTGCTATTGAGTTTAAAAGAATTCAACAATATGTTGGCTGATATAACATAACGAACATTTTTTGATAAGGATGTTTAGAAAACGAGAAAATGTTTCTTTGCTCTGTTTCTAAATTACCACTTTTTTGTTCCTTATTGGTAGAAATATACACTCATACTAATATATCTGCGATCAGCTAATATTGGCCTATAATTTCAGCCAAGACGCTTTATCAATCAGGCTCTAATACCCTTTTCTCCTCTCCTACAGGTGTGTGTCACAGCCAGAGAGGATGTTCCTCCCTTTGGTCCAGTCCTTCCGGATCCATCCGTCTTCACAGATGTAAGACTGCCTTCCATTAAGTGTCTCAGTAAGCCCTGTCAGTGAGTGAGCATGCACAACACCAGGACCCTGGAACTGGCCCACCTAAAGGGAATGTAGCCATCACTAATGTGATTAATTCCACCTGTGCTTTTCCTGCTTTGAAAAGTCAAAATGTCATGAAAAGGGTCTGTTTGTTTACCTGATCTTAGTCCCCTCCAGTACTCCTTTTTCAGTGAAGAAATTTTGACATGTCACAGTTGGCTGAATTCCATTTAGCTGCTAAAAAAAAACCTTGTATTATACAATGTGCCTTTGTTTTGTGGACTTGTCTGCCTTAGTTAGTTTTTTTATTTTATTTATCCTTATTTGCCTTGTTTGCCTTTTACCTGCCTGCCTCTGCTCCTTGTCTTGTTAACAAACGCTGCTTTGATCCTTGACCCACTAAACTTATTGCTCAACCTGTCCTGCCTGTGAGCTTTTGAGTCCACACCTGGCTTACCTAAATCTCTGCAGTACAAAGCAATTATTGAGATGCTTCACAAGTCTTGGTTTCCTCTGTCCTGTCTCCCAGCGTTCCCTGCTGAGAGAATTCCTTCTGACAAAACTCATCAATGCAGAGATTTCCTGCTATAAGGCTCAACGATTCAGCAGACTGGAGGTAGAGGGAAAAAACTGTTTTTATTTATACTCTTTAGTGTGAATTAGTGAATATCCAAGCTTGTTCTGTGATTTCTCTCCTATCCCTCCTCTTTTACGAAGCTCCGCACTCGCTCGGCGCTCCTTGAGAGTTTGCAGGCTGAACTCTCCACCCGTTCCCAGTGCATGATGGGGGATCCATCACTGTCTGCTCTTCCATCCTCTGAGGGTGTCCGGGGGGTGTCGGAGGGGAGTGGAGGATTCATAGAAAACTTCAAGGTAAATCTTGGCCTCCCTCGCCTCTCAAGTTTCATAAACTCTCTCACATTTGACTTTACTATTTTCACTTCACAATTTGTCTTCTGAATCTCTGTCATTAGAGAGCCATACGAGTGCGGAGCCACTCTTTTGAGACTCTTGGAGTACCCAGGAAGATTGGTGGCAATGCATCACAGAAGCCTAAGGTAATAAATTCACAATGGGATTGAATGTGTTTGACTGAATAAATACTTATTAAAAGGTTTGAGCTAATATTTTTTTCTAACTTCCTTTACAGGCAGAGAAAGATGGAGAGAGGTAAGACAGAAAACAGGTAAAAGGTTTTTTTTGTATGATTTAAGTTAGAAAACAGAAAATTGTTTTCTCTGCTTTTCAGTGACAAATCTCCAGGACCTCTGCCTGCTCTCTCTGACAGTTTGGGACCAGCTGAACTCAAAGATCAAGCAAGTCCTCAAGAAGAGACATAAAAGGAAATATTAATTTGAAGATTTTAGACGTTAATATACTTATAGACATCGCTACCCTATACGGTTACTTCTTTATTATCCTGGTGGATGGCTTATATGTAAATAGAGTGTAAAAGTAAATAGTATTTATGAGAATATAATTATTTTACTGTTATAGCAGTGATATTCTACATTAATGAAAAGCTTTACATTGTATTTCAGTGAAATGTGAAACATATAAAACTGCCAGGAAAGACTAAAATGTTTTGACAGTTTTTACACTTGTGTGTTTATATTGTCAGTAAAACAGTTTTACTCCAATGAAAGATGTAAGGACAGGAAATGGGGAGGAGACAGAGGGGGAGAACAGCAGCGGAGGTTTAAAATGAGTGTGTGTTCACACAACAGTGTGTTGTGTATACAGATATGTGTGACCAGAGGAATGTGCAGGTACATGCAGGAGGAAGAGGAGGAGACAGAGAGAAGGGAGAAAAAATGTTAATGTTAATTTAATAAGAGAAAAAATATAATAAGAAAGAAGTAAATATATATGTATATAACAAGTTCATTAGAGAAAATGTAGTCACTTTTTACCTACTTTCCTGCTAATGTGCGGCACCATGCTCCAGTCCAGTAGGTGGCGGTAATGCGCATATACGCTGTCTTGCGAGCCGCCAATAAATTCATAGAAGAAGAAGGTGAAGAAGTCGGAGTGGTAGAAGAAGAAAATGAAGGTAATCTAGAGGAGGGTAGTGATGTTGTCTCTGTGTTTAAACACATGACCCTAGCGGTCAGACATTGCTACTGCACATATCCGTGGTGCTTGCAGCTCTAGCTAACTGTAGCTAATTTAAAGCTACTTCTAATTCAACAAACGTTAACAACAGTTCGAGCTAATTCTGCGCTTACGCGTCTGTTAAAACCAACAAAAGCTATTTCTATTACATGTTTTACTGTTTGGTGATGCACTGATTTGACTCAACTATACACCGAGCAGCCCTGCGTCAGGTCAGTTGAACTTCGGCACACTGAGCAGTGCACTGAGACTGATAGCAAGTAAAGGAGACGTTAGAGTTATTCGCACAGTTAACTTTGCATTTCAAAAGTAAGAGCCAGTGACCCTGCAGACCTGAAGATGGCATCCAAGAAAGTGATCGAGTTGTTCTACGATGTGGTTTCTCCGTACTCTTGGCTTGGCTTTGAGGTTAGTTTCTTTTTGATGGCAGCTTCAATAACAAAGCCACCGACTTGGTTAAAAATGAAGCTTTTACGTCGTTTGTGTTCACAGGTCATGTGTCGCTACAGACAGGTGTGGAATATAGAGCTCAAACTGCGTCCTGCATTCCTTGGCGGCATCATGCAGGGAGCAGGTAAACAAACAGTGCTGGAAAGTAACTGAGTACATTTACTCAAGTACAATTTTGAGGTACTTGTACAGCACTACATTTCAGATGCAAATATTGGCCTTTTCACTCCACTGCATTTAATTGATAACTTTAGCTACTTTTCAAATTCAGATTAACAACACACAGTAGAATCAACTAATAAAATATGATGTATTATTAAAGGATAAGATAAGGGGGGAAATTCACAAGGTAGCTGTGTATAAAGTAATTAAAATTAGCCCCACCTTAACCAGCTGCCACATGACAGTGATGAGCACATTCATGCATCATTATAATCCAGTAATATAATGTATATGCATGCATAATGGGTACTTTTATTTTTGGTACATGCTAATACTTCTGTACTTTTACAGTAAAATTTGTAATGCATGACTATTTCTACACTCTGTTTTTACTTAAGTAAAAGATCTGAGTACTTCTTCCACCACTGTAAATAAATACCTGTACCTGTAAACTATTGCAGGGCATGTTTAGGTCTGTGTGGACACTCTTAGTACTGTTTACTAATATTATAATATTTCATATAATGTAAATTATATATATTAATATAAATATTAATATAAAATGAATAATCTTTCATGACAGGCAACAAGCCCCCTGGTCTGGTTCCAAACAAATTCCTGTACATGACCAAGGATCTGAAGCACTTGGCAGAGTATTTTGGTGTTCCCTTGCAGGTTCCATCTGACCCCTTTGAGGCCATGTTCCAAAAAGGTACATACAAGCAGTATCTGATGGGATCGGTACTGCAATGCGTACTTTTCCTACTTCTCCTTAGAAAAGATTATCAGTACAATATATTCATGCCGCTGTATGCTGAAGGATGGATGTGTGTTTTTATTTGGTCCCACCTGCCATCAGATTCTTACTCCTTTGTATTATGTTATTGTTTCGTTGAAGAGTGTTTCATTTTTTCACTAAGAAACTGTTTGTGCCATGGACTTCTTATTTGATTGTGTTGACAACACTCAATTGAAAATAAAATATTGCCATATAGTGAACATGGGGCTTTTGGGTCTCCCTGGTGGTGGTGGTAATTTAGCCTTGCACAATGCGTTGGTGGTACTATTTCTATATTGAGCAAAGCTAATAATGCAATGAGTTTCAGGTTTCCTTCTGTTTTTCTTCTTCTAGGCTCCTTGTCTGCAATGCGATTTGTGGCAGCAGTACAAGAGAGGGAGAAGGGTGGAGACAAGCAGGCGGAGCGGGTGTCCCGGGAGCTGTGGAGAAGGATCTGGAGTGAGGACAAAGACATCACTGAACCTGCATCATTGTCTGAGGTACCGACTTATCCCGCCTGGTTGTGTTTGAGAAGATTAAGAAGCTCTATTCAGTGTTTGTCACATTTAAAAAAAAAAAAAAAAAAAAAAAATGTTTTGCAGGCAGCGATGAAAGCAGGATTGTCTGACAGCGAGATTAAAGAAGTGCTGAAGCTGTCCACCTCAAAGGAGATCAAAGACAAGCTGAAAAGCTCAACACAGGATGCACTTGATCATGGGGTCAGTTGCGTCCTTCAGCTCTCCTTCTAGATTCAGGAAAGAGAGACATTAGAATGTATTGAACAAAATCTCTCCTACTGCCTCTCCCCAGGCATTCGGCTTCCCCCTGCTGGTGTGCCATGTAAATGGAAAGCCAGAGATGTTTTTTGGATCTGACAGATTTGAGCTCATGGCCCACTGCATTGGTGAGAAAACAACTCTACTGTGCATCATTCACGAACACAAACACACATAATGTAAAAGTGACAATATAAGGATTAAAATGACACTTCACATAGTCTTAATCTGCACATCACCCATGACAAGAGCATTAGATAAATGTCTAAAATGTAAATATACTGTTATTGACACTCTGGAGACATAGCGTTTTATTTAAAGCTGACAAGCATTTGACAACATTACAAATTGTGTTGCGGCTTCATTCTCTGTTGTTTCTGTGGTTTATGCAAAGTTCAGCATCTCATTAGCAATTCAAGCTGAAGCTGTCTTGAGATTCTTGCCCAATCTCATCTTGTTCTCGGTTTCAGGGGAGAAGTGGCTGGGACCTCAGCCTGACAAGTCAGCTGCCAAACTGTGAGAGAAAAAAGCTGCCTTCAAACACAGTTGGTGGGCTCACAGACACATCTTGTGTTAATTATGTTTTTGATTTCCCCTAATTCTTCAAAGTTCATATTTTCTGTGCTGTGCCTTCTGAAACCAAGACCTTAATAAAAAATAGTATTGTAAATAATGTAACATACCATTGTACTGTTAATTATGTGGGCCCTGACAACTTACAGATAATAAAGCTGATTATCTTTTCTGTTGAAATACAAAAGCATGAAAAGGATGTAACATTATGTGTTTGACAAACATGTAACATTATACAGTCAGCCATGCTAGTGGCGTGGCTCTATGGATTGTGGGATAATCAGTCCACCACTTTGGTGCAGAATGAAATATCTCATGAAACTATGACATTCAGCGACATTCACGGTCCTGACAGGATGAATCCTAATTACTTTGGTGATACTCTGACAGCTCCTCTAGCGCCACCGTGAGGTTGACATTTTTGGTTTTGAGTGAAATGTCTTCATAACTACTGGATGGATTGCCAAGACATTTAGTGCAGACATTCATGTCCCCCTCAGGATGAGTTGTAATAACTGGTAATCCTTATATATATATATATATATATATATATATATATATATATATATATATTATTATTATTATTATTAATACATTACCCTAAATCTTGCCTTGGCTCAGTGGTTTCTTCAAAGCAAGAATGTCCTGAGTTTCAATCCATTTGTGACAGAGGCCTTTCTGTACAGGTTTCCTCCCACAGTCCAAGTACATAGGTTAAATTGCCCGTAGGTAATACTGTTGTTTGTATGTGGTTATCTGTTTGTGTTTGCTTTGTGATAGACTGACGAGCTGTCCAGGGTGTAACTATCCTCTTTCCCAATGCAAGCTGGGATTCACTCCACCCCCTTGCAATACTAAACAGGATGTGGGTATAGATAATGAAGGGCTGGATAAAACCTCTGTAATGAGGTAAATTTCAAATGTCAACATGAGATGGCAATACATATATATTATTTATAACACTTGCCACGGAGCTTAAATTGTTCAATTTCAGCAAATACTGCAAAACAGTGTTTATTTAGTTGTATGTCACTCATAGTAACTCAACTACCACTGATTGGATCATACAAAAATCTGATCACTAATACATCACAATGATCCCTTCTGGTTGGAAAATAAAGAGGTGGAGAGTTGTAAAATCATACCTTACAGACAGAAAACAATGTGTCCGCGTAGACCAGAAAACCTTACAAATGATTGATAAATATGTTGGTGTGCCTCAAGGTTCAACTTTATATAAATAACTTCTGTTATTTAGTTTGTATGTTAATGACCTGCCTGAAGTTTGTCCACCTACTGTATTCTCTGTGCATTATTACATATTCAACCAGGGGCTCAGAACCTTTTTAGCCTCTGACCCCTTACCAAAAAAATCACTGTTGTTGGGGACATTTCACCTTTAAACTGTCCAGGTGGTTTCATTTAAATAGATAAGTGTTTGAGGCTCAAAGTGGTCAAAGTATCCCATATTTCACAAAAAAAGCAAAGACTGGAGAAAAGAACAAAAGCACAAAAATGAATTATTGCCCAACCCCCTCAGCATTAACAACATAATAATGCAATATTTAATTGTACTGTTGAACATTTAAGCACATTTTGTTGATAAAACTTGTACCTTTACTTTTTCTTGTTTATAGTGCAATACAAGTGACCAATATGAAGACACATATGACACGGCACAAGACAAGAGGGGGAACTAGACTAAAAAAAAAACAGCAGCAACAATAACAACAAGAAGAAAAAACAAACAAAAAAGATACTATATATAAATATATATTATTTATTATATATTGTTGGCATACTACGCATGTGTGTAGGTAGGTGTGTGTGTGTGGGAGGGTGAGTTTTCTATGTAAAAGACATGAAGGGGGGAGAGAGCAAAAGGGAGGGACAATGTCAACCAAGGGGGAAAAAGCAACATCAGCTACAATACACTTTTACTGGTTTTATTGCAAGACTTGTAAATTAGTAATTTTACATTGTAATATTGGTATTTTTGCTTAAGTAAAGAATTTGAGTACTTCTTCCACCTCTGTAATTATGCATTATCTTCTTTGACAGTATGCTATTTATATATTTTTCAAGATGTAGGATTATTTGTATACATTTAATGCCTGTACTCGGAAAGAAATGCAGTTTATTATTGCTGACTAAATACTCCAGAGACTGCAAAGCTTGTCATGCGAGTTCCCGTGCAATGAGGGCAGAACACGTTTAACAAAAGGCTGCAGACTAAAAATGAGCGGCAGGACCAGTTTCCCTAAACAAAGAGGAGAAAGGCAGGGCCAGAGGTAGCTGACATATGTCGGCCTCAGAGAAGAAAAGCTTATAACAGAATGTGGTCGAGCAAACTCTAAGAGAGGCAGGGCAAGACTGTGGAATAAACCTGATATCAGTGCATCACCTCCTAAACTGAGAAGGAGAGAGACAGAAAGGAGGAAGAAGGAAGAGGTGAATTGGAGAGAAGAGGGATACGGTGTAGGTGAAGAGGGTGGAGTTAAGAAAACACTGAAGGTGGACAAACAGAGAGCAGCGCATTGATCCCTTGAGCCTGACAAACTGCCTGAGAAAAACAAGACAATGAGGATCTGAAGAGCAAAGCTGAACCCGGACTCCACATTCAGCTGGGAGAATGTGTGAAAAGTGCCTGACTGCGTGAAAGAGGGAAACATGAGTCTGAAATAACAGGATCGAACATTTTCTTTTGGATAGACACAACTGAAGGAGCTGAGGTGAGGATTTTCTATCAGACTATTTTTAAAGTCAAGTAATATGTTGTTAATGTGGCTGTGAGATAGGGTGAGCCAGTGTTTATGCATGATATTAATCTAATAAAACGTTAACATTAACTGTGTATCTCACTCTGCAAACAGTCTTTCTGCGATGATCATGACATTTCTATTTTTATGTAAACAAGCCGGGGCTGTTTTCCCATTTATGTTTGCCCTTTGGGTGTGTAGTGCGACAATAGTATTTATGTGTCAAAAATGCAGATGAACAGGTTGAGAGATGTTGGATCTGACGTAAAAGGATGATCATGTGGGTGAAGAGTTTCCCTGTGTGGCTGCAGTGTCTTTAAAGCAGATCTGAAGTCAGACATAAAGCATTAAAGAGATTATTTAATTTATCATTTTAAGTATGCAGCTTTGGTGAGGGTTGTATGTTGTGGTTAAACTAGCTCATATGGTATTACTTCACCCTTAAATACCCCAACGTTTGAGGTCTGTGCTGTAAGACCAAAAGGATTAAAATGTTGTGTTACAAAAGTCGGTGAAATAAACAAAAGCAAGTGGGTGAGGTGTCAGAGTTTTTATTCTGACTGCCAGTCGTCAGTTTGGCAGGAAGAAACAGTTTGGCATACCTCAGTGACAGTGATACAACATCTGAAGTTCCTGGTCTCAGTTACACGTTCGCTCAGACACCTTCTCATACTGGATACCTGCAAGAGTCATGTTACTATTCACAGATTCAGCCCCAGAGACAAAAGGGGTTTCAGGACTACCACTGTCGCCTTATCTGTTGTTTTTAATTTTTTTTTTATCCACAACAAAGACTTAAATGTTTTTCATAAATAGAAAATGTCCTGAAGCTTTTACATAGCAACTGCAAGGATGTGGAAATACTAGAAACCTACTGAATATAAAGTTTGACTGTGTATGAGGAATGGACAAAAGTGAATAAAATATTCTCAGCAGCATTTCTTTAAGCGCATCTCTTTTTACTTTCGACAGGATGTCTTCATTATCAGAAGCAGACTTCCACTGCAAGCATGGAGATACTATCTGTGGTACGTTTTATCAGCAGAGATTTTGTCCCGGTGTGGCCCTCAGAGGCCTTGTCACTTAAGCTGACAGATGAACAGACGACATACCAGCCCAGACTGTACAGACAAACATGTCTGCCACTCTGAGATCACTGCATCTCAGACTTGCTGAGTGATTGTAAAGACTGTGTCTGTTCCTGTTTGCAGAGATCCGAGTGTATGAGCAGGAGGTGATCATTGTGCCCATCCTGCTGCTGGCCAGCTTCCTGGTCACTGTGGTCTTCATCTTCCTGCTGCGCTTTTGTCCGGAGAAAGTCGATCGCATCCGTCCACAGGCCTCAAAGTCGGCCACCAGGAGAGTGCTGCACGGCATTGATGGTAAGACACTGGAACAGACATAAGTTTGTTAGTGTTGATTCAAACAGATGAAATCATATCACAGAAATTAAATTAGATCCACACTGTCAGCAAAGAGTCAGCAAGATGACTCTGTATGTATAATTATTCAATTTACCCTTTTTCCAGGAGGCGTTTTTAAATATGTACAGCAGACTGTAAAACTGCACCCAAAGTTTGATTGTTAATGTCCATATTCTTGGAAGTGATGTTCTGTTTTTACAGATCAATCAATTATGGATTCAAGGCAAAAAAAGGGCAGCTGAGCAGCATTCTTTCAATAAGCTGTCTATCCATCAAAATTTCATTTTTTCCCCAGCACTTCAAAAAGAGTTCTATTTACCTTCTCTCAAAACATCCTTGCTCTCATCTGTAATGATAATCATTCTCATTCTCTCTCGACTCTCTGTCTGTAGCTCCACCAGGTATCAATGTCCTGGAGCATGAAAGCATCGCTTTGGACATGCCTAGTTCCTATTCCACCTTCCACCCCCCGAACACTTACCCCTCCAAGAACCTCTCCATGTCTGTGGTCACACCCTCTCTCCCGCCCAGTCCCCCACCGCAGCCCTTCAAGCCCAGTTTCGTCCCCATTGTCCAGCCCAGAGAGTTGCCCCGTCAGAGGCTGCCTGAGTCCTTCAACCTGGTCACCCCTCTGCCTGCTGCCTTCTCCCTGCGCTCCGACTCCTTTGTGTCCCTCTACAGGGCCCGTATGGAAAACAGGAACGTGGTACTGCGAGTCCTAAATGGTGAGATGTTGAGAAGAGCTCTTAATTGTGTCATTTGCTTTCTCATCTGATTTTCAGGACATGGTTTCTGTAACTGATCCTTTCTCTTACTCTCATTCTTGCCCTTTACAGACTCCGCTGATGCCACAGAAAGACACAGCTTCCTGGGCTTTGCGTCCTTCCTGTCCCAGCTGGGACCACATCCCTTCTTGCCAGAGCTTCTTGGTGTGGTCTCACTTCGAGCTCCTCTGGTCACAGTTGTGGAAGAGCTGGAGAATAGAGACCTGCTCAGCTTCCTGTGGCGATGCAGACAGGTATATTTATTCCTGAGGGTATACTGCTGCAATGTGTGTTAAGTCACTTTAAGTATCAAACCATATATTCAAAGCAAAAAAAATCATTCATAAAAGAGCAAAAGAATCATTGTGTCATCTTCCAAATGGCAAAGTAACTTCTCGTTATGTTTTCGATTTCAGGAACAAGTGGATAATCCATGTGAGATGACTGAGAGACGAATATTTACCATGGCCAAACAGGTGGCCTCAGCACTGGTCAGTATGCTAATGAATATGTCCTCACCTTTTTTAGACCACAGATTTCACTTTCAAATGACATACAATAACTCAGCATTGACTTGTTGACAGGGTTTTCTTCTTTATATCATGCACCTACCTGACAAAAATGACAGTACAACAATTTTCTTGTGTTTTTGTATCTTTGTCTCATTACTTTTACTTTACTTTAAGAAATGTATAGCTAGCAGGTCTGGAGGCTGTACTTATGTACAGGAGCTTGAAAATGATGTTCTATAAATGCAGTTTCTGTATGAGGACCTTTAAATATTCACTTCATGTCAGCACACAGCAGATCATTTAATCCTGAGATGCCTCTTGTCTTGTTGCCCAATCAGGAGTTCCTTCACAGCAAAGACCTTCTCCACGGAAACATTCGCGCCCGCAGCGTACTGGTCACCAAGGAGTTCACGGCCAAGCTTTGGGGCCTGCATGGGGTCTACACAAGGAAGAACCAGGGAGCCACTCAGAGAGATGATCCCAGCATGAAGAAATGGCAGGCACCCGAGCTATTAGCCAAGAGGCCTGCCGGTCAGAGCAGCGACATGTGAGTTTTTCTGTTTTCATGGTGTTGCCCAATACAGATGTTGCTGCAGCACAAAAAAACACAAGTATTTGTTAAATGTTGCTACTAACTTACAGTAGAAATACATGTCCTGTAGTATATTATTAAGAGGATTTACTGAATGGAAGACTCTGACCATTATTTGCCTCTGTGTGTCCCTCTCTAGCTGGTCATTTGGCATCTTACTGTATGAAATGGCAACATTGGGTAAGTTGGATTTTAACATTTGGCAACATAAGTCATAAATATAATAATATATAATAAACCTAAAAATTGTGAGACGATATACATATCTCAACTGTCCCATACAGTTTTCCCACACCATTTATACTGCGTTATCTATCACTTAAATACAGTATCTCTGCTTGTATTAGGCAATATTGCAAACCCATAAACAGCCATATTGGATTTTAATATGGTTTATGCATCAATGTGATGAAGTAACTTAATCTGTTAAGTATTTTATTTGCTGGATCCATATCTCCTACTCCTACCTACTATATTTACTCTTTTCTTTCCAGGTGAAGCTCCATTTGCAGAAATCTCTGTTAATGAGCTTCTGCAGTTTCATCAACGAGGGAAAACTCTGAAAAAAACTTCCAACTGTTCCAACACGCTGTAAGTATCCACTGCATGCTCCAGACAACGCACGACCAAACCTGAAGCAGAGTGCTGTTTCCCTTTTTCAAATGTGAACTCAGATGGTTTTGTCTCTCTCTCTATCAGACACTCCATCATTAAGGGATGTTGCCAATGGAAGGATCAAGATCGACCCTCTCTGGCTGAGGTGAGCCGCAAGCTCCTCTCAGGAGAGAAAAGTGCCTCTGACAAAGTCCTCAAGGTGTCTGGGACAGTAAACATTGAGCGGTACCTGCAGGAAGCAGGATACGGGGAAACCAACAGCTACACTGTTTTCTGAACACTGCCTGTGCCAGCAAAATAAATTGCACTATTCTCCCCACTGGTAACCCAATGGTGCACTTTTACAAAACAATATCTTTCAGGTGCAAGTGTTCTGAACTCTGTTTATGAGTGCTTTGGGCACTGAAATTGTTCTTTTATTTTATGTATTCTTCTACTTCAGGTTCACACAGCCTAAATGAGAATACCTGTGTGCTAAATACGTTGTTTACCTTTGGGAACATTCATTTTCATCTAAGACCTCATTCATATGTGTCTTTGTCTGTCTAGGTAATACCTAAATCTTTGAGATTCAGTTGGGGAAATACAGCCAGTAACTTTGTAGTAGTAGTACACTTTAAGATATGTAAACTTGACCAATGTACAGCTGCTGCATCCTCAACTTGTAGTCAATACTGTCAATATGATGGTTTACAAATCTTGTTTATAACCTAAAGCCAATGTATACTAACAGATTATGTTATTACCAAATTTTTGTATGATTTTATATTTGGCAGGGTTAAGGAAATGAAGGACTCATACGTGTAATTATGCTATTATTATTATTATTATCATCACTGTCTTCTGTATAAGCTCAGTTCATGTGGACACCTACAACACTATTTAAATGTGAATAAAATATCACTTTAAGTCCTCATATGACCTTTTTCCTTTTCAAGTGGACATCATGGGGGTAATTAAAGCGCACACACACACACACACACACACACACAACACACACAGTCCAGTAACAGGTATTGTTTATTGGTAGTACTGCATACATGTACACAGAGCACTTCCACTCAGCCCTTGAGAGAGCAAACCATGAGGAATACCTATTTTCAGGTAGTTAAGTTGATTAAAGCTACTAAAACTATATCATATCCATGAAAAAATAATATTGATTGTAGTACAAAATGGAAAAGATACAAAACTAAACTTTTAATAACTGGTAAAATTAACTAATTAAAATACCAGGCTTATTGAGTGTCTTCTGCTCGATGTGATTGGAGCCTGGATTGAACTACTATGGTAAAATAACAAGCAACTACTAAAAGACTTATATATAATATTTAAATGAAGTGGACTGTAGTTGACATCACTCCAAATCATATCACTAAAGTTAAAGCACCGTTTGAAATACAGCAAGAAGGCAACGTTTCTTTTTTTTCACCCAAACAGGTGAACTGTCCTAGCTAGAAGACCTAGCACCGATTACTGCAGGCTGGCAGATTTTGCACAGTTTCACAAGAGAATACATACAAGGCCTCTACTCACAGCGACAGAAAAAAAAACTGACAAACACTACTGACATGGATACTTCAGACTGTCCATGCTCACCACGCACACACATAACAGGATACATCCATGTTTTTGCACATTCAATGTCCAGAAAGTAAACTGTCCATCCCCATGTCTCCACATGACTGATGGTGCACACTTGTTTGTAAAAACAATCCTCACTGTCCCCATAGATCTTAGTCTTTTTAACTTCTTATGAAAAGAGGAGCCGGTCCAGGTATTGATTCCAGTGAGAAGTCATCAATGAGAAAATGATCCTGGTGTCTGACTGCATCACTCACGCAGGGTGTTGATGGAGGCACAGATCTTGAGAGCGGGACCCAGCTTGATATTCATGGTGGAGATGAGATGGTCCTCTCGCAGGAGCAGCAGAGCCTGCCCGTCTATTTCCTGTGACAGAAACTGGGCAGCCAACTCTTCACAGCCTGGACACAGGAAGACAGGAAGATAGAATTATAGAATAGATATATATAGAAGAATAGAAGATAGAAAAACAGTACAGGAGACACGGCTAAGGCTTACAAAACTGTTACCTAATCACTGAACACCAACCTTGAAGTGAAGAGATAAACCTGAAGACTTCTTCCACACTCCACTGAGCAGGAGTTGCTGAGAGAAAGTTACCACCCTCTAGTGGGAGGCTGCCAGGAGCTGAGCTGTCAGACGGAGGAGCTCTTGAGCAGGAGTGTGAAGAGCTTGGGGACAGTGAGGGAGAATCCTCCTCCTCCTCTTCTTCCCCATCGCTGGATACGTCCTCTGAGCGACTGGACTCAGAGTGGCACTAAAGAGTGGAGATTTAGATACAAAAGCCAACGATGAAACCACAGAGAATAAGCTTTGTTGATAATGCAACCGCATGATATATAGAGCATAAGGCTGGCATTTTTCTATATTTTTCTTACTATCAATAAATTCCATGAAAAATCCAAAACCAACCAATGTGTTAGACCAACTCTGACTTCCCTGTCTGTGACACTCAGGCCAATTTCTGCTCTCCAAAGATGTAAAGACAGATCAAAGTATAAAGTCGAATTTTAAAAAAAGGTTAAATAATGTCCTCAAACACCTGGGCACTGTAATTTTTATCAAACAATACTCAAACAGGAGTAGATTTGCATTTGTTGGGGGACTATTTTTCAGCTGCGGAATAATACACATTTAGTACACTACAGCAGCAGGACAGCTTATGTGAGATTGACTCCAAATAAACTACAGTGCCTGTGTTCACTATTTTGAACGTTGTGTCTCATTGGTATGTTTTTCATGTGCCGTTTCATAAATGACATCAGGCTTTACATACACTATAATGTGTGTGTAATGCTTGTTAGTAGGACAAATTCATTGCTGGTTTTGATTTTTTCATGGGATTTGTTGACAATTAGAAAAATATTGAATATCACCAGCCTTATCCTTGAAACTACAGCTCTTACCTTGACAGGTAGATGCCTGCCTGATATCTTATTACAGGTGATATTAGAACTGCTCCTGCGAGAGGGGCCCCTTCGCCTAGCAGCGCTCTCGTTGGGTGCCGGAGGCGGTGCCAGGCCTGCACCACTTCTCCCTCTGCTTGTCTTGTAGTGTTGGCTGCAGCTCACATTATACCTGTGGATCCAGGAGCACAGTCAATACTCAGGAAGACATTTCCAAGGTTCTCCTATGTGCATGTATCTTGTAGTTTTTAACTCCAGCTCAATGTGCACAATGTGCTAATCAGGTCTAATCAGTGGCATCCCCTGGTATACTTTGGATGGTTCCCTTATTACAGGTGGTTACCTACCCTTGGTATAAAGCACGGTGGAGGAGAGTTTTTGGGGGTATGTACATCACCAAACCAAAGTAAAAAAAATGGGAAGCTAAAGTAAATTGTACCTCTTAGCACAAGTATTTGAACAGAACCTCTTCGATCCCCTGAACTGGCTGGCTGGGGCGAGGCTTCCACAGTACTCACACTTTAACACTGATGAGGAAAAGGAAAGGATAAAACGATGTTACACATTTAGAAAATATTGATCCCACACACAGATTCATGATATCATACTTGATCATTCAAAAAATAAAGAGTTATTCCACCACTTACATGGAGGTCCGTTCTCTGAGCGGCCAACAAGGGCAAAATCTCTGTCTTTGAGGAGTCCAGCAACCTGTCACATCAAATACAAGCCTGACAATAAGGAACTTTTTCACATGGAAAAGTGCAGAGCCAGTGAATTTCAAATGAAAGATTTGATTTAATGTGAAATCTATGTTAATCAACCAGGGTACACTTACAGGGAAGGGCTCAGCTCCCTCCTGGATCACAAAGCCCTCTATGAGGTGGGTGAGGACTTGAGGTTTGACCACTGCCTGGGGAACAGGTGCTCTGTCTTTGTCCCCATGCCCGACTCTTGACAGGGGCAGAGGCAAGGACAGGGTGGGAGGAGATGAGAAGGCTGCTGCTACAGGAGGAGCTAGTGAGGATCGAAATAAAGAGGGAAAATAATGAGCATTCAACCAGATTTTCAAGCATTGCTACTAATAATCTATGCTTGATTTGGAGATGACAAATTGACATACCAGAGTTCTTTGTAGGAGCAGGGGATAAGGGAGGAGCAGAATCTTTCATGTGTGCGGAGTCTGAAGATTCTGTCGCCATCTCATTTGGTGCATCACAGTCAGATTTTCTCTTCAAAGAGCCAATAGCAGGCTTTATCTAGTGGTACGTGGGGAAAAAGGCAGGAGAAACTGTTACAATTCCTTGTACACCGATAGCTGTATGACTAACCAAAGGACATCCTATCAATGGTTGATCTTACCATAGCACTGTTGTTGGAGACTGCGGTAACAGTCCCACCAGCTGTGCTTTCCTGGGCTGCGCTGCTTCGTGCCTGTGCCAGGGCCACAGCCTGAACGTTTCCTGCTAAGCCCTGCCTGGCTCCGACAAGCTGCACAGGGATGTGGGGAAGGTTGTGCCCCCCAGTGGTGGTCTGGCTGTTGCTAGGTGGTGCTGGGAGAATGGGAGGTGGGTGTCGAGGGGGCAGCTGCACAGGCAAGCGGTGTCCCTGAGCTGTCTTGGGCTGGATTGGCACAGGACCTTTGTCTGCAGTAGTGCTGGCCTGCTGTAGGGGCTGCACCACCAGAGTCTGTGCGTTAATGTTGGCCTTTGGGGTCACTGAGCCAATGGGGTAGCCCTGGGTGGTGGTAGCAACATTTGAGGTGGGCACCAGTATAACAGGGGCAGCGGAGGAGGACAGGAGGAGCTGAGAAAGAGGGAGTGCTGGAGAGGAGGTGGTGGAAGGAGCTACAGAAACAGCAGGAGTAACAGTCATGGCAGCCTGGTTTCCAGTCTTTACAGTCATAGTGTTGGCGGTGGACTGCTGATTAAAGTTGGATTTGGCCATTTGTTGTTGCTGCTGTGGTTGCACTTGCTGCTGCTGGACTGTCTGGGCAAAAGTCTGCTGCTGGCCGAGAGGAAAGCTGGCAACATCTTTCCTCTCTGGAAGCTCAGACTTGATAGCAACTGCTCTGGAAGCGCAGTGTAGGGCCAGATTCTGCACCTGTCAGATCAAGAAAGAAGTAGGTTGTGATGAAATGCATTTTAGAAAAGTAGCAGGAGTGTGCTTGGTGGAGTCAAATAGTCCTCCTATAACAATCATGTCTCTGAAAACAATCACATATTCAAGACTGAATGGTTTCACATTACAGATAGATAATGGTAATCAAACCTGATCATTGTCAGACTGGGCACTGGCAGTGGTAGGAGCAGCTTCATGCTGTTGTTGTTGTTGTTGTTGTAGCTGCTGCTGCTGCTGGGGCTGTGTCTGGGCAACTGTTGTTACAGTAGCTGTTGCTGTACCACCAGGCATGAAGATGAGCTGAGAGGCAAGGGGAGCCCTGAGAGAGCGGTTGACCTATGTGAGGAGCAAGACAGATGGTCAACCTTGTAAATAGCAAATATTTCAATGAATGACTCCTTTACTACATGGATTTATTTAATGATTTGACAACATTTCTGGCAACAAGTGTTAAGTGCAAATTTTTAAAAACACTTCCAAGAGATTATGCAGTATCACTGCTTTCTCTTAGATTTTCTGGTGATGGAGTTCAGTTTAAGTAGGTTTTATCTTATGTATACTTCTAGTGGCAATCACAGCTCGGGCTAACAACAGAGTTTTTACTTTTGTTCCATAGAAAACTGCTACCTGCTCTTAGAGATAGAAGAATGCATGAGCTATGAGTAGCATTAGATACCAACCCAAAAGTAAATCTTTAGAACACCAAATCAAGCTTTCACAAACAGAATAATTAGAATGAATTATTATATCATAAGAATTGGTGACACAGACATTCATTTAATTGATTATTACTTAAAAATGGGCAAAGCACATGATATTTTTTAACTCACCCTAAGATACATCTGTCCCTGTCCTGCAGAGTTTCCACCCAGCAACACTGATTGGTTAAGAGCTGTTGTTGTTGCAGAGGTGGCCGGGCCGTGGGGACGAGGATTATTCATGGTACCTCCTGCAGATGTGGTGCTTAGGTTGACCTGGGAGGAACAGAACATTGTATATCTTTATCAAACCTACCTTGCCATTTCAAAAGCTAGCTGTGTAATTCATAATTCAAACAATAATTCACACAAAAAACTTACAGTAGTGGTCGCCTGGGACATGCTGTTACTTGGGGTATTGGACTGACGACTAGCTGCAAGCGTGGCCTGGTATAAAGAGAGAAATTAAAGGGATGAGTGTGATGTTTCTGCTTACCATACTTTTGTGCTGACTTCATTTTCCTGCCATAATTCTGGTTACCTGTTGAACAGCAGCCAAGTTGTGGAGTTGGGCACTATTGATCTGCTGCTGCAGCATGAGCTGCTGGAAGTACTGAGCTGCATTTGGCTGTCTTTGCAGTGCTTGGAGAGCCTAAACAAACAAACACACACATACATATTGTTTTAAGACTAATCCAAAAGTTTTTATATTTATATTCAAGATAACAAAATTAAATTAGTCTTTTCATCACATCTATGCAGTTGTTTATACACACCTGTACAGCCTGTCTCTCATATAGAGACATGTGGGCTATCTGGGGTGCACGAGAGTTGGCGCTTGTCTGAGGATTTCCATTAGTGGTGCCTGGGTTTTGGTCTTCGCCTGCATCCATGTTTGCTGCTCAAAACACAGAAGCCACAAAAGTAGTTGTGACCAAACACTATTGATCTATACACTATACATATTTCTATTAATTGCAAAACTGTAAATACCTTAGTTTTAAAGCTTAAATATCTGTACATATGAAAACTCAAATCATCAGTCACAAACTGAAGTAAATAAAGTTACAGGCAAACTGTGTCAACTCAGTATGTTTCCAATGTCTAACAGACATTGCTGCCATAAATAGGCTACTTCTAGGGAAAGCTACCACTGCTAGAGTACGCCATCAACATTTCCAGTGCTCGGATTGTTTTTAACAGAGGCACAGAGGGTTATTCTTTCAGAGGGCCAATAAATCACAGCTTGCTACACCCATGCATATACAACTACATATGAGCTTGGCAGACGTTATCACTATACCACTAATAATCGTGGCAAGCAGGAGGTATTTTCATTAGCAGACCAGTTGTCCACATGATAGATGAACGCGAGAGAAAGAACAACATGGAGGAAAGCTCAAAACACCAAGTAAGAAAGGGGCTAGCCAGCTGTGGCTAACTACAATGGACTTTGCTAGTTAGCTAACCTATCTCTAAAAAAAAGTCTGACATACCATAACTAAAATACATTAACGTTAGTAACCGGGCTAGAAAAAAAGGCAGAGTGCAGAAATATTAAATGACAGTGCAAAAGTCGATAGTTTGAAGATAACACTAACGTTTACTAGTAGAAAAGGTGCAGCGTTAGTTTAACATAAATATGCTAACTAACTAGCAATGCTAGCTGTTTACTGCAGGCAGACACAAGCTAGCAGCTAGCTGACTATCACTCGTGCAAGAAGTCAACGTTTGGTGTTTTTCGGCGTGCTTATGTGTTTACCTCTTCTTGGTATTTCTGTCCTTTTCACAGTTAGATGCAATGAAGTTTATATTGCGATCTTGGATTTAACTGCAAACAACGATAGACCCTTTCAGGGTTTTTGCCTCCAACAAAACCCCGCCCCTTACAAGTCTCTTTCTTCCTCTTCTTCTTTGTGTTTGTTGGCGGTTGGCAAACAAACGTTACAGGGACATACATCCACCTGCTGTATCGGCGCGTAGGTGTTCAACTGCAAGTGTGTTGGTTTTTCATATTTTCTAATATGGAAATCTATATATTTAGTTTACCATGTGAATATTATCTGACGAATGACGCCTACTTGTATTTCTAACTATTGGCTCTGTTACTGGCTAGCTTCTGGTACACAAAGGCTTAGATCATGTACCTTTTGAATCATCATGTACCAAAAGCTTTTTGGGAAGGAAGGAATAATTTTCTGCACGGAACCCGTCAGGGATTATCGGGTATTTGCAGGGGGGGCATTGAGCATAAGGTATCACTCTATGCTGATGATGTTTCCCCATCTGCTGTGCTCTCTCTCTCTTAATCAATGTAGTTATTTTTCTGAAGTTAAATTTACACAAGAGTGAGCTCTTTCCAATTAATAAGGATGCAAATTGATTATTCAATGAAATTAGACTATTCAAACATACCGTTCCAAATTGAGAAACATCAGTTAACCTATCTTGGTGTCTCAGTCACAAGGAAACACAAAAATCATTAACTTCATTCAATTGCTAATTCAAGTTAAACAATAACCCTCTCCTCTGTCTATATCTCTTATTGGATCCTTTAATTCTATAATATTGACCATACTGCCCAAATTTCGAGTAATACCCATTATTTCAGCTCCACCTCACCGCTAAGCCCTTAAAACCATGCAAATATTATATTTATTTCGATTACCAGGGGCTACAACAAGTGTGATGTATGACTTCTATCACTCATTCCCATGTTTCTTTTCTGTTCCCCAACTAAGTTATTCCATGAATAAGGTTTCTGGTAAATTTGAGTTTTTAGCCTTTAGGCATGGAAGAACCACTGATCAAAAAACCTGGTAAACCTGTTTCTTTACCCTGAAACATCTGCCACGAGGTGTATGGTCAAAAACACTACTGAATATTAACAGGATCTTAACCATTAAATTAATTTAAATATAAATTATTAATAAAAAGGTGAGTGCACTTGGGTGTGTACGGAGTTCACCAGTACAACGGGCATACATAAACTTCTTTCATATTTTATTTTTGATGGAATCAGAAAACAAACAAAAAGGTTTGAGGCTTAAAATCCTCCTCGAACCAAACACGTTATATTAATGCAGAGGTTGTTCAGTTCGCTACAACCACAGGTGTAACCATTTCCACCAGATCGTGTTCCAGGAGTTGATTTGCCAAAACTAAGCGAAGAAATGTCAACCGTAATAAAAACAAAAAGCAAGTGATAGGAACAAACCAAACCAAACAAACATATGTGCTCACACTGACAATAATATAGTAACATGATTCACAACTTCCTAACATAATTTTGCCACCAAGGCCAAAAATCCCAATTCAATCCTTAGCATTAATAATTTGAAATTTCTAAAAATATTACAAACCTCATTATTGATATCCTCACAATATATTGATACAGGATGTGTATAGAAAATGAAGTGCTTTCATTTGCCGCTCTATCTTCCTAAAGAAGCAACGCATCAGGCATGAAGCGGCCTGAATATTTGGTCAAAGTACAATCTACTCTCCATCCTATAATATTAGTGTGTGTGAGCGTAGCAGTGCATCAGGTGCTTGGGTCAGTTTTATCATGTAAGCAGACAGATTAGAGTTTACCCATTATAATATTCATTATTAAATTGTTCTGCGATTATGAACATTCGTTTTTTGCTGTGAATGTTCATTTATGCTATGAAAATAGAAGTATATATATACTACATATATACTATACTTTTTGAAATGAATGAATAGCAGAATTCATATATAAATCTCTTCTAACTGCTCAACACTGTATAGTAGAATTTATGAGCAAAACTTATTCATTTGAGATAGAATTAAATTTAGAATTTTAGTTGGATGCTTTGCTTCAGAAATTTGTAAATTTCAATTTAATAGCACTGTTGACCTTTCTGATAAACAAATACGAGGATGGTTAGTTACAACTGTCAAGCTCAGATTTCAGTCAGGAAGCTGATAATACTGACCACTTCAGGGAGATATTAGCATTGATGTTTCCCCTATAATGGTAAGGGAATATGCCCAACTAAAGACTAGATTCAGTCAAGCTATGGTTTTCGCAGTGATTTCTACTTGGCTGTAAGCACAGTCACAGTACTTAAAATTAAACATTTACATTCTCATATTACTTATGACTTTCAAAAGAAAACATTACCAAGTTACACGAGCAAAAGCACTTGTGTGTTTTGTAACCGGCAAATGTCAGTGCACAACCAGGACCCCAGGAAGCTACAACAGCTAACAGCTTGCTGCAACCTGCACCAACCTCAAACAACAATCAATCATTAGCCAAGCAGAAAAAGATGAGCAATATTATCATTAAGTTTAACTTCTCCCTTTTCACTCATTTGTTTGACATCAAACAGCAGAACGAAATGCATGGGGTAGGAAGAGGAGACAGGTCTGTCAGCCCTGTGAGTAACATGCCCTCTTAAGAAGATCAAGCAGATCACACAGTAGTTGCCCTAGGCACAAGTCTGGAATTCACACAAAGTGTCAACAGGTCCTAACCTAAACCAGCACAAGAAAAACAAGACTTGTGTCTAACAGCAACTTCATCTAACCTGTGAAAGAGTAAACTGTGTCACACAATTTCTGTCCCATTTCTGACATATTGAGGTCACATAGGTAGTAAGTGGTCATCTCTCTCCTCTGGCTCTTCTTCTAAAGTATCTGTGGCCACTCCTCTGTAAGCGGGGGCTTCCTCTCGATTTCGTGATCGGCACACAAAGTCACACCCATCCTGTAAGAGGGGATATAGTTTGTTATGAATGAAAAAAAAGAAGTTTAATCAATAATCATTATTTATCAACTGCACTAGGCTTACCGCTGTCAGATTGCCAACCTCCACCCAAAAAGCATAATTGGGGAATTGCTCCATCCCTTTGGCTCCAACAATCAGTCGTTGGTAGAGGAAACCACCAATGAGGTAAACAGCCAGAAGACACAACCCACTGAAAGAAGAGAGGGGTTATTATCACTGATCATTTATAATATTATACGCTTTAACGTTAATTACAGACTGTCTTTACGCACATGATGAGTATTATTGAGCCAGTGCTGAGCTGGGACTGAAGAGCTGGGCACACCGCACTGGAGTCCAGCTCAAACAGGTAGAAACAGTCGTGCTCCCTCTCCCTGTCCTCCAGCACCACCTCCAGCTTGCCCTGGGTGTGAGATGGAAGGAGACAAAGATAAATACACACAATAAGAAAAAAGGAGAAAGGGTGCAAGAATACATGTCACACAAGAGATGCATTAGGCCATGTTCAGGCCTACATTGGCACTGTGTGAAAAAACATCCAGCATCCAGCAACATGCTGCATTGGCCAATCAAAGACACGCAGGCAAATCTTCCAGGTAGATTACCTTGCAATCATCAAGATGAAGAATACAATTGCTTTCACTGTGATAACTTGTAAGTATTAAAAACTATTTGTGGATATGTTACTCAACATATACTGAAGACACCTTCATGGATCATATGTCACCTTCACACCAGGACCTTTTTTTAAAAACAGTGCCATTTTGGGTCTGAACACCTGGTAAGTTAGTTATTTCTTGATCTAAAAGCCATCTGTGTTTCTTTTACCACATCTATTTTCCTGTTGCAAGAGATCATGATAATGGCTTTCCTCATTTCCTTGGAGCAGTGGCCATCATATGTGTCGCCTTTTCTGTAGATCAACATCACCCAGTCACCTGCAAGGGCAGTAAAGTGTGAAAACAGACAACGCAGACACAATACTGATCTATGAAATGGTGAGTCCAATGTTCAGAGTTAATTCAAGAATTAACCATTTGTAAGCTTTCTGGCTTATTATGTTCATAGTTTGTCTCAAAACGTCCTCCAATCTAAGATCCAAATTCACAGATGTGTAATATTCACACACATGCTGCAAACATTCGATCAAAACAAAGGGTTAATTAGTAGGAAATTCATGCAGAGACTTACTTCCTCCAATGGCCTGTGTTGAATTATACGTGCCAATCACTGTTTGTTTATTTTCTGTTTTCTTGCTGTCCACCTGAACAACCCCAGCTCCTGGAACACCCCCTGCATCCCCACACAACTGGAACACATATGTGTAACTGTCGTCTCCATTCTTGGTCTCTACTGTAAAGCTGTCAACACAAGAGCAAATCCCAGTAAACAATTAATCATGTGAGACAGAAGTGGTGAAAAAGCACAACACTGAATGACAAAGGGCAATCAGGCAAAATGCTTCTGTCATGGTTGGTTTACATATTCAGTTAGTACTGATTTTTGATTGATAACAGCCAATCCAAAAACAGTCTAACATATATCGATGGTACTGAATATGCAGGTACACAGCTGAGTCACTTCTTACTTCTTATGGGCGAGTGGCTCCAGTCGATGGAGGACTTTCCGCTCTGACACAGACTCAGAGAACAGTTTACATCTCTCTGTGCCATCAGTGCTGTACACCCCACTCCCACACAGGACCAGCTGAACAGCCAGGGTCCACACCAGGAAGGACCCTCCACTTTGACTGTTGACCACCTGGCACAGATATTACATGAAAAAAATTATTATTTCATTTATTACCATACAAGCAAATATAATTACTTACCATCCATTTGACATTAAGGTTGGAAAATATGACAATATATAATGTCATAAACTGTTTATATTATGGTAGCTATCCCTGGAGCTGAAAGGAGTAGTCAATTAATCAATTAGTCAACTGACAGAAGATTAATGGGCAACTGTTTTGATAACAGATTAATCATTTCAGTATTTTTTTCAGTAAGAAAGTTAGCTTCTTTTATTTGTCATATATGATATTAAAGTGAGTAACTTTGGATTTTAGACTGTTGGTCAAACAAGACAAGCTATGTGAATACATCCCCTTAGGCTCTGACAAATTATAATGGGTATTTACTAGAAATTGATTAATCAATCAATTGAGAAAATAACTGGCAGATAATAAATCTATAATAATATGAATTGTTAGTTGCAGCTCTAATCCTTTTGACATCTCTATTGTTGTCAAAGATGCAAATCAAAGAACAGGACTGCTTTGTGTAATGCTGGGGTTTTATATAATTTTTGCATCAATGTGATAAAGTACCTTGATTTGTTAGGTATTTAATTCACTGAATAGCCAAAAACAGACAAACCTGTCTGATTATTTCATCCATGAACTGTAAAATACACTAAATAAATATGTTACATATACCAAGACAGAGGGTGTTATCCATGTGGCCTACTCCTATTTTAGAAATAATTCAAAATGAAGTGGTGGGATTATCTCCTGTTCACTATGAGCAACTTCGGCATGCTCATGTAATCGCTTCCTGACCAAAAAAACATAAGTAGGAGGATGTTACCTGTCCATTTCTCGGAAAAACTATTTTAAGTGTAGACTACAATATCTAAGGACAGAAAAGCAGACTACGAACCAGATAAACTAATCGTGTAATTGGGGAATTTAGTTGTGAAACTACGTATTTTAAGCCTTCACTAAATACAGTGTGTGCATGCAAAATGTCTGTTCATCTCCGCATGAGGCAATACATTACCCTGAGGAAACAGTTAAAAATGACCCCTCTGATAAGCTTAACAGAATTGAACTTTTAGCCACATTGTGCACCTACCTTCATGACTTCGTCTACTGTAAATGAGTGGGAAACGCTTCTTTGTTAGTTTAACAGACAAACTGACAGTCGCCAGTTTATGCTGTAGTGAGCTTCCTCACGCTAACGTCGCTTCCTGGTTGACTTAATCAGCAATAAAGCTGCTATTTTGTTATGCAGATAAAATCAAGTAAATCTGCATGTAGTCCGGAGTTTTAAGTTGTTGTTGTTAGCTGCACACCTTTCTGTACTGGATAATAAACGCGCTTTCCCTCAAAATGTGATCAAGTGGCATCCAAGAGGCTAACGGGCTACAGACAGCAGCGGAGTGCGGAAGTGAAACCAAACACACGCGCGCACGTGACCGTTCAGATGGAGCGCGACCAATGAGCGGCAGCTGAGCAACGCGTCAGCTGACCAGAGACTCCTACAGTTGGAAGAGAGGAAAAGCTCTATCATGTCTACTTGTGTGCTGCACAAACCACCACATTTATTTAATTATCATTTTGGAGAGAGACATTTTAAGAATTCATCTGGATCCAGACAGATTGTTTTTCCATTTAAGTAAGTGCAGTATTAAAAAATTATACAAAAATGCCTTACTGAATTAAAATTGGATTCACAACTGTCTGGAGATGGACACAAACCCTCCAAACGCCACTTCTTTGGCACTTTATTTCACTTTATTTTATAGACTGCAGCCATGCTAGCGACTCTGTTTAGCAATGTTTTAAGCTAAATGCTAACACCAGCATGTTACTATGTTCACCACTTTAGCGTGTAAGCATGCTAACATTTGCTAATTATCACTTAACAAAGTACAGCTATGACTGATGGGAATATTCTTATTTTTGCAGATACTTGGTCATAAACCAAAGTACTGGACAAATCAAAAATTGATGCTAGTAGAAAAGTTAAGAGATCAGCATAGTTATTACAATTCAACCTGGAGGGAACATGAATATCTGTACTGGTAGTTGTTGAGAAAAAAAACCAAAACCACCAATGTCAACCTCATGGTGGCGCTAGAGTAAGCGTCAGGAGTTCACCAATGTCATTAGGATTCATTGTCTGGGGATCATGAATGAACAAAATGTTGGCTAATCCAACCAGTTGATGTTGAAATATTTCTCAACTCAACATCTCTCCTTAAGGACCATAAAAAGCCTTGGACTTGTGTAATCCTCGACTTTATATAGCTGTGATTTAATTTCCCTCTTGTCTTTATGTCAACGTTGATTGAACACGTCTCTAAAACCCTTCTTAACGTGTGTATTTAACTATGTGGAAAACTATGTGTAGAATATTTTGCTCTGGTGTGAATTAAACAATGTTAGGAGGGTACATTCATTTTATGCCTTACAAAGTAGAGTACCAGTATATCCAGTATAGTGTTTCAATTGCATCAGCATTTTTCAATTGTGTCAGCAACAATACTGGGCTACCAAAGGTTGATTTTTATACAATAGTGTGTACCTCATCCTTCCACCTTATCATCAAGAATTTAAATACAAGAGGACCTTTAACCTGTTAAGAGTTTGATCAGACTGATTTGCCTGAAACATTGCCCCATTCTTCTAAAAGAACTGTTTAAAATGATAAGATTCAAGATGATAAACATTCCTCATGTGTTTGCTCAATGTATTTAGGCACGCTTAGGCACTTTTTATTTACCTTAGAGAGCACTGGCTCAGTCGTCCTATTTAACACAACAGTCTAGTTCATGAGGAGACAGTCAAAAAGTTTTAGTTTTTTGTTTGTATTTCAATTAACTGATCAATTTCTTATCCCAACCTAGCTTGCCATCATTGTTAGCTTCTTAACAGACAGACTAAGCTAAGCTAACCAGCTTCTGGCTGTAGCTTCATATTTACCGTACAGACATGAGAGTGGTATCAAGTTTAGCCATATAGTAGCCATAAACACTCAGTTGTCAGTCTATTATGTAGACCTAGCTAAAACGGATGCCCTCATTGATATAAATGGGATGGATAAAACTTTAGAAACATCTCTGAGTATAATGCAATACAATTCAACAGCCCCACAAACTAGTCTTAAAGATAATCATAAACTTTAATCAACAAATAATTAATAACACAACAAAAGTGAACACTATAACCCTTACAAAGGTAGGATTAACTGCAGGGAAGTTTCACTAGACTCCATTAGTTATAGCTGTACCTAATAAACTGGCAGCTTGAGATGTAAAATTGCAAAATGCATTAATCAAAATTATAAAGACAAAACAAGGGAATGATTAAATGTGAAAGTGATCATAGTTAGGTTTTATTGCCTTTATTTTTGTAATGTTAATGACATAGAGTCCTGGTACTCCAAACCTGTAGTCTCAGGCCACATCAGTCCTCAATCAACATAGTAAAGCAGGACTTCATTGTTGAACAAATCATTCACAGATCACCCTTGTAACGCCCCTCCCTTGGTCTCCTCCTCTGTGATTGCTTAATCTTGTTTTTTTTTAATCATAAGAACAGTTTGTGTTTCCCTTTCTTTCAGCTCTTTACTACCTCTCAGGGGAATGTAGAGAAGTTTTTATAGGCCTCTGTGAGCCCTCCACAAGTTTGTGCTCTCAATCTTCACTCTCTGTCTCCCCTCCCCCCACTCTCCCTTGTCACAGCCTTTACCTTACCTGGCTATGTGTGTTGAGCAGACACACCCGGCTACTCCATATCAACCAATCACTGCTCTAAGACAGAGAGTCCAAGGAGGTGTACTTCCTGTGTTTCACGAGAGAAGAATGGGGCAGGAGAGAGTTGTGTACTTTTTTTGTTTTTGCCAGGGGGGGTCCACACAGGCGATCACTTCGGCAGTAGAAAGGAGGGGAAAGGACTGAAGTAGTGGACAGACTCGACATACTTCAGCTTGATTTAGTTCAGTTCCCTGTTCAGCAACAGCGACTGAGAGGACAAGACAGAGAGAAGGAGGAGGGGAAAGATAAGTGTCAATCTGTTGAGACTTGTTTGGGAATTTGAGGAAGGAGGGGAGAGACAGAGAGAGAGAGAGGCAGCAAGAGGGAAAAGCAAGGAGAGCTCAGGCGTAAACATTACGTTTTTCACAAGAGTTAAGCTATTGAAAGAAAAAGGCAGTTTGGATTTATTTGAAAAAAAGGAGGACATTTGTTGTGTCACGTAGACAATGTGAATATGGAGAATTAATTCTGATGTGTTGTGCAATCCCATGCTTTTTGAGTTGAGCTAGATTGGGGGGAGACCACAGATCTCCCCAGGATACTACATTCAGGTGAGTTACTATTTTCATGGATTTCAAATGAACACTTCTGTAAATTGCCTCTGGTTTGAGCCCAGATTTAGATCTAGCTTAGTTGTGGTTTACATGTTACATGCCGTGCCTATGTGTCACAGGCCCTTGCTTTCTGAAATACTCCCATGGTATGCGGTGCTTTGCAGGTCTGTGCTGCATTCTTAGAGAACTGTAAGAGGGTGTCACCTTTTCTCTGCATCTTTCTTTTCTACTGTTACTGTACAACCAGACTGGATTAAAATATCACACAGCTTTTTAGATCCGAAGTTCAAGTGCAGCAATTTAGTGTATTCTACAATTCATAGACCGAAAACACAGCTTCACTGTTGCAGCTACCATGATTTTTCAAAGGTAGCAGTAACGTTATATAATTTTCCTGAGTATTTACACTCAACTCTGTGACATTAACTAAATATGTCAAAGTTCGCAGGGCCTTCTCATTCTGCTTAATTTGACATTCAAATATGATTTGTCTGAGAAAATGGCTTGACTCTGAATGTCTGATTTCTAAATTGATGATGTGGAGTCTTGCTGTCTTTTAGGTTCTCCAAATTATGATACTATGGGGACCAAAAGGCCCAACTGCACCATCTTTGACACTTTATCTAACATAAACACATCTGACCGCAAGCTTCAGCCAGGTGGAAAAATCTCCCGGGATCCAAGTCCCAGGCCAGCGATGACTGCACAGTCGGAGCGAGAGAGAGACAGCAAACGAGAGGAAGACTGGAGGAGAGAGAGAGAAACTGAGAAAATGAGGGACAAAGCCAGATACAAAGAAATGGACCCACGGGAAAGATACTATGAAAGAGACAGAGCTACAGTGCCCCAGCCGAGAGAGGGAGAAAGAGAGTGGAGGGAGAGAGAAAGGAGGCTAGAAGATGACAGAAACAGAAACGGGAGGCCGCTGTCAAATGTAGAGAAGGAGACTGAGAGAGAGGTAGAGAGGGCGACGAAGAAAGGCGACACATTTCCCAGAATGAGAAAAAACAGTGCAGATCGTGGCAGAAGAATGACGCCCACCATTGAGATGGATGAAGCGAGGGGGGAAAGGAGGCAGAGAGATAGGCCGAAAAGAGTTGAGCCAGATGAGTGGGAGAGAGAAAGAGAGAGGGCACGGCAGAGAGAGAGGTACAGAGAGAGAGAAAGAGATGAGATGCGAAGCAGGGCGAAGGAAGAGGGAAAAAACACCAGACGAAGACCTGTAGAAGATGAGAAATCACGACAGAGGGAAAGATATCAGGAGTCTGATGTAGGTTTTCAAGACAGGAGAAGAGAAGTGGGGGATTCACGGGACAGAAGGGAGAGGGACGCAGCTAGAAAAATTGAAAAGCCCAGGCCTAACACAGGAAAGAGGGAGGCCGGGGTGCCTTCTCCACACAGGAGAAGAGACCGAGAGATCTACACAGATACTAAGGAGAGGGAAAAGGCGCACAGGAGAGAGGGAAGGAGGGACACCAGGAGTGAAGGAGACAGTGACGAGAGAGAGCTTAAGAGGGAAAGAGCGAGGGACAGAGAGAGGGAGGAGTTGACATATCAACACAGCAGAAGTGAGGGGGACAACATGGGCAAAACAGAGAGTGAGAGAGATCAAGATAGGTGGGGATATAGGGAGGAGGACGGACAGAGATACAGAGACAAGGACAGGGAAAGAGATGTGGATCGATCCAGGACGCGAGGAGGGCAGAAAGATAGGGAAAGGTACACAGATGGTGACAGGAGAGCAGCAAGGGAGGGAGAAAGATTGAAGGAAAGTGTGAGAGACATGAAGGATGACAGATACAGAGAGTATGAGCAGAGGAGACGCAGGGAAACAAAGGAAAGAGAGGGCGATCCCAGGTGGGATGATACGACAAGCAGAAGCAGCCGATCCCTGAACGAGGCGGCTCCTAGGGTCCCGCCAAGAGCCCAGAGCAGCGGGGAATGGAGCAGCGACATGGACAGTGACATGAGATATAGAAGAGGCAGAGACAGTTATGAAGAGAGGGAATCAGGAAGAGACAGCACTACTGAAAGTGACAGAGATGTGGAAGAACAGAGGAATCCAGAGAGAGCTGCCGAAAGAAGTCAAAGGGAGCAAAAAAGAAGTGAGAGAGGGGGAGAGACGACAGGCAGCGTGCCAGAACAGAGAAGGATGTGGTTAGAGCCACAGAGGGGCAAGAATAGTAAAGAAGAATTTGTACACAGAGAGAGACACACAAGGGGGAAAAGGGGGAGAGAAGAAGAGAGGAGTATGGAGTCACAGGCTGAGTGGGGAAGAGAGGGGCGGAGAGTAAAAGAGGAACCAGATGAGAGGTACTTGGACCAAAGTGGTTACAGAGGAAGACATGGAGGGAGAAATGATTACAGGGGAGACATAGAGAGGGAGACAGAGGGTGTAAGTGTAGATGGTGAGGAGGTGGGTGACGTCTGGGGAGAAATAGATAAGGGAGGGAAGGAACATCTGTCTGACAGCGATGGAGGTATAGAGGGAAGCCGGCAGAGGGATGCAGAGGGAGAGAACGTGACAGATAACACAGAGGACAGTGACAGAGAGGAAGAGGGTGGGAGCGATTATTGTGCCCGCTCCGAGAGCGAAGGAGGAAGTGAGAGAGGGTGTAAGCAAGAGCGAGACAGAATGCTATCAGGAGAAGACGACTTTGTGACCGTGTCCAGCGGCGGGGACGACGAGGACGAAAGAGAGGAAGATGACGAGGAGGAGTTTGAAGACTGTCAGGAATTCTGGGAAAGTGGAGTTCCATATGAGGGTCCCTCACCTGTTGCCGTCAAGGGGTGTGAGGGAGACAAGGAGAGGGAAGTGGAATGGACAGTTGGAAAGGAGGAGACCTTTGATGACGAGGAACTTGGGAGTGAAAAGCATCCAAAGTACGTCTTCTGTGTGATTGGACAAACATTGCCCCGGTCAAAAGCCAACAAGAAGTCATTATCCCACGATGATCAGGCGGTAAGAGTGGAAGGAGACAGCCCAAATTTTGAAAACCGTCATCATTGTAGTGATGACACCACACAGCAACCTCAGGATGACCATCATCCGACACTGAGTAGAAATGATGAATACCTGATCATCAACAACCAGGACACAGAGCGCAAGAGTGAGTGTGACTTGTCAAGGGAGGAAAAGGCAGCCATGAGAGAAACAGCTGAAATGGATATCAGATACAGAGTGTCGTCAGAGCTTCAAAACACAGAGACTGGTGAGGGAATGAGGAGCAAGACGGAGCACCCGTATGCCGAAATTGGGACAATTAAAAGAGACTCGCGAACTGAAAGACTCCTCTTAGAGTGGAGAGAGAAAAATAAAGAAGGGGTGGAAAGAGAGCAAGTTTCGCCAGTCCCGAGTAATCCCTATGCTGATGTTTTTTCTCAGGTGAATTTTCAACAAATTCAACCCATCTTGGATGGGATTAACACTGGAGCAATGAGCCCAGAAGAGGTGGAGGCCATTCGGATCCGAATGAGCGGGGCATGGAGCATGTCTGACGAGCCCAAGCGGCATTCCCAAGCCCCCCACCTCAAATGGGCCAAAAATGTGGTGCGGGAGATTCTTGGACGTTCAGAGGAACAGACTGTGGATGAACCTAACGCAGAGGAACAAGGAGAAGGGGTTGACCAACATGAGCCAGCGATCAAGAATGACAAACAACACGAGGAGGCTGCGCAAGGGACCGGAGAGATGCCTGTTGCTAAGTTGAGAACGGACGGACAGCACTCAGAGCCAGAGCTGGAGGAGGAAGAGTCGTTGGAGGTGGAGGGATTGAGAGGTATGGGGCAGAGCCAAGCCGACATGCATGCTGACCAGTTCACATCTATGCATGGTGACACACCTACACACACGCATGCTGACACACTGTTAGACACAGAAGGGAAGGAGGATCGTGGTATGGACAAAGAGACTGAGCCTTCTGGTCACCTTCAGTTAGAAAAGACAGATACAGAAGTGAAAATAAGTGAAGAGGCAGGCGATGAGTTATCAGAAATGGAAAAAGAAGCGAGCAGAGAGAAGGAAGTTCAGATGTATTTATCTGTGAGCAACACGCTGTACAAGCCTAACAGCTGCCCCATTCTTAATTACGAAAGTGACTCTGACCTCCTCATTCCCTCCAGAGAGGGTGAGGGCCAGGAGGTGGAAGACAGAATGGGTGAAAGTGAAGAAGAAAGTCAGGGAGAGGAGCCCGAAGAGAGGGGTACTGCAGAGGAGGTCGGAAAGATGACAGAGGGAGAGGGAACTGAGGTGGATAGCAGAGAGGGGGAGGTGGTGGCAGAAAGGAAAGTAGAAGGAGGGACTCTGACAAGCAGCTGCAGTTTCCGAGATTTGGGTCCTGAGGCTCGGTTACGAAGAAGGGGGATCCGTAAAACCACTGAAAGAAGAAGAAATGGAGAACTTGTAGAAGTGGAAGAAGAAGGTGTTGGAAGGGATCGCAGAACCAGAATATTCTCTACAACAGGTAAAGAGAGAAGGTGGAGGATGGAAATGGTCTATCTGCTCAAATCAGATGTTTTCGGAAAGCCACATAATTAACTCTCCTTTGGCTCACACGTTTTAATTTCTGTCTTGTTTAAAAAAAATTAAAAATCTAATCAGGTTGACATATTTTGGCCCAGGGAAGCAACGTTTAAATGAATGCAACATTTGATTTTGCATGCAGACAACTTTAATCACAGACAATCTTCTAGTCATATCCTCTGTTTTGCTGTCTGAGAGTTTCCTACATCGTTTCGTTGCTATATCAATCACAGAACCCAAAATCTAAGGCAGGCATCTGCTAATAGACATCATCAATGCGCCGATCTGAACACACCACATTACCATAAACTGGAAACTGCGTCACAGTGTTGTGGTTGCAGGTAGTGGGCGGGGATGAGCGGAGGTGGAGAAGCATGAGCTAAAAGGCTTGGGTTGATCCTGCATTGAGACATAACACGTTCTGGACTCACACTAATCTTTTCTGTAATGCTTGTAGCAGGGCTACTAAACTAACTAACAATTATTTGTTTTATTTATTACCTATTTATTTATTTATTTATATTTTTTGGGGGGGGTATTTTGTTTTTATTTATTTCTTCATTCATCCAAACTGTCACTGTAGTTCGTAGTAAATTAATCCGAATATAGCGCACTGATGGGTTTGCTGTTGTATAATGTTTCGACGAATGGATACTTCTATATTCCAGATGATGAAGATGATCGGAGCAAAAGCTGGGGAGAAGTGGAGCTGAGGTGAGTGAAACAATCACAAACAACATGATACAATACCACATGCTGAAATACAGTAGTGACCAGGATTTATCCAATTCCAGCATGGAGAGTGTCCCTGATATTATTAACTATTTAGCACTTGGAGGGACACTGCTGTAGTCCTGTAGTGTCTGAAAGGTCACCAACATCACTCAGTAGACTCCTCTTTCTGTATATTCAATGCAAATGTTCCACACTATAAAGCAGTTTCAGACAGTTATAGTCAACTCTTTTTTTGTCTTCACCGTTAAAAAATAAGTTGTTGTTGTGACTCTTTCTTGGCACTGTAGAAACGTTTTGGACACAATCGACAGACGGAAAAGGAATTCAAGGTTTTTCAGTGAGTATCTCTTTTATTTTCGCTTCATTCAGGTCATGCATTAAAAGTATTGTGTGAACACATCGACTTCATTAATGCCTTGTTGCACATTTGCTGGCGCATATGACTTCTTTTACAATTTGATTTTTTTTCAATTTCAGTTTTGTTTCAGAATATACCTTAAGATTCATCATTAGAAAAGGTGACACAGTGTCTTCAGATCATATCTACTCTGACGCAGTTGAACATTTCCCTTCAGTGTGTGTGATTCAGCTCTGTGTTGATACATGCACACTAACTGTTAATCTCTTACTCAGTACATGTTGGCTCACAATGTAAATGAAATACACAAATGAAAGGAAGTCTGTGTGCAGTTTACTGCTTCAAAAATATTTGTGAAGATTTAAACAACCTAAAATGGCAGGCCCTTGACCCATGATTCACATGGTTTTTGCGAGAAATGGGGCAGGAGAGTGTGTGCTGTAGATATGTGAGTGTCTGTGCAAGCCACGGACAGGTTTCTGCAAGCATTCATATCTCCTAACTTGAGGGAAAAACAGCTGCTGCTGCGACTTTGCATTCCGACAAGTATGTGTAAAAGGAATGTCGAATGCAAACAACTCCTCTTGGCTAACACTGTTCCTGTCTCTATCTATCTTCTTTCCTTTGCTTCCTGTATTTTTCAACCTTCTTCTTCTGTTTCTCCTTCGTCTCTTCTGCTCTGTGTCTCTGTCTGTCTCACTTCCTCTTTCTCCCAGATGCTGCCCAGCTCTACCAGCAGTACAGCGAGGCTGCTCAGAACTTTGAGATCCTGCGTCAGGCTCGCTCCGATGTCGTATCTGTATGCGAGGACAATACTCCGTCTCCCGCTCCCTCACCTCCTCCTGCACGCAGACCTCTTCCTCCGCTACCTCCTGTCCCACACCCCCACTCCTTGTCCCACACATGCTCCATCACCAGTGTCAAAAGCTTGCCTCTCCCTGAGCCCCCCAAGAGTGAAGGCAGGCCTTCCTCCCCACGTCTGTCCATCTCTCTCACACAGTCGGCCACACTGTGGCGGGAGCTGCCGGCGGTCAGGAACAGTGCTGAGCTGGAGGAGCTCACAGAGGACCAGAGGCGACTACAGGAGGTAACTTTGTCTTGCTGCACATTTTCCCTTTGATGGCAGAAGATTATTCATACTTGTATGAAGGATTTTGCCTTCTGATTCCTCTGAATTGTATTGAGGTAGGAATGAGCCAGTAACTTTTCAGTGAATGAAGCTCAAACTCTACTTTGGAAAGCTACTGGCACAGCATTCCTGGCTCTGTAAAGTTCAGGAGAATCTTCCAGACAACCTGTTATCTTTCACTTTTCCTACAGCTTTACTTCCTTCATCCAGCTTGTATGAAGGATTTTAATCTTGCTTAGATTGGACATTTTGATTAGAGCAGCGAAAACTGTTCCCATTTATTAAAGAGTGTAAAAACCTGCGCAACATGAAAAATATGAATCCTGCAGGCAATTAAGACAGTTATCTTTCACTTGTCCTTCAGCTTAACATATCTGATAACTTAGATTCACAATGAATCTGTTATAGTTTTAGTGATTCACCCCTCTGTTTTGGGCGTCATTTCACATCAGCACCTTCTCTACCGACATCTGGGAAATGGCAAGATTTACAGGAATTAGCTTCTAACTGTCATTACTTCACACCTCAAACTACTAAAACCACGCGTAATATTCAGACTTGCCACATCCCAGAATAACCCGCCCATGAATCCACTTTTTATTGGCAAAAGAGTGTCTCCTGCCAGAAGACAAGATTGCGCAAACGTGCCGTGTTTCTCTGGTACTGTAGGTGTTTTCCTGTGAACTTTAAAACAGTCTGAAGTGGAATACTTCGACTTATTGTGAAATCTTCCTTAGTTAGTCACATCCTTGTCAAAATGCCCCAGCCTCTAGAGAACTAACCACCCTTTGCTTATTAGCCATAATTTACTGTCTAGCTGTCAATTGCTCAAAGTTTTAGACTTTTCTCATGTATTTCTCTCCTTTTGTTTTTTGCTTTCTAGGTGAGATTTGAGGTGGTGACCTCAGAGGCCTCCTACTGCCGGAGTTTGGACATTGTTGTTGAACACTTTGTTAAGTCCAAACAGCTGGGGGCGCTGTTGGCCACTCAGGACAGGAACTGGCTGTTTTCCCGGCTGGCTGATGTCCGTGCCATCAGCCACAGGTCAGAAATGTTACACATTGTTTAGAGCCAGTTCTTTATCCATCTGAGCCAGGTCTACATTTACATTTAGGTAGATTTATCAGGCTAAACTTTTAAATCATTTAGATCTGACATGAAACTTACATTAAGTGATTATCGAACCTACTTGTGTTTACAAATCTGTGGTACAAATAAGCTCAAAAGAATTCTTTCTGATTTTTGTTTTAGTTTTTTATCAAAGCTGGAGGAGCGAGTAGAATCAGACATCATTTACTTCACAGTGTGTGATATCATCGCCCGGCACTGTCAGCGCTTCAAAATGGTTTATGTGCCCTACCTCACCAACCAGTCCTATCAGGATGCCACCTACCAGAGACTCATGTAAGCCATTCAGTCAAGCTTTTGTGTTCAGCTTTTGTGTGTATTGTTTTTGTCTGTCTTTACATTCAATTTCTCTTTTTCTTTCAGGAATGAGAATCAAGGGTTCAAGCGCATTGTGGAGAAATTAGAGAGGAGTCCAGTTTGTCAGAGGCTTCCTCTTCGTTCCTTCCTTGTCCTTCCTTTCCAAAGGATCACAAGAATTAAGCTGCTGGTCCAGGTGTGTGTGTGTGGCCTCTCTAAAACAGCAGTGGTTGATGGTTCACAACATGTTTAATCCTGTACCCTTTATCTCACTTTAACACACACTGTTTCTGTCCAGAACATTGTGAAGAGAACAACTCCTGGTACTGCAGAGGCGACTCAGGCCATCAAATCTTTGAAACTTCTGGAAAAGGTACAGCAACATCCCCTTTTCGCTGTACATCAACGTAGGATAGCAATATTTTAATATTGGTGACAAACCTGTATTTTCTTTTATTCATCTCTTCATTAGCTGATTCAAGAGAGTAATGACAGCATTACTCAGATGAAAAGCATCGAGTCCCTGGTCTCGCTCAGTGCTAAGGTGGACTTTGAGTGCAGGGTAAGTAATGACTACTGACTGGGAGAAAGTCAATGGGATTGTATTGTGATGATATGATCATAACATAATCATTCTTGTTTTATAACATCCTATTGTCCAAATTATTGATTTCAAGCAATCTGTAATTACCAAAATAAGATATTGACAGTTTTTTTTATTTATTTGTGTGGAGTTTTATCTGATAAATAGTTGAACATAGTTAATTGCATTGAACATCTATACATATAAATACAATATTATTTCATGATATACCCACAATTGGGGAAAAGAATAATATACATGAAAACCATAATCTCCAGCACTAATGAGTACATTTTCCAGTGTTTAAAGTGATGTTTATGGTATCTAGAGAACAAAATGAATAATGTGACAAAATGATCTTCAGTCAAGGTCCACTTATTAGCTATCAGAGTCTTCATGAGTGGATGTATTTAACTCAGTTGTCATGGAGATGGCCTCTCTACAATCAGGTGACAACAACTGGTCGTATCAGAATCAGAAATACTTTATGTATATACAGTTGTGTTCAAAATAATAGCAGTCCCACATCACTAGCAAGATAAATCACTGTTTTTGTTAAAATTTCAACTTCTACACTGCAAGTAAGTTTCTAGAAGGTTTAGTAAAGGTATAGAAAACCAACAGACCCAACAGGCATGGCGTGCATGCTGCTGATTCTGTGAAACTGAATCATTAACTGAAAGGGGCGTGTTCAAAAAAATAGCAGTGCTGAGTTCAATAAGTGAGGTCATTGATAATGTGAAAAAAACAGGTGTTAAACAGGTGGCCCTCATTTAAGGATCAAGGCAGCTGACGCTGCATATGCTGGCTGTGCATTTGTCCTTGAAAAACAGAGTAAAATGGGTCGTTCAAGACACTGTTCAGAAGAAGAGCGTTCTTTGATTAAGGAATTAATCAAAGAAGGGAAAACCTATAAAGAAGTGCAGAAAATTATAGGCTGTTCAGCTAAAATGATATCAAACGCTTTAAAATGGCAGCCAAAACCAGAAAGGTGAGGAAGAAAAAGAAAAACGACTATTCAAATGGATCGGAGAATAACCAGAATGGCAAAGGCTCAGCCAATGATCAGCTCCAGGAGGATCAAATAAGATCTAAGGTTGCCTGTGAGTACTGTAACAATCAGACGACGTCTATGTGAAGCCAAGCTACCAGCAAGAAGCCCCCGCAAAGTCCCATTGTTAAAAAAAAGACATGTGCTGAAGCGGTTACAATTTGCCAAAGAACACATTGACTGGCCTAAAAAGAAATGGCGTAATATTTTGTGGACTGATGAGAGTAAGATTGTTCTTTTTGGGTCTAAGGGCCACAGACAGTTTGTCAGACGTCCTGCAAACACTGAATTCAAGCCACAGTACACAGTGAAGACGGTGAAGCATGGTGGTGCAAGCATCATGATATGGGGATGTTTCTCGTACTATGGTGTTGGTCCTATTTATCGCATACCAGGGATCATGGATCAGTTTGAGTACATCAGAATACTGGAAGAAGTCATGTTGCCGTATGCTGAAGAGGAAATGCCCTTGAAATGGGTGTTTCAACAAGACAATGACCCCAAACACACCAGCAAGCGAGCAAAATCATGGTTCCAGACAAACCGCATTCAAGTAATGGAGTGGCCAGCACAATCCCCGGACCTTAATCCCATAGAAAACTTGTGGGCTGACATGAAAAATGCTGTTCATGAGGCAAAACCAAGAAATTCAGAGGAATTGTGGAACGTAGTAGAATTGTCCTGGGCTGCAATACCTGTTGACCGGTGCCAGAAGTTGGTCGACTCCATGCACCACAGATGTGAAGCAGTTATCAGAAACCGTGGTTATGCAACTAAATATTAGTTTATGATTCTCAGGAAAGTTGAATCTTCAAGCATTTCTTAGTTTATACAGTACATTTGAGTTTGTAAAGACAGATGTCAACACTGCTATTTTTTTGAACATATTTCTTGACTTTCTGTAAAATATTATCAAATTCAATTACTTTTTCCAATTTTCTTGCTTTGAAATAGAAAGTGCTGTGTCCCCAATGCATTTGTGTTCATTAAAATACAATTTATTTGAGGTATTTTGACGTTTACTCACCTTTTTAATCACACTGCTATTATTTTGAACACAACTGTATATGCCAAATTTACAACTGACCATGAGATGTGGTTGAAAAATGCTAATAAGTAGGACCTTGACTTAAGATAATTTTGTTTAAACTACTATTTCCATTGTGAAAAAAACTTTCACGCTCAAAAATAACATGCTAACACAACTGTCTTTTTGTCTCTCTGTTTTCTGTGTGTTTTTACAGACTCTTCCTCTGATCAGTCAGTCTCGGAGGCTGGTGCGGGAAGGGCCGGTCACTGAACTCATGGATTTCTCTCTAAAGGATACAGAGAGGAATGTCTACCTGCACCTATTCAATGACTACTTGCTACTTTCACTACAAAAAGAGTGAGTCAACAAGCGTGTTTTGTAAGGTTAGAATAATCCACCCCCAACTGGCATTGCTCTCATTACCTTCCATTACCTCTCATTGCTACATCCTGTTCTCCTTCATATCCGCAGTCCTTTATCATCATTCAATCTTATCAGTCTTTCCTTCTGCCATCTCATTTGTCTTTTGTGCCGTCTGCTGCTTCCAGAGGGGGGAGATTCACAGTAATAGACCACTCTCCTGTATCAGACCTGCGTGCAGAGAACTGTCGTGTCAAACTTCACTCCCTCCAGAAGAACCTGTTCCGGCTGCACATGACACACAAAGCCCTGCTGCTACGGACTGACACACAGTAAGAGGCTGAGACAGTGGCAGGGAATGTCTGTATTGGCTGTCACATCACAAGGTGGAGAAAGTTGCGGAAGATACACCCGTCTTTGCTTTTTTTTCCCCTTCAGGAGTGATAAGCTACGTTGGATATCCGCTCTTTCCCGGCCACATCCTGAAATAGATTTTTCTGCTGCACAAGGTGAACTATTCTACTTGTTAGTCATAAGCTGTGTCTGAAATCCTAGTTCACTCATTCCCTACATGATAAACACTAAATAGATTACTCTATTGTGAGTTGTAAATTTAGATTCCAAACTCCAAAGATTCATCATCATTTTGCTTCCTCAACGACACTTCCATTGTCACATGAAAGTAAACAAAATGAAAGATGGTATTGTGGGATTTCTTTTGGCCAAAAACACTGACAGTGTTTTACAATTTGTAATAATCTTAATTACTGTAGGTCTGACCTCTCTCCTCTTTTGTCCATACAGATTTTCCACAGATGCAGTGTATCCGAGCTTTTGTTGCCCAGCAGCCTGATGAATTGTCGTTGGAAAAAGCTGATGTCATTCTAGTGCACCAACAAAGCAGTGACCGTAAGACCATCACACTACCTTTTCCGTCATTCCGTTACAGAAAGTGCCATTCACCTGTGCAATGTTTGATTGTAGTATTGCCCTGAACCTGGTATTATTAGAGAAAAAGCATTCAGTTACTGTATGTTGGATTCTCTCTTCCTCCCAGATTGGGTAGAGGGGACCAGACTGTCTGATCGGCATCGTGGATGGGTGCCCGATTCCCATTTGGAAACCATAAGCAACTCTAGAGTCAGACAACGCAACCTGTCAGATGCCCTCAAGCTGACAACGGCCACAGCTGCTGTTTGACCACGACGCTCAGAGTGGGACTGAACAGAGGGACGTCCTGGATGCACCGAAAAGGAGAAGACTCTTAGTTGTCTGCCTCAAACTGCTGGAAATTGAACTATGGACATTCAGTGCTCCAAATGACGATTTTGTTTATTGTATTGTTCACAAGAATGCAGCAACTGAAATGCTGTAAGAATGCATCTCAATGTAGCATTGGGTCTCACTTATTTCACTCTGTGGAACAATATATTGCCTTAGAGCAATGCGTGAACTGCTGAGACATGCCTGAAAGATATTAAGGACATTGTGACTCTATCTGCTATCTGTTGTGTGTACCGTAATACATCAATGAACTGGTGTTTTAAGGAAAATAGTTTTACGGGAAAAATCACCCTTTTCCAAGTAATGTCATTTTTGGAAAACTTATTTTTATTTGTGTATATTGAACAGAATCTAACAGTTGAGTGAATGATGCATGTCTATTGAAGAGATGGCCCCTGCATGCAGGAGAGCTGACACGAATCATGCAAAATATACAAGACCATTCAAAGATGTACAGAGCTTACACAGTGAGGACATTTCAAAAAATTTAGACTGGTGGAATAAAATCTCTTTTGAACATATACATACCTCATTGAGAGTGAGCTGTGGCTTATTTCCTTCATCATGTTTTGGTAATTTATAGATATAACTGACAAATTGTACATCAGCAGCAATGTTGCACGTTCACAGCGAGCCTTACTGGCACGTGTTTGAATGAGCTGTTTACATAGGAGCGAGAACAGTACAGATAATGAAAAAAGGCACTCACGATATCACGTAGCCTGGCTGAGGCGTGACTATAGCCGTGACCCCACGTCGGCCTGGCCTAGTTTCCAAGACCTGCTATTGGTTATAAGTGCCATCACTCACGGCAACCGTGGCGACAACAAATGTAGATGGACAGCAGTGTTTATCCAATGAATGCAGTGTAACCCTGCCCTTGGTTCCCTCTGAATGGACACATTCCGCTGTCAATTTGTACACACGTCTCTGATTGGTCACAAATGTGGTGGGCGGGCGTTGGACTATTTGTTGTTGTTTTCGTTCAGCAGAATAGACCAGTCGACATCTTTGAAATAGGTCGCATTCCCGTGCGTTATGACTGCATTTTGAGCAAACAGTTTTCTTTTGAGAAACTTGACGACACAAGGGACCAGTGGTGTTGATCTGTATTTGTCCTGTTTTGAGTGAAACGTGTCTTTTGTCTTTTTGAAAGGTATGTGAACAGTAACGTCTCGTTGATCCGTTAGCTTCAGTTGTTAGCGCTACCGTTGTTAGCTAGCACCACAAACAGCTGATTTAAGATAGCGTTAGCAAAACCACCGTTTGCATGTTATATCATAGATGTAAACGTTGGCGGTCAGATAATTCCAACGATTGGTGTAGTTGGTTTGTTTGTTTTCTGTATATTAGTCTTAGAAGGAAGGCAATTGAGCCGATCTCAATGCTGTTGTGAAAATTGACGTGGCCTCAATTCACGATGACCCAGACCGCCGTGAGCCCAGAAACTGGTGTCATCGTGACCACAACATCTGTGTACTGACTGATTTCAACGTTACCGATATTGTTGTTTACTCCACCCACAGCTAGTTGTAAACAGTGTTATAGATGTTTATATTTCCTGATATAAGAAGAATTGGAACTGAGTTTATTTTGTTTACATAGGCTCCCATGTCTCGTTTTGTTTGACCGAAAATTCTAAACCCAAATATATTCAATTCACAATGATATATGACAAAGAAAAGCAGCAAATCCTCTGATCTGAGACGCTGCAAGCAGAGAAATGTTTGCATTTTTTCACTATTTTCTGCTTGAAAAATGACGGAACCCATTAATCAATTATCAAAATACTTGTAGATTAACAATCGAAATAGTTTAAGCTAAGAAAAAGGGATTTCATCACAGTAACGCAAAATCAATCAATCAACCCCCTTAAAAATACTTTTCCCCTTTTGTTATTAAAATCTTGTCATGTAAATCCAATAATGTCCTTAAATAGTCCTTCTCTTTGATTTGCAACCCTGCCCCAATGGCTGAATATAGCTGATATATAGGGAACAAGGTAGCTCCTTGTTATAATCAATAATGCAAAATCTCTTACAGTATAGTATATGTGTACTATCATACCACCCACCCCCTAATATGGCCTTTACTAAACACTTGATTAAAAGGTGCCAGTATCTCATCTTGATGCCCACAATGATGTCCTCTTTAGGCGGCCAGTATCACTTGTTGACTGAATGCACTGGTCGGTGAAGTCAGACAGTTTTCTTTCTCCTTTGTCTACTTGGTAAATAATGCTATTGTGAGGGACTTCATGTTTTCTGGTGTTGTTTGTTTCCCTGTGTTGTTGTCAGATGGGCAGTCAGTACCAGCGCTCAGTACCGCTGGAGGTGAGGAGAGCAGAGGGAGAGAGAGTTCGGGCCAAGCATCCTGACAAGATACCGGTCAGTGTGAAGACTTGATCATTTTTTAATAACATGTTACATTTACTGTTGATAACCTAATCATGATCACCTAGACCTTTATTTAAAGCCACTTCTCTTTTATAAAAGACTAGATCTTAGATTCCTTAAACTAATTTCAACTGTGAAGTGTGAATATATTTCTTTTTTAGATTTAGGCACACAAACACATTCTCTCTTAGTTAGTGATGACTGATTACTGTTGGGTCTTTTTAACCAGATCATTGTGGAGAGAGCCCCGAGGTCACGAGCTCCTGAACTGGACAAGAAGAAATACTTAGTGCCCGCAGATTTAACAGGTGAAACACCCAAGCACATGCAAAAGCCTCAAAAAAGCCCAGTTTTATCCTCTCAAATAACTCTCACATCTAGCAGACTCACAAGCTGGTCAAAACTCACAGATTTCCACATTGCAATAATGTCGGCCGATACTGATGATATTTGGAGGTTTGAAAATCTTATTACAATACTTTGACTGATTTTGCGGGACTGTTTCTAAATAACCTCAAGCCAAGTTAGGTAATTCTGTACTGCAATTTTTATTCCCAATTTTTATATATATATATATATATATATATATATATATATATATATATATATATATATATATATAAAAGCTTATCCCAGCCGATAAACTTGCCTGGTTTATCAGTTACACAAGCCACCTCTGACCAATTCAAGTTTGGATGGCCATCTGGCTTGCTGCTGACACACCATCCAAACCTGGATGGATCAATCAGTTGCTGTTAGTGGTGCAGGTGGCAAACTGAGGGTGACACTAATCCATTTATATTTATTACAGGCCTGCCCTTTTCTCATTCTCTGAATGTGTAGAGCTTTTTCATGGCAGACATTTTTAAATGTCACAGCAAGAAAAGCGCGCATGTGTTTTGATAATAATGATGGCTGCATTCCACTTAGGGGGGGTCCTCATATTGTGTGCCGGCTCACTGTCATGACTTACTGTGCTTTTCCTGCTATGATGAGTCAAAATGTCTGCTGTGAAAAAGGTCTTCTGAATAGCCAGACGGTATGCTGCAAGTCTCTCAAGAAGGACCAGTCACCAGGTCATGTCCCACAGTTGCTTGTTTCCCTCCTCTTCATATGAAATGAACACACTCGCTGACCATTTCACTCTCTTCCTTTCCTTCCTTTTTTTTAAGTGGGCCAGTTGTGCTTTCTGATTCGTCAGCGTGTGTCTTTGAGACCGGAGGAGGCACTCTTCTTCTTCGTCAACAACTCCCTTCCCCCATCCAGCTCCCCTCTCTCTGCTGTATATGAGGTAGCTGCACCCTTTCACACACACATGTTCACACATCGTAAGCATTACTACAAACATATTTACCAACATTTGCAGATCCCTGGCCTCTTCTGAAGCATCTTTCCAATAACACAAAATGTCAAAACTTTCTTCACAGCTGGACGACGCTAGACAGATCTGCTTAGACAGTGATGTTGCTTCACTTTTCTTAATGTCACAATAGCCTGCCAGTAATCCATGAACGTGGACAGAGTGAAGTCATTCTGAAAGTAATATAGAGGCCAGTAGTTTGTAGCGTGCTTAAAAAGCTTTGTGTGTGTGTTTGTGTGTGTTGATGTTGTTAAACGATAAGAAGACATAAAGCCAGCACATTTTTAGTCATTGTTGGAGATGAATTTTCTAAAAAGCTTTGTATTCCCCAAGTAATCAGATGAGGCTGACAGATATATTTCTGACTGCATGCATCATGTCCAAATAGTCCTTTTGTGGTTAGTGTGGGTGTGTCATTCCATTCAGTCTTCAAGGTACATTTATTTGTCATTCTTCAACTCAGCGCTGTTGCATTTTAAAGTAGTGCACTTGTCATGCTGAATAATGCATTATTCTCTGCTCTATTGTGTTTCCAGGAGCACCATGAAGAGGACCTGTTTCTCTACATGACCTACAGTAATGAGAGCGTGTACGGTGCCTGACGGAGGACAAAAAGACTGGAGAAAGAGACGGAAGAGAGAATGAGAGGAGACAATGTGAGGCTGTCCGATGAATAAAGAGTTAAGGCTGTTTGTAATGCTTCACACCACTATTATTCTTTATATAAGTAACTACAGTACATGGTGGAAGAAAGGCTTCGCACAAGGCAGAGGGGTTGCTGGGAGGATTTACCTTTTGTCAGTATTTCAGGGTGAGCGTAATGAATTTTATTACACTTGGGGTTTTGTTGATTCATTACTTGGTGAAAGAGAGGGTGAAAAGAAGGATAGAAAGCATCGCAAAAGGAAGTTAATGAAATCATGTTGAGGGAGCTCTCGTCATCTTTCTCAGTCATCTGTATTTAATGCAAATAGTACTTTTTTTTTGTAAATTAATATCATAAACTTTTGTGGAAAATAAAAATGAAAATGCATACATTTACATACATCCTGAGTCATTCTTCGAAAATGATTTCTGTGTGTGTGTGTGTGTGTGTGTGTATATTTTTTTTATATATATATGCATATATATAATAAGCATGTAGAGATAATATGTAATACACACAAGCTCCTTCCCCTAAAGCCTCTTGCAGACTGTACATGTGGTTTAGGGGAAGGACAAAGACAGAGGAGAAGTTTTCATGAGGAAGTGTTCTGTCTTTACTGATTAGATGAGTCATATATTCACTGAACACTTTTAGGTCTGGGAATATTTGACAGTTTTTACAAAAAATAGACAATTTTTTTTGCAACCAGTGTTTCATCTGCATTTGGGTCTGCATGACTAAAGGTTACATAACATTGTTGATTAGCAAGGTTTGAAAGACTTCCCCGTCGAAACGAAAGTTAGAGAATCAGAAGAAAAGAGCCATGGAGATGCAGGAGATCACCATCGAGGGGGAAAGAAATGAGGAAAATGAAGGAACAAGTGAACCAATGATGGAGGACAATGCTGAAAGTACCAGGAATTTAATTAAATCAGGTAAGACTTAAAATAAATGTACAAAACTTGCTTATGCTTATATTGTATATGTATTAAGTTTTTATGACAAATATTTCTAAAATGTTTAATAAAACACTAAAAATGTGCTAATATTAAGAGGTTTTTATTCTATATTGATGTATTTTAGTTTACTTAAAGTTTAACATATCTGTATGTATTTTTGGCTGGCTTTAGAGGAAGCAGAACCAGATCCCTATACTAAACTACAAAGTCCATCTGAGAACATCTATTCAGAAGCTTTTTATGGTGGCGCTCCAGCTAAGACAAAAGCAGGTAAACATTTTTATAAGGTTCAAAGTTCAAGGTGCATTTATTACCATGCTACAACAAACACAGGGCTGCACAATGAAATAAAAATTGGCGCTCCCTTCACGCTACACACAGAGAACATTATATATATATATGTGTACATACAAATATTTAAAATTGATGTGTGGGAGATGGGTACCGATGATGTTCTGGGCAGTTGTAATCACATGCTGCAGAGCCCTCTGGTGTGTCCTCTGTTTAATTTACAGCTGAAACGCCCAAAAGACAGCATGTTTCAGCATGCCTCTAAGCACACTTGCCTGTCTTTGTGAAAAAGCAAAAGGTCTTCGTAGGTACTCCATAACACAGCATTGCAAACTGTTTGTTTTAACACTGTTAAACTGCTTCATCATGTTTCACAAACACTGAGTTTCAATTTGAAGTAAAAAAAAAAAAGGTGTGTTGCATCAACTTCCCTACATTGCTGGTGATGTAGATAGATAACTGCAATATGTGAGAATTCATGACTTGAGTGTCTCTCAGAAAGCAGAGGCAGATATAAAGAAAAGAAGAAAGCAGAAGCAAAGTTATGACAGTTTTTAACCACACGAGCAGTTCTGTGGAAAAGTGTACGCCTAAACTATGATCAGCATGTTCTTTACAGTGATGATGTTATTGTTTGACTCCAACATCTTTTCAAATCCTGCAAAGAATCCTGCTGCCTTGAAACAAGCTTTAATAATATCTTTACGTATTTCTAATTCATAATTTTCTAATCATCAGTGCCATTTCCACAATTTTAAATTATTTTAGAAAAACTAAATAAGAACAATATATATGTATGCATATATATATTATATTCACAATTAAAGAAAAACTACTGACCTACTTTATAAACTTTACTCAATTTTCCTTCACAGTTTTTGATGTAACTGATATGAAAATAATTATACAGCCGACTATATATTTGCAATACAAAATCAAAACTAAGTTGATATGTGCAGTAAGAGGTGCTGCAACTAACAATTATTTTATCTTATTATCTTATTTGTTCAATTTGTTTGGTCTGTAAAGTCTAAAAATTGTGAAAAATGTACATCACAATTTCCCAGAGCCCAAGTTGACATATTCAAATTGCTTGTTTTGTTGAACAACAGTTCAGAAGCCAAAAATATTCATTTTACTTTCACAGAAGACAAAGAAAACATGCAAATATTCACATTTGAGCAGCTGAAACCAGTGAATTTTTGCCATTTTTGCTTAAACTACAAATTTGTTGACCATTTCCTGTCAATAGACGAATAGAATCAATTAATCGACTAATCATTTCAGCTCTAGTAGTAGTAAGTAAGTAATCATTCCTTTCTTATTTTCTTAAATCTCAGTAATGGTAATTTTCAAATTAACATACCCAGTATTTACAGATAGATATTTATAATAATGATAATGCTATGCAAGATAGCAACTAGATATAATATATTTATGTCCTCTAATCCTAATAGTGATTCATCAGTTTCATTGGTCAAGTATGTGTGCAGAAACAAGGAGTTAGACTCCGGTTTTAAGTTGCGCTCAGTGTACTTAGACACAGAACAATTTATAGGACTGATGGTAGACATACAGTTAAAAACAAAGACAACAAAGCTGAACAAAGAAAGGTCAGAATTACCAAAGAACTATCATCACCATACAACATTGTTATATATAACAATGAACAACAACACACTGTCTATATACAAGTCAAGTGTGTCTGTAAATTGTAAACAAATACAAATAGAGCAAAGGAATAAATATTAACACGCAAAATAAAGTTAATAAAGCGCACTAAAGCTTTTAAAAAACAGTAAAATATTTGTATGTAATACCCCCCCTTTGCTACACAAAATCCTGCACTTCAATCACATATTTAATGTTTCAAATCTGTATCAGGGATGACCGCATCTGTTCTGTCTCTGAACTGTGTTTAACACAAACACTGATCTGAAAGGACCTTGAGGAAAGAAATCCTATCTGTTGTTTTGGAGTACAGCGTCTGCAGGTCTACAGTATCTGTCTGTGTCTCTCACACACACTCATTCTTCAAGAGAGAGACAAAGACAGATACAGTAAAAGTTTTGGGAATTGAAGGACAAGCCAAGCTCTGTGCCCCATGAATAATGTAGGAATCAGTGAATGTCATGTTGCCATGGTGACAAGACAAGGGGGGGCGGGGGGGCGTCTTAAGACTACACTCTTGCAGGCAGATGTGAGTCAGCAGGACTGAGGCAGACGGAGCAGGACAGGGTAAACAAGCTTCATCACAAACCCACGGACAATTTTCTCCAATGTACATCAAATTTTGTCGCAGTTATGGCGAAGATAAAAAAGACGATGCCAGTGCAGATTTGTCACCCGAGTCCAAGTTATCTGTTGAACTGGAGGGGGGGAAAGGTAAGCCAGAGAAGTGTTTTTGTCAGCCTTGATGGTGGTTTGTGTTGTGCTCATTAAAATATCTCACTAACACCAGGCTGATGTCTTCCTCCTCAGGCAAACAGACTGGGGGAAACACACGTCTGTACCGAGCTGTGTGTTTATTCCTCACAATAATCTGCCTTATCCTGCTGCTGGTCATCATTATCCTCAGTGTGAAACGTGAGTATCTGCAGCCATGGATCTGAAGTTATGCCAAAAAACAAAACACTGTTGGCTGGATTATGTTTGTAACACCAAAGGAGATTATGAAAGGATTGTTGTTTTTCCACCGGTAGTTCAGAAATAAAAGGAAATACATGTCAGAATTACACTGCTTTTATTCTATTTTTGCTCATAACAACAGACAACGATACTGGAATACAAAGCGTGTCCGATTGCACTGCTGCAGCCTGCGGGTATTGTTCTTTTCCCTCACAACTCCTCCCACTTTGATGTGATTTCTAGTCCAAACTGGATCCACAGTCTGCCCAGAGAGTGAAAAAACTACAGCAGCGGACATGAGAGAGAGTCCTTCATCTGATCAAACATGCAGCTACGACCAGTGCCAGGCTCACTTCAACAACGTTCAACCCCAATGTGAGTGTGATGCCAGGAGGAAAGATGCAAAGCAAAAAACCTTCAAACCAAAGAAACACAAATAATAATAAAAGAAAAACAAGTACTACTTTTTCAATCACCATGTTTTTATTGATGGTTCTGCTTTCACAGTTGCCCAAAATTGTCTTTTTTAAACAGGCCGCAGAGGAAGTTAGCTCATGTGCTTGTTTTTAGAGAACTGAGAGCAAGTTTTTTTAAATTGAAACCAAGATTCAGCTGAGTTTAATCAGCTTTATTGTTTCCTCTTCATTTGCGATTTCTATGTGATCACATACAGACTCACACATATAAAAATAACATACAAAAAATAGGAGCAAATAAAATTCAAATAAATCCAAAACCACAGAGAAAATCAAAGCTAATTGAAGATACAGAAAAGACGGACAGCTTTAGGTCTGTTTTGGAGGACATCTTTTGCCACAGCTGAGCTGCATTTTCTTTTTACTCTGCTTCATTATTTACTCTTGCAATTTAGTCCACATTTGCAGAGTGACCTTTTGTTTTCCTCATTTGAGAATTCTCTGCACTGATCCTTCTCTCCAGATGGCTGTCGTAATTGCCCTGACGAGTGGCTGACCTTTGGCCAATCGTGTTTTTTCCTGTCCACCTTCAGGCTGAGCTGGGATGAGAGCCAGAGGAACTGCAGCGCTAGAGGAGGATCTCTGGCTGTTGTAACCAGCCAGAGGGTTCAGGTGGATCTGATATCACTTCCTTTGCTGAACATAAAGTATAACCTTGCAGTTAATAAAATAGTAATAACCTGCACAGTATATTTTTGTAAATGTCAATTGTGTTGTCTCTTATAGCGTTTCCTGACCAAGGAGGGGAAAGTGAAATACTGGATCGGGCTGAGACACAAAGGAGAGACATGGACCTGGGTCAACAACTCTGTGCTGCAAGAGAGGTGATTCTTGGGGAACGTGTGACTAGTTGATGAATCGACTAATTGAGTGCAGTCTTTGGTTTTTAGATCTGTATAGATGGGTTAGGTATAAATATGAGCCAGTTTTATGTTTTGTCTGTATCTATGTATGTAACACTCTTTCAATAAAAACGTACACTCAGTGGCCACTTTATTAGGTACACCTGTACAATCTAATGTAATCCAATACAACAGCTTTAAGAGTGTGTGTATATTTATATATAGTGCAAAAAAAGAAGAAAACACCCAGATTTATTCTCCTGAAAATGAATGTTCACAATATCCTGTGATTACAATGCAGTAATCAATATTCTTTTCTTTTGTTTGCAGTTATTGGGCAGGAGCTATGACAGAAGGGGATTGTGGGATCCTCAGCAGTGAAAACCTACCTGAGAAGAACTGGATCACAGCTTCCTGCCGAGCCTACACCTACTTCATCTGTCAGCTGCAGCTGTCTTTTTAACAGAATAATGAGAAAACCATAATTCTGTCAACAAGCATCAACTCGTCCATAACATTTCAAATTATTCTCTTTCCACTTCACACTTCAATCAGTACTATCCAGCAAAGATAGATGAAGCTTCTTAGATAACAGTTTTATATTAATTCTCAAAGAAGAGTCAGATTTTTGTAGTTGGTTATTTAGAAGAAGTTAGAACTTATTTTATTGTAGCATTTTGTTTCCTAATCTGTGTTGTAACATGTCAGTTATGCCTACAAGCACTTTCAGGATACCTCGCTCTGCTGTATGATTCCTTATACTGCTGTCCATTTTTTTCACAAATCAAGGCCAGTAACTTTGTTTCAACAAGGTTTTATTCTCATATAAAAATGTTCATGCAACTACATAATAAGTTGAATGTCTATGTTTCACTTTGCTTTAGCTTAGCATATATTACTGCTACATGTTTTTTATATAGCTATAAAAATAACACACTCTTTTCTATAGCATAATACTGCAGGAGTAATTGCACCGTTGACTATATAGACAGACTGAGCTGCTTGAGTTCTCGTCTTGCCAGTTTGTTCATTGACACTCATCAACACTTTACTTCTAGAGAGAATGCACTTCAGGCTCAGGCAGAATCTCTTCCTAGACATATTTAATGTCCTGGTCCTCCTCCGGCTCTTCCTGCCCCATCTCCAAACCCAAAGCACTGTGGCGAATCATCTGCCAGCCTGTCAGAGACCTCCTGTTGTTAAACCCTCCTCTGTTTTTAGGTCTGAGCTTGGGGGTTCCTGAGATCGACCCCTTTATTGTGTCAGTCTTCTCTTCCTTTTCATCGTCTTTGGAGAAAGCTTTGATGTAACGCCGCATCTTTTGCAACATTGGGTCGTTTCTGTCCTCAACCCTGCAGAGATGATAGAGTGACAAAGTAGTCGCAGTCGCATTAAGGAAAAATACACTAGCTATGTAAACTTTCATCATGATGTTTAAAATAGGCGCTCCAGCAATTTAGTATTGCACTTCCCTAAAGTTGGAGGACTCAGAGGAGACAAATCAAAGAATGAAGAGTCAAAATGGAAGCAGCAGAAGCCAAGATATTCTGACTTTTGGTCTCTAGTTTCCCATAATGCAACTTGGTGGCATCTTTTGTTGGACCTTCCCTGCATCATAAATACTCTTTCAAGCTCCAAACTCTCAGTTTGTAACACAGACTTTCCACTAGAAATGTTTAATAACATCAGAAAGCCTAACACGAGATAACCTCCGATGACAGTAGCAGGTTTATTTTCTCAGACTTGACAAAGAAGACAGTCCCCATGAGCGATTCTAATCATCATGTGTAAAATCAGTGGAATGACCCTTTAATATGTGTTTTGATAGCCCACATGATATAAGATGTGTAAAGCTGTTGTTGTCGTCCCATGGAGGAGGTGTGATAATAACAGATCTGCGAGAGTGAGAGTTGTGCTTCTTACTCACAGCACAACATGACTTGTGGCTGAAGTGCATTAAAGCCTACTTAGTTTGTGGTCAGTGGACAAACTTCTCCCTGTATGATTATAGCAAAAGTAGTTAGCCTAAAAAAGTTTCTACTGCTGATGTCACTGAGCGTAAAATGTCCAGATACAATCTCTTCATTTAATTTTTTTTTTTTGCTATTTAAGGGTGTTTCTTCTTGGCCCTGAAAACTTTCTTATAATTAAGCTTCTTATGATGGTCTACATGAACACACTAATTTCTATCAAAATAAGAGTTTTGGTTATTTCACACAAGAGATTTCTGTTTCTGTTTTCGTCTGAGCTTTTCTCGATGGTTTGAAGTGGGAGGGACTCAGTTGGAAAAAGGTGAGGTCATGTGTTTCTATGCACCAATCAGGATTTAGCAACCTTTTAATCAACATGTTATGACAGTTGGCGCATTGTTGCTTATATTGCCAGTTCACTGTCAATCAGATCTGATCAGAACACACCCACACAGTCCTGATGAAGTAGATTAGCTTCAATTTTGAGTGTCAAGCTCTTAACAAATAATAATTAAGCATGTTTTTTACTGTTGAGTTTGATTGTTGCACATTTGGTAATGAATACCGAATTCCCAAACCACACTTTCAGGAGCTTTAAAGCCTCTGTTTCTTTTCCCGTTATAGAAGTACTGTCTTACCTGAGATACCAGCGCTCCCTCAGACCATAGCTGAGCCCACACACCCCGAGCCGAGGCCACAGGCAGCGGGGCAGCCTCCTCTCTAGCATCAAAGTTGTAGCTACCACCTGTATAACATCATTATAGCTGTAACCATGAGTCAGTAACGTACAGGAACACGATGATGATGTGTTTCTGTGCATTTATGTTTGTGTCTTTAGATGCTTTCTTTTTAAGTGTGTAGGTGTTTTACCTGAGTCCTCCAGAGCTCGTCTCTCTCCTGGGCCACCCTCCAATGTGTGTCACTCATCATGGCTATTAGTAGATTTAGCAGAAGGATGTAGGAGACCACAGAGAAGGTGCAGTGCAGCACATGGACGATCGGTGGGGTGGCGATGGTGTGGTCCACAGGCAGATCTATGAGGCCCACGCTGAGCTCAAACTGGGAGAAGAGGGTGATGGGGAAGGAGCGATATGCAGGGATGGACTCAGGCTCCTGGGTCATGTACACCATCCACAGGGCTGAGAAGAAATTTTTGTGAGGGATGAGCAGAAAAGTCTAAATCCTCTCATTTCAAGAATTTCTTCTCTTACAAGCTTCGTGAGGGTTAAAGATTTGTTTGTACATGTTGCCCAGAATATACTCACAGGTGGAAAAACCAATGAGCACAATGAAACTCAGCCACATAAACTTTGTCAGGTCTCCAAATATAATCTAGGAGGAAATGAGACACAAGGTAGGCAAACACAAATAGGTGAACCTCAAACTACTACAACAACTGAATACATCTGCTTCAAAAACATCTCTGTGCCGGTGTGTGTGGAACAAACTACGATTTCTACATGACTCATGAGCTCCTATAGCATGCACCACTGTGTCTGAGTCCGCGCTGAGTCCTACCTTCTGTATCATGATGACGTAAGGGCCAAGCATTTCAAAACCTCGTGCGAAGAACATGACGTTGCTCCAGCCCAGAACTAAACACACTGCCATCACCACAGCCTCTCCCTGCACCTCGCAGGCTCTGAACACACACAGCAGCACCACCAAGCAGGCGTAGCTGATACTAGTCGAAACAAAAGTAGAAAGGTTAAAAGGTATTTCAGAACAGTGTGCTTTATTTTACTGCTTAGAGGTGTTTCTACTTACAGGATAACATGGAAGGGCCCTCCCAGTGCAGTCTGGCCAAAATAGCGTTTTGCCCCAACTCTCGGTATATCAGGGATCTGTTGGAAAAGGGGATACAGGACAATATGGCAATGCAATACACTGTATTACACCATACAGTATGTAAGATGATGTTTCATAAGTTCACCTCCAGCAACAGGATGACAAAAGCTCCCAGGACGCTGATGATCTCGCCCGCCAGCCGCAGGTTGTCCTCATGTGTCACGTAACTCTCCTGAGGCACGGAGAGAGGAAATATAGATGTGTTAATATTAAGAGCTTATTATTATTAGACTATGTGTCATATGCAGGTGCACAGTTTGACATTTACACACATATCCAGCTAAAGCCCCTGCTTTTTTGTACTTTTATACCAGTTGTGTGATTGTATTTTGGTTTTACTTCATCTTTATAATTAGGACTGGATATTTAAACCAGTAGCCTGCAAAAACAAATTCTCTGTCCCCAAAAGAATTTGAGGTAAAATGCCTCCTGTATTCTTTTATTGAGTATAAGTAAAAAAATAATATAATATAATAATATAATATAAAAGTACTGCATTACATGTAAAAGTCCTGTATTCAAAATGTTATTCAAGTAAAAGTATAAAGTATTATTAAAATGTTTTAAATTAAAATATATTTGTTTTATTTGTCATGTATATGACATAAATGCCATATTGTTACTATATCGGATATGTTTCATATATTGTAAGTATATATGTTTATTTAGAAAACTATATATTTATATTCCACTACTGTTTATGTTCCTGCATATATATTACAACATGTCATAGTTTTATGTGGTCACACTGATATATCACATTCATGCCATGTATTCATAACACAACATCCAACACACATGGAGTGTTTTCTGGACTCGGATGGTTTTGTCCATGTCTGACTTTGTGTAGTTCTCTGGAGCGTCCTTTAGAGGGCGAAATGCACAACACAGTGTGAAGGTCCCGATGTACAGGAGATACAGTAACAGCAGCAGCCTGACACGAGAGAAAAAACCACTGTTAAACAAGACTGGACGCATGTACAGTTCAGATATTTTACTTCAGACGTTGTTATTTTTACCTGAAGTAATGTTTTCCATACAAGTTCCACTTCAGACTAACCAGCTGCCTCACAGGAGTCACCTCCAGTATCCCTCTCGCCTGGAGAATTATTAATTTCTTCTCAGCATCACATCATCATCATTATTTCTGATCATATAGTCTGTGATTTCACCAGTGTACTGTAAATCTTGTGCTTTACCTCTCTCTGGTGACTGCCCACGATGAGCTCCAGCACTGACATGTTGTCGGCCCAGGAGTCGATCTCCGTCAGGTCATACAGGTTAGAGGTCAAAGGGCCCAGACTCCACTGGACTACCCGCCTTTTATTAACCAGGTGCTGAAAGGCCTGAGAGAGACAGAGGGAATCACAGCGGTGAGGGCAGGATTAGAGAAATAATCTGCTCCACCTTTCATGTTAGGTTTTCACCCTGTGAGCCCCCCCCACCCCACCCCCCACCCCCCACCCCACCCAGGCTGCACTCACCACAATGTTTCCCTCTTTGGCAGCCAGTTTAAAAGGTGTAAGGCCTCGGTAGTTGGGCACCATGTCAAGTGGCACTGACTGGTCCAGCTCTGCATCGCGTGCCATAATCAGGTCAATGGCCTGGCACGCAATCGTCTTGTTGGGCTGCAGAACCAAAATGTGAAGCACTGTGTTACCTAGACAGAAAGCAAAGGGAATACAAGGAGGGAAATAAGGAGTGTGCAGACAAAAGACAGTAGGAGAAGGCTATTAATAATCAAAATATAAGACACAGATGTAAAATAATACTGTACTCCTCTCTAACTCTCCAACAAGAGGAAGTATTTCATACCACGGTAATCCTGGACCCTGGTGCTGGCCCCCGCCTCGATTATCATGGAGATAATGTCCTCATTCCCAGCACATGCAGCAAAAGACAGGATGTGCTCACCTGTTGACCAAATGTACATTTTGAAAAGCACCATTTGTTTTGTGTCACTCTGCATAAAAGCATTATATTTATTTGCATACACATTTATTAGGAGAAATTTGGGGTTCATTGTTTCGCTGGAGGACCCCTCAACATTTGGACAGGTGGAGCTTGGGGATCAAGCCACCAACCTACAGCCCCGTCATACATTTCACTGTAGACTTGCTGACAGTTAGCATGCTAACTTACCATAGTATATGAGTCCTCCTATCCTCTTCCTGAAGTACAGACCGGTGACTCGAGGCGTGGCCACATCACCCCCACGACTAATCAGATGATGAACTAGGTTGATGTTCTGATTCACCACAGCGATGTGGAGAGGAGTAACACCTGAGACAGAATCGGGGGAGCAGTGTCCATCAGCCCACTGTAAATTCACTGTAAAATTAGCAGTGCCACACTACTCCAAGTAAAAGTCTTGCATTAAAATTTAACTTAAAAGTACAGAAATGCTGGTGAGAAAGTAAGCGGTACTTTGATGTTGTAGCTGGTCAAGGTGGAGATCATTTTAACTATTTCATATATACTATTGGGGAGTTTAATCTATAATAATGCATCATATTTCATAAACTGCTCATATGTTTTGTCTGTAAAATCTTAATCTGACTGTTAAACAACGGCTGTTAAATAAATGTAGTGGAGTGGAAGTATAAAGTGGCATAACAGAAATATTTGAGTTTAGTAAAACTACTTCACTGTTGTAAATTGTTGCCTATGTTGTTTATTGATTCGATGCTTTGTGAGTAAATCACATTTCAGGTGTTAAAACTTTGACGGTTAGTGATAATTACGTTGTGTGAAGGTTTGTTGTTGCAATTTCTACTACGTTATTTGCTGTTCGTTACACCAAAAACCTCACAAGTTTTGCTAATTAGTTGAATTATCCTGTAATAAGTTATCATATTTGACACCTCCAGAAGTGTAATAACTGCATTTTCTGGGTGAACCTACACTTAACATGTATATAATCCATCATAATTTAAATAAATGGAACTGTTCACATCAAATGTTTCTTCATTTCAAAATAGCCTTTGTTAAAAAAAGAAAATAAGAGTTCTTGAGAGGCAGATTAGTGACGTAGTACAAAACGCAATTGATCAGTTTTCATCTCTAATATCTCATCAGTCTGTCTTCATTTTTCTTAGTTGCTGACCATGAAGCTGAAAATTGTACCTGTGAACATGTACAATAAGATTCAAACCGTATGATGTGTGTATGTGTCTGTGAGTTCATGTATATCAACCTTGGAAGAGCTCGGACGTCATGGGCTCGTTGATGAGTTCAGGAGCTCCGTCCATCAGAGACACGGCAGCCTCCAGGTTATCATTCATCACAGCAACATGAAGCGCTGTCTCACCAAGAGCTCCTGAGTGAGAAGATTAGGATTTCACAGATTACTGACTCTGCACTGACAACACACTGAAGTTTAAATCCACAATTCAGCCTCACCTCTCTCGAAGATGTTAGTGGATGCACAACTTAGCAGCTTCTTGACGCAACCAACGCTGTTCTTTTTAGCCGCGTAGAAGAGAGGAATGTCATTTATGCTGAGGGAAGAAGGACAGAGGAAAAACAACACGTTACATATCTAAACAGGTAAGGCTTTACACCTGCATATACGTTTTTTAAACATGATCTACTTTATTGTAGAAAGCAGTCAGAATGGTGTCTTATATGAGTTTCTTACTGTTTGGTGTAGAGCAGAAACGTCTCATCCAACATCTCGTTCCATCCTTTCTTGTTTTGAAGTCGAAACCTCAGCTGGCTCCACCAATGGTTGAGCTCACTTGGAGCAGATCTGGCCAGAGACGGAGACATTGACACCTGATGTTCGACTGGAAAGAGCAAATGAAAGGTGAGGGCCACGCTGAAGGACGCAGAGACAGAAGCAGTGAGTTAGAAAACATATAACAATGAAATAGTGTTTAGTCAATCACTTCATCATTTAGGCCTCAAATACAGTTTAATTTGGTGTCTATTTTGTTCAGTTGTATTGTTTTTAAGATAAAATACAAACGTTTCGAGGTCCAGAGGGACCGAAACGTTAGTATGATCAATAAATTGTGATGCTGAGCAAGAGCAGTGGGTGGGATCTTCTTTTCCTAAGACTGAAGTGATACTTTCCAACTCATCTGCTTCAGAGATAGTTGGATGTGTGAATATCTCCTTAAAAAAAAAAGATAAAATACAACAAAACAAATGAACAAAACAGAAGAAAGTGTCTTACCCTTAAACAATAAAAGTGCCGCTCCTCAACTTCTGGTGATACTCAGTCATAACACTCGACCAAAATTGGAAACAACACCTGTGAAATGTCGCTGAGGAGAAGTAAAATCCCTGTGGCATGACCATTATATATGACCCAGCCATGAGGGAGGAGACATGTAGAGGGAATGAGAATGAATGGGTGGAGAGGGAGGACGAGTTAACGGTGGACAGGTAAGACAGAGAGAGTGAGGCGGTAATGAGCAGGTAGACTTTCACCGCAGGTCAGGAATCCCACAGGGAAAGTTGGGCTTTAAGGTTCAACTCACCGTTGGACCAGGAACTCCTTTATCAAGCTGATTTGAAATTATCGGCTGTATTCTGTCACCTTAAAAGTGAAGTGACAATGGTCCAGTCCCTAATCCCAGTGCAACTCTCTGTTATCACCAGGCCTGTCTGCATTCCACTAACTACCACCAAAACCTGCATGGCCACTATGAAAATACTACAACATCATGACAATACATTGCGGTCATTGTTTGTAGTGAACCGTTCAGGAAACCTGTTTGGAAATTGCAAGCATGTAAGTCTGAACGCTGGTTTGTGATTTAAACCTGATATTAAGGCACGGTTGTCCAACTTGTATTATTTCTGTTGTTCTATTACTGGGCAAATTGATTCCAGGTGAAACTGTGATTGTTTGGTGGAGTAAAGATGGACATGATGTGTCCTTTCCGGCATGTTGCATCTTGTGCACGCATGCACGCCAAACTGCAAACTTTCATTCACAATGATTTAACACGATGAGCACCATTGATGTGTCAACAGGAATCACAAACACGGTAATCGCCACATGACAAAGACCATAATGATTGTTTTGAGGTTGGCAATATCATGTCACTTTCCTCTGAAGGCGGAAAACAAAGCTAATGGTACATTTGTTTTGTTTTGTGGAAGTATCATTCTTTATTCGACCAGAGTTAATTTGGCAAAAAGCAACAGACTGAACCTGAATCACAGATCTCATTTCCACATGTGAATTGTTTGTAAACTGCTGAATCAGCCGACTTCTACAACATCTCTGGTTGTCTCGCATGTAGTGTACAGGTGTTTTGCTGGACCATTTATAGGCCATGACTAACAGGCTGGTCAGCCACAGGACAAACAGGGTTTAGGAAGACTCTATAGGAGGCCCTGATAATGGTTGCAGATGTGGCAGTCATTTAGTATTGTGGAGATAATAGCTGTTTACCAGACGGAGAGCACCATCTTTAAGTAGTGTCATAAAGACCAGTGGTTTCCACTCTGTTAATGTCTTTATAAAGAAACAATAACACCATAAAAACATGATTTTGTGGTTTGTGTCTACTGTTTCTGGACATATGTACCAGCAGTTCTTTCACAACACTTTGTCAATCAGCAAATAATTATTACAGAAAACCTTCTGGTACATTTATGACAGAGGACAGATGGTTACTTTGACTTAACCTCTAAACTTAAAATAAGGTTTTTAGGACTAAACTCAACACTTTATAAAGTTGTTAAAATCACCTCGACCAGCTACAACGAAAATGCTGTTTATACATTAATACATCAGTGATAATAATCCTCTAAAGGGGCCATTTGCATGATAAGTACCTTTGTTACTTTTGTAAAGTATATTTTGCTGATAATACCTTTGTATTTTTACATTAGTCAGACTTTGAACACAAGGCTTTTACTTGTAATGGAGTATTTGTATTGTTGTATTACTACTTTTACTTTAGTAAGAAGAGTTTAAATACTTTCACCTTTATATCCACACTATTAAAAAAAATGCTCCATTGCAAGTAAAAGTTCTGAATTCAAAAGTACAAATACAGGATTTTAATCTGCAAAATGCCCTCAAGTAAGTACTCATTATGCACAATGACTTATGTTGACTTATGTTAAGCCACAAAATAAGAAACAATAGCTCTCAAATGCATTTTACTCTCAAATGTAGTAGAGAAGAAGTACCATAAAAAGTATTTTTTTTATTTTAGTACAATTCTCAAGTAGATGTTCTTCCAACCACTGGATATTTTCTGTGTTTGGAAACGTCTTGATCTGGACTATAATTTAAAATGAAGTTCTGAGGGTTTGAGTAATGTGGCCACTCAACATGTCTGCGTAAAAATGACCCAGCAGTTTGACATTGGGACAATGTGAAGATCAGTTTCCACACTGCAGTCTGAAACAGTAAAACACACATCTCAGTGCCAACCGCGTCAGACTGGCAGAATAATGTGGGTGTGTGTGTAAGCGGTCTTGCTATCAGTCCAGATCAGCTGTGATATCAGCGGGACATGCGGGAAACCAGTGTCTGTTCTTGGACTGCTGCTGATCCCAGCAGATCCCAAACTCAGATTTTACTCAAACCTGCTGATCTGTGGAACCTGAAAAACATGGAGTTCATTCTTTAACATTGTGAAGGTGATATTAGTGCATCAAGGTTACATTGATATTTATTTTGTCGCTGCATTAAAGCTAAAACTGGAGTAAAAGTTCATTTATTTCTCATGTACAGTGCTTCTCCATACAGAGGATAAAGTGGCATGGATGGACACGGAAGCTGGATCAAATGAGCTTGCATGAATCTGTGGTTTGAACTCCATGAACCCATCAGCCTCAGCTGTACTTTGTGTTTAGTGCTAACAAGCAAATGTTAGCATGCTAATATAAGCGTTTAAGCATTTAGGTCAAAAAGCTGCTAGCATGACTGTATACGCTTAGTCTTGTTCACCTTTTCGATATGTAATAAATGCGTCCTTTTGTTGTATTTGATGAATGCGTTTTTTAGCGAGGGCCTTTGTTCCTACGTGATGGGACACTTTCATTCAGTGTTAACTAAGTTGTACACGTTAGCTACATTACAGCTTGTTTTTTAATGATTTTCTCTTTGCGAGTCACATTTTCATATAATTGTCCCCAAATACTGACTGGGATGCGACAGTGGCAGGTAAAGTACTCTTTCTAAAAAAAACAAAAAAACAATGCAATATTTTTAAAAAAATCATATCATTTATTTTACAAATTTGCACAATTATGGAGTAGTGGTGAACACTCATACAAGTAAACAGCTAATAATGTGTGTAGCCTGACACACACGCGAGCGCACACACACACACACACACACACACGCACGCGCACGCACACACACACACACACACAGCGTCATGTACAGCATGTACTTGATGTACACATCAACACAGCCTCATTTACAGCACGCACACGTTACAGACACACGGGTAGATACTTACAAAGCATTTCGCCTCCTTCCTTCAAGTGTAAATCAGATCAGATTTTGTCCATCTTTCCCATTTCACACATTCACAATGCTTCAGTGACTCAGTGTCTTTACTCTTGCAATCAAACAAAAAGAGGTGAAGTGTGAAATGTACATGAAGGTGGGTGCTGTTCGGTTTTTGTCTTCATCACAGATGGACGTTTTGTGTTTGCAGCTGAGGTGGCGTTTGTAGTATCACAGTACATGAGCTCTGTTGTCGCTGAGAGAGTGAGAGTGAGCTGTACAAACGGGGCTGCTCTCAAACCCTGGATATGTCTTTTCAAGAGGGAAAAACATGGCTTACAGTTTTCAAAAGCATCTTTTTGTTTCGTTTTTTTCCCAATTTCATGGCAGTGATTTATCTCTAACCTCAGGGTTTGCAGTACCGATTTTGGACTTGTGGTTTATAGCATTTTGTAGGAACACTGAACAAACTATACATTTTTCTGAAAGCTAATGGTAATACCTTACAAGGCAAACCATAGGCTGCTAGGGAGTACACTGTTGTAGCGTTTGGCGTGGAGAGGAAGTGTCATAACTTTACAAACAACTCAAAAAATATTAGAAAAAGGCTTTGATTGTCTTCACGCAATTCTTTGTGTGGAGAGATCTCCATGAGTATGTTAACAAAAAACTTCTTTACAGTTGTTTGTACTCAATGAGGGTGGGGAAATTGAAAAGTTTCATGGAGGGACAGTAATGGGAAAGAAGGTGAGAGGTAGGATTGCAGATGGGTGAGGAGAGAAGAAGGCAGACAACAATAAAGTGAAATCTAGTGAAAAACATAGAGGAATCCTCCTTCTCCTCAGCAACTCCCTGACCTCACTTTGACCTGGACCGCAGCTCCCATAGTGCATCTCTCCTCTGTTATTTGTCTTGAGTGACTGACAGGAAGTCCGATCCTCTTTTTCACCCCTTCTGGTTGTAGTGTCGGGTTTATCAGAATACACAGAGTGTCACTCGAAACTTTTCCTCAAACAAAAGCTGATTCTCTTTTTGTTTTGGCTTAATAACGTGCTCCATTGACATGAATGGTACAGAAATCAGACACAACAAGCAGAGGAATGTGAAAACCACAGAAATCCATGGCACAGGTTGTACTGTGGGTGGATTTCACACCTCCACCTGCCCCTGCGTCAGATGGGCCCTGAGCTGCTGGGCTGCACTGACGATCTTCCTCTGGTGTCCCAGCAGGTTCACCCCGAGATTCTGGACGTCTCTGAACGAGAGAGCACATGAACCGGAGAGTTTAGTTCAACACTTCAGCTTGTCGTGTGCCATAACTGATATTCTGAAGGACAGCTCAGGCATTTTATTAATGTTCATACTGATACCCTGATTGGTCTCTTTAATACGCATCTTCAACTTGAAACATTTGTAGGTTTTGAAAAGTGCCATATACATAGAGTTTTACTCACTTATTTATCACAGTACTTTGATAAGTAAAAGTAAGACAATTTATAAAAATAGCTAGCTTTCAATTAAGATAAAAACATCAAGGTGGCCATTCATATCCAAAGCCAAAGACCATCCTTGAGCAGAGACAGCGGTCACAACCTCCCCCCATATATTACCACATGAATATGGATGAAATTCTGTACTTTGGTCACCTGATGAATGAACATTTAAGCTGCGGTTGCTCAGTTGTCATTACAACTGATCCAGACAAAAAGCTAGAAAGTTAAACTTTGAGCTGAGGTTTTTATTTCTTTTTATGTCAATATACAAATTGTGTATAATATGCAGTTTGTGGCAGTAACAGTAATAACCATCTATACTCACTCCATGGTGAGGATGCTGACTCTGTCTAACGTGTCCAGGTGTGCCTGATCAAACTCATCTTGGTATCTCTCCATCCTCAGCGCCTTCAGCCAATCGCTGACTGTTGCCACTGACGATAAGTCCGTGGGGGTGGGGCTGAGCAGCGGCTGAGAGCAGCTTCTGTAAAGGGGGAAATGTCAAAAAAGGGGAGCATGAGATTGTTCATCACCTGCCGCCTCTGATATGTTCTGTACAAGCGTTTGCCAGAAGCTGCTGTCTCACCGAGTTGGCTCCGCCTTGAGGGAGGCAGGGTGCCTGATGAGCCGATCCAAAGAGGACAGGAGGGAGTCGAAGGCTGGCCGGTCCCCTCGATCAGCTTGCCAGCACTGAAGCATCAGAGAGTGGAGGGCAGGGGGGCAGTTGTGGGGGGCAGGTAGACGATACTGGTCTGCTACTGCCTTCATCACCTGCAGTGAGAGCGACGGAGACATTGGACATAAGTAGAGCAGATGGTGTGAGGAGTCTTGTGTAATTGCTTTACATAAAAGGTCACAGACCACTGAAGGCTTGTAAGAGTGACTAAGAGAAAATTATGCAAATTCCAGCTGCCTGACATTTTGTCAGCATTTAAATGTGTCTGTTAAATAAAGAGGAGGGCGGCGGGGATAAAGTACATTTATTTAACTAGTTGTTTACAATTTTTGAGCACTGGTAATTTCATTATTTTTTAGCTGTCCAGTGTTTTAAGACATTACACTTTTATTCCACTGGATTTCAAAGGAAATATTGTACGTCACTGTGTTAATATAAGGGCTGTGGCTGCTTTGCCACTTGTAAAACAATGAGATCATAACACATAATTCACAATATAAAATTGCCAGTGGGACGGACGGTAATGTGTTGACCTGCATGGCAGTATAAGTCAATATTTGTGCATTTGTAATATTACTTTGTACTCAGTAAGAAGTGATTATTTGATCATTGTCTCATTGGGCTTTGAACACTACCCTATTACATATATAATATTTAAGGCATATAATGCAACAATAACTACTAATAAATACTTAAGCAAAGGGTTTGAGTGCCTTCCCATCACTAATTGATTATGACTTCCTGTGCTCAGGCATCCCTCTCCGACATACTCACTTCTTGATTGCTCATGTCCCAGTATGGACGCTCTCCATATGACATCACTTCCCACATAAGTATGCCGAAGCTCCAGACATCACTAGCCGAGCTGAACTTGCGATGCTGAAAGGCTTCTGGTGCCGTCCACCTCACAGGAATCTTACTGCCCTGATGGAGGAAGGCAGGCAGTGAATCAGTGAATCATGTAACACTGCAACCACAAATCAGGAGCATTTAAAAACCACAGAGCCGTACTTTTCCAGTACGTACCAGTGAGGCAGTGTACGTAGGTATGTTGTGGTCCAGACCCCTCATGAGTCGGGACAGGCCAAAGTCGGACACTTTACAGACCAAATTGGAGTTGACCAATACATTCCTAGCCGCCAGGTCCCGATGGACAAAGTTCCTTTCAGAGAGGTAACGCATCCCTGCACCGATTCCTCTGAGCATCCCGACAAGCTGGAGGATGCTGAACTGGCCCTCGTTCTCCTGAAAGAGTTAGGAGGGCAGGATGGGGGTAGGGCACGGGAGAATGGGAGAGGAAAAGAAGGATTTTTTGGTTTATAGCGAAGTCAGCATGCCAAAGATGGAAACTGTTGATAGTTTGTTGTTGCCTCACCCTGAGGAAGGCGTCCAGGGGCCCGTTCTCCATGAACTCAGTGATGATCCTCTCTGGGGGGCTACGAGTGATCACACCCTCCAACTTCAATACGTTGGGGTGGTCAAACTGTCCAAGTACCCCTGCTTCGCTGAGGAACATGCCCCTCTCTCTGTCGGACGCCCCCCAGCGTAGAGTTTTCACCGCCACCAGCACCTCCCTGCGACCCAGCGGACGGTAGCGGCCCCTAGAAACCTCCCCAAACTGGGCTGGAATAGAGAGGAGGTGGAACAGATTACACTGTGTTTATAGTCATCACATAACCACAGTAACATTTAAAAGGAAAGAAGACTATCAGGCCTACCTGCACCAATCACCTCCTCAATCTTGAGATGAGTGGGATCAATCTCACGGGCAAACTCTTTGACAGCCTCACTGGGGTCCTCATAAGTAGATGGGTCCACATAATACTTAACTCCACCTGGAATTAAAAGGCAACTTAGTCTGTTTTTTTTTTTATCCCTTTATTTTCGACATTTAAACATTGGGATGATTTTTTTTACTGCACAGCAGAGAGAAATTACTCTACATAAAGAATACACAGATGTTGTACTGTATTCCTAAGAATACATATTAATCTATAACACATCTAAAGTTGAAGTCAAGTTCAAAATAAGGTCTGTCCCATTCATTCAGTCTCCTTTTTTAGGTAAAATAACAAAAGGTTTGTTTCTAGGAAGCAAAAACTCTTTACCTGAAATGAATCTATAAAACACCCATAGGTTAAAATATTTGCTAAACAAATTAAATGAAAAGATGTTGTTATAAAAGGCTGACCTTTGCACAAAGCAAATATCTCACTTTAAAAGAAATAATGAATGTCACTAAATTCAATTTAAATTAAATCAAATTCAATGTACTATTGCTCACCTCGGTTACTGATGTATCTCTGGAGTCTGTCGCTGTACGGACTCTCCCTCCTCTTACTGTCACATAAAAGCAAACAAAATGTGTGAATGTACCCGTGATTAAAAAAAAATAAGATCATATATCAGATCATGTGAATAGATCAACAACTTACAGTACCTGCGAAATACCACCACAACCACAATCGCTGCCACCACCAGGAGAAATGCTGCTCCACCCATCACTGACCCGACCAGCAGAGGAAGTCGATTCTGGATCTGCTGTGAGTGTTCCTCTGTGGGAGAGAACGTGAGAAAACCATCAGCTGTTGAAACTAATTACAAACACTTTTGTTGCTGTAACTGAATACATTTGTCATGTGATTGTACTTTTATGAGTACACTCTAAAGCCAGCCATTTTATTTTCACTTACAGTAGAATCTGGATTGAATATTGCACTCAACTACAGTTTACATAGCCCACTCAGGAGCTCTTCACATGTAAGGTGATCTTTAAGGACTCACTGAAAAGCAGTGTGAAATAAAGTCGACTGAATTGAATTTAAGAGGCTCTCTGATAAAAAAAAGATGGCCAGACCGTTTTAGAGAGCATCACTGGAGAAGAAAAGAGTCCTCAGATCATAACTTCTAGCTGATAATTAATTCTTATTACTAGTAACTAGTTTCTGTACAAGATTATGGCCTCCGACCCGAAACTACCACCAGTTCACGTGTGTTAATTACACTAATTCACTTTGACTGAAATGGATTTCAGTGGTATTACAGTAGATTAGTGCTGTACCCAGAGGCAGCGTGGTGAAGTAGATGGTGTTGCTGTAGGGGCCGTAGCCGCGTTCATTTCGGGCTCTGATCTGGAAGGCGTAGATGGAGCCGGGAATCAGAGAGTTGACGGTCACCGTGTTGGTCTCACTGTACACACTCACTGCACTGTCCACATCTGAACCCTGAGGGACGCAGAAGAAGGACGTTTTGTGGTGAGTTTGTGCAGCATGTTTGGGATGTGTGTGTGTGCGTGTGTGTGTGTGTGTGTGAGACTATTCACTGAATGTACCTTGTCATAGTATCTAAGCTGGTACTCCAGGATGTCTCCATTGGGCCTGTCTGGCTGAGGCCACGAGAGAGTGATGGAGTCTGGGGCTCTGCTCAGCTGGTGCATCATGGGAACTGTACTGGGAACTGTGGGAGACAACCAGTTAAATAGTTGATTTATCCTAACAGGGAGGATACTTTCTTTCTCAGCCCATAAAGGAACATTTAGTCCTTTAGTTTATCATAAAAAATTGTTAAAAATCACCAAATTTGGAGATACATGGACAGAAAGAGTATTAAAAATGTAATTAAATTAGCAGAGTAAGTAGAATAATGTACTAATGTTACATTCCATCACTAGAGACAACAGATATATGAGCTGGACTGAAGGTTCCCCTGAGAGAGGAGATGATTGATCGGTTAACCTCCCTCTAAAAGCCCCATCATCCCACAACAAAACAACAGTAAAGCTGTGTTGAAGCAACAGCAGCCACAAGGGGGCAGTGTTACAGAACTTGTAGTCGATATTTAGTAGAGCGTGAAAGCGGAATAGGAGTTTTTCTGGAGCCCCAAGCAGGATCTAGTTACAGTCACTGGCCGGACCAGTTAAAGGGAACTTTCCGACATTCCTTTTATTTAATCAATAAGCTTTGGGAGCAGACGCAAGAAGGTTTTAGACAATTTAGGTTCATGGAGAGTTCTAATCAATCTTGATCAGTTTCTTGGAAAATTGTATAATGGTGTACTTTGTCTGCACAATGCCCCATTCTCCTCTCCTCTCCCCACTCGTCTACTTTCATCTCTCTTTCTATCTGTCTTTTTTTTTGTCTTCCCATCTCATTTGTCCCTTTTTCCCTCCGCAGTGACTATAATGGGATCTGACAGGATATTGTAACCTCGAGCAACCTCCTGTCCAGAGAGCAGGATCAGAAAAGATGGAAGAGAGAGACAGAGAGAGAGAGAGGGAGAGAGAGCGAGAGAGAGAGAGAGAGAGAGAGGGAGAGACAGGGAAGGGGGGTGGGGGGGGGTGGGGGGGACGACCACAGACCGTATCTACACAAACATCATCATCACAGCATCTCTTCTCTTTCATCTCATCGTTTTATCCTCTCTGCCCCGTGCTCACCTGACTGGCTCGTGGTGAAATTGATGCTTGTGTATCGAGCGGGAAAAGGACTCAAAGCTGACACCTCATTCATGGCTTGCACCTGTCAATAAGAAGAACACACAGACGTGACGTGAAGCTTTTTTTTATATTAACTTTTATGACACGCTTCCGTGTTTGAGAAACAAAGCCTGACACATGCAGCTGTGCTGGCCAGCCAACAAACACCAGTAAATAGGAAATATCTGTCCATTATGAATAAGAAATAAGCTATGATTTAGTTGAACTACCGCAAGCTAAATAATAAATGTTACTGTGTATTTGCTGATGTGGAGCTTATGGAATAATACAGCCTCCTCTGTGGCTCCAGGAAATGTTTCATCATTCACAGGAATTTCTTAAAAACAACTTCAAACTAGCACCATTAATTCAGTCCAAACATTCACCAGTAAGACAGAAGAGCAAGAAGTGCAGTTTAAAACAGTTATTACTGTAAAACCAACTCTCATAGACAATTTTAGGCCATTTACAAGGTGATAACGGAGAGTGTTGTGCCTGTACAGTACCTGTATGAGATAAGTGACTCTGGTCAACAGGTTGTTGAGGGTGACCTTGGTTTGCTTTAGGCTCGTCTGGGAGGGGCTGAAGGTGACGCCCTCCCCGCACCAGGAGCATGACGCCGGGTTGGTGAAGGTGGCTGAGGGGCAGATGCGACACACCACCCCGTACCACACTTCGCTGCGGCCTCCCATGTCCACTGGAGGGCGCCACCTTAAGGACACCCCACCATCGCCGCTCTCATACTCCCAGGACAGAGAGACCGGAGCAGATGGAGGAGCTGTGCAGAGATAGAGAGGATGGGAGGGGTTTCACATACATAATGTAAGTGGTAGACACTTAGATGGAAGCATCTGCTAAAAAGTTTAAGATATGAAAGAAGTTGCATGCTGGCAAAGACATTTAACCAAGTAAAGTAATGGAAAGAACTTTAGGAAGCAAGGTTTGGCAGTGACACAATTTAAGCTAAGTGGGCAGAGAAACTAAATACTTAGCAGTTTTCTCTGCTGGTGGATTTAAATTTACATTAAATTGTGATTAAAAAAGAGGATGATTTTCTAGTCGCTGACTGTGCATCTCGGTTCTCACAGTCTGAGTAAATGACAAATGACCAATGAGGCCCCTTGAACGCCTCCCAGAGAGCCAGGCATAAACAAACAAAACAACAAAGCTCACTTGTGCAGGCAGAAGAGTTGGCATCGTTGGCTGCCCGGTAAAAGCCGCTGCGACATTCACACACACTTGATCCCTCCTGGCTGGTTCTGCTGTTGGAGGGACACACCGAGCAGGGAACGGAGCCTGAGACGGACTTGAAATAGCCCACCGGACAAGCTGCAGAGAGACACGAAGAGACACGAGGAGTGTTGAGTTTCATTCTCAATATACAATCAAATAGATTGTACTCTGCAGGGTTTCAAGGCTATATAACACTGTCTCGTGCTGGTTTTATTGATGATTCAGAGGGAACACTGACAAAATGTGGCAAAGCAAAAACAAAAATAAAGATTTGGCATCACATTTACAATAAAGCTATGGTATCTTTTAAACCCAGAAACAAGAGGGTCAGAAGATAAATTAGAACAAAATTAAGAGCTTCATAAAAAAAACTGCCAGTACTTTGCAGCTGAAACACATGAAAATAGTATTAGTCTCAAAGCAGTATCAAAGCTTGACAGTTCATTTTTGACCTTGGACACAAAACAATCTTAACTCAAGGTCCACTTACTCGCTTGCTCTGAATCATATGGCCTTCATTTGCACATGGAGTTTGCTCAGTTGTCACGGAGCAGCAGATGTAGATAATGGAAAGTTTGGGGATCTGTATTGTAGTGTACTGAGTAAGTGGACCTTGAGATCAACTATTGTGTTTGGTTTATGATCACAGATTCATTGACAAGGGGACGTGTAAAGAAATGGTGTCCAATGAAGAAAAGATAGATTGAGAGGAAATACATTAAGGATATCATTAAAAAAGGACTAAAAGGTTAGTTAAATACAACAAAATATTTTCCACATCCTTGATTTAATTTAAAGTGCCACTCTACATAAAACAACTATTTAGAGCTCTGAAGAACTAAATAAACGTTCAAATCTTAGTTGATTGAACTGCAGAGGACCATCCATGATCTTGTAATACTGGTGAAATACAGCTTTTTGGCAGTATTTTGTGAAATACACAGTTTGTCTACTTCCTATCCTGTGATTGTTTTGGTCCGTTCTGTCCAGGACAAAGTCAAACACCAGAAACTATTTTTGGGTAAAGCATCAATTTGAGCTTGGCTTGTGGTTCCCTTTGAGTCAAAAGTTCATCTGAAACATAGCAGCCTGTTGTTTGTTGTTGGCCCTGTCCAGCTCAGTCATTTACTTGTGTTTACAGAGGAAGTGATCCGCGCCAGCAGAGAGGAGCAAAACCATCAGTCACACACACAAGTTAAAAATGGCACAAAATGGCCACACTGACCCTATAGCAGTGTTTCAAAGGAATAGTTTCACATTTTGGGAAATCTTTCTCGCAGAGAGTAACATGAGAAAATCATATGACAAACTAAATGTTTGTGCAGTAAATATGAAGCTACAGCCAGCAGCTGATTAGCTTAGCTTAGCACAAAAACTGGAAACAGTTTTGTACGGATTAAAGAAATAAGTTATAATATGTTAACTAGCAATGATTTTGTAAGCTTAGGACAGAGCCAGGCTAGCTGTTTCCCCCTGTTCCTAGTCTTTATGCTAAGGTAAGCTAACCAGCCGCTGGCTTTAGCCTTTCATTTAATGGACAGATACACGAGTGGTATCAATCGTCTCATCTAACTCTCCACCACAAAGCCAACAAGCGAATTTTCCAAAATGTGAAGTGAAATGAAGCAGTGGGAGAATTTTCTCAACCCATAAAGGAAAATGTAGTCCTTCAGTTTATCTTTTCACCAAATCTGATTTTCACTGAACAGCAACAATATGAGTAATTACTCCCAAATAAAACAGAATGGAGCAGAAACTCAATAGGGATCATATTAATAATGCATTAATGATAAACGATTATCCTGAAATCAAGTAAAGTTCAAAGCATGCATGTATTACTCTCTCTCTCTCTCTCTCTCTCTCACACACACACACACACACACAAACACACACACACACACACACACACACACACACACACACACACACACACACACACTGAAAATACCACCGGAACCTGCAGGCTGTTAACCTGAACTGATGTGTTTTTGGTGGAAAATCTGTGAAATGTGCCAATTGTTAATGTCAACAGCAGGACAACTGAGCACTGAGGTCAAGGTAACACACACTTCACCTCATGCTGCCGCCTGCCAAAGCCTCGAGTGCTCGTCCTGAGCAGGAGCATGAGAACATTGAGAGTGTTGCCACCGGTTTGGTCTGCTTCCATTTTCACGCTGTGTGTGTGTGTGTGTGTGTGTGTGTGTGTGTGTGTGCGTGTGAACGCCTAAAATAGTGTCAACTAATGGTTGCATCGTTCAAAAAGAGGACTCTGTCTGTAAGCTAAATGCAGTCAGTGTATGTATTCTCATACAGTGAGGCTTTCTTGTATCTCTGAGTGTGTAAATGGCACACCTGATAACACCTGACCCAGCAGCTTAAAAGATGGATCCTCTCATGTGTCTTCAAACAGAGTAAACGTGCTCTAAGAGCTGGACGATGAGAGAGGATATGTGTGTGTGTGTGTGTGTGTGTGTGTGTGTGTGTGTGTGTTCTTTATGGTCAGGGGGAGTGAACCCCTCACCTTATTTATATAACCTTGTCAGGAACGATGATGTACCATGTCTTAAACTTGACATGCTGTGTATGTGTATACTAGACGGTGCTGAGGCAGCTCGGGGGGAGAAGATAAGAAGGTAAGAAGTGAAAGAGGGAGAGAATAAACAGATAAAAGGCTTTCTGTGTTCTCACATCTCAGAGAGCTGACTTTGCTTTCAAACAGGTGTGAAGAGGGAAAAAAGGGAGACAGCGAGAAGTAAAAGGATGTTGAGAGGTCAGGCAGGGAGAGAAGACAAGGAAAGGGGAAGAAGTGAACATGGACATGGATGGCCCAAGACAGTTGTAGGATGAACAGTAGGATTATGTATATGAGCGCCAGATGATGGAGAGCGACAACAGAGGAGGAGCGCAAAATATTCTCCTTCCTCCATCTTTTATGTCCCGGCAGCACATTACCAGACGTGTTCCCTTACGGCTCTGACACGAAACATGACTTTGCTACAAAGCCTCTCATCGCCGTTACGAGCTCCGGCAACAGCTCAGCCTCTCCTCCTCCTCCCATCCTCATCCACCTGATCACAGGAGCCAATGAGAGCACAAGCCCTCTGCCCTCTCGCTTGATCTACAACCCCCACTCCACCCTCCCTCCCCCGCCTACTTCCATCCACCCATCCATCCAGCTATAAAGTAGACAGTTCATGGCCATTATGAACAGAGACACACATGCCTTTACATCAGTACACTCGGGGAAGTCAGGAGGGAAGAAGGAGGAAGTGAAGTGAAGAACAGTGTTACAGCGATGGTTGGTGATAAAAATCCACTGACAAACAAACCAACACAGAGACGTTGATATTGTGGTGTATTACAGTAACAACGACGTAAGTAAGTGATCCATGTTTACTGAATCAACTCACAAATAAGAGCTGAACTGATACTCGATAAAGTGATTATTCCATCGTCAGAAAAATGTATCTGCAACTACATGTACTTTCATAATCAATGTATTCATTTTGCAGTTAAAAGTGACAGCCCTGGTTCCAGTTTCTCAAATTTGAGGCTTTCCTGTTTTATATCATCGTAAACTAAATATCTTTGGACTGTTGGTCAGACAAAAAACAAGCAATCTGAAGATGTCATGCTGAGCTCTAGGAAATTGAGATGAGCATTTTTCACATTTTATTTTATTTTATAGACTAAATGACAAATCAGTTAATAATAATAATAATAATATGGAAATAATCACAAGTTGCAGCTCTACTCACACATTTTAAGAGCTACTGACAACTGGAGTCAAAACACATGCTTGTGCCAAAATACTTCATCAAAAACCTGATAGATAGATAGATAGATAGATAGATAGATAGATAGATAGATGCTGACATGGGGAAAAGGTTTAGCATAGCAAAGGCTACACGCAAAGAAAAGAAAATCATGTAAATAGAAAAAAGATAAGTACAATTGAAAAACAAAATGAATGTCTGAAGAGATAAACAGAAATAGAAAAAGCATAGCAATGAGGTGAGTAATTTGACGTTAACGTAATACTCTGGTATGTAGATCGCTGACCCAATTTCTCTCTCTCTCTCTCCCTGTTTCATGCACTCATTCCCTCTATTGGCTCCCAGCATAATCTCTCTCTCTCTCTCTCAAACGCTCACACGAACACACACACACACACACAAAAACACACAAAAGCTCAGTCACAGATGTGACCACACAACAGGAGAGTTGGGTACACATGGTTCCAACTGTAAATGTCTCTCGGTCCTTCATTTTCTCTACACTCATTGCACTCTGGAAACAGACACTGAATCAAATGTGCTCTGATATTGTACATTTCAATATATGCTCCTACAGCAGCACGGCCATATGTAAACGCAAGTGATCCTTTGTTGAATGTTCTCATATAAACAAGCAGCTTTTCATGAACTACACTATAGCAAAAAAACAGAAGGTGGGCTTTATTGAAACAGAAAATAACTTCCTTTCCTGCACATATTTTGAGAAATTAGTGCAAAATATTAAATTCCACAGCATTCTTTAGACAAATCCTACAGATCCTAAATGTCTTAATAATCTTAAAGAAAACAGAAAAATAACTACCGCAAGTTTAATGAGGCAGCTTTTTGACCATCAAAGCCTTCGTGGCGCAAACATTCATGTGAAAGACAAACAAAAAATGACATCTCCACTCACAATTAGGAAACTACATAATGCAAATTAACCTAACTGTAATTCTATGTGTATATATGGGCTTTTTTCTTTCACATGGATGTTTGCCTGACTAAGACCATAGCTCATTAAAGTTATGGGAGATTTTCAGGGTGCTGACTTCTTCTCTTTTTCCTTTGTATGCTGCCTTTGTCCTGCACCTAAATTTGAAAAAAAAAACATGTTATGATAAAAAGTATTTCTCCACCTTCCTGGCAGCACATTCTTTAAAAAAAAAAAAAAAAAAGTTAGATATAATGTATATAAAATGGATTGTTTTTTGTAGGTTAGTGAAGCCCGATGCACTTGGGGAATTTGGGAATTTTTTGTCCTAAAATCGTGGCTACTACCCTGAATTCAAAAACATCTTGACTAAAACAAGCTTGATATAAAATAGTCAATAGTTTTATCATCACACTACTCCCTCTGATGATCCAACATGCTCAATAAATGTGACGACACAGACGGCTGATGTGATGTAGCTGTGTGTGTGTTCAGGTTCGTTTGTCATCATCGCCGGGCTACTCCCCCACGGCGATGTCCAGCCAACAGTCGATACTATCTCTCATTGATCATTTCACCCAACTGTGTTTTACTCAAAGCACGACCTTTATTAATAGACAGGAAAAGCAACTGAATGTCAACGTTGCCAATAAGTGTCCACTTGACATATCATGGTGGGAAACAATTATGAAGGAAAAAAAAGGACTGAAAGGTAAAATGAAATAAAACTCGTCCTGCTGTCTGCTTTGAGGAAGACGTCCATGCTGTTTGGTGAAACGTGTCTTTTTGGGGCTGAGTCGAGTCACCCATCACACTCAAAATAATATCACACTTGCACTTTTACTTCCCTCCCCTGGCCAAATGTTCTTGTTTCCCACCATAACGTGCCTCGGGATAGTTAGTGGATGTGTCTACGTTGAGAGTGAGCGTTCTGGGTGACAAATCAGGACAATCTGACAGGTTGAATAAGAGTTAGCCGCACGCCACAGAAAATACCAACATGGGTCCAAATTAACTCAAAGCCCATTTGAGCATTTGGCACTAATCCTTGTCCCAAATCCTCGACAGTGGCTTAATATTCGGGAGGAATCAAAGAAGGAGCTTGTCTAAGGATGATGCCAGCTCTGACCAGCTCGGGGAGCCCAAAAAAAAACCTAAAGGACTGTTTCATGTTTGCCTGAACAGGTGTAATTGTGTCTCATGCTCGGTCGTGTTTCCCCCTGCGCCCTCCGCTTCTCCGTCTCCCCCGTGGCATGCAAATGTCAAAGGAGAAAAACATCTGTCTGTTATTTGGCAGAAAAAATAAAATAACAGCAGACAGCTGCTGGTTGTTGTCTGCCTCTGTCCTTATCATTTTCAAAAGACTGAAGATGAGTTTTTATTCCAAACTGAGTTTTGAATGTCACAGTGATCATGTAGAAGCCAGATGTGCTTTTAGACTTTCTTGTGATCAACGGCATTATAAATAATTGAGGGATGATCTTTCAATGTCTGTCTGCGAAAATGCCAGCTGTGTTTTTGTAAGTGTTTGATGTTTCAGTTGGCTACTTAATTTATCATCGGTCCAAATGGTGGAGTGTTGTTTTGGTGAGTCTGAATTATCAGAATATTCAGGCATCACACATGTAGTAGATTAACAGGCGACTGTAAAGTTTTCACACTGGCTCCTCTCAAGTGTTGTTGTCATTTCTTGTGATTCATTTTCATTTCAAACAGATGGGATCTTCTGATCTTACAGTGGGTGGAACATTGTAAGTTAAAACATGCGATAAAGTTGTTATTTCATGTTTTAACAGCCCTGAAACCTAAACCTACGTTCTCAGTCAAATTCTCTCTATGAGCGATGGGCTCCTACATAAACACACAATGATGTGCTAAAGATAAAACATATTTCACACGAGAGATGTCTTTATTTTTTTTCCTGTGCTCTTCTCACTGGTTTAAGTGGGCGGGGCTCCATTGGAAAAACATGATGTCAAGTATTTCCATATGCCAATCAGGATTTAGCAACATTTGAATAAACATATGATGTTGTGGGGTTGTTTGCTTGTGTTGCCAGGATACTCAAATCAAACTGGTCACACCTCATCCACACAGTCATGATGAAGCAGGATTTTTTCCCCAATGTACAGAGCTAGCTTAGGTGATAGCACACATAACCCATCAATAATATGGTTGGTGGTTCAATCCCTGGTCCTCCTGTCTACAGTACATATCAAACTGTCCTTTAGAACACCAAACCCTAAATTCCTCCCAATGTGTTTAGGGAAACAAGCCTAAGAGTCTGTACTTTAGTGCATTGTTTTTAACAAAAAAAATGATGCTAACATGAGCATGCTAACATACTCACAATTACAATTTTAATGTGCTGATGTTTAGCAGGTATAAAGTTTACCATATTCATCATCTTAGTTTAGCGTGTTAGCATGCTAACATTTGCTAACTGACACTAAACACAAAGTACAGCTGAGGCTGACAGGAATGTCATTAGTTTTCCAGGTATTTGATGATGAACTAAACTATTACAATTCAAATTGACCTGCACCGAGGTGCTAGATCAAACGTTAGGCATCAGCACAGTTCTTACAATTCATCCTGAAGCAGACATGAATGTTTGTATCGAATTTCATGCAAACCCATCCAACAGCTGTTGAGACATTTCGCTAACAAACACTAACAGTGGCAGTAGAAGACAAGTCATGGGGATCACCAGGTCAATAGGATTCATCCACTGGAAACTATGAATGTCAATGCCAATCCATCCAGTACAACATGAGATATTTCACAGGATAAGTAAACACATTGACCTGCTGGTGGTGTTCGAGGAAACGTCAGTTGTTAGGGTTCATCCTGTGGGTATCACGTATTTCTATACAAAATTTCATTACCATCCATCCAATAGTTGTTGAGACATTTCAGTCTGGATCAAAGTGGTGGGCAGAGCTACCTACTGAAAAAGCGACATTGCCATCCATAAAGCCACGCCACAAGCACTGTTAAAAAGTAAGACTAGTAAAAAGTAGTTTGCCAAGACAAAAACCTTATTTTTTCTGTTACTTTCACAAATAAAGAAATATATTTAAGAGGACCCCTTGAGCCTTAAAATAGAAAGCTATTAGACCTTATTTGTCTCTTATTAAGAACTATGTCTTGCTTAAGGGGGCAAAGCTGTGCTGGGCGTAGTATTCTCACATGGATATCAAACAGCATTCATTTACACTGTTTTACTTTACTGATTTACTTGCATAGCAAGAAGCGCAATAGAATTCAGTGAAAAATGGAGAAAATACCTTGCAATTCGTCCTCAAAGGGTACTGGTTAATGCATAGTAAGGTGTTTAATGAAGTGCATGTTAAGGTTAAAATGACACACTGGCAGTAAGTAGAAATAAATGTCAGTTAACTTCTCGAAGTGTGTTTTTTTTCTCTCAGAAATGTTCAAAGTGCTGGAACCAGAAAAACAATGAACATTAATTACGCCTTCCAACCAATGCAAGTTCAGTGCAGTGCAGCCTATTATTTGCTCACTTTGTGCTATTATTATATGTCCTTTAATTGTCACTTAATTCAAATAAGAACAAAATGTACAAGTTGAAATAGTTAAGAAAGTTCGGTGCTCCACTTTCTGGTGAGAACAAGGATCGGCTACTGTTAATAATCCTTGACGACTGCATCGCCAGTTAACCATCTGCCTCCTTTCTCAACATTCCCAGGGAGCCAGAGAGGACAACAATGTAATGATGCCAGTCCACATCATTAGTCAGTGAAGTGATCAACAAAACATAATCAAATGAGAGTCGGAACAAAAAGCCGGAGCAGCGTGGGCAGCAACGTGTTAGATCATTCATACACAGTCAGTGGAAGCTTTTGCTCTGGCAGCTGAGGAGTTTTTCGAGGGGTGATTTGTCAGTAAATATCAATCAAATGGAGACAAACACAAGTGGCGGGCCGAGTGCAGATGTAAAGTTAAAGAGCATGAACACATTTCACAGCTGACTTGGCAGGATTGGAGGATTAATTGTGCTGGAGTTAGTTAGACTTTGAGGGCCCCCATGCGAGGGAGCTGAGCAATTATGGCCGCTGAAATTCCTGCTGGACTACAGTTTTTTACTGTAATCCTGGCATTTACAGTCCTCAGACATATGTGGAGCGAGTGTAAAGCACATATCAGCTTCACGGCCAGATACACTCCCACATTAACACAAAGAGACAAACACAACCGTCCACTCTTTTCCCTTCACACCCTCAGAATGTTTTGCCTGCTCAGTTCTTTAAGTCATTAACTTGCATCCTCCTATCTTTCACTCTCCCTCCACCTCTCCCTGTTTTCCCTCCACTCCCCCCCTCTCCCCCTGCGGTTTCTGTCACTTGTTCACAGACGAGTGGCCATTACATCGCCATGACCTAAATGTGTCACATCCCTCTCACTATGGCTCTCTCCCTCTCTTCCTCTCTCCCTCCTCCCGCTCTCTCCTTATATCCCTTCCTGTCCGTCTGGACATCTCTCAAATTTTTTTTACTACTTCTTTTTTCCCCCACTTACACCCACTTGAAGAAATGAAAACGCTTCTGACCAGTTTTGCATTGGCTGACCCTGTCTGGCGCTCAGCTGTGTGCTCTTCTACATATGTATCTCCTCTCCTCTCCCAGTTAACAGTAAAATATCAATTTAGCAGCTCTGTAATCCTGTAGGTACGGCTGTAAAACTCTATTGATGACAGACAAAATGTGCAAATGTTACTATGTCACTACAAACGCACTGCATGGATACGATACTGCCTTCTAATCTCAACCCGAATTGACCTGCCTGCCCTCGTTTCCCTCTGTTCTCTACATCAAACACAGTTTTGTATCAGAGTGACAGCATCTCCTTTCAGTATTGATCCAGATGCTTCATATCTCAGGAAATACCAAGAAGAGAACTGACAGGAAGTCAAGATTGGCCCCAAAAAGTTGACAGATTACCAATATTTTCTTTTGGACATTTTAGTTGAAATGAGAATTCTTCTGAACAGAGTCACTACTTTATTTAAAGGAGAAATTCACTGATCAAAGTCAGTTAACAGATAATGGTGGTGTGGTGGCAATGGTCACTTTTTAATTAGAGATTTTAACTGCCGTTTGGGAATGACAAAAAAATAGGCCTGTTGTGCGAGTATACGCCCTATCAGTAAACTAGTTATCGTTGTTCTAATGCATAAAAATAGATAAAACTAACGATGCACGCTGAACACCAAACACCAAACCATCTGAGAAGTAATGAGAGATTCAACACCATAGATGGAAAATTGTGGATAAATGCAAGGTTTTAAACTGACTTTTTAAACGGCAACTAGTAATATTAGCTTGTCGAGTGAAGCAGCGGAGGCAGCGCACATGAACAGCGGTTCAGGATTAGGCCACATGTTGTGCTTGTTGAACAAATTATTTTGTTTGTTCAAATTTGTTCAAACTTGAGTTTTTGAAAAAGGTGACCTACTCCGCCTGTGAAAACAGCTGTATGATGCTTTGTAGTGTTGCAGTCGTCATGGGTAGATTACAAATTTAATAAAAAATCCTGCATTACGAACTGACATGGTTAAAGAGATGCTTCACCAGGCAGGGGGGTTTAATGAAAAGACATTATCTAGTTGCATTATGGGAAGTGTAGGAGCCAATGCTTTTGGAGCATGCTGGATAGGGACAAAGATATCTCAGCCTCTGTTGCATCCATTTTGACCAATCCTTATTTATTATGTCTCTCCCGAGTAACCCAACTTTATGGAAGTGTATTACTAAATTGCTTTAACCATAATCACCAGGCTGATATACTGTAATATCATGGAAAATCAAATGGGCATGATGTCGAGATTATCCATCTCCACAGGAATCAAGCGGATCAGTTTTCCTCAGACTTACCCAAGCAGGCAGATCCATTGAGGTTGGGCTCGTAGCCTTCATCACAGACGCATCCTCCAACAGGAACCATCCACTCCCCCTCAGCATTGCAGTGCATACGAGGGGGTGTGCCTCCCTGTGCTTTACTGTGGGGGACACATGTCCCGCTCACAGGAACTAAGGCAGTCGGCTCCGCCCCCGAGGGAGTCGCTGGGTAGGATGCCAAGTAGAGGCTGGTGGCTGGACAGCGGCGGTAGAAGATAGACACACCCATGAGGGAAACACAAGCTCCACTGTCCACGATCGCCAGGACGAATCTGAAACGAGGGTCAGATGTTAAGATGGAGAATATTCAGACCCTTGGGAGTAATGGTGTTAGTAAAACATGAGCAGCAAAGTGTAGCACAGTGATGAGTACCCATTGCGTGTGAGTGGGGCAAAGCTGCGTGTCTTGATGTTGATTCGGCTGTATCTGTTGGGTTGATACTGGTGAGGTGAACTGGGCTCCACCTTGGAGAAACTCTTATCAGCTGCGATGGTGTCGATCTTCACCCAGCCCTCCCTGGTGTCCTTCTCTCCGGTGGACGGCTGCAGAGTGGACGGCAAACGGAGGAGGGAAAGACAATGAGTGGTCAAGAGAACTCAAAATAGCATGGAGAGATGTGTGGTTGACAGGACGGAAAGAAGTAAAGAGGAAAATGACGGATGTGAAAATAAGCTGATTGATAAGAGGAATAAGGATTGATATATGTGGTGCATTAAATCAAAGATGGGAAAATGACAAGATGAAAGACAAGCTCAGAGTTCTGCTGTATTTTTCCCAGGCACATTTATAATATGAAGTAGTTTAGCGAGAAGAGTAAACGTTGAGTTAGATGTATGCAGGTCCCAGTGGGGGTTTGTGCTCAAGTCCCCGCGAAGACTTTCAGCGCTGCAGCGCTTCCTGCTCTTCTGTGACTCTCCTCTGATTCCTCATCAGGCTTTGATTTGCATTTTTAAAAAGCATCTCACTTCCCTAAGGAGAAATGCATTCATCTATACAAATACCGCATCCCTCCCACTGTGACTGCCACTGCACATGTCGCTCAGGCAATTCAGACTCAGTAGTTCAAAATATACCAGAAAAAAATTTAAACTAAATGCATAAATAAATAAAACATCTTTGGTCAGCCACTAATAAAACATGTTAACTGTTAAATTGACAGCACGAGGTTCAGAGAATTTCCTGCAATGAGTGCAAAAATGGTGACTGTGCTATATTTTATGCCTTAAAGATCTAATTAGTGGGACTGAAGTGACATTTCTGGAGACCACAGTGGCACATTTTTGCATTTTGTAAACTATACTCAACAAGTATGTGCTTCACACCAGTGTGGCCTCCGGAGGCCGTCAATCTCAACAGCTTTTCTTTGCAAAACAATAATCAGGATGATTATACAATTACTCCTTGTCATGTTGAGAGGTTTTGCTGTTTTGGTGTGACATGAGCGTAACGTCAATGAAAATTGCATTTTACTGTGCTTAATGATTCTGTCTGAAGGTTGCTCGCCTCAAGCAGTGGTGAAAAAAAAGAATAATGACAAAAACAAGATGAATGAATCCTTGTTAAATTCAGCTCTGATCAGATGAACCTTAATCAGAGCTTCTTAGTTGCTGAACATCTGTTTCTTTACTAAATCTGTCTCAATGAGGATGCAGAGCCGTACCATTAAAACTTAATATCTTAAAGATAAGCTAATAAAGATTTCAGTAATGTGTAAATCAAACTGCAGCACCTCAAACTTTAACATAACTGCCAAAAATAACAGTTTTAAAATTATACATTAAACTTATTTGGAAAATGTATAAATTTACAAAAAAAAGTTTAAGGGTATTACTTGTTTATTTATATATGTATAGCTAAATATTTCAGAGTTGTAGTATTCATCCAGGTTAAAGAGAATCAGAAATAGTTCAGATAGCGATGCAACTGTTAGCGACACCTGTCAGCTGACTGTGTGTAAAGATTTACTAAAATCTCTACGTAAGAACTAGTTTATGTGGTGCTATGTATATTAATTTAGTGAGCAATAAATCTCTATCTAGTAACATTAAACACTCTTTGGTGCAACGGCTGCTGTTAAGTAAAGTAAAGCTGGGATTGAGGGTGTATTTGTACTGTAATACTGTGGATTCTAACTGGGTATTTGCTAAAAGCTGGAAAAAGGGTTTTAAAGGAGACATGTTTAACACATTCTTCTGCACTACTTTTATAACTCATGACTTTGATGCCACATGATCTTGACACAATTTCTACCTATGAGTTCATTCATCTAATTAAAATGATTATGAGTGCAACTTGCTCCTAATAACAATGTAAAAGGCTATTTGCTGTGTAAATACAAAACTATGGTAATTGCATGGTAATTACAATGCAGCACATCCAGTGTTGTGCTCCTGCCTCACCTCAGCCACCCAGGTCCTCTCCAGCTCTCTCTGGGAGTCGGCCTGTTTGTAGAACAGAGTGAGAGTCTCCCGGCAGGTGGGTGACGGTGATCGCAGGCTGGCGCAGTCACGCACCGAGAAACGCAACGTGACAAACACCCGCGGAGCTGAGTGGCGGTACAGGAAGGGCGTAGCCAACCAGTTGTCTTGCTGACGGGGGTTTTGGTTGACATTGCAGACCTCGAAGGTCCGTATGAGCTTCCCCCGGTCGTCCAGGACACTGACCTCATCCCACTGAGGGAGACAGAAACAATATCATGAGCTTGTGTAAACTCAGCTTTGTAAAAGAGAAACATGATCTTAAGAATCAGCCTGTATAAACTGTAAAAACCCTGGTGTGTTTATGGTTTGTCCTCAGTTATGAATCTTCCTTTAATCTTAAAGATGGTTTACATGTTACGAGGTAAATATTGAGCATATTGCCGGTGCTGCTGACATGTGGGTCCTGTCCTTTACAACATCACACACTGTTGTTTGAAAACTTCATCCTGAGTGAGATAAGTAGAGTATTTGTGTGTGTTTGATATAACACACACACTAGTATTGAATCCACAAGCTGTACTTTACTGTCCCCAACTTTGTAAGTCATCTCTATGTCCCTGTTATCCACAACAGACTTTCCACTATCTAATTGTAATCAATGATTATAAAACCAGTTGTTAATTAAACCACTTGAGTTTAGAGCAAAATACATTTCAGGTGTTGTAGACAAAACTGCAATGATCAAAATATAAATATACATGGTTTGTTGGAAAACATGTCTCTGGACACACAGAACACAATGTAGATGTTTTTCTATGGGACTATTTCTTCAGTACAAAGAATGTCCAATGAAAACGCTTCACAATTTGTTCTGTGGGTGATCTGGAGCAACAAGGACACTTCTGAAAAGACATGTTGATTGTTGAATTTCTTAAATGTGTTCCTCAAGGCTTTGAAACACCATGAACAAAATTCTATTGTATTGGGATAGAGGCGGACACTCGGCAAATAAAACTAAAACGGGGTTGATTCAGACAGCAAAATAGACATGAACTAAAAGTTGATGTTGGCATTTTAATTGAATGTGTTACAGCAGTATAATAAAGTATTATAATAACACTAACTCAGTTTTATAAAGTGACATGGTTAGTTTTTCTCCTTTGCTTGTGTGTCATTGTTCACATCTGACGGGCCGACACTTGTGCGTCTGACTTGTGGCAGCTGTCGTGTAATAAAACAAGCAGATTTTGTCGTATTTTAGGGAATCTGAATACTTGTAGATGCACTAATGGATTTGGACAGGAGTTGTACCTTCAAAGAGAAAAGCGAGCGGCACAGAGACTCGGCTCTGAATGAGACTCTGTCACATGAGTCAAAATGTAAATGTAGGCGCAGGGTTTAGTTTCACCAATTATACAGTACGGTGGCTCCAAGGATGAAAAGGCTCAGCTTTAAGCCTGTGTAGCCCTGAGTGACAAGCAGGGCCTTTTCTGTTGTAACACAGAGGAATTATGTATTAGGCCTCATCATCATTATTCTCCCCGCAACAATGGCAAGAGGACAAAAGGTCCTGACACCCTATCAGGGTGCTTTTGGCGTGTGTGATTTTCTGTGTTTGTGCATGTTAGTGTATCTCTGCATGCTCACGTCTCTGTCTCTGCGTGGCTCTGACAGCCAAGTACGAGCAAAATCTTTGTAGCATCACACATGCGGGAGTGCATTCATATTTGGTCAAATTGGAATAATGATAAGATCAGTGAGCAGATAGAAGGAGTCTGAGGCGTTGTCAGTCTAATGGAGTGAAAGGACAGTTTTCTCTCTCCCAGGCTGTGATTCACTCTCTGAGGGGACAACAGAGAGCACATGGTGGGATGGAGGGATGCAGATGGGGAGTGGGGAAATAGTCAACAGAGAGTGCATGTGTGTGTGTGTGTGTTTTGTGGGACAGACTGAGGCGGCTGCTGTACAGTAAAAGCTTGACCATGTGGACTCTCAGGTAGAGAAAGTAGCCGCTGGTGTCTGTGTGTGGCATTGCGTGCAGTTTGCTTCTGTACCTTTGTGAAAAAAAAGCACAGCTTTCATTTGTTTCCTGACCCCAAACCCAAAACCCCCACCTCTCCCCTCCCCTCCCGCTCCCTTCCCTACTTCTCCCTGTCTCGTTTTCTCCCTCCCTTATGAAGAAAGAAAGAAGAAAAAAAAAACGGGGCAGATTGGGGAGGAGGGGTGGATGAAGCGTTGGAAAGAAAGAAAAAAAATAGGGACGACTCATCTTCGTGATTTAATTTGAACCGAAATGCCAGAGAGCCAGAGAGCCATCTCTCCAGTGACAGAGGGCAGGGAGGGGCAGGGCCTCGGACACAACCGCGGACACGAAGAAGCAGAGATAGGCACGCACAGATACCCCAAGACATATGCATGTGCACACACACACACACACACACACACAAAGCAAACACACAATGGAAGAATAGTGAGTGAAAATGAGGGGAGGGGGGTGGAAAAAAAAGGCAGTAAGACTACAGTAAGAAGTCGAGAGTCTGCTGGTTTGACACTGAAGGGAAATGAGGGGCAGAGTGGAGATTGAGTTGGGGGGATAAAAGGGAGAATATGAAGCGGAGACCCAGTGGCTCTGGGACTGTGAAGGGCAAAGGGAGGAAAGATTAAAAGAGGGAGAGAGAGGCAGAGACAAAAGAAGCAGAGGGGCTGCTCGTCGGTACATTAAAAGAACGGAAAGACGATGAGAGAGCAAGAAGAAGAAGCAGGAGGAGAGTGCGGTAAAGAATATCCACAGACCCTCAAGCAAAAGAAAAGATGGGATGTGAAGAGAAAAGTGAAGGAAGGGTTAAAAAACACAAGGGTCACACACACACACACACACACACACACACACACACACACACACAACCTCCCTCTTTCTACCCCCCCCCCCCCCTGGTCTGTCTTTCTACTTCTCTCAGCTTGATGCCCCGGGTCAAATAACCATATCTCCATCTCAGAAGCACTTCTCATCCAGGAACCATAAAGAAAAAAGAAAAAAAACTCATGCAAATGCTCGACTTGCTCACACACGCACACCGACTCCCTCACACACACACACACACACAAATGGATGGCCTCCTATTAGCAACAGCCGTCATGGTTCACAAATTCCTAACACGCATGAGGCCCTAATTAATCAAACATCATGTACAATTATGGCCCAACACCGGGGGCCTGACTGGGGTGATAATGACGGCGCGTAAAGCTAAAGTAAGGTGAGATAAAAGGCTCGATGTGAGTGTGTATGCTTGCCAGATGTTGGTGAGAGACTTCTGTATTTTCATTTGGCACTTTTTGAGCTGTGAAATTCTGGTGGTAGCTGGTTGTAATTGTCGCCTCACTTAGCACATATACATTTTATTTCACGCACTGTATGATGTTTTGCACATATTGTCCATGTCTGGACGGAGTCTAAAGAATGATATTGTTCTGCACTGGTAGAGTAATTGGCACAGGAATGTCCTCCACAGTAACAAGTACAAGTTCTGTCCGACAGTTTCTCACATGCAGTTTGACTGATTATCTCAACATGACGACAATGAAGGCGATGTAAGTGTGTAATTATGAGCCATATTAGAACTGAGCCACAATCACTCACAGATGAATGAATTTAACTGACCCTGGAGTTGACCCTGGCACAGTCACGCAACTACACACACATGCACTCACACATGTAACAGCATACACATACACACACACACACACACACACACATATTTACACAGCTCAAGGCGAGGCAACAACCTTAAATAAAAAGCAGCTCAAGAATGGGAGATCTATGGTTCAATCACTACAATCTCATCACGGATGAAGACACACAGTAGAGACCAATAGAAAAAAGCTTTTCAGCCCTCAAGGATGACTTACAGGCAAGGTGAGACCTTGCCTCTTCTCAGGCTGTGTGCCACCTGCCAAACACTCCACCAATCAATGTCAGATGCCAGACAGTCTGCAAGATAACAACCCTTAGCTCAACCCGTAACTACACATAACCATTTATGACCTTATTCATAATCTTCAAGCTGAGATGTGTAACTTTCTGCATGCTGTAATTTTCTGCAGCGATGAGATGTCCATAATAGTGGAGAATGTTTTGTGGAAGCCTGCTGTTTATTTGAATCATTGCAATCAATGCAGCCTTGGAGCCAAAATTGATATTACAGGGCTGCTCGTGTTTGATTTTGATGTGTGAAAGTGGAAACATGGTGAGAAGTGCACTGCATTCATTTTACTGGCTCTATTTTAAACAGACTTTAAGAGAATCTACAGAGCAGAGTACAGAGACCTGTTGGCACGGTAAGTGTGTTTTTATATTGAGAAGCAGAAATGATCATTTTTGTATTTATGTACAAGTCCCTGAATATACAGTATGTGTAATTAATGTCATAATAATTACATACAGGACCTTTAACCATGACTAACTTAATACACAAACATAATCCTTTAAATGTAACTTTTGTAATCTGCAATTATTTTGATCATCAATTAATCAGTTAAGTAATTTTTTTGACTGTTCCAGCTTCTTAAATGTGACACTTTTCCTGTTTTACATTAAAGCTGAACTGAAACATTATGGGGGTTTTGAACTGTTGGTCTGATAGACAAAACAATTTGAATACGTCACTTGGGGCTCCAGGAAATGGTGATGAGCATTTCTCACTATTTTCTGACGTAGAGCAAATGATTAATCAATAATGATACCTAACACTTTTTATAAAAAATGTGTTGTTTTTTTTTTTTTATCCCTCACCACAAAACCATGTGTAACATGTGTGCAACACATTTGATTGGCCTCCCAACATGACCACTTTAATGCTGCGACAGCTGGAAAGCACATTGACGGCGGGTTTCCTGCTTACCCCTGTGTCTGGATAGGTGGTCCAGCCCAGCTCTGAGGTAGACTCTGTTGTGTCCAGCAGCATCACTGACAGGTGAGGAAGCAGAGACAAAGACAAGGTATGAGTTAACAGACAACCAAGATGCGCAGCTTTCAGTTTAATGCTATCGATTGCTGCTCGAGAGTTTAAACTTGAGCAGAGTGAGTGCTAAAAAAACTGTGACAGAGAATTTGTAATCATGAGATATTGTCTCATCACAGACTGTGTGATTCTGTGATGCCATCAAGAGCTAAAACGTGGATCTGCTCCAGTGATGCTGAAGTTGAGATGAACTTTGTGAAGAGGGAAATTTTACAATCAAACTATCCTTTTGTTAAATACCACAAGTAGTCAGAAGCCGGTCCACTGTCGGTGGAGCAGCAGGTTTTGTCCACATTTCTCTTTTGATTTTCAGTTACGGAGGAGCTGTGTGCATCTGTCAAACCTGATAACCGATTCTGAATGATGATGCGTTTTGGCACAAAGTTCTGGTGTTTAAAAAATGAAACTGATTGACCTGATGGGGCACCGGGATTAAAGGTCAAATTTTCCAACTTTAAAAGGCCATAACAGTTACTGTCACATGTTGTTGAAACTTAGCAGGCTGATGCTTGGTTTGGCCCAAAGGGAACCCTCATCATTTTGTGTGTGTGTGTGTGTGTGTGTGTGTGGGGGGGGGGGGGGGCAATAAGCTCAGTCTTCTTTTCCCTTTTGTTTCAGGTTTTTAACAGACATTTGCTCAATGATCTAGAGTGAGAACAGCGTATGTTTTTTAATGCTGTATTAAGTGTATTTTCCCATAATTTGCTTTTAGGTTTAAGTGCTTTCAAAAGCAAGCTGGCAAAGAAATCACACACACAGAAAACACAAAGTGACTTTAATGCTGAGTGCTGCGTGCTGCGACACATGGCAGCTTCCCACACAAAACTGAAACCCTTGAATTTTTCCATTAGTATTCCAAAACCGTGGTGGCTGCCGTTCCTTCAGTCTGCCACAGTCTGCCCTCGTTTCTGTTGAGGAGCCGCCGAATGAACGCAGGCCAAAGTTTGTCGTCCGCACAGAGGTGGCAAAAAACATCAGACGTCAGGATTTGGATGCTCGCGCAGACGGAGTTAATGGAGAAAAAACACACAGTGCCTGATTTCATCAAGCGCAACACTAATCACCTAAGGGGCTGCAGACACACATCCTCACGGCATTGTGGAAGGCGGCAGCCATCAGCCTCTGTTTACAAATAAATAATTCTTCTCATTGTTGTCATACAATTTTCATGCTTTCGTTTCCATTTCATGTCACACAAGCGTTCACCAGAGAAAAGGAGGCTTTTTTCTCCCTCTGACAACCAGACAAGGAGCGGCAGAAACACATTATCTACATAATCACCACACACACACGCACACAGGACGGGATTTGAAAAGGTACCCTGCCTCGCCAAAACATCAGTGACCCGCTGAGATAGATCAGTTTCTATTCTCAGGTGTACACACACACACACACTGCATCCCTCTGCCTATCTTCTTCTTCTTATGACATAAATACCCCCCCCCCCCCGTTCTCTGAGTGAGCTGTAAACAGATTTTTTTAGGATTATACTCACAGATGGAGACCACGCAAATCTGTCCTCCAATCCTACATTTCCCTCCTCTTTTTTTCTTTTACAAGCCCCCCTCTCCTCCAGTCTGTCTATCTGTTAACACCCACTTGCTTGTCTTTATGTCAATCTTACTAAATTCACACATTTTCCATGGATGTCCTCCAGGATTCGGGAGTGATGTGAATTGTAGAAGAAAAGAATACAAATGGACTGCGACAGCTAAGGATTATATGCAGCCACAGGCATCAAAATAAATAGTTTTTAGTGCAGCGTATGTCTGGACAGCTTGGCGGCTGGAATCGCAGAGCCGATCAAGATAAAAAAAATCAGCTACAGGGAGAACACTAAATCCACCGAGCCAGGATGCCTGAAGCCTTTGAGAAGAATGATGATTAGTGACACACCTTTCCTGCTTGTTTGATGATGCATCTATAGCAGGATATACACCCAGTTACCAGTTTATTTGGAACACCTCGCTTAAACTAAAGCAGACTAATACAACAGTCCTCCCTTCATGAAGGTTATAATGTTCAGCTTTTGTTGAAACTGTTTTAGAGAGATGTTGATTCAACTTTAAGGTCATTTTGGAGGATGTTGTTTGTATTGCAGTATGCAGAGAGGTGTTCCTGTTATTAACCCTCAGTGGTATAAATGGGATGGACAATCTAATAGAAACACCTGTCAGTGTGTATGTGACGACGTGGAAACGGCCTCATTGATTAGTTTTCCAAGCTCTGTGTGTCTTGTAAAGAATCATCCTGCATTTTTAAACAAAATAAATGATCATCATATGTATGAACATGTCACGCATGAAACGCACGCACTCACATATGTATTCTGACCTCATTAAGCACCATCCTATTTATATCAGATAGGAAAATACACACACACTCACAAATGCAGCAAATGTGTCATTCCAAATTCAATTAACCCTCTGCTTTAGGGCAGAGTCATGCATAAATAATATACAGCCAACTATTTTTACATTAATATTTATGCCCCTACTAGGCCTGTTTAGCTTCTTGTCGTGGGGCCTTGGGAACCTCAGGTCCTCACGTTGCCTCCGCTCTTTCCACGACAAACCTGTACATGAGGATTACATGGAGGAGTGTTCAAAGAGCTTCACGCATGTCTCATTGCGTGACATTAGCATGTTGAATAATTCACCGCGACATCCTAAGATAAGCGTTGAGTGCCGTGTTACACACACCTTTCAAGGATTAGCTTGAGCTGAGGCACCACTGCTGGATCCTGTGTGTGCGAGACAAAGTTGAACAAAAGAGAGGGACACTTGCTGGCAGGTCCACTTGGCAGTAAAAGCCCCCTTATTTAACTCTCAGACAACTGCGCCACAGCATCTCTGTTATTGGTCCATCCGAGGGCCGAGACACTCAAAGTTTGTCCCTGACAGTTCGGAGAAGTGCTGAGTCTGCAATCTGGACCTAAGTGCTGCGTTAATGCACGCCGTCTCTCACGTCTTCCTGCTCCACTCTGGTCTTTTACTCACTCTACTCGATACCTTTCCCCCTTTTTTCTACCTCCATCCTGTCCCTTGTCCCTTTCATCTCTCCCCACCCTCTCTCTGCATGTGTGTATTATTCATCTAAAAAGTGACAGCAGGGTAGGCATCTCTGTACGTTAAATAAGGAGATGCGCTGTGCTCCATTATTGATGCCAGATCTGCTGTTTGTTTGGGAAGCGCTTTGATACTCAGAGAGAGAGAAAAAGGGGAGACAATAGAATGAAAAAGGCAGGATTACTAAACAGGAATGAGAAGAGGAGGAGGAGGAGGAGGAGGAGAGGACTGTGCTTGTGCATATGAATGTGCTTCTTTCACTCTTTCCCTGTCTCTTTCTGTCTGTGGCGTGGGTGTAAACGCTCTTTTCTGTTGTGCAGAGGTGACCTGCATTAGTTCATGACTGTCCCCTCTTCCACTGGAGTGTTCACTTCAGCTGAGTGACCCTCTCTCTCCACTCTCTCCATCCATCCCTCTTTGCCCAACACTTTGCCTCTCTGTGTGGCCATGCATGCACCGACACTCTCCAGCGCTAAGTGTAGTGCTGTTGTTCATGTCACGCCTCTTTGACGGCAGATGTGTGCAACTTTACAGCGTATTTTCCAGGCAATAGAGCCCCCCTGACACTCAGCAAAGAATTCCGGTGTTAATATTAACGTAGGCTAGAGGGGTGTGAGTGTGTAATATGCCTCAACACCAAAGTAAATGCAACTGCAAAGAGTACACAGAGTCACTGAGCTCACAGGTAACAGCAAGTTCCAGGAACACACACATATTCACAAACAATTCCCACAGTGCCTGCAAGCGTTCCCCGCCGTGGTCAGGTTGTGTTTTGTCTTTCGTCCACTCATCCACCCATCTCCACCCATTCTTTATACGCTCCAGATGCTCCCACCCACAGACAGTCAGTCAAGGACAAGGCCCACACCAAACCATCATTACAAACAACCACAGCGAGTGAGTGATACGCCAAGACACAGAAGGAACAGGGGGAGGAGTGAGGAAGGACGGGGGGGATTAACGCGATTCCAGAAATAAGCATGCACATGTCAAAGGGAGTTATCAAAAAATTCTCTGGCGGTTAAGCTGAATGAAAGTGCAGCTGCAACAAACAGCACTTAAACCAGGTTAGATGACAGAGCAGCGCCTGCGACGAGTTGCTGAACAGGCAGCAACAGGCACAGGTAGGAGGACATTTCACGAAAACTTCCTTGACTGCAAGATGTTTGAAGAAATAAGGCTGGTTAGGTTACCTTCTGGGGGATGGTTCTTAAAGGAATAGTTTGACATACAACACATATATCATTTTCAGACAGTGTTGCCAAAATCTGCCAACCAGCACCTTTAAAACTCACAAATGAACGCGCTATACAGCCTTTATGCTAAGCTAAGCTAATGTCTCCAGGCTGTGGTTTCATATTTAGTGTACAAACATGATAGTGGTATCAATCTTCTCATCTAACTATGCAAGAAAGCGAATAAGCCTATTTCCCCAAAATGTCAAAGCATTCTGTTAATCAGAATCAGAAATACTTTCTTGATCACCGGGGGGAAATTGTACAACCTGCTCAGGTATTCCTACACTTCACTCTCCTCTTCTTTGATCGGAGGACACTTCATGGTCATGTATTTTAGGCCTAGAAAGGCTTGAGTTTGTCATGAAAGGAGCCGTTATGACAGAATTTAACGAGACCCAATAAATGCTGTTAGCCAAAAATCTTGTGGAAAAATACTCCTCAATGGTGCTACAGCAGAGACGTTTGTCCCTCCCCCTACTTAATTGTTCTCTGGAGGAAAGTAGTGTGTGCACAGTGGAAATATAGAATCAAAACCTAAGAGCGAAATAAAAAAAGTCCCTTCCAAGCAGCACTGAGTTCTCAATCAGCAGACAGAACCTGCTACAAACACATTTTCATCACCATCTCCACCCTTAACATCCACTGAGAAGAAGGAATGTAAATCTGAGAAGAGATCAGTTTACTGTAAACTCATTGTGTCTGAACAGTGAAGCCCTGAACAATCAAACTTTGCTCTCACCCCGTTCAGCCAATGCCAACACGCAAACTGCCAAGTGCGGCTTTAATGTGAAATTGAAAACGGCAAACTGCATTCCACCGTGTCACAGCAGTCCATACCACGCGTTCATCTTTCACTTACATGTTGGCTCCAACTCATTGGCTGTCTGCACAGGCGTTTTATCTGAGACTATCTGCAACTGCACAGACTGACTCAAAGCAGAGAGTCTTGGCTCGCAGCCGGCCGAGGGCTTCAACCTCTCATATCACAAATGGCAGATATGTGATTCATTTGAGGAGAAGCAGCCTAATGTCATTAGCGAGCTCTCAACAGCCACAGAAAATGATGTTGCTTTTTAGAATTACATGCAAAAACACTGCTAAAAATAACGCCCCGGTCACGGTTAAGTGTTGTAGCGTCAATGATGGGGATGCTGCGTCCTCCGCTTCCCGCCAGCATGTGATTTCTCTCTTTCCGCAGCTCGGTGCACATGCAGGCAGGAGGGACAAGAACAGGACGCTTTTCAGGGCTGTCAGTGGCATCCGTCCTGCTGCACTCCCACTGTGACAAGCATGCCATTTATTTTCTTATCACACTTTCTCTAATTTATCGTGTCCTGAAAAGGCGGCTTATTACACCAAGGATAAGGACGGTAATCGGCCTAATTAATACCCAGATGGCCCAGATGACCTTAGAGTGAGAATGTCAACATGGCTCGAAGTTTATACAGCCTGGTGTTTGTCTTTGTATGTACAGATTACCAGTGGGGGAAGAAGTATTCAGAGCCTTTTATCAATCTTAAGTTCCAGTACTACTGTGTAAGAATACTGAGCGATAAGTGTAACCAGTCCTGCATTCAAAATCTAACTCAAGTAAAAGTACAGAAGTACTGGCAGCACAATGTAAAAGTACTCAACGGTCCCTTTATTAGATCCTTAAATAGAGACCAATATATTGGTATCGCCGTATGTATCGGCAGATAAGTAACAAGAAATTGTCCTGGCAGGTCGAGTTATCAACTGTAAAATGTCCAGCTTAGTGTGCATCTTGGTCACAATTTTTACATAATGCAACATAACGCATTCCTTTTGCTGCTGAGTTATTAGTAAAGTAATGTAATGTGTAAAGAGTAACTGATTACACTTTTCAAGTATCTTGCCCAACACTGGGAACCACTGGTTTAATCTATAACAATGCATTGAATTTTATAAATTCACGTTTCTTTATGTACCATCTTATTCTGAGTAACTACAGCAGTTATATAAATGTGGTGGAGTAAAAGTAGAAGGTATTGTAAAAGGGAAGTACTCAAGTAAAGTACCTAGAAATTGTAAAAGTACCACTGCAGATATCGCTTGCAACCAATTTCCAATTTCGCTTGGTTGGATTTTTGTCCCGAAAGAAATGGTTAATGTTTTAGTCTACAGCAGCCTGTTGCTTTTTGGTCAAAAATCAGATTAGATTTCCTTCTCAGGGTATGACATAAGTTCCACTAATGATACGAGGTTAATGTCTGGATATGCATAGCTCAGTGAGCATCGCTGCAGCTCCACTCATCCATGACGGGAAGAGCTGGAGGGGCATCAGGTGCGCCTCCTGCACAGGGCTCCCCTTCAGTGCGGTGTGTTAATCCAACGTGAACACGCAATCCTCGACACAGATCCTACTATTTAGAGGCCAGCCGTGTGGCCTCCCATCAGTACCTCACATCAACAATGCATGTGGGCAAAGGCATCAACACTTAACACAGGCAGCATGTGAGAGTGATACATCGAATGCCCTGTCGCTCACGCGCTCTGTGGCTTCTCTGCATGCAAAGAGGCGGCAAACTAGCTTTTATACTGCAAGAAAGGAAGGCTAAACATGACACTTCTTTATGGTTTGTGGTGTAAAAATAGACAAGAATAGGGGTTGTTAGTGGTGGATACACAGATATACTTCAAAAGCAGTAGACAGACAATAAACAATAGAAAGACGGAGAGTAAACATATCAGTTAGCCAGTCAGCCCAGACAGACACAGACACACTGCGATCAAAGCTGAGGCAGACGCCAAATCCTCCCTTCGTGACATAACTACATGCTTCAATTTATGTGGATTTATATGGACGTCCGTGCTATTGGGTTAATACTGTATTACGAAGAGCTCCATATCAATAACACAAACAGAGTCAGTAGGCCAGTAACACTGTGCAGCCTCTCTCCCTCTCTGTCATTCTGTCTCATCTTAGTCCAGGCCATCTGTTACAAACGCAGCTCAAATAATGTGGCATGAGGCTGACATACCTCTGTTATATAGACTATTACTGACACACACACCTCGCAGTAAACTAAAGCCAATGGGAGATGAGCGTGAACAGGTGCAGCTCTATCCAACGTGCAGCCAGATCCTTTTGAAAGTAATTGCGTGCTGAGTGCTGAAACCCTCTCAAGTGTTGGGGACAGGATGTAGGAGCAGGAGCTATGTATAGGCAGATGCTGAAGCATGCATGCACCTATAAGAACACACACACACACACACACACACACACACACACACACACACACACACATATAAAGGCAGTTTGAGTCATCAAATTATCATCAGGTTTCTCAAGTCGGCCCACTCTGATCTGACAGAACATTTCATAGATGGAGTCTCACTTAACTATCGGCCTGTCCAGACAGTCTCTCTCGCTCTATTACTGCCTCGCTCACTCACTCTGGCACTTTTTAAAGACATCAAATATTTCCATTTACATAGAGAAAGGGTGGAGAGCAGAGGAGACACATTCACTGAGGAGACCGTGGAGACTAAGGGGCACTGATAACAGTGCTGGAGAGGGGGGCAGGGGTCTCTGGCTGTCACATCCGTGAGATCATGAGTGACACAAGGGGGGGTGGAGTGTGGGGGGGTAAAGAGAAATGGGTTATGCAACTTATTATTCATTTGTCTCCTGCCTTATTTCCATATTCTTTTGTCTGCGGGAGCTTGATAGGCCCCGGCACGCACCTGGCACTTCCATGCCAACAAAGTCCTATCTGATGTGCTGCCACAGTGGCGCACACAAGCACCTGCATGCATATGTACACATGCACACACACATGCAGACACAATACAGAGCACACAAAAATAACACAAACAGGGCTGTATGTGCAGAGGGAAAGGTGGTAATTATTCAGGGGGTCCCATGCCAGAGGTGGAGCCCCACAAATTGAGAATGAATCAGACTTTCTCGAGGCGCCGTGGCCTTGCGTGCCACAGTTTCACACATTGTCAAAGTGAAAGCCCAGCATTTCCAGAGAGCCACATTCTTAGAGAGCTGTTACGGAAGCATACCAAGTGTCCATCCTTCACTTGTGGACTCATTATGAGCACATGATGAGAGCGCTGTGCAAACTCTCCATCCCCCTATCCACCCATAAACACGCGCATGCAATCATAGGTTCAATGTGAGTAAATTCAAGTAAAAGTTTGGAGTTCTTACCTTCCTCAGCTGAATTAGGCTGGAAAAACAGACAGAGAGACAGAAAGACACTCCACATCTCCACTACAGAATGACACTGACAGAGAGAGAGGGAGGGAGAGAGCATGAAAGAGGGAGATAGAGTGAGTGTGTGTGAAAGAGCAAGAGAGAGGGAGAGAGGGGGTGAGAGAGGGGGTGGAGTCTGTTTGCTCCCTTTATCTGAGAGAGAGAGAGAGAGAGAGAGAGAGGATGGTGGGGGGGGGGGGGGGGGGGTGGATGGATGAATGGATGAGGGAAGGAGAAAAATATTTACAGAGCAGCACATACAATAAGTACACTGCCAACCGAGGAAGTAAACAAAACCCTGTTGTCACAGAGACGGGGGAGAGAAAGAGATCAGAAAGAGTGAGAGGAGGAGAGTGGGAGAGAGTTTTTATTTGAGAGAAACAAAGACGAGGGAGAGTGACAGAGGGAGAAGGAGGTGGAAAAATTAATAAACAAGTTTGCCTGGTCTCTAAAACAACTGTCTAGACATGTCTAATGCCGTCACTTGCAGCTCTCCTCCGACTCCTCGCACACATTTCTGCAAGGCCGCCTGGCAGACGGTGCCTCAAACTGTGGCATCCCTCTCATGTCTGGACGCTGTGCTAACTTGCATTTTTCAAGCTGTGGCATGTGAGAGTGCCCAACTTCCTTTCCCCCTTTTTTTTTCTTTCTTTCTTGATCTCTCTCAGTTCCACCTTTTATGGAAAATTAGTATAATTTAGACACATTTTTGGACGCTCTCCATCCTTCATGTGGCTTTGTGCTCCCTCTTCCTAACACCCCCCCCCCTCGGATCCCCTGTCTCCCCCCTCCTCCTCCTCTCTCCCCTCTGTCTCTCAGACACACTCCTCGCCTCACAGGATTGCTCATCCAGACAGTATCTCGACACGCACTCATACACACACACACATGCAAACACACGGAGCCGAACACCCCTCTGACCCATGCACGCCACTCGCTGGTCAGACCTGGTACTGCAGCTTGTTGATGGGCTTTCATGCCCCAGTTCACTGCAATGAGTAAGACTTCAGTAGACTCTTGCAGGGAGATGTTGCCTATTGGCTTGACACAGTTAGATGGCCCCATTCCCAGCCAGCCGGGGGCCCTTTACCCAAGGCTCTTTGCTCTGAGGGGCTGAGGTACAGGAGGTAAAGTGACGAGGGAAATGGATCACGGTCCTCCAACTGTTTTCATTTTGCTCAGCAACTTGCCAGCTTCAATAAAATATCTGTCTTTGTGAGTTTTTTGAGCTTAAGTGATTAAGTAGTTGAAAATGAATCGTTAACTTTTGATCATATTAATTTATTGAAATAAAAAATGTGAATATTTTCTGCTTCTCTTAGTTTGCTGTGATAGTAAACTGCATGTCTTTGAATTTTGGATTGCAGGTTGGATGAAACAAAATACATTAAGAGGTAAAGCGCTCTGGGAACTTGTGATGGGCACTTTTTTTTTTTTGCCAGTTGCTGACAGTCACTGGTGGGGGTCATGTGAGGCAAAGATACTACATGACCGGCAATGAAGGTAGCTACTTTCCCTCTCAGTCATTATTCAGTCAAATCTGATCCCACAGACATGACACATATTTTTAGACACAGTGTGACTCACACCAATGTCCATCGCGACGAGACATAAATCCGCTTATAAATCATAGAAAAAAAAGACGCTCCTTATAACTTCAGAACTTACCTGAGAATCATCACGTTTTAAAGTTTTCTTCGGTATTACAGTAATCCATTAACACTTGTGTGTACTCCACGAGTACATTGCAAACAGGAACTCCTAATACCAAATTCGGCATACATTTAATGGCGCCAATTTGGTGCCAAAATGTAAACAAATACTGCAACAAAAAACAAGGGACGTCAAGTTGTAGACCATAGCAAACTAACATTACACTTCCTGTTTACATCTCCCAAAGCATTATGGGAAAAATAAAAAAATAATAAGAGTTACATAATACATAATATTATCTTTTTTTCATGTTCAATTATCAATGTTTTTGACATTAGTGTTGGGGGGGGGGGGGGGGGTGCAGTTATCTCAATTTTGGCAGAATTTTGTGTGGGTGGATGGATGGATGGGGGGTCTTTGAAAACCCCTATGGACCAAATTATGGACCTTACCCAAATTATAAATAATTTAATTGAGAAAATAATCTGTAAAATAATGTTAGTAGCAGCCCTTATGTTTTTTAGTCTCCTTCCTAAAAATAATAAAATAACAGTAATTCACTCAGGATTTGATTCCCCTTGAATGCAAGAACTACACTTGTTAAAACAACAACAAGTCATTTTAGAGGAATGTTTTTTTTTACAGCAGCAATGTTAAAGTATATTTTCTGGGGAATTTCTCTTTGAGGTAAATATTCTGTTTCGTCTCTGGTTTGGCTTTTGAAGCTGTGCGACCCAAGAGGAAATCTGACCTCATAACTCCTCCTCACACATGCACTCCAAAACCATGAAAATATCTTCAACTGTTCATCAGCAGCAGCAGCCACAGAGAAAAAACGGAACTCTTGTTTTCGACTCATGGCTTTATTTCAGTGTTTGAACAATGTTTGAACAGCTAACTGAGATTTTGCCGCGGTGCAGAAAAGGAAATGGAGTTGCCACAGTGCAAAAGTGGGTACCAGACAAAATACCAGACAACCACACTTTCACTTTAGCACAGACTGCAGTTACATTAAACATTCATGACAAGAAACTTGCTTTGACTCATAGCATTACAGACAGAAAAAGACAGACTGCTTATGCTCATAATTCAAGTCACACATTCCCTTAAAAGATGGACAATTTTATTTCCTTTTTAGTTTCTCAAAGCAACTGTCACTCGTTTTATTACAGCAGGGGAAAAGAGGAGCTTAAAAAAGAAAAGCAGTAAAGGTCATCTCTTATCTGACTCGCACGCACACTCAACCTCTGTCACTTCTCACTTCTGTCTACTGTAAAGCAACATAGTGACATTCACCATAGTAACAGTATTTCCAGGGTGCCAGAAAAATCAGTGGATGTAACATGAATGAAATTATGAGGAACAAATAACAACCAAAACCATACACACCCTAACACATTCAGTATATTTACATGTAACGGAGAGCCACACACATTATAAGCAATGCTTAGAGAGTAGTCCGACTGCCAAAGTGCAAATGAAAACACTGCTAAGCTCAATTGAAAAGTGTTTCCTTATGAGTTCGCGCACATCCAGAGGAAGATGCAGCTGTCCAAACATTGACACAACATGTATAAGCATGTATACTGTGCTGTAATAGTTGATCATGATGCAGTAACTGGAGACCCTACAATATATACACATGATTCCAGACAATTAGAAACAAACACATACAGACATTTTTTTGTGCGTTAACTGTTGAAATAAATACAATTCATTTAGTGTTTGTATTCAACATCACCATCCCACATGGCTAATATCTTTTTCCAACTGAAATGTACGTTATTTAATTATCAGTAGACTTCAATGTGTTTCAATACATCCCTAAAACGACTGTTTAACACTGACAAGCAGTTTTGATTTGATGTAACACTATTTTAGGGATTGTAAGACATTTTATTTCATGACCTATGGACTTAAGAGTTTCAAGTACAGTGATGGATAAATGCTTTTTATACGCTACAACAGTTAGAAGCCGTGTATACAGTATAACGCAAGTTGGCACCTGAGTTTTTGTATCCAACTGCTGTAATGCAAACTATAAACGACCACACTACAACAATTTGTTATGTACCCTGCAATGAAATAATAAAACACAAGAGGTTGGGTTGTGTTTTTAAGAGCAGAAAGCCTATAAAGAGACTTTGTGAAGGCTTGACAGTGTTAAACTACACCTCATTCTCATACAAACAATATACTTGATGGAAACAGTATCAAGTTACAGAACTGTCTTCGTTGTTACTTATTTATCAGCACAAACACTGCTGACTTCAAATAACACACAAACATCCACTCCTGTCGGGGGACGTTGTGCTACAGGCTGAGAAGAAATATTTCTCATCTTCTACATGCTTAAATATATTAATTTAACATCTGCAGCACCTCCTCCATGTTTATTCTGTCTATTCAAGGCAACATGGCTCCCTCCCCCTAGCAGCAAGGCACATCAGGCAGGCAGACAGACAGGACAGCAAGTCAGTCTTTTTTGGGTCAAACTACCGTGCTCCAAAACCAGCTTTTCAAGCTTGACCTCAATACATAAACCCCCCCGAAATCCTGCAACCTTTAAACACTGGGGGTAGCTGAAGACCTGGGACTTAACACTGAACATATGTTGATCCTCTTATATGGCAATGTGCGTGGAGCTGGCAGTGGGAATGTCAACAAATATTTAGTACTAGTAATTCAGTTAAGTTTGGCCCATGTTTAAAGCAGGATTACAGGGAATTCTGTAAGTTATATTAGCATTTGTAACTGGGGGATCGTCTTTAAAAAAAACACTGTATTTAATTTAAAAAAGGCAACTAAAAAACATATATTAAAAAAACAAAATTCTTATTTCTGCATTAATACACTGACTTGGCTTTTTCTAAACCCCGCTGTGAGTTATGAAATGTAACTCCTTACAATACCTATGTGCTTGAAACCTGTTGTCTGTGTTATACCCTAAGTCTTCTTTATTCTCTCTAAGGATGCTCATGGCTTCTCTGGAGGAAGATCCACCATGGGAACCTTTTCTGTGGGGGACATGGGTGCAGCTTCTTTGCTCTCTGGCAGGCTGACGGCCACCGCCTCAGGCGCTGGGGATTGGGAGGGTTTCCCTGCACTGGCAGCGAATCCCTGAGCAATGTCGTCAAAGGTCCTTCCTTTGGTCTCTGGCACTCGCAGGAAGGTGAAGATGAAGAACAGGATGAGGAGGATCATGAAGATGATGAAGACGTAAGGACCACAAAGTTCCTGAGGAAAAAAGAGAAAGATGTTTGTAGCGGCAATGACAAACTCTTACTACTTGTACAGAAGATTTTATTGAAGTAAATGTGTCCATACCTCCAGTTTAGGGAAACTCAGCCCCACCAGGAAGTTGGCTGTCCAGTTGGAGAAACCAGAGATGGCCATAGCAGCAGGTCGAGGCCCCTGGGAGAAGAGCTCTGCCACAATGAACCAGGGGATGGGACCTGGACCCATCTCAAAACTGGCTACAAAGCCGAACACAGCCACTATGGCCAGGTAGCTTAGAGACTGGTTGGTCTTCTGCTCAGAGAGAGAGAAACAAAGAGAATGAGAAGATGTTATTTTTTAAAGCAAAAAAAGCTTGCAGGACATGAGGAATCGTGCTACCATCACTCACCACCAAAGACAAGGAGATCGTCATAACGAGGGCACAGATAGCCATTCCAGCCAGTCCAATCAGGTGCAACGTCCTTCGCCCCACCCGTTCAACCAGGAAGAGCTGGAGTCAAAACAAGAAAAGGGGGATCAATTAGTAATCCAATAAATATAAAACATTCCTTGTACTGAGACACCAAATGTGTAGTCAGACACTTACAGAGACAACAGTAAACACAGTGTTGACAGCGCCAGCTCCTATGGTGGCGTAGATGGGTTGAGTAACACCAGCTGTGTCAAATATGCCTGTAGAGTAGTAAAAGACCTGAAAGGGAAGAAAGAGGATGAGTTACTATTTATTCCAGTGAATAAAATGTGCGTAAAATTACATTAAACATGTATTTAATGGATTTTTGGCCACTTAGGAGCAAAGCAACATGCTTTAAACACAACACTGACATATTATCACCTCTTAAAGGCTAACATGTTAGCAAACAGTTGCTAATTCACACATCCAGCAGACACGGAGCAACATCAGCATTTATTTGGAGCTGTGTTTATGTCCACCGAGCCCATGTAAGTCCAATATTCACTCTCTTTTTAGCTCTGTTTTGGTCTCCATCAAGAGATAACTGGCTCTTTGGCGGCTTAATGCTCTACTGTGTTCACTAGCTAGTTGCTAACTTTGTCTGTCTGTTGTTTGGCACTGTGTAGGTAGTGTACAGCGGGGGTTTTTAAGAGCTTTCCAGCTAAAAAATGATGCTGATGAGGTGAGAGTGAACTAACACAGCTCACTGTTTTTGTTTTAAGTTGAGGGCCATAAAACAAAAACAGTGAGCTGAAAGACACTAAAATGCTCTGTAATGTACTAATATTCATTAGCCGAGCTTCAACTGTTTGGAATAATGACACAGCAGAAACCTACACAAGTTGCATTATGTGTAACTCTACTAGCTGCTGTGCTGGTGAGTGATATAGGTCATGAGTGTAATGTGTCAATCGATGTTGCAGCCTTTAGCCGTAGGCTGCAGCCGCTACTCCGTGATGGTCAGGTCAGACGCAGCAACGTTAACACATTTAGTCAGCCTGGTTACATGACCTTATTAACAAAATACCTATTGAATACCACTGTTTGTCTCTTTCCATTGACCCACAGAGACTTAAATTATTCCGCTCAATCTAACATCGCCTGGAGCCCAGAAGCATCTCTTGTCATGTGTGTGTCAGAAACATTTGTTTAATATCAGTGAATGCTCCTTTAAAGATTCATGACACTTGATAATTATATCCCTAACACTGTGATCCATTATAGGACATGGTGTTTACTCACAGCGTTGATGCCAGACAGCTGCTGAGAGAGCTGGAGGACGATAGCGATAATGATTGGCTGGCGGTAGTTTCGGGAGCGGAAGAGTTCGAGGATGGTCACTTTCTTTTCCAAGGCCATCCTCATCCCTTCTTCCTTCATTTCCTGAATATCATCACTCACATCTTCACAGCCGCGCAGACGCACTAGTGCTACAGAGAGCAGAAGGGATGGATGAATAAAGAGGCAGGAGGTGCATTATTTATGCAAATATAATGTAAAGAAAGGATGGAAGGGTCTTGAAACATGTTACATGGTAAAACATGCTTCATTCCACAGATCATTAAAAATTCAAGGGAAATTCTAGATTCAGTCTCATTAAAACCTAATCTTGCTAGCATAATGTAAAGCGTCTCAAAACTGACCTTTTCTTGCCTCCTCCTCCTGGTTGAGGACAATGAGCAGGTAGCGGGGGCTTTCAGGGCAGAAGGGCAGCATGATGCTCTGCAGGACGGCAGGCAGGATGGTCAGAGCCAACAGCAGAGGCCACAGAGCGTCTGAGCCAAGCAGGAACTCCAGACCGAAGACCTAAGATACAGAGGCAACAGGGGATGAAGGTACATGAATTTCTTCTTTTTCTAACACACATCCAGAGAGATGCAGTGTGAGCTTCAGGCAAGTTCATCAAACTAACACAACTTTTCTCCAGTGCACCATGCTTCATTCACCTCACCAATCATCTATATTGCCTTTATCCGAAAAGTGGCTGTTTTCTTATATACAGCCCATTGATCATCAAGGTTGTGTGAATCCATAAATATGAAGAGATGGAAGAGATTTGAGTATACTGTGCTTTGAAAGATGAGGTTGAAAGGTGTTGCTTTGTACTGAAAAGTGGATATTCAACTCTTTAGCAATTCATTGGTTAAAATTAAATATTTTATTTGCTAAAGAATATTCTGAAAAGATGCTCGTAATATTATATATTTTGTATTTATGTATATTTTCTTGTAAATTTCTGTAGCCACTGAAAGTAAACATGGTATTTTGTGAAGAGAATTTTACAAAAAATATGATGATGATGTTCACGTCCATGTTAATCCGCAGAAATCCACAGCTTTTGTACAACCTGATAAAAAAAAGCATCAATGATGATAATCACAGTAATATAATTACCATATCACAGCATCATACCTGCGCCACCAGGATGCCAATAACTACACCCAGCTGGTGCAGCGTGCCAAAGGCTCCTCGGACAGCAGTGGGAGAGATCTCGCCTACGTACATGGGCGTCAGTCCCGTACACAGACCGCAGAACACACCGATGATCAACCGGCCCACAATGACTACCTCAAAAGATTGTAGCAGCACCGACAGTCCCATCAGACCCCCGCCGAGTAGAGCCAGGATATTAGCCAGCAGCATGGACTTACGCCTGGTGATGGGAGACAAGGAAGAAAGAGGGACAGAGTTAGTGAGAGTAAAGAGATAAACAACAAAATAAGCAACTACAAAAGGCATGTCTAAATAGTGTGCATAAGGAAATGAGGGCCGCAACAAATAATCATTTCTATTATCAACTAATTGGTTTATTGTTTAGCCTGTGAAATGACAGAAATAGTGAGAAAATCACAATTTCCCAGAACAAGGTGACATCTTCATATGTCTTGCTGTGTCTAACCAATTGTCCAAAACCAAACATATTTAATTTGCTATCAGATTTGTTAAAGAAAAGCAGAAAACCCTCACATTCAAGAGGCTGAAACTAGCAAACTGACGTTTTTTCTTGATAAACGACTGAAATGATTAATCTATTTTTAAAGTTGCAGAATAATTTCCCAATAAAAAAAGGACTTGGTTGATTTACTGTATGTCATCCTGCATTAAGTGTTTATACCTGATGTTCTCACCTGCCAAATTTGTTGACCATGGCTCCAACTGAGAAAGACCCAGCCATGCCTCCCACACTGAAGATGGCGACAGCAAAGCTCCACACCATGGTGTTGGTTCCCGGGCTGAAGGGCTCTCCGTATCGCTCCATCGACACATTCTGGAAAAACCTACGCAGTTTCTGTCAAACCACAGAAAAGCGTGGCGGGATTAGAAGAGGCTTCTTTTAAGCAAGTGTTTGTCTGATGTGGTTTATGATAAAAAAGATTCAATTAAAGTCTGACAGATGTGACAGAGCTTATGTTTGATATGTATTTGGAAGTTTTTGACATATCCACAAGGGGGCAGTATAGTTTTTAGCATTTGCAGACACACTGGAAACTTAATGTCTAGCACCATAAATGTGATTTTGGCCTCCATGCAAAACCACAGATACAGGAGAACAACATGAAAGTGTTAAAAAGATTCACAAAATGCTGATTAAAAAGTGTTAAATATTAATATCCGAAAATGAGAGAAGATGTGGTATTGCATTTATTATTAATCCAGGGATTATGCCCACTCCCTTAATGGTTTTCCCCGCTGTCATAAAACATTAACACACTAAACGTCAATTATGAGAATTCATCCAGCTGTGTGGCTAGCATGTACACACACACACACACACACACACACACACACACACACCTGCTCTGGGGCATTGATGACCCCGGTGTTGTAGCCAAACTGTAGCGAGCCGATGACTGCCGTTGAAACACAGAAGAGAAGGTAAAGAGTCACCTTCTTCTTCGGCTGTTGAGAGAAGAGAAATATGAAAAATGAATACAATGAGCGGATGGAGTTTATGTACAATCACCTCCTCAGTTGGTGTGGTGGACATGGCCTGTTCCTGGCTCTACAAAGCTCTTGTTGTTTATAGTGACACTGGTAACTACACACAATGAGCCTTTCTACATCTGCCCTCCCTCCTTGTTTTCAGCTTTCTACATTAGCAAGTCGCAGACTCGCAGCGCTGCTGTGAAAGCTAGGTGTTACAACACTGCACGGGCTCCATGATTTGCAGCTCTGAGGTATTTCTCAGCTAAGTAGCTAAAGACACCCCGAGAGAATAAGACTGAATCCTATTGTGAGTGTTTTTTTCCCTGCTGGTTTCGGAATTAAAGTGGGTTTAGCTCAAGGTAACAAGCTAATACACCTGACATTAATCCCTTACATGGCAGGGCCTGGTGGGGAGTGAGATTTCTAACATGTAAAAGTATCCAACCAAGCAGAACTGAATGGAGTAATTGGTTTAAATAAAGTTGTAGTTTCAGGACTACTATGTGGCGGCGTCTTGCCAAAAATGGAAATCCCCCATCAAAGTTTCACTTCAATTTAAGAACTAACTCAATCACTACATCTCTTTTACGTTTACTGTAATACATCAACTCCCTAAGAACTTTTGCAATCTAATGGTCAAAGGCTGATGGCCAAATAGGCTCATTAATGAAAGGAAATCCATTTTAATAATCCAGTTTAATCCGTCTATTTTCAAAATCTGCTCCTGTTTCAACATGAATGCGACTACTCAACATCAGTGAAACACTCATGATGCAAATTAATACGTTGTTTTGTACAATTTGTAATCACACTCAAGTCAAAAACAGACACTACTAGCAACAAATGTGTACAAAGACAGATGATTTCACTATCTGCACAGATAAAACAACAGATTCCTCAAATGTCATGAAACAGCATGTTCACTGGGAACAAAGTGCCTCAATATGACCAGCACTTTGAAATCAAAAGGCAGTTCAAAGAGTCTCCCTCCCCTGAAACAAACGGTCCGTTCTTTCATTTCATCAACTACCTCCTATTTCTGATTTACTGAGATTCAGCAGAGAACTTGATATTCCTTATTGACAACAAAACCAGAAAAATGTGCATTCAGTTCATAATATTACAGGCTGTTCCTATCAGGTGCCCATTAAGTCACCATAAATCGCCCCACGGGTCAGAATGAAACAACACACAGGAGGAAGTGATGCATTTCTTGAAGGAAACATAATGAAAATATTTCGCCACAATAAGATAGATAATTGGCTGTAATGAAGCCACAGTGTGTTTGTCAGGGCGACATGAGGCCTTGTCTCATAATAAGGACTAAAACAGGCTGAACACACTGGTGTTACAGTCATGTGAACTATATGTGACAGACTGAGAGTATCTTGACAGTTTTTGGTCTGTGTGGCACACAGGAAGTGCTCCAAACATGATAAAGTGATAGTGAAGGGGAAATACACAGTTCTTGTAATACAACAAATGCATGATAAAGAAGTGAGAATATATAGAAAGAAGTGAATATAATCACATTAGATAACCTAACAGGAGGATTAAAAACATGCCAGGTTTGTCTGGAGTGCAGCAGAACTGTTCTAGAGAAGCTTAGATGAGGAAAAACTGCATGTGGACGTGTGGTTGTGTGTGTAAATATGTGTGTGCATGCAAAATGGACAATTACATCTGCAGCGACATGCCGGTGTTGAGTAATATTTAGACGGTTTCATTGTTAAATCAGCCTCTTGCTACAGCAGCGTCTCGAATTTGGGAGTGGCCGACTGAGTAAGGAGCATTATGTGTGTTGTGTTGAGAGTCATGTGGTTGCGCAGGCTTGTATTCATTCAAGTGTATTTGTGCGTGTTTTATACGTGTGTGACTTGTCAAATCAGCAGCCAAGCAACATAATGTTGTTCAATACCTGCAGCTGTATTCTACAATATACAGTACTTTGTAGTACACACTTTGTTTGTGTTCATACTGTACGTCCTTCTGCTAAATGATCAATATATATCTAGAACAACTAATTATTGATTACCTGCCAAGAAATGTGAACAGTAATACAAATACTGACAAATCAAATTTACTAAGCTGGGCTTAAAGTGCTCAGACAACATGGATGTTTGAACACGCACAATCTCTCTCTGTCTGCTCATGAAGATCATGCGATATGACTGAAAGCAAGAAGGATCTTTAAACCTCAGTTTCTAAGCTTAACTCTCTTAATGTGGTAATTTTATGTACTTATGCTTAATCTTTTTTCTAATATTATATAATTAAATAGAAAAATTAACAAATGAATCCAAACCACCTGCAGTTGCTGTCTTTCAACAGTTCCTCCTCTCTCTCAATATTCAGAAGAATGACTCTGGACTTCCACATTCATGTCGTCTTGCAACCTTTGTCTCTGTGTCTCTCTTATTCAACACCTCTCTGTTTTGACTGTATTGACCCTTTCTTGTGTCTCTTTATCATAAACTTGACTTTTGCAGCAATCCCTTTACACGTTTTTCCAGAAGGAAGCATATTTGTCTAAAGAAAGACATATTTGGTTATGCTCATTTTGTGCAAACATTTGTACAGCGCATGTTAATATTCATTGTGGCTTGGTGGGTAGTTACATCAACACAGATGATGTGAAAATGTGAAGTAACAGCCATGAAAATGAAGTAACTGCATGCAACATGTTTCAACAGACAAACCACAAGGCAGGTTTGCGAAAGCACAAGGTAGCAGGCAAATCTTTAGTCACTTTACATATCTTTTATACTGTTAAAGAAAGTCCACCATTTGATTAACAACACTAACTCCTGTACAGCAGGTTATCACAAGAGGCACGTCCTGTTCCTCTGTCCTACATTTGTTCTGTTACAAGTTATCTTTTCCAGATATCTCTTCGTCACGTTACTATCTCATCCCACCTCTCTACGCTGCACACAAATAAAAGCAAGAAACTAAAACATCAAGTTCAAACTTGCCACCCAACAGCCCGTCTCCTACTCTTTCTCTCTTAGTCACCCATCCCCAGTTCCTGCTCTTGCCAGAAAGGAAAAATACAGAATTGCCAGCCTGTGACTCGTAAAAAATCACTCGTATTCAATAGGAGGTGGTGCCTCAAAGCAGGCTCAGGATAAAACAAACAATGGCAGACACTCCTCCCCAGGAACCAATGGGAATTATAACTTGTGTGCATCTGAGAAGATTACAGAAAATTATGTGCAGAAACTGTACAGCAGTATCATATGTGCAGAGTTTGAAGGATGAAATTAGTTTCAAGCTTGGAAATGTAACACATATGAAGACAACACCGGCTACCCATGCAGCAACAGAGTAAGAAACATTCACCTTATCGTCTTCCATCCGCTCCATCTTTGCTGCTTGATAGAAGATATTCAGAAGAAAACTACAGCAACACTTCAAACAAACAGTTCACAAACTGAAGCCTCTTATTCCTTACGAATACACACCTCTCTGCAAATAGTCAGCAGGAAAACCTGAAAATAAACAAGCATAAGAGCAATATGTCATAACCTTGTAGCAAACATTCATTACATTAATTTTGCACCCTGTGGGTTAGAATAGAAACCATTACCCTTTCCTATAGCTCATACCAGTAAGGACTACAAACTACAGACCCAGTCGGCTCTGAAGCACTTTTCTGCACTCAGTGAATTCAACAGCTCAACACACCCAAAATGACAGTAAACCCCTCCCTCTGCTTCCGTATTCACCCTCCTCTTCTGCTCCCTCTAATTATGAAATCAAAGGAGAAAAAGTTATGTAACTCCTTCTTTTCAAATTAAATTAATGTTGCGTTGCTTATTTTTTTTTATCAATACAAACAATAAAATACCATCTCAGTGGGCTGCAGAGGACATAACAACCCACATTGTTTGCTATGGAGCAGCAGGTGATGCTGTACTGACCAAGTGGATTTTACTAAAACATGCTTTATTAGGCGCAGTAGGAGACTTTAATTCTAATAGTGTGACAGTAACAATACAGACATGGAATCCGGCCTCTCAAATGAACATGTGAGCAACATGTTTTGACAGCGACAACCCGCATAAATGAATCGACACGGTGAATAAAAGTAAATGTTTGTTTACCGTTATGTGGGATGTGTGCCAGCCTCTGTGTATCCGGATCTGTTTGCTTTGACCGATGTTCAGTCCTCCCTCCTGTCAGTGTAATTTTATAGAAAGTGGTACAAGTTCACCGGCACGTTTCAGTGCTTCGACTTCTCTCGTACTCGCACTTGGTGGAAGCTCCCCTGTGCGTAAAAGGCGCATGTAACATTTCCCATCCTCTCGTGTCATTTCGGGTTTTTTCGTGTCGTAATGCCGGTGGCAGCGGCGCAGATGCATTTCCGCTCAGCTGAAGAAGGGGGACGTGCTCGGGCGAGCGTACAGTACGGACCAGAGCTGGAGAACAAACGGTGCCGGTGAAAGGAGTCTCTGTGCAGTTGCTGGCCCGACGGCTGCCCACCGGGGGCGCGAGAACAAAAGGCAATGTGCACGGAGTTCAGATACAAAGCCGGGTCATGCAGACATCATGAGACCGGCTCAGTGGGTGGCAAACAAACGGGGAGCCCTCCTAATTCTTCATCAACTATGTCTAAGCTTCACAGCCCACCTAAATCCCAGTCTGGAATTTGAGTTTTAATTGGAGGCCCAGGTCGTTTGATTTTGGATTGGGGTGACAATTTAGCATGTAACCTTAAATATGAAAATGTTTTTCTGGTTTGGTAATTATCTTAAAATGTATTTATAAACCAGAGATCCTCTAACTCAACATATAGCCCAAACAAAACAACTCAAAGATGTGAAAGCATGTCAGGATCATCGCTGTAGGAAGGATTTTAGAAGTATTGCCCCCACACCAGAGGATTGTGACCAGATACCAAAAATTCTATAAATAAAAGCTGAATTTGTCATGTTACACTCATTTAGTTATATGTTCAATTCAATTATCTGTAAAATTGTATTTCCCAACATGAAGATATAAAGAAGTTACTTTTAAAGCATCCTGCACACTGCCAGACAAAAAACAACAAAAACAAATCAACAACTTCTATGTCCTCAGTGGCAGCTACAGCCCTGATTAGTATTATAGACCCACTTAAATATGCAGAAATAAAAGATGGAGTAATTATGAATGTCTTCAGCAATCAAAATCAGCCTTAACTTGGCCTCAACCACCAGCTCACTCACTCTGTTACAGCTGACGGTCGAGGCTTTGAGGGTGTTTTCTAGTTAAATCATGCATTTACATAAACTGTAGCCTAGATAACAGTTGGACATAAATACACCTATTTATTCCTGAGGCGAATGACCGGAAACTGGATCATTGTTGACATCAAAAACTAAACAAATATTTATTATTCATTTACTGATTAATTTATGTTCCTATTTGGCTGATCAACATAATAAAGTGATTCCAGTATGAGTTCAAAATAGCATCTGACCTCATTAAAGGGAGATTATTATCTACAATACATCCAGGTGACTTCTGTTTGAACTTTTATGAATGCATCCCTGTAGCATTGTGAAACTGCCATTACACATTGTATCAAAATTCAGACTATTCACAGGAAAAGAGCCACTATGACGTAAACAGGAAAGCTTAATAAGTGTTTCCATGAGATGTTCAAACCACATATTCAGAGCCCTCAGCCCCAACCAAGCCATGACTGACCCTGTGGACATATGACTGTGAATAGGGCATTATGACAACAAAGGTTATATATATATTCTGTACATATTAATATAGAATAATTTAGAAAGCCTCCAAACCATCAAGCCTACTTTTGGACAGGTCCACTCACATTACAAACCTGCAGTTGTTAGCCAGAGCCCTGTGAAAAAAAGTGACCGGAAATCTGTTGTAACAGTGACTTTACATGAAAAATGTTAGGTTCTGTTTATTGTGGGTGGCTCCTTCCCTTTCTGTGCATATTAGTCTTCTGTGGAATCACAATTATTTCATTTCGTCTTGAAATAACTAACTCAACCCTCAAAAAAACAGGAAGGAGGAGACAGAGATACGTGCAACTGTTCAGTTCCTTCAGTGGCCCATTAAGAGTTAAAAGCAATAATACTCTTCATTCTTCAGAAACTACACCTCTCTGTCCCAGCATCCCATCTGGACCCTGTGAATCATTTCCACGGAAACTGATCCTGCAGCATCTCCTCCAGTGACCTGGCCAGAGTGAGCAAATCAAATTATAAGACATCTGCAAAGACCAAACACAGAGACACAGGGAGACAGAGAGGGGAAAGGAAGTGAGTAAAGTTACATGCACTCGCTCTGTCACACACACACACACACACACACACACACACACACACACACACACACAGAGACAGAGACAGACCGACACACATCATTTCAGAGGACATTACATTGACTTGCATTCATTTCCTGGAGACCTACCCTAACCATAACCACTACTTGCCTAACCTTAAACCAAGTCTTGACCCTAAAATTTAATTATTTACGTTATGGGGACTTATGTTTTGTCCCCAAAAGGAAAGCAAGTCCCCACAATGTGACTGTAAACAGATCTATGTCCCCACAACGTGAGTAACACACACATACACACAGAGAACCCATTACAAACCACATCCTGTAGCCTGAGCTCAAAATGTCAGTGTGTGTAGTGGACTGTTGCCAATTATTCGATAAAAATAAAAAATATGTTGCCCTATATGTAAATTCAACTGGCTGGAAGCATCATATAGGATTTTCAGACTTCATATAAAGTCAACAAGTAAAGCCTGCTCCTTCCTTTGTAATGCATCATGCCAAAGGTTTTCCTTTTTTTGTTCTTTAAAGGTTTTACTTTAAAATAAAATTTTTCTATCAGCCAATTTATAGCATGTTTTGCTTTAACAATGTTTGAACTACAAAAAGGATCATGAACCTCTCAAACCCAGGATTTTCCCCTAAACCTTTCTGCAAGGTAGCTTAAGAGTGAAGGAACGACAACATATTATAATATTCTAACACTTCATTGAATCTATTCCTGTGCTATATTACATTGAGTAACATGTTTAAATTGGCTGAATCATTGCATCAAATAGAAATAATTTTATACACATTTCCCTTTAGTTCAGTGGGGCATTTGAAGTATATTTGGTAAGTTTGATGTCTTGTGTTGGTTTGAACATTATAAATAGGCATTTATTTATAGTATATAATCTGGTGGTTCTGGATCAACAGGGTTACACGGTGATTTATCTTAAAGATCTGATGGACGAGAGAGACAGAGGGATGGAGCATTGTGACGACAGTTTACTGAATATTTTACTCACTTAAATTTGGTGCAACAGTGCCACCTTGTGCTCATGGGTTGCCACTGACTCATGTTGTCACACATTGACCCTGACCACATTGACATTCACAGTTCTCTGACAGTCACAATCTTATGAAAACAGTTCTTGGTTCTTGCGAAATGTACTTGATGTTCGATTTTTTTTGTATCATTTTAACATTTCACCACCACAACTGTGACAGCGTATCAGTATCAGTAACTAGCAAAGCCTGAACAGGAGTTTATTTGGTCTACAAACGAGGGAGACAGGAAGAGACACACCTTTTCTGGCATGTCGGGACGTATTATAGCATAGCTGAGGTGAACGGTTGCCAGGGGAGGATGTGGGTAGCTATCGCCGCTATGGGACGATAATCAAAGGAAGATTACAACTGATGGCAGAGGAGTCAATATTATAACTGTAATACAAACTGTAACACAATGCACTTCGTTAACTTTGTCTGTCACTAATCAACCTCAAGTTTACAATCACTCACCATGACTATGTGAAGTAAACAGTGACATGATTCATTTGTCTGATATGTGATAATTATTCACATTTAGAGGGGCAATGTAAATAAGAGACTTTAAAAAGAGGAAATCAGACACTGTGGTTTGACCTCCACCTTGAACTTAGCATGTTGGATAATACTTTTGAATTAAGGTAATGAATGATAAAATTCAATAAAGTTGCTTTTTAGTAATTAAAGTCTTTCTTTTTATTATTATTTTAAGAAGTAATTGATATCTTTTAGGATATATGTACTATAGAAGGTGCTGTGTTCTTCCTTGTTTAAAAGTTAATCTTTGTTTCTGATATTTATCTCTGAAACCTGTTCATATAGTTAATCTTCTGTACATCTTCAGACTATTTGTGCCATGAAATCATCGACATTCTTCTACTTCCGTTACAGAGAAAGCAGAGGATGTCGAGTTAATTATGTGCACTTCCACATATCCACCTCTGATGATATACACTAATGGTGTGGTTTCCAGTACACTAACTCCATGTCAACACAGCCTATCCAGCGTATTGATCAGCTTCCTTTGGTGAGCATTAAATTAATCCAAATACTTCAGATACTGGTCCTCAAACAGTTACTTTACCCAACATCAATAAGCTTTATTGTAACAACGCACAGGCAAGATGTTTGGCCACGGAGATACAGTTCAACTGTGCCACAGTGTGGTAAAAGTAAAGTATTACACCAAAGCGAGCATCTGGTTTTATCACCACTGCCACCCTCTGGACAAACTTTGTTATAGTGGAGTTTTCACAGCAGACAGACCTGAGGGGTGTTTCAGAGGATTAAATACACACTTCTGCAGATTACTGTGTGTACTGTCATCTCAGGTGTAATAACTGATAATTATCAAGATAGATGAAGGCTATGTTGGGTAATACAGAGAGACTACAGGTCTGTTCAAGTTAAACTGAAAATCTATATGGCAACAAAATGCAAATACAGAACCAATGTCATTCCAATATAACCCTGATCACTGAGTATCCACATAAAGAGAATTTTAGTAATAAATCATTAGGAAGTCTTAGATCTTTCTACAGACCTGCAGACACCCTGTTGACATAAATCTTACCCACCTGAAAGATTTCCCCCACAAATTATATATTACGTAAGTACAAACAATTATGATACAAAACCAGCACAGCTGCCATGAACAGAAAGAGCTAGCCAGTCTATACCAAGTGCTGATGTGTTTCTTGTTCTTTAGTAATTCAATTCTAATGTTAAAATGACAGTTTAGCTTGACTGTACTCATGTTTTACATACAGACCGTTACTGTTGTCAGATAGCATTACCTTGCCCTGTCTTCAATGTGGATATGATTAGCCATCACTGAGAAGATTTTCCATTACATGCATCCTGAAACAGGTTCAGTTACTTAACAGCATTACCTTCAGTAGCAGCCAACCAGGCTTGCTTTGTGAAATTAAGTTACCAATTTAAGAAAAAAAGTTTTTCCCATCAGTAAATCCAATACAACAAAGTACTGAAACTATATAATGAATTACAGCCTTTTAATTAAATCCACACTGTATTTATTGACTAAACAATGCTGAAGAGTAGTTTACAACGGAGGCAGGAAAAAAAACTTCAGACCTTAACAATCAGGGTAAAAGGTTGTGCGTGTTTTTAACTTAAGTTAATAACAGTAACATCAATGATGATGATGATGATGATGTGATAGCTGTTTGAAGATGTCCTTAGGCACACTACAGAGGTAAAGGTGCAAGTAACAGAAGGTCCTGCAGTGGACTGTCCTGATCAATAATGGCCTGGCAATTTCAGATCTTCCCTGGGAAATTTCCATTCTCTATTTGCTCATCCCATTTGGCAACCTGTGGGAGATATTAAAGAAAACATTAGCGCAATCTGATGACAAACTACTGTTCAAGTATCATCAGAACTGTTGTTTTACACACAAACGGTAGTTGCAGGTCAATGCCTAGGACATATCACCAGAACAATAAATATATGATGGAACAGGAACACAAAAAGCTGGAAAAAGGAGTTAAATTGTATTCATCTTAGTCCTTTATCACAGGCAGCTTAATGTATATCTAAAAGAACCTCAAACTCCAAGAAACTACCAAGACATAACCAATCATTCTGTCAATCACAGAAGAAAATGAAGCAATACTTCATACAGCATAATAAACCACAGAGAAGCAGAACTAAGCACACGAAAACAATGAGCCTGTTTATCCAGCACTAAAAACATTCAGTGTGCACATGGAAAAATTTCCAATGAAACTGTAGTGGTCCATTCCCCAATAAGACACCTGGACATACTGAGGAACTACCAGAACTGTAATCCTATAACGTACCCAGCTCATGGGACAGAGGCTCTTGTAAACCCTCTGGTACCAATCACAGGGAGCCACATCCTGGTCTCTGGCTGACAGGGCCTTGTTGCACCTGTGGAAGTCTGGAGCAAAAAATAACAAAAGGTTACTCCTCTGACACAATGTTCATACTAAAAACACCATAAAAACAAGCTTCAACATAATTTGTCTTTTAAAAGCTTACAAGGTTATTAAAAAAATTAGGTTTCATCTTATCAGATAGACACTAATTCAATAAGCGCAAAAACACTTACAGCATTATCACGTTTGTATGTTGTTTTTTTAATCGCCATTAATAAAATGATTCCATTGCAAAAGATAAAGGCAAATGAAATTATGCTGTTTGAAACTGTTTTTTACAATTTTGTTTTATGACCAATGGATTAATCAGAATACTGATTGAAGAAGAAATAATTAAAAGTGTATTATTTAATACTACCAATGTCATGTGAAGGTCATATCTTAAACACCTTTTCATGTGAAAATGTTCCTAATAATTGAATGATGCCTGATTTGTAAGCTTCTGTTAACTGTGAGCTATCTTATGGTGCAACATGTAAAGCTGATGGTTGTATCTACAAAATGTTATAAATGTATACATAGATTTGAACTAAAAACAAGCACAAACTTGCTGAGCATGTTTAATTAGTATACCTAGTTTTAAAATACTGAGTTAATCTGTTTGTAAGTGCTTTGACACCCACTTCATGAAGTTTGTGAAACTAACATTATAGCCTAGATGTTGCAGAGGTATTTAGTTATAAACATAATGACAGGCATGACATGTTAAGGCATTTCTCATCTGTAGTTCCTGTCCTTGTATGCTACGTCTTAATGGTTTTAAAAAAAAGTCTGATGAACGAGGAACCACAACATCTTGATCCATGTCCTCACCCAGGTAGTTCTGGAAACAGTTGCGGGTTTGGTTGGTGTTGGGGAATCGGGCGTCAAAGGGAGCCGTCCTGTAGCCCTTAATCTTCTCCTCAATATTCTCAGACATCTTTATGAGCTTCGATCAGACGTCTAAACTGCACTGAAACGAGGCACAGGGTGGATTTACTTCAAGTTACAGTTGCAACAGCTCTATGAAACACCTCAGATGACTGCTAACGCTAACACAGCTACCAGTATAACCTCCACGCAATGCTCAATGTGAGCAGGCTAAGCTAAAAATAGCGCTGTGATCAAAAGTTACATTTTCTGTTTACACTTTCATCGCTACTCACTACGAGGTTGTTACCAGACCTAAGCATATATCTATGCAAGCTAGCTATCTAACTGTTAACAAAAACAAATATTAGAACCGTGACAGGACCTCATAGCTTTGACACCAAGTTAGCATGTAGTTTGCGATGCTTGGCAAAGTGTTCAGTCTGTTAGCTATTGATAGCTGTTAGCTTGTTGCTAACATGTTAACATATCTGGATCTGTTAGCTAACACATTTGAGAACGCCTGGTTGTTTCAAGAGTTTTGGTAGGTCAATATATCAGAAAGCCTGCGAGAGTTACACTTAAAGTTAGTATAGAAAGGACCACATTTCTGAGTTACTGACAGCTAACCTTGGGACGTTTCTTGATGTGTCCTCGGTCCTCTCCGGAAAGATGTCCTCCGTCGTCCACGCGCAAAGGATGCTGGGATATCGGGTGGTGGGAATGCCTGAGACACCTAACATCCTGCACCTAACTTGAGTTTTCAGGCTTCTAAAATCTGTTTTATTGATTTTTGTTGAGCTATAATAATTATGATTCTTATAATTTTGTATTTGTGTAAAAATGATAATTGCAGCAGTGAAACAATCACAGTAAGACCAAATATCTTGCAAGAAGTATGAACAAGAATTCCTCCTGACTCAGAGAAGAAATTCACATCTCTCATCAGATGAGATTTGGTTGCCACTGAGCATCCTCCATGTTGTGACTGACACGTAAGTGTTACATTGCATGGAGAAGGTATCCCATCGGAGGCACCTATAAGAGAGAGATCACTTCAGCTTACAAATCTAATGCAGCAATAAATCAATATATCACGTGTTTTTAAAGCAATGATTAAAACAATCAAAGTATGCATAGAAAATGTTTCAAACCAAAAAAAAATGCTTTCTTCATTTGTAATCTCAGTGTGTTTCACACTCACATTTTTAAGTAGCCTACATAATATAAGTTTAAACCTTTGGGCTTGGATTGGGTATTACAAGTCAAAATATATGAAGTCCTAGAGAAGTCACAAATCATTGTCAAAGTCTATGTTTTCTCAAATGGCGTCTAAAGTAATAAGATTTGTCTCAATTCAAAGTCGTTGACGGGAGTACCCTCAGGCCACAAGAAAATACAACTTTTATGATGTAACCAGTCGAATGTTTCCAGTATTCCCTTTAAATTCCTTTGATCAAACATTTCTTTTTAATGTTTGACAACATTACTCAGTAGGCCTATATTCTGTATTTACCGGTTCCACATGTAACTGAAGCTATCACACGTCAGTTTATTGATTCTGGATGATAAATTGTTCAAAAATAAGATTGGCAAGGAAGCCAGTTACAGTTAGACCTGATTTGTTGTATTAATTTGATGCAGACGGTGATGACAAATGACAATATCAGGCTAATGTTACAGTTACTGTATATGCTGTCCACATGTAAATTGTAGTAATCTGTTCTCTTCTCCCTCAGTGAATGCAGTCACCTTTGAAATGGGACAAAGGTTACTGACCCATTATGACCATAGATACAGCCTGTGGTTATGAACTGGGACACAGTGACAGTCTCCTTTCTCTTTCCATCACCATCTTCCTGTCGCAGACGAGGTCAAAGATCACAGGTGTCTCTGTCGCTCTCTCTAGCTTCCTGTCTCACTGTGTGTGCTTCCTTCATCCTCTTTCCAGCAAAACTTCAAACTGGGCCCTCTGTGTGTTTTGTGATGCATTGTGATATCTGTTCTAATCATAAAGTCGCACCGGATTTCAATGGCCACAGTCTTGAAAATCTGTTGTGACTTTGAGACACTGTTTGATATAATTAAATTTTAATAGGATGAAACAGTGACACCACATTTCTGTTTAATCCAGACAGACCAAAAGATATAGATCTAAATTGCTTTGTGGTTTATGATACAGTAATATTCCCAACAAAGTCTCGAAGACTCACATGTGTTTGTAAATTCACCCTTCTCTCGCTCTCTACCAATCTGCCCCACTCGCTCTCTCACTCAGTCAGGATATAGGTGTTGTCCACTGCAAAGGAAGGAAATTCTGTCACTTAGAACAATGGGCCTGTTTCTCTATCTATAGACCCAGAGAGGCCAAGAGCCAGAGGGAGAGAGGGAGCAGATCTTGTCTAGTTAGAGAGAAAAAGGAAAAGAAAAAGGTATTTCAGTTAAGAAAAGATTGAACTAATGGATATTAATAATTAGAGATGTGTAGCTAGATGTGTGACAAGTTTAGGCCTTTTGAAAATGGAATTTCGTCGTGGAGAAAAGGAAACATGCAAGGTTATTAGACTACTTTGAGCTGCGTATTTGCATTTCGGTGTTGAAGAATCATCATAACACACTATAGAAGCACCAGAAGTAACTGTGGGTAAGTGTTTTCAAAATATAATACCTTAAAGGATTTGAATTTCTTTCGTGCACCATTTTGATTTTATGGTTTTCAAAATACTCACTATACAACACAACATCAAGGACAGGATGCTCATTTAAAAGTGCCATCTTTTCTGTCTAGAATGACAACAGCAAATTTTAGGTGTGGACTCACATGTCAAGATATGACAGGATTTGTGGTCTTGTCTGAAATCATACTTCAAAGGATGTTAGTTTTCCAGTAAGGAAGTAAGTAAGGAGAAAAAGTGATTGCAATCCTTAATTCTGATGGTAATTTACATAGAAATAACATTGAGAAATGGACAGGCAGTGACCTTTGGAGTGGGTATTTCCCTGTCAGTGCGACAGCTGGACCTGAGTCCTATAAAAGATGCTTCCTGTTTGAAAATGGGAAATTCACGCGATGATTTTCAGTGGCTGATTAGGGTGTTTTGCATTTATTTATTTCTGTTTATTTCACCATGTTGACAACCAGCTGTAGGTATCCTGTTGATATTTTTTGATGGTGACATCATGCCATTGTTATATTGTTTCAATCCCGGTATTGCTGACACACATTCCTCTCTACAGTGTGGAGGTAGATCAGGGGAAACATAACATTCACAGTAACCTGACATACTGCAGATTATTGAGTTGAAAAGCCACATTTGTTCTTAATATCTGTGTGTCTTTCTCTCTCCCTCTGTCAGATGGAGGGGTCTGGCAGTCCTCGCTTCAGAAAGCTTCATTTCCCAGTGGGTCTTTGGATCAACTCGCCCAGGAAACATTTTGCCAAGCTAGGTGGTCGCTGGCCTAGCGCTGTCTCTGTCAAGTCAGTCTGAAGTTCTCCTAAACTAATTTTTTATCTCCCGTTTTGCTTCTACAGTATGCTGTGTATATTTGTTCTCAGGTTACACAACTTTTATGCCAGTTATTGTTTAGTTACAATTAAGTTCCTGATAAGTATTGTTGAATGAACAGTTTATGTATTGATGTCATCTTATCTTCCTTCCACTGTCATTAGTATCCTTTCAACCCGGCAACCTTTCCCTGTTTTATTTTAGTCCTTGTTGTTTGTCCGTGTTTAGTCAGTCATAATTCACAGCTGACTGGTCCCTTCCTTTCTCCTTCCTCTCTCCTCCATCTGTCTTCCCCTCCTCTGTTGTTCCCAGGTCGACCACCAGCTCTGACGCAGCCTCCCTCTACGAGGCCCCCTCTGCTCCTTCCTCTTCCCTTTCTAACTCCACCCCCTCGCTGGCTTCCCCTACCCCATCCCCATCTCCTTCCCCAGCCTTCCTCAGGCCACGGCCTGCTGGGACCCAGTCCCGCACAAAGCGCCTTTCCCATCTCTTCCTGCGAGGGCGCTCGAACAGCGACCGGGACCGGGCGGTGGGGGAGAGGGAGAGAGAGGTTTGGGCTCATTCAGCTGCTCCCTCCTCCCACCACTACTTGCCCCCTGCCTCTTCCTCTGCCCCGGGCTTGATCAAGATCTATGGGGATGCCCTCTCTAGTGGGGCCAACTATCGCTCCCTGCTGGCCAACATTCACTCAACAGCCAGGCAGCTCATCGCCCAGGTCATCACTCGGTACACTGAGAGAGAGAGGGAGGAGACAGATGATGCAGGTACGAGATCGGGAAATGTTCTCTCATTTAGACCTCTGCTATGACCCATTACTGGGAATTGTTTGCTCAAAATATTTTAGCCTATTGGGAATGACTTAATATAAACCGCAGTGTTATGGAAAAATAATTATCCCCTTCTCCTCCTCCCTTCCTCGAATACCTTCTAGTTCTCCAGAAACACAGCCCAGAGGACTTCCTGTTGTGTGATGTCATTGGAAAGCCCATCCAGCAGCCAGATGGAGCTATCAAATGGGAGACAGAGTGCCGGAGAAGCGTTGCCCCGTGGGAATGTCCCCTGTTGTTAGTGGACATGTGGCGGCCTAAGGACGGATTTGAGCGACGCTTTGAAATCCAAAGAAAGGACGACTATGAGAGAGAAGAGAGGGAGAGGGAGAAGGAGCGCGAGAGGGAGGGAGAGAATCATCAAGGTATGTTGAAGACTCAACGGGCAGGTATGTTAGCACTCAGGGTCAAACTGACCGATCCTCTGATTGTCTGGGCAACAGGTGTACGCTGGCGGCGGAGCAGGATGTCATCAGGGGGCGGACCAGAAGAGAGTGAGCGCGGCCACCGTGGAAGGAACTCAGAGCTCAGGAGGAGCATCAGTGACATGAACCTGAGTCTGCGGCGTCGCCAAGGCAACCACGTCAGCAAAGACTCACATGGCTCTGGCAACCGGCCTAACAACAATGGAGGAGTGCAGGACAGAAAGAACATTGTGAGCATGATCAACCCACAGCCAGGAGAGGTAAAGAAGATGATGAAGAAAGAAAGAAAAACTCAATTAATTGTGTATGTGGTCTTCTAACTATCATGTCTTAACCCTCTTTTTCAGATCAGAGCTTCAAAAGTTGAAGCAAAGGTTGGTTGGACCAACCAGCCAGCGGAGGACGAGAAGGATTATTCCAGCTGTGACCTGGAAGTGATGTCACAAAGTTTGATCCTTCCACCCACAGACAGGCCCTATTTCTTGTTGCTGCAGGGCTACGACCAGAGCAAGGCAAGACATGCCGACAGATGATATCGTGCACACAAATACTCACAAACAACACGCACACACACGTACACTATGTAAACACAGACACACACACACACACACGTTTACATGGTATACTCTATAACAAGGTGCATAGTTGCATGATTTGTGCAGACGTACACGCGTGCACACACCCTGTTCGTGACATCATACCTGCATGTCTGTAATCGCCACATACCATCAGGGTTTCCATCCCTCGACAAGCCTCTCCCATTCAGCATCCTGCACAAAACAGCCTCAGAGCAGCACAATGCCTCAACAATTTATCCAACGAAAGCACAAAACCCCTCTGTGTACATCACTTCATCTCACACAATGACCTCACACAGGTCTCCATTGTAGCAAACTGTGACACACTTCATACCTTATCAACCGCCCCCTGTTCAACTTAACATCTCTAAGATGGAAGACCATAACATATGATATAAACCATAACACTTAAAAGATAACAGACCTCCCTGACTTTCTTCTGCTCTCCACTGTGTGTTTTGTTTAGGATTTTGTTTTGTATATCATGGTGGGACATACGCATTTGTTTGGAAGAAAGCCCACAATAAGGGAGAAAGAGAAGGATAGAGAGAGGGAGAGGAAGGGGAAGAGGCCTCTGAAGGTGGACACGTTCCTCTCTGCTCCTGACCTCTTGGCCAGACACTTACTGGTCAGGAGAGACTCAGCTGTTCCTGAGACGCCCACCGGACAAGGTACTACAGCAGTCACTAACTCTTATCACACTTACATCCATAGTGCACTTGCTGTGTTAAAGTCTACCGTAATCTAATTTAATTTTATCGTAGCTCTGATGCGGCCTTTCAGAGGAGGTGCTGTCACACACAACGGAGTGGCCCTTTACAGGGAGACAGTCCTAAAGCCTGGGGATGTGATTGGTCTGGGGAACCACTTCCTTTTCCTGTACCGTGACCCCCGTGTGACTCCAGCTCCACCGCTGGCATTGACCCTGCCATGGCAGGCTGATGCCTCCACCACCTGCTGCGCCTCAGGGTTGGTGGATAGACAGGAAGCACTGAGGCAGTACCTGGGATCTCCAGAGGCAGTTCTAAAGTTCTACCCCCGTCACGCAGATTCTCTGTTACAGGTGAGACCAAGATAAAGGAGCTATAAGCTCTTACTAACTATTTATCTGGTATGAAATGGCCTTGATGACATACGTTATGTTTATCCCCCACTTTTCTCTTAGGAGATAATCTCCAAAAACTCCTCTCCAGACTCTGGGGGCGGGCCTTTAGCTCCTGCTTATCTCCTGTCAATCATGATAGATCATGCCTCCAAACACCTGGACCCTGCTCTCACACCACAGATATTACTGAAGTCAGCCAATCTAATCAAAGAAATTGTCTGGGTAAGAAAAAAAAGCAGCACGATATATAAAATAAAAAATGAAATGCCCTGGTGGCATAGGAGTCATGGCACCAACCATGAACCGCAAGGACCACAACAACCATTGTGCTTTGTTGCATGTCATTTCCCATCTGTCTCTCTCCCCTCATTTCCTGTCATCTTTCTACTGCCTCTGTAATAAAGACATAAACATGTCCAATAAATACTAACCGTACTTCGGCACAGTGGTGCTTTGAGCTAAATGCTAACATGCTCACAATAACAATGTTAACATACTGTTGTTAAGCAGATATGATGTTTACCATGTTCACCATTTTAGTTTAATGTGTTAGCATGCTAACAATTGGTAATTAACACTAAACACAGAGTATAGCTGAGGCTTTGCAGGTATTTTGTCATAAACCAAAGTATTGGACACATATATAATTTGACCTGGTGATGGAGCTAGAGTAAAGGTCAGGGTTCACCAAAGTTATTACAATTCGACCTGAGGGGGAAATAAATGTCTAAACCAAATGTCATGGCAGTCCATCCAAAAGTTGTTGAGACATTACACTAAAAGTGTCAATCTGCTGGTGGCTCTAGAGGAAAAGTCAGGGGATCCGATTCATCCCCTGGGAACCATAAATGTCAGTCCATTCAGTAATGGAGTTATATCAGTCTGGAGCAAAGAAATGGACCGGCCAACATTGCCAACCAAAGCTAGCCTAGCTAAAAAACAACAGCTCAACATATAAAATGTGCCACATGTTATGGTATATAGGTAAAATAATACAATATCTCAGAGGTTTAGTAGTGATTCATCTGTGGAGCACGCAACAACTGAACAATGAATCTTTTTTGGGATAGTACTGCATGAGTATGGCCATAACCACACTTAAACAAGCTTGGCAGAAAAACATCAGGTAGGCAGATTGAGATTGCCACATTCAGTCAAACAGAAAAACCAGCAGACAGACATATGCCCTTCATTGTGGCCTGCTACGTTGTGGACAGGAGCGAGGATGAGCTGATGTCACTGCCCTTCTGCTGGAAAATGTGCTGTAATTGTCCTGGCTGCAGGGCTAGACTCTGCTCCCTGTCCTCCACCCCCACACTAAGCCAAGATGTCTCTCCTCTCTTCTGTCTCCAACTCTCTTTACAGGATAACATTAAGGAATTTGGGGATAAGCATCCCACGCAAAAGTAAGAACATTTTTGTTCTACGTCATGTTTCCTCTGTTTAGAGATCTCCTGCTGAGTGATTCATGATACATTTGTGCTTGTGCTGTTATGTCTGGTAAATTTTTCTAGTATGATGAAAGCATTGTAACACAGCGATGTTGAAAAATGCTTGAAATATAGTTGAGTAATAATAACTCCGTCTATTTTTACTCACAGTATGGTGTGTTTCACTTTTAAAGCACAAACAAAACACTGACAGGAGAATGTTCACAATCATTTTACAGCTAACATACCTTTGGCATTACATAAATGTTTCCAGTTCCACAGAGCAAGAAGGTGAGATAAGCACGCCGAATGTCCAGAAACTGTCGTCTGACCTTCGTCCTCTGATGTTCTGGATGTCAAATGCCACAGAGCTCCTTAACTTCTTCCAGGTCAAAGTTGAAACCATGGAGAAAGAGTGGGAGTTTGAAGGTGAGAGTGATTTCAAAACAATGGAAATGACTGATTCAAGTAAAAGTTAACCTTCAGAGGCTACGGCTGTTTGATGAAACACCACAGAACTTTGGCAGTGTTGGACATAAAAATTAAAGCAAACACAAAGTCTTTAATTCATCTTGATGATTGTTTCTTTAAAGCCCTGGGGGACCCACTTTTGACAGCTGACATGGACACCTGCTCAGAAGCTCTGGCACAGCTGGATGATGTCATTATGCACACCTTCCAACAGTGTGTGTATCACCTCACCAAGGTACAGTATAGAAAACAAGACAACAGCTATGTCCCAAATCATACCACATACTAATTCTATACAGTATACTACTTTTCTAATTGTCATTGTATATTGTTTTAGCAGTTAGTATACGAACATACTTTACCATTTTCAATGTATGTCAAATGTCAATCAAACTGCAACTTTAGAAAGCCACTGCCAATTAAACTCCACAAAGAGACAGTACAATGCCTTTCTTAAGGCCTAATACATATTTTTTTGTTTTCCAAGGTGTTTCTGGGGCTGTCTCGCCACCTCCCACAATTTATTTAAAAATTTTCCAGCTGTCAGAAGCTCCTCCATTGTATTTGCGCATTGCATTCTGGGACAATAGTGTGCATCAACAGCACGCTTGAATGTTGACTGTATTTAGTATGCGTACCATCTAATTACGAAGCCATTATTTTTGTAGGTATTTGGCAATAAGACAAATTCAAAAGTTGACCTGATAATGGTGCTAGAAAAAAAGTCAAAGGAACACCAAAGTTGTTAGAATTCTGTGTGTAATAAATTTCATGGCAATCCATCCAATAGCAGTTGAGACATTTCAGTCTCAACCACAAATGTCAAGCTCATGGTGGAGCTAGAGGAAAAGTCAGGGGATCACCAACATCTGTAGGATTCATCCTCAGGGGAATGTGAATGTCTGTACAAAATCTCAAATTTGGCTAAAAATAAGAAAACAACTCTCCACCTTCCTCTCTATCCTCTTCATCTTAATCCATCCCAATTTAATCTGTCCCCTCCCCTCCCATCATTCCAGCAATGTATTTTTCAAATGTTTTAAAACAAATTAACTGAATTAACTCTGTCCTTTCCGTCCACAAAGACCCTGTACTCACTCCTTCCAGCTCTCCTGGACACCAACCCATTCTCCAGTGAGGAAAAGAAGAAGAAGGATGGAGCTTGTGGTGCAGAGGGAGAAGAGAAAACAGGAGGGGAAGGAGAGGTGGATGATGTGTCTGCCTTACCGCCCAAAGTTGCTGGGCTGGTGGAAGTGTATCGCTGTTCCCTGATGCTGTCGCGGGAGGCGTGTCTGTCCCCGCCGCTCACCTCCCAAACCTTTGGCTACCTCTTCTTCTTCACCAACACCTCCTTGCTCAATACTCTGCTGGAGAGAGGTGAGAGGGCGCTGGTTAAAGTCAGCCTATGTAGCTTTTGCTGTTACAGTGGCCACTGTGACCACAAGTAGTGAAGAGTCATACAGCAATATCTAGTTTCTAACATTAGTTAACAATAAGCTGCTGGTCACAAAAAAAACATAATCCTTTCTATTCACGTTTTTCAGAAATTGACACATTCTGTTCTCTCCCATGTCCACTTCCTTTTTTTTAGATGGGCTGTTTTCATGGTCCAGAGCGGTCCAGATCCGTACAAACTTGGACCTGGTTCTGGACTGGCTACAGGGGGCGGGATTAGGAGACATAGCCTCTGAGTTTATGAAGAAACTGTCAATCACGGTCAACTTTCTGTGTATTCCCAAGACTCGACTTATCCAGGTAATACAGCTACATGTGCGGTGTGCCTCCTCAGCCCTAGCCCAAGAATATTGATTCATTTTTTATTTATACATATTCATTTTTCTTGCTCTGTCAACCTCTCATCTTCCAGTCATCCTGGACCAGTCTACAGGAGGATCATGTCTTGTTAAGCCCTGCCCAGTTGCACCACCTGCTCACCCATTACAAGCTGGGTCCAACCAGAGCCCCACCAGCATCCTGGGCCCCTCCGCCAGGCACAGAGCTGTGTGGAGGTAATATATATAAATAAATAAAACTAACAAGGCTAAGAATTCAACCATGCAATTGTGAAATTATCTGTTAAGTCAATTGTTTCTTTTTCTTTTCTCATTGTTTAGACATCTTTGAGAGCTTCCTGGACCATCCTCCTCTAATTCTGCCAAATGAGACTCCACGCCTTGACCTCTCCCAGCCAATCCCAAGCCCTGAGCTCCAAAAGGAAGTGACACGTCTCCGCACCTTCTTGTGGGGACTCGACCAGGATGAGCTCCCTGCCAATCAGAGGACTCGGCTTTGAGGAAGCCCATATTTGTCTCGTAAAAGTAAAAAGGATATCACCAGAAACAGTAAACCAAACTGCACACCACATAAAATGCAAATTGGACACATTTTCTGCATTTTGTTGCCTGGTTGTTGTTTTTTCATGACATCTCCATATCAATTCATTTATTCATTTAGATATTTTCAAGTAAGAGAAATGTATTGGCTTCGGTATGTCTTTATATATTTTATTTTCAAGCAGGGAGTAAAACACCATGTCTGTTGGGCCACGCAGTGTTATGCTTTACGTGACTGTTTTACTTGGCTTCCATGTATGTTTTTAAACTACTTGTTTTTAATAAAACGCTCTGGTCTAAAAGACCTACAGTTTCTGCATGATCTTTGACAAGCTTGTTTCCCACAGCGGGGCCCCTCGGGCTTGGCACTAGCCTCAACTTCAACACCAAAGGAATATTCCACAAGGTGGCGCTGCAGGACTCATTCCCCTCTGACGTTAAATGATGAGTCTGCAGGTAGAATTGCTTGACTAAGGAGGCGATCACAGAACTGCATTATCATCTGCTCCAAAGGCACATTCTCATTTCCTGTAATACTGGTAGCATTTTACGAAGGGTCATGACTCAAGCAAGCAAATTAGACAGTGACGACCACACACAAAGGTTACCTTTATCAAGGTAAGCTGTTGTAAAGGCAAAAGCTGGTGACTTAAGAGCAGGGGAGACTTTAATTTCCCTTTGATTGATGTGACACACTCACAAGTGGTCTGATCTGCAGGGTTTCCCACTTCATTAATGTGGTACAATCCCCTATAAAAAAAAAGTCCACCTCATTAGGCATATATTAGCAAGTGGCTGTCGTGGGCAGACAGCAGGCAGGTGATATCATCAACAGGAGTGAGTAACAGCTTAACATGAACTTGAACTGTCATAATTTTGTAATATCCAGTCAATGTCACTGTCTAGTCAGCCAGACGTCTTTAGAAACCAGTTCACCACTTTCTTTGTTTTCAGAGTGAAGCTCTATGACGTCTACAAACTCTGACAAACTTCTCATGCACCTCCTTTGGCATTCGACCAAATGGCTTCCTTTCTTCCGGTCAGCTTCTGAGATGAATTCCTTTACGGTAAAAAGCTCGAAAAAACATCAGTCCCGTGAGAGACCCCTGCTTACATCATCACTGTTGCCTCCGGTCCTGTCTCCCCAATTTCTTACTGTGCTGACATCAAAAAACATGGCATTGAGAAAGACTGGTTATAGATTATGAATCATGAGAAGAGGCTCTCTGTGGTTACATTTATCAATTAAGTGATTGTAATCACTCTCATTTGAAATTCAATGTGGTGTATGAGTGAGAGTGAGACTGTGTTTGTGTGCTAATTTCAACTTTCCAGTAATGTCAAACAGATGTAGCCTGTAGCTTTATAATTAAACACAGATGGGGTTCAGACTGGTATAGGTCCATGCTGATTGTATGATATTACAGTAGTCTGTGATACAATACGGTGACCAATGTCTGAGTGCTATTAAGTAACGTGTAAGGTTTAGTAAGCATGTGACACACACAGTTTTCTGTGATCTCAATCACTGACACAGACAAAATGTCATACACACTTTCACCCAGAATTGCGTAGTCATACATACAATCCTTTTTTTCTGTCTCTCTCACACACACGCACGCACAAGTAGACTTCTTTACCCAGGTGCAGAGTCCCACACCTGTTGTAGCAGCTCTCTGTAATTAGCTCAACGCAATTATCATTGGTGGATGGAGAGGGGGGGTGTGTGTGTGTGTGTGAAGACAATGGGGCAGTTATTCTCTCCCTATCATCTCCTTCTCTCTCCCTGCTGTCGAGTAATGAAAGATTCTTCCCTTCTTCAAAGAGACGGAGTTTCCTACAAAACAGCTGAGTCAGAGGAGAAAAGAGAGAAGGATGAAAAGAAAAGGAGAACAGTAGGGAGGCGAGCGCGGTAATGCAATGTTGCTGGTGTGAGGCCCAGTGGACCACAGTGATTGTGTTCATTGTTGTTACACACAGGAGTCATTTTCAGGAACCAGAAAAGGCCCATGGCACTCATACTTAACACTAACAGCTACAACCTGGCACGGCCTCAGTATCTATTGGTGATCTGGTAACACTTTACCTGAGCCCTGCGTCATCCTACAGCCCACAGTATAAGGTTTTTCAAGTCATACGTCAGGGGAAAGGGCAGAGTACGATGACTGTAGGGATACTGATGGAGGTTGTGAGTTTTATCAGGAAATCGGAGGGGGAAGTGTGAGGCTTTAAGTCCATAGTAGTCACCATTACCGAATATTGCGGGATCTGGTTTCTTATACTACGGGGGACCTGAATTGTTTTTTTATCCTGGTCTCACATGGCAAGGGGAGCAATATTACTTTTATGAGTGGCTCCAAGAAATAAGGCTACATTTCTCATTTTGGGTCTCAGACTGAAAATATTTGAGGACCTGGCTGTACTGAGACACAGCTCTCGTCTGAAACAAAGTGAGAGTGGAATATTGTGCATGGCTCCGGGCTAAGTCCTGTGTTAAGGCCAGGAAGGAAACAAGGGAGCAGGGGAATCTCTGTTAGGTCACAGACAGACAAAAAGACAGACTGGGGGTGTAGGAATCTGCATGAGGTTTGAGACTAGTGGTGAGAAGGTCAGAGGTGCCGTGAGGGAAATCAGTCAGATGCAGACAGACGACAGACTGTGGCTGAGGACTTTAGGTGGATGAAATGGACAGCGGGACCTCAGTGAGATGACTAAAAGGCCAAGAGAAAAGCCTTGGTCTTCCTCAAGGGACAGATCTGTTTTCTCCTGGTTACGTCACCCGAACGTGAAATGCACACATAAACACACAAACTTTTTTTTTCTTTTTTTTGGTGCGCTTCATGCATGCCCCTACACACAAATGCACACGCAGGGATATAAAAGAACCCCTGTGAGGTCAGATCCACCGGGCTGAGGCTGTCCACTGTTAGTCGGACTAGGAGGCTAAGCCTCACAGTCTCACTGGCAGCTACAACCACCACCACCAACCACTGTACCCTGCCTTGCCCTGCCCTGCCCTGCCCCGGCCTTCTCTCCACTGGCGGCTGTCTGTCCTGGCCTGCTGCTGCTGCTGCTGCTTCTCCGGGGCAGCAGTGCGTTTATGTGTGTGCTTTTCAATTTGGGCCAGGGCCAATGCCACCAATTTGGAACTGGTGGTCTTTTCCTCTATTGCAAAATGTCCTCATCTACCTTTTCCCTCCTTTCCTCTTCTTTCCTCCTGTTTTCCTGCCTCTCTCTCTCTCGTTCTCGCTATGTTTCTCTCGGGCCGGGGGGCCTGTGGGCCTGTGGGTAGGGGCCTTATTCCATCAGCCTGGGGCTTCTGTCAGAGGCTTGTTCCATTTTGCGTCATGGTGTTGACTGAGCGGACCCCACACTTAACTCCCATAGAGCTATGGGGTTGGGCGGCAGGGCGGCCGGCGCGGGCTAACGCGGCCCCGTGTTCAGCGTGGTAATCTGATGGCCATGTTTATTTTATGCAGCTCTCCTTTGATGGAGCAGAAAAAGTCTTTGGGCTTTTTGTTTCAGCACTTTCACTGCCAGGTCAGAGGTGCTCGCCGTGGTTACGCTCAGGAAGAATAATATTTGCCCTTATATTCGCTCCAAACAGGCTTTTTTCCATATTAGTGTCAGGGATACTCTCTGGGTTTCTGCCTTCCACTGATTCGGCACATTGGAGGTGAAGGGTGGTGGGGGACCGCACCTCAAAAGCATCGCTCCCTGGAGGGTAATGGGGGTGTTTCACAGGTCGTCCCTGAGGCCTGTTCCTATACCCCTGAGTGAACCCCGTCACACTCAGCTGCAGACCTGAGAGACAGCCCTGCAGCCATATATATAAGTCCCAGTAGTGAAGGAAAACACACACATAAACACATGAAAACACTCTCCCTCCTGCTTGGCTGCCCCGGACTCCACCTCAGCTGTCAGTCGTCCAAACCTCCCAGGGGTGCGTTTTAATGGAGTTACCAAAAAAACAGAGTTACCTCTCCTTGTCTGCCTGTGCCTTTCACTGCCTCACCTCAAAACTCACACACCCACCTATCTGCCTTGTGTCAGCTGTTTGAGATGGGTCGAAAAGCCAGGGAACCGCACAAAGCCATTATATGAGGTTTTGACCTACAAGTACGAGAGAGACAGAACTGTCCACGCTCACTGGATCAAATTCTGACCCCAATTTGTTCTGTACAACCATACCATAAAGTACAAATAAAGTATCATGTATTGCCCCTCATCACAATGTTCTGCACTCACTGTGTCTCTGTTGAGCTTTACAATGTTGATCTGACCTGGGAAAGTGTTCTCCGAGTGGCGACTTACAGGACTCTCTTTGTCATGCAAGAATGCTTTTTACTTTGAAGATTAATTAGTATGTAGCTTTTGAGAGCAGAAGCCCAGATTGTGGCTGGAATATTGTTTATCTATCTCGATTTTGTTATTGTAATTGGCCAAGGTCTATGCTGTGATCATGATATTACAGGAATGAATCACTGTCATACAAGATAAGACACCCTGGGGAGTTTTATATGGATAATGTTTCATTTCCTTCGAGGTTGTTCATTATTTATGATCTGAACACAGAAAAGACTGGGTTTGGGCCAGATAGGAACAATAAGCACACACGCACGCACACACACACACACACACACACACACACACACACACACACACCAGCATGCATAAACAGAAACTAGATCACCATCAACCGTCCTCTACACCTCTTATCTTTCCATTGGAGGTGAATAGAAAACAATGTACAGGAAGGTTTACACTTCCTTCCCTCCTCCATATATCCCATTATCCACCTTTCTGTTCTAACACATTAGGCATGTTTCTGGCCTCCCATGTGACTGTGAGGTATGTGCTTACTCACAGATGAAGGTGCCTAAACTCTGATGTAATACAGGGAAACAGGGAAACAGGGTGGGGGACTACCCTGGTGGTAGGTAATCCAATCCCTCCTAGTGCAATTTAGCAGCTCAAAACAATTACCAACTGGCTGCTCCCAAATCAGCACCAGCAGCCAGACAAAAGGGATGTAGACTTAGCTTGTTAGTAGACATTGATTCAAAGTCAGATTTGGTAGGTCACTACAGAAGGGAAGCTAATCTGGATCAGGGTTTGAGAATGTTGTGTTCGCTGTTCAAACTGTGCTTGAAAGCCTCTGCAGATGGCACAGAGCGGGAGACAGGAGAAAAGCCGGGTCAGTGAGTCATAAAGAGGTGCTGTCAGTCAAACCCAAGGATTCACCAGCCACAAATCTGCCTGTGAGCTGTGTGTGTCCTCCTCTTCCCACTCAGTGTCACCCAATCAGGGGCTGATTAAAGGGATTCGCCTTTCCTGTGACTTGCCTCTATCTATACTATATCTATATTCCCACAGTTGTCCCTTGCTCTAGCCCAACACCCTTTAGATGGGCGACAGTCTGTTTTACGTCTTTGCAATCGGTATCTTTGTTCTGTCTCTCTCTTCCATGGCATCACTTTATTTTTTCTATTATGGGTCATTGGCTCTTTTCTCCATGACTGTCTCACCTATCTCTCTCCCAACCCAACCCACCCCAGTCCTTTATTTTTTCTTCTCATGTGTCATCATCTCATCCTCATCATCACTCTCAGCTCCCAAGGATAGCCGCTGTCACTGTGCTTATTGTCTCAGTGTCAGACCTAGACCTATGTCTGTCCAGGCATCCTGTTCCATCTCCTCCCATCCCACTCTTTGTCGTCATCCCTTTCATTTCTCCCCAGTGATTGTCCGTGTGCCTGTTGTTTCTGGGCTTTTAGTCCAGTCTGCTGCGGGGAATTTCCTTCTTATCGCTCACTGGGCCATTCCTTGCATTCCTGGCATGCTTCCTGGCACTACCGGGGGTCCAGCCAGATGCGAGGGCGTCTGTAATGCTAGGCAGACGCTGAGGCCAACTGACACCATTCATACATCCAGCGGTGACCTTCTGATGAGAATGGACAGTGTGATTGATGAACAGAAAGAGGATGAAGAGCCAGGGAGAGAAGGGAGGAGGAGACATAAAAAGACAGTGGCGGCGGGGCGTATTGGTAATGTGTGTGAACTCTAGGCCAAAAATAGAATATTCTGGATAGCTTTCATTTCTAAGTCCTTGACTCACAAACTGTTATTGATAAAAGAAGACATGCAAGGCCTTTAAATATCTCCCGACTGAGCAGTTTGTGGCTAATTGGTAACAGCAGGGGGTCAAAGTGCACATAAACACTGGGAACAAGAATAGAGAGATTAGAATAACTTTCATGTCATTCCTCTTAGTCATAGCCCGTCAAGGATGGAGGTGGTTCTCGAACTGCACACTAACCAAAGCTTTTGTGAGTTGCCACAATGAACAAAGGTCAAGAAAATAAAACTAGAGAGACATTGGGGATGTGACAGGTCGTGCAGATGTACATGTAAAAGATGTCTGTCAGACTCAGACTTGTCAGCTGGAGATAATGATAATGGTGGTTATGAAGAATGCACGCAAACACATTACTTCCATATCTTTCTCTCACTATTCCACAGATAAGATAGCGTGTCCAAGAAGTATGAGGGATAGATAGTTCACAGTTTATATAAACATTTACAGTAAATGTTTTTCTTTCCACAAGAGAATGCAAAAAACCAAACTGTGATTCGACAACAACTGCAGAAATCTCAATCTAAAAAAGGAAGACAGTGTATCTTCTGTGCCGTGTTTTCACCGCTTTAAGTTAAAGTCACTTCAAACCAAAGTTGACATTTCAGTGAACTTGAGGTCTGCCTCCCCTCCCTGTGCGGTCAAAGCACAGCCTACTGAATGTGGAGAGAAGCCTTTTTGATTTCCAAACATTTTCAAATGCACTCTGCCTCCACACTGTTGTACTCATCTCCCCAATCCCCGTCCGTACGTTATTTCAAAACATAAACAGTGACAACAAGCGGATATGAAATTTCCTTTCCTCTGTTTGTTCTTAGTTATGATGAAATTTACACACTCTGCGTGGCTGACGCACAGGAAGTGGTCGGTGGAACGACGGTAGAATCAATACAGCTGCCCATGAGCTCTGTTATAAGTTGTGTTATCTGCTATCATTGTTGTGGGAGGTTGATTTATGATTGTCAGCGAGTAACGAGCGTTAATTTAATGAATGGTCTGTGATGTAGGGGCCTGATGTGCGTCAGCATACACAGAAACAGCCAGGCCATGTCAGGTTAAAGGGGGAGTGGGTTATAAATTGCTTTAAATGCTGGAGTAAACTGTCGAACAGACGTAAGCATATGTGTGTTTCTGTGAGTTTGTTTGTGTGTATGTGTGTGTCCATCTGGCTGCAAAAGGGCATCCTCCCACCCCCTCATGTGACTGAGGTCAACATCACGTTGACAAAGTCACTCAGTAGGGCAAACTGCGACGTCACACAAGTCCTCTTCCTTTTGTCTTCCCGCTCCCCTCACTCTTTCCCGGCCGTCTCTCCAGGCCCCGCTTCCCCCTTACACACACACACACACACACACACACACACACACACACACACACACACACACACACAGCCCTCCCCGTTTCCCCCGAGAGTTTGTCAGCAGCTCTCAGCTTCCGTAGAATAACACAACAACAGGCTCAGTGTGTGGCTGACGCAGACGCACGGCGCGACGGTAAGTAGTGGTCAGCTCTGATACAGTATACATCACTCACACACACACACACACACACACACTCACGTAGTAACTCACCACAGAAACGGTGCAAGGCTGACAAAGGGACAGAGAATGCACAAGTAATGTCTCCTGGATAACTATTCTGCACGCTTAGGAATGCACCAAAAATAGCATCTTCACTTCCACTCTCCTCTCTTTTCTTTTACTTTTATGAAAAGTTCTGTACAGGGTCGCTGGTGCAGAGAGATTGCAGCTGGGTGATAAAATAATTCACTGTTTACATGCACATGCTTGATTACATGGGCTCTGATTGTTTAGCTTGTACTGTTTATATTTCATTGATCCTCCTGCGCACCAGAGAAAGCAAGAGAGACCGGGAGGAGAGAGGGATGTGAAGTGGAAGTGTGTGTGAAAGAGAAAGTAAGAAGGAGGAAGAGATGGGGAGAAAGAGGGATGCAGACAGGACACGCAATGACAGGGGAGGAAAGAATGTTTAGGGCGACTGAGAATGGCGGTGAGAGGAGCGGGGGGGAGAACCGGAGGAGAAAACGGGAGCTCTGAGACAGGCCTGGGCTCTCCAGTGTATTAACACCAGTCTGAGATGGAGGGAGCAAGCAGGGGAGATGGAAAGAGTGTTTGCACAGTAAAAAGTTCCTTTTGCGTGGGTTGCTTGCTTCCCGCTGTACCCCCCCCCCCCCCCCCACACACACACACACACACACCCTCCTCCTCCTTCCTCTTCTCCTTCTCACACTCTGTCTGTGACCTATTGCTTAGACTAGTTCATTCAGAGATTTCCTCACTGGCAGACGCAAAACTGCTTGGACGCAGAGAGAGCGAGAGGGGAACGTGAGCAGGTGAGCAACCCAGAGTCAGAGAGGGTTTCGGCTGACTCTAGCTGTTACACATGCATGTGCGCCACACACACATGCATACACACACACGTACACTGTGTTTTGTCACATACCATGGAGTTTGGTTTCCAAACAAAATGAGCCTCGTAAATGTGTGTTTAATAGAGAGCTTATTTTGAACATTTTGCTCCCCCAGTTTCTGCCGGGAGAGACGTTTGCCTCATGCTCTCCCTTTCATCCCTGCATCCTGTCCTTTGCGCGGCTCTGAGAGCTGAGCCAATGGAGGAAACCTGCAATAATGATGCTGGTTAATGTCCCCATTTAATGGTCTAATAAAAAGGCAAAGCAACAGATGCACAACAGCCATATCTGCCTCCAGTGGGCAGCTCACATGAAAAAGGAAGAGAGCAATTGACACGCATAATTAGTAAATTGTGTCCATGGGGAGTTTTCTCAACTAAAGACTCGCCAGTGGAGGGGAGACGGAGGGGGGCTTGAGAGGAGGGTCTCATGTCATATATCCATTTGAAAGAGGACAACAGAGCTTCAGCACTGATCGCTGACAGTGAGAAAGAGAGAGTCAGAGACGTCACTTTATTGCCCAATGACTGCAGCCCCCTCCTGTGTGTCACTATTTCTCCCTCCTACCCCCCTGAACTATTAACACACTCACTTGCTCTCTGACGTAGGTTGAAGTTAGGGGGCAAGCGTAGGGGAGAAGGGGGATGGGGCGATGATGGCGGTGGGTAGCGAGTTAGGGGTAAGGTTACCATGACAATTCCCCAGATAGGATCCCGCCGGAATCATGCACTTGGCAGCAAGCTGGAGAGAATGAATGGGGGACAGAATGACGGAGCAGAGAGGAAGAAGAGAGGAGGTGGAGGAGGTCATGGGGAAACTTGAAAGTGTCCTGTTATAGGAGAGTAAATATTAGCAGTAATAGGTCGGACCTTTGGTTTTCCCTTTGAACGTAATCTTCGCGTTTGTTTACCCAAGCCCTGCTGGAATTCCCTAGAGGAAATGAGGGTGCAACATAAAAATGATGAATTTATTACTACTCCTTCTCCCATAATCCCTTTTACCATCGGAGCAGCGTTGCGTCACAGCCAACATTTGCACTGTTTACATATAACACTCTGAGGTAAGCAGAACATGAGACTCAACCCTAAAATCCACAAGACTACTTTATCATCCACCTGGACATGGAAATTAACCCACGGCAACAAGCTCTTATGGGAAAACCCACATGATCAGAATGGGCTGAGTTTGTATTTGTTCTCATAATCAGACTACAACTCTAATCTCAGCAATGTAAAGTAAACAATGAACAAAAATCCCCGACATAAAAAAACAATCCCTTCTTGCTCAAGCTCTTCCCTGTCAGATAAATAAATTATGGGGAGAATATTACACTAATAATCACTTTTTAAAGTGGCAAATGCAGAATGAATCGTGCAGCTGTGTGGATTAACAGCCCGGCAAAAGGTGAGCACAGAGTGTGAGGCATTCAAATGACTTGAAGCCTGCGTAATAATGTGTGAATACATGCCATGGCGCACAGGAAACCTAGTGTAAAGCATGACCGAATTGAGTGAAGCTTGTGTGAGTAAAGTTTGTCTGGCAGCGAGGCCTGGCAGGCCCTGTCACAGGTTCCCCTTCCTCTCTGATGTCTTTGAGGTCGTAGTCTGAGTGTCTCACTCTGTTTCTCCTCCTATGGTGGTTTACACAGATTGGTGATGTAATGGGTAGCATATGAAGGCCACACACAAACACACAGACGCACACACAAACACTGATGCTCATGCACGATATACAGACACCGCACTTATACCACCACATACCCATAATTACACACATATACTGTACGCACACCCATTTACACAAACCCTGGATTCCCCCTTTTCCAACAGGCATGCGCCAGTGTGTGCTCGCTCTCTCACACACAAAAACAAAAGTCTAAACAAAGATACATAACCCTTTTTATTTTGCGACATCTATGCACGTGCGCACACACTCCCGCAGACGCACACTCCCGGTAGTGTGTGAGTGATCAGCGCTGGCGGATGGCCTAACAGAAGACTGTGTGTGCTTCAGAACCACCCAGGAGACCCCCATCATGAGAGGCAGCCCAGAGAGGGAATGAGGGAGAGTGACTAACTTCACTTTTTCTTTTCTTCTCTCCCCAGCTGTGTCTTCAAACGACCCTTTGATGTGGGAAATTAAAAAGAGCGAGTGTGTCAATATCTCCCTACGTCCAACCGCACTCATCTATTTCCTCTCCTTCTTCTCCTGCTCTCCTCCTTTCCCTGCTTTTCTTCTCTACTGTTGACCCGAGAAAACAGAGTATGACCCTTTTTCACCACAACAACTCCGCCACCCACTCGCTGCCACCAGGCCCTCATCATTTGGAGGGTGTTTGTTTGTCTGTGTAGGCCCACCACCGGACTGGCAACTCTGTGTGTATGTGTATGAGTGTGCGAGTGTGCGCATACAAGGCCCACCACTAATTATTTTCTAACCACACCATGAGTGTATGTCTGTGAATGAGGGTCTCCTAATCTCACACCCAGACTCTAAAACGCTTTCTTCCTTTTCCCTGGTCTCTCCCACTCGCTCTCTCTCACTCTCTCTCTTTGTGTATGTGTCTGTAGTCAGGTTTCCATCTAAATGAAACAATTTTTTTTACAGAATTTTCAAAAAACGAATTACAGCGCTCACTACAGTTATACGAATATTAGGAGTTGGTTCATGGCCCTGACTCTCCAGTCAGGTGCCATTATACCACTGCAGAAGAAGAGGGCGCACCGAGATGACGTAATTAAAAGAGCGCCAGTCACTTTATTTCATGTATTCATTTGAGGAAGGTTACAGTCTCCTCACTCTCTTCAGTGGATCAGAAGCTTCAAGTCACATGCTTCATGTACATCATGATTAATGTTGTCTGTTTCCGTTGCACTTTGTTTACCAATATACCAACTTTTCCACCCCAGTCAAACCTTTTGGTGATATTTTGGGGGGGGTGGGTTCGAATTTTCTGCGCAAATTGAAAATGTGTATAAAAACAGGTGGATGTAAACGCACCTATTGACTCCCTTATGATATACAGTATGTGTACAGGATGATGCATCAACTGTCCCTCTGTGATGACTGGAAACTCATTTTTGCCCTTTGCAATAGTAGACCACGCTTTACTGCACCTGACTGAGTGTTTCCAGGCTGCCTCGCTCTACATGTGTGTGTGTGTGTGTGTGTGTGTGTGTGTGTGTGTGAAAGAGAGAGAAATATACAGACAGTGTGAGAAATCATGTTGTGTGTACAGTAGACGGTTATGTCTCTGCATGTATCAGAGTGTCTTTTTGGTGTGTTTTGGTTTATTAGAGCAGCATGTTTTCCTATGACACAGCGCGTGTCGTGTGTGTGCATCCATGTGCATGTTTTGTGTGTGTGTGTGTGTGTGTGTGTGTGTGCTGTGTTGACCCCATCCACCCCCCCACCCCTCAAGCGTGTGTCTGTGTTAATGTCCTGTGGTGTGTGTGTGTGTGTGTGTGTGTGTGTGTGTGCTGTGTTGACCCCATCCACCCCCCCACCCCTCAAGCGTGTGTCTGTGTTAATGTCCTGTGGTGTGTGTGTGTGTGTGTGTGTGTGTGTGTGTGTGTGTGTGTGTGTCCGCTCACTGTTTCTATGCAACACTTTCAGAGGCCCCTTCTGGTCTGGACAACACCTCTCTCCTGCTCCTATCCGTCTCTCACTCCTCACTCTTTCCTTCACCCTGGAGAGGGAGAGAAGGAGTGAAAAAAAGGAGAGGAGGTGGGTGGGGGGGCAGTGGAAATAACAGGCTGCTGTCTCAGGAGGGGCTCTGAAAAAAAAAGAGCAAGGGGTGAGAAAAGGAGGGAGAGAAATATGGGAGAGAAAAGGTGTTTGCTGTGCGCATTAGCTATAATACAGGGAATGTGGCATGTGTAGCCTAAAAGAGCCCGGCCATAAATTAAATAACACTTTCTGTGACATTTCACCCTCTTGAACACAGCACACAACACCAGCCAGCACAAGAAAAAGAAAGGGCAGGTAAAACTGGAGGCTCTGAAAGATACATGGTTACATGAGATATGCTGATACACATGAAAACAATGGGCTTTTTAAAACGTCTGCAGTGATAGAGAGGGAGAGAGGGGAAGAGATTTGGAGATGGAAAGATAAAAAGTAGGTAGATGGGACTGATTGGCGCAGGTAGCGGGATGCGACGGAGGAAGTGCTGGAGATAGCGACAGGACAGGACGGGAGAAAGTGATAGAGGAAAGAAAAAAAAACAACGGAACATTTTTTTTTAAAGTTTCGCAAAGGGAGACAGGCAGCAGGGAGGGGAGGAGGAAAGAGAGAGGGAGAGAGAGAGGAGGGAGAGAGAGCGTGTGTCTCTGCGTGTGTGTGTGTGTTTTTATGAATGAAGTGAGTCACTGCCGATGTGTCATAGGCCCGACGTCTTTATAAAGGAAGTTTTAAACAAGCCTAAACACTTCACTGCGCGCAAAAATTGGACTTACCACACTCGCATCCCTCTCTCTGCATTTCTGTTGCCTCTCTCTCTCTCCAAACTGTCTAAGTGTCTCTCTGCCTTCAGCACTCCATAAAGACTACAAGGGCTCATCTCAAACTTTACCACAGACAAGAAAGTTTTGGCGATATTGACTTTTACCTTCCTTTTCTTCCTCTCTCTCTCTGAGTGCCTCAGTCATCACTCTGCTCTCTCTCATTCATTCTCTCTCGTCCTGACAACTTTCCTCCTCACTCTGACTTGAAGAGTGCGAAGAAGAAACCGGAGCACGTGACAATTTCCGGATCTCAATTTATTTATTAATTTTCTATTTATTTATTTATCCACCTTTGTTTGCTGGTTTACCTATCCCTTGGATCCGAACCAATATGAAATGTAAGTGTTTGTATGAGTTTATTTTAAGTCATAATTTGCTCTATTTGTTAATTATCATTTATTTTACTGCTTTGTTTTATTTTATTTCTAAACGCTACATTTAAATCGTGGGTCTATAACGTGTATGTGACTGTTAACATGCTATTTTATTGTTCCTCCAGGCTTAATTCAATTATTTATTCATAGATCTAAACAACTGACTTTGTTCTCTGGTGATCCCAAAACTGTAGAAGTTACACTAGGACAGGGAGCTCAGATGCTCCTGCAGCGTTATTTTGGCTGTGATTCTTGTGGTTCACCTGTAATTATCAAGCATTCATCATTTCAACACCACTGTGGTTCCCTTTTAATACTTAGTCTACCTTGTATTTGAACTTGAAAGGAAAAGAATGAATGAGCTTACTGTTAGAGAGTTGACTTGGCTGGGTCTATATAATTTATACCACCAACTCACGTACCTATCCAGTTGCAGGTGTGACAATCAGCAGCATTCATTGCGTTGCTTATGGTAAAGAAGTGATGGTGATATTCAGTGTCAAAGCCCGGCACTTAATGATTTAATGATTTGCATTCAGCCTGTGAAAACATGACTCTGACACTGAAGCTCTTCAGGATTCCTCTGCCAAGTCTGGAGTTATTGTTTATATTATGGTGCAATATCTTCCCCTGGAGCTGACAGCCTTGGCCTGAGGTCATTATCATTATGGCGAGATGACAGCGCCTCTCCACTAATTGCTTCCGTTTTGTTTCTACCCCTACAGTGCTGCTGGACTCCTCCTCATCGCTGCTCTTCTCGCTGCTATTGGCTCAGCTGCCGGTGTTCACGTCTGCCTCTCCAGTACCACAGCGGCGGCCCACTGACATGGATAAACTGTCCAATCAGACCAAAAATCTAATGAAGCTCACCCAAGAACTGCTGGTAAGTGAAGATGTCGTCATGATGATTACCAATCGCAGCTATTGATTGGAGGAGAGGCTAATGAGGCCCTGACTATCCTATGCTAATTGAATTGTAAGTATGAGGGTGGAAGAGGATGCTGGTCAGCCTGTCTTGATCTTTCCCCTAATTGGATTTTAGTGTTAATGTTACCTTTTAGTTGAGGTAACATCACACTCCACGCAGCACTAACTTTGCATCATGCGTTGTCGTGGAAACTCTATTTGGCTGAACTTTACTAGGTTTGCTCAGGAGTTCAGTTTGACTTAAGCTGCTTTCATTGATGACAGACTGGCTGGAGTCCATATGCATGCTTAGATCAGGGCAGCAAAAGCCTCAGGGGAGATTTGACTGAGTGATCTCACTTTTAATCCACACTAGACTCGGAAGGGAGGGGAGGTCTGACTCAGCAACCTCCTGGTCTGCCTGGTCACCTGACTGGTGGTGGCAGCAGGAAGATAGGTGGCCAGGCCAGCGCCATTATCCAGTTCAGTGGACATGCAATCAAATTAATATCAACTTTTGTGGAACTAAGGAGCATAAACGCACATTTACAGTGATGGCCTAGCAAGATACATCATGGGGTGAAGGGGATAGAGAAACAAAGTTCTAGTAGTCAGTTTAATACGTCCCATCAAGATAAATTTAGAATCACATATCAACACCGTACCTGCATCCAAATAAGGCAGAACTGACAAGTATACATCTGTGAAATGACAGCAAAGTATATCACATGCTGTTTACATAGAAACATGTTTATGTTCTGCGGCTAGACTGTAGAAGTGAGGATGGAGTTGGAGGAGTTTTTTCTCCTATGAAATGTGAATCACTTGCACAGCACTGACAACTCTGGCCCCCGAAATCTTATTTTGTTGACAGTCCGGTGGGTAGGAAAATCAGATTTGACAACTTAGCCAAGATTTGGCGCCAGCTGGTGATTGTGTATCAACACTGTGTTTTAACAGGTGAAAAGAAAGCGGGATCATATCTCTGCATCTTCGGTTACACATGACTGATCTTGATTCTATTTTTGCATTATGCAAATCTTTAAACTCTTTTGTTCAGGGGATAAAATCAAAAATAGCCACATACTCTCTCTAGTCTTGGTCAGTAGATAGTGTTCACAAAGTGTGTGTGTGGGTTTGTTGCTTCAAAACAATGTTACAGGCCATTGTGTAGCAGCAGTCTAACCTGGGACCCAGATGTGAACAAACCAGCATCATCAAAGGGTGACAGGGGACAGTATTAGACAGTGTTCAGCAACATGGAAGATTTATTTTTAATTTTCTTTCCTTATTGTGTGGAATTCCACTAAAGCAAGGACAAAGTTAGGAAAGATAAATAGAATGGGAATCCATGGAAAGTCCCTGCAAAAAGGCAATGAAACTGATGCTTTAAAGAGGGAGAAATGTGTGTGCACACACATAGGTCTATATAAGTTTTCCGACGCAACTGCGTATGTGTGTGAGTGAGTCTGTGTGTGTACAACAGTTTGCATGCATACAGTATGGGTGCATTAGTGTATATGTGCGTATGCATTTTTGTGGCTGTGTGTGTGTGTGCATTGAGGGTTCTGTAAATAGTCATGGTTGTGTAGGTGCAGTGTTTAGTGTTTTGCTTTCGGTCGCCACAGCAAAGTGACTTGATAAAAATCAAAAAGATTTATCACATTCCAGTATTTGCATTCAGGAAGAAAAAGGCTGGATGCTAAGTTCTGTCGGGTGAGGTCATGATCTACGATGGAGAGAGCAAGAAAAGGAGGATAAGAGGGAGAATTAAAGGCTGAGAAAGATGGAGCAAAAACCACAAGAGATGAAGAGATCAGAGAGCCAACTAGATGACAAGCCAGTGGTGTATGTGTGTGCATGCATGCACATGTGCACGTGATGTTGCATGTGCACCTGGTATGAGACAGAGAGAGAGGGAGAGGGGGAGACACAGGAGAGGGTAGGGACGCAGGGGAAGGAAGGGGACAAAAGCAAACGGAGACAAAACATTGGACCACAACCATAAGTGAGCTCTTATGAAAGGCTGATGGAGAGACATGCGAGACAATGTGGCACATTCATCAGTAAAAACATCAACACAAACAACTGGAGGCAAACAGCAGAGCAGGGAAAACACTGCATAACAGGTTAAGGAAGCATTATGAAGCACACACAACCTGTTTACACAAAACATTTCTCAGCACTCATCATCCTAATGTTGTTATGTTCCTCTGCTGATTGGAAATGACGCATGCCACATCAGTCATCTCCATTTATACCCATTCATTACTGAATCAGGAGCACATCTTTAATACTAAATTGTACTACCGATGAGCACAGCTGCCTTTGTAAGGTAGAAGTCCATAAACCTGCAGTCAGGTTCTTTATCCCCCTCTGGTGGTCATGGCGAGCACTACATCTGCCGTCTGGACAAAGTTTACAACACAACTCTAGCTGGGCAGCGGCACTGCGTCATTCCATCTTTTTATAGCTGTGACCCTGGAGTTTCCCTACAGCCCTGTGTTGTCTATCCCACTTGGAGCTTTCTTAGTCACTGCATATGTTGTTATCCTCGCTCCCTGTAGAAAACATCCTGTGGGTTCAGGTCATTTGCTCTTATTGTTGACATTTGGGGTGGCTGAATGTGGGTGAACTCACACTGACCCGATCAACCACACTTCACTCAGTGAGAGCTACTGTCTCTAAGCACTGAAAACAGTCATCCAATCGAGGTGCTAGACTAATACTTTCCTCATGTTGCCGTGACTTGTCTCAGGATGAGTAAAATTGCGCTAATGCAAATTACTAACGGGCTGCTCTGTGTCTTGTTTTCTCTTTCAGAGGGAGCATGCATTTGACTCAGACGTGGAGCCCCACAGGTTCAGGTCTCTGCCAGAAATGAGCAACAGATCAGCCAATGACCTCAACAATCTTGAGGTAATGCTCTGATACTGTCTTTGTGCGTGACTGTGTGTGTTTGTGCATGCTTGTGAAGGGAGAGGGGCTGATCTGCACAGTTACATTTTGCCACACCCATGCTAAGTCTTTAAAGTATGTCTGTGTTGTTTCCAGCTGAAGCCCACACTCTCACAGCTGCATGCTGACCTGAAGCTGTATGAGCACCACTTTGAGTGGCTGAACAAGGTTTCAAAGAAACACCACCACCCTGCAGTGCCCAAGCTGGTCGAGATGATCAGAGAAATGAAATCTCTCATCAACCTGCTGCACCGTCAGGTAAGGAGCTGAGTTTCCCCTTTTCACTCTCAGTTGTCTTCAGTGTTTAATTGTATATTGATCCATGTAAGTTTAAGCAACAGTTTGCTGCCACTTTTATATTTACCCTGTGATAAACAAATTAATTGTTTTTCTTCTCACCTACAGATGCTGAGAGTTGAAGCACCAAGGCTGACTCCGGCGACCCCCTCCCTCCCCCCTCAACTCCCCTATCAGTTTGATGTCCTGCAGTCCAGCCATGAGCTTCTTCAACATTTCAAGCTCTTCTGTGATTGGGCATACAGAGCATTCGTCAGCCTCAAGCCCAAAGTCTCTGCAGTACAATGATCCAAGCACATTCATTATTTTCCTTTCTACTACTTGGCTGCAGAGACGGTGAGGATACATGGAGTCCCGCCTCAGCCAAAGGGGAATTAGGACCATGTCAGTGTGCACTGTAGTCAATAGCATCCCTTAAGAAGCCCAAACGTCAACCAATGACACATGTGTTGAAGAATGTGTCTTTCAATCAGAGCCAATAAGGATGCGCTATACTGCAGCCAGTTACAACCATCAAGATTCCTGTTAAAAGCAAACTGCCAATTTAACTATGATGATCATGTCATGATTCCCCAAACTCTCTCCTAAAGGCCTTGTTCATGACCATGTTATTTATGTATTTATTTATTTATTGACTGTTAATAATTTATTTAATTTTATTTATTTGAAGTTGTAATGTGTCACTCTCATCTTTATTTCTGTATTAACGTGAATTTATTTGCCCACATTTCTTTTTGTCTTGTGTCACACTGTTCTTCATGAAAAACACAGTAGCACTTCCTGAACCTATTAGCTCTGATAATGACTTTTGTTAAAACTAATTTTATCTACTTTGCATTTTTGTGTATTTCTTTAGCGAATAATTCTTCCAGTAGATGTAGCATACATTTGGGACAGCCAAGGTTTTCACTATCTCTCACTTACAGTGCCCTTAAAGTAAACATTTTAGAAGATGGTAATGTTATCTTCTAGCCATGTTAATTAATTATTAATTAATAATTGCATTTATAGCCGAAGAGAAGTGAATATTTTCTTTTGTACCACAGGCAGAGTTTCTATTTTCAATGCCTGTTTCTCGCATTTTGCATGAGGAGGCATATTTAACGTTGTGGTAAAGTTGTTTGAATGTGCCCTGTTGCTGAGCACTGATGGACCTGATTAGATTCTTTGCACAAACTTGTTAGGATTAGCCTCTCAGATGAGTTAGATGGCTGATTTTGAACCTGTGCTTTGGGATAGAAAAGTTTGTTTCTTTTAGTTAAACACCAAAGCCTTAAAATACTATGTATTGTGACACTATGTTCTGTACAGGTGTACATAAGTGTACAAGAATGTAAATTGTTGTATACAGTGCTTTTATGTATTATGTTGTTTTCTACAATATAATGTAGATTACTTTACCAATTTTATCACTATAATTTTTGTCCATTCCTATTCTAGTATTTGTTACAGTATTGACTATTTATTTAAGTAACGTGGTGGAACTATTTATTTTGTGCTGCAGTGGAGCAAGTCTCCTGTCTTTTTGTACTTTTATACAGTTTTTATTCTTATTTACTATTACTATACCATCATGTTTAAATTATTGTTGTAACATCAAGATGCCTCTTCCACACACTGATTGGCCTCAATGTGAAATATGTGCCTTGGTGAAATAAATACTAAAGAATGTGCACAATGGATTTGAGTGTATCTTTGACAGCCATAGTCCAGCTAACCAGCTATTTAAACTGTGACAGATGGGAGTTAGGGCAGACACACACATACTACGTTACCCAGAAGTCTGTGCGCAAGAAACAGAATAGAACGGATAAATATCTATTGTGAATAAAGCTTTTTAAATTATTTTTGAAGACGGTGAAATGTATATACATCCATGATAAGCGCTTCCCGTCAAATTTGAATGTTAAAAATATTTTAAAGTGAGAGTTAAACACGTCAATCTGTCTGTTGAAGTTCCTGACCAATGGTAGTAGCTCATCTATTGAGGCAAGCAGCCAATCGCCGTCGCTGTTCTTAGAAGGCGGCATCGGGTGGAGAACTGCTGTTAGTTTGTGCTGTGTTTATTGTTAAGGTTGTGTGGATTAGCACTGCGGTACCCAGTTCCTTTTCATAATATCAACAATATAGCTTTAAGATGAGTTAAAGACCCTCGGTGAGTACTGCTTCAACATGTATTCATGCGCATCCTTATCGAGCAGTTTAACGGCGCTATACCGCATTGACGAGGGCGAGATTAGCTTTAAATGAAGGCCAGTAGCTGTTTTTGTTGATACTGTAAAAACTGATATTTTCTGTGTGTGTTGTCTGTCGGCTTCCACAGCCGACCGGTTACATTAGGATACACTTATAAAGTAGCTTAATGTGTAATTTAGCTGTAGCCTCTGTGTGTGTATTGGTTGTAAGCACCGCACTGCGGGGACGGACAGAAACGGACTGACGGCCAGAGGAAAGACAGCAGGGAGGGGGGGGACTAGCTTCATAGACGGGGGGAGGAGGGGAAGCAGGGGTTGGAATTTAAAGGGGACATTCTTACCAGGAGTTACCAAGTTATAATACTGTATTTATATACATTTTATGTCAGACCTGTCCTGAACTGTCTACCTGGGATGACACCTGTTTCCAGAGACTGACAGTGACGGAATTTATGAAAGACAAAGAACATGGATGAAGGGAAGGTGAAAGAAAAACCATGATACTGCACCAAAACTGATCCACGCCTACTGCCAAGGAATACCCCCAAATTCTACCAGCTTGCTCTGGTAATGGCTAACTCAGTGGCCTTAGTGGTTCAAGCAGAACTCTTACCGCCTCAGTCCACCGCCTCCCTCTCTCCTTTCCCATCCCTTCTCGGTTCGGGAGAGGATGGTGAGGACGATAGGGACAGGGGGGAGCTGGTGGATGGAGACAAGGGAGTAGTAGAGAGTGGAGAAGAGGTGGTTTTGGACATGGTGACGTCGTCCGTGCCAGGCCCAGCCCAGCAGCCCGAGCAGTCAGACCATCCCTTCCAGTGTATGGACTGTGGGAAGAGCTTCAGGTGGTCATCCAGACTGACCCACCACCAGCGGAGCCACAACAATGAGAGACCATACCGCTGCAACCTCTGCCCCAAGGCCTTCAAGGGCTCCTCTGCTCTGCTCTACCACCAACGGTACCCTTCATAAAATTCTCTTTACCATCCTTCCTACCATCCATTTTAACACAACACGGTACTGTATAATTTCCCCCCGGGGATCAACAAAGTATTTCTGATATCCGCAGGGCAGAAGTGTATTGTGATTGTACCTTAAACAGCCAGAGAACAAAATACTTTCAAAGGGAAATATCTGGAGCAAAGACTGGAAATCTGTCCAAATTTAGGAAAAACAGGAAACACAAAGTAGTGTGGACTATGTAAAATCCATCATCTATACCTTTTTAATAAAAACAATGCAATGTTCATTTCTATACTGATTATGTGTCACACCTGTAATTACTGTATATAATTAATTGTACTATCTTGCTGAATAGTTACTTTTCTTTTGCAGGTCTCACTCAGGGGAGAAGCCTTACAAATGTCAGGACTGTGGTAAAGCCTTCAAACGCTCCTCTCTGCTCCAGGTGAGATGTCAAATTCATTTTGTCTGGGAAAGGGAAATGCTTACAAATGAAAGAGAGATTTCCCATCTCTATCTGTGTCTATCTCCAGGTCCATCAGAGTGTCCACACTGGACTGCGTACCTTCTTGTGCCCCTATTGCCCCCTGACCTTTAAATGGAGTTCTCATTACCAGTATCACCTGCGCCAGCACACTGGAGAGTGTCCATACCCCTGTGACACCTGCCCCAAGGCTTTCAAGAACTCAAGCAGTCTGCGGCGACACAAGAATGTCCATCTTGGTCTCAAGCCTTACACCTGCTCAGTGTGTAACAAATCCTTCACTCAGTCTACCAACCTGAGGCAGCACATGAGGATACATACAGGTGAGAAGCCCTACATCTGCAGTGAGTGTGGACGCAGCTTCACACATTCATCAAACCTGGCCCTGCACAAGAACTCACACTCCAACCTCAACGCAGGAGGGAAGGAGGGAAAGAGGGGAGAAGACGCAAGGAAGGGAAATGAGGTAGTGGGGATGGTGGTAGGGGCAGAGGAAGTGACATCGTCCATGTTAACGGACATGGTGGGATTTGTGAGCCAGGAAGGAGCTGATGGAGTGGGGGTGGGGATGGAAGAAGTGTTCTTGTCAACCACCTCGTCCGGCCAGAATCCAAGCCTTCTCCCCCAGCTCACCCTCACCTCCTCTGGGGACAGCATGTGTGCATCTAGGGCCATCGGGACAGAGGTTCACCTGAGCACAGACACCGGGGCTAGTGTGCTGTTATACAGCTGTGGCAGCTGCAGCCACACCTTTGGCACACGGACAGAGCTAGAGGAGCACCAGGCCATCCACATGCCTCCAGAGGAACACGGGGCTAGTGGAGAGGCGGGTCCTGGGGGAGGGATGGAGGTTGGGGATGGACTGGTGGGAGCTGGTCACCTGCTGGCTGATTTTGAGGAAGTGGTTGAGACTACGACAGTTGCTGAAAATGGACACACGACAGAAGTGCTCCTTGGACTGACAGAAGGAGCAGATGGCAGCAATGCAGTAAGTGATCGGATCAAATGGATAAATGTAAGAAAAGAAGAATAAAACCCTTAAGTAAAGGGAATTACAGTGTTTAGATGGTGAATCAGGTCACGGGGTTGTATGTAGCCTGGTTCCAGACCTCTGTATCGCCACCCACCTTTCAGATTAGTTCAGCAATTCTATTACATCTGGTGTTGCGCTCATTGACGACTGTATCCATTGGTCAGAGAAACAATTGACCAATCAGAAGTTAGTAGGTGGGATTAGAAATGGGGACTTCCTACAAAGAGAGAAAAATGGCGATGAGATGCACATTGATTCACAGATCAACATATTTCTTTAATCAGTGTGACAAACACTGCTCCTAGCAGTTTCTGTGTCAGCTGAAAATTACATTAGCATGATTGATACACCACTTGCTGGTTTAAGGAAAACAAACCAAGCTAACATCAACACAACGTCAGGCTAAGTGGATGAAGTGAAACAATGGCAATTCAGTGTGATTATTAAGTTGGTAATAAGTTGATGTGATGTACAGTATATGTAGGGTCAAGACAAACACTCATCTGTCTATATAATCAAATTTTAATTGATCTCAAAGAATACCTTCCTACCCTAGAGTCCTTGAGTTCAATCTTAAGATGTGTTTTTTTTTTTTTTTTTATATGTATTACTTCCTTTGGTTTGTCCTCAGAATGTGGGCACCACCCAGGCCCAGTTTGACCTGCTGCAGAGCTTCACCGAGGTGACTCAGAGCTCTGAGACCATTCAGCCAGACGCCAGAACCACATGGGCAGGGCTGTCATGTGGCTACTGCAATAAGACCTTTAAGACCAGTGGAGGCCTCAATAGACACGTGTCACTGGTGAGAATGACTGTTTTAATTGCTCTTCTACTTACACTATTATACAAGTTACAGCACTGTACTATTGAGCACTGAGATTTATCTGTCTTAAAATAATCTCTGCCTCCTGTGGTCCACTTTTGTTTGTCTAGATGCACTCTCTCTCATCACAGTCCCGCTCCCAGTTCAGCTGCTCCGCCTGCGACCGCTCCTTCCCCCTTCTCTCCTCACTTCTCACCCACCAACACTCCCATACCCCTGAGCAGCGTCTCCTGGCTGAGGCAGAGGCTGAGATAGTGTGCCCTCCTTCCCTTTCCCTGTCTCTCCCCCTTCCCTCCTCTCCCAGCCAGGCTGATAAGCAGCAGGAAGGCCAGAGGGAGATCCATGTCAACATCATTGCCGTTGGTGAGGAGCAAGAGGAACAACCAACCAAACCGACCAAAGCCCCCAAAAAGGCAGGAGCCAGCAAGAGCACTCCTGCTGGAGGTAAAGACGTTTTCATAGCAGAACAGACAGAAAACTGCATTTTGACATTGGAGATTTGACTACACAATAGGAAGTATGAGCCAAGCAATCTGCTCATGTGTTTTGGTATAATATGCTTCCCCCCTGCACTGGTGCAAAGCTAGCCATACTGTATCCAATATCAAATTGTTTGTTTAATACATTTATAGCTACCAAGGAACTTGATCTTTATTTTTCCTTCAATTTGAATTTGGTTGTTCTTTACTTTTCATACAGAGAGGCCATACCGCTGTTCAGAGTGTGGAAAAGCCTTCAAAGGTTCGTCAGGTCTAAAGTACCACATGAGGGATCACACTGGGGAAAGGCCATACCGCTGTACTGAGTGTGGAAAGAGCTTCAAGAGGTCGTCACTGCTTTCAATCCATCAGAGGGTAAGACTCACTCTTTTGTTGTAAGGAACATACACACAAGTACATTTTCCAAATGAGAGATCCATCATTTGGGAGCTAAATTTTATCATTTTTGTCACAGCAGAACTTAAGATTTCTCTAGTTCACAGGAACTGCAGCTGTCTAGTATGGTTCACACGCCCGCAGATGAATGCAACAGACAAATCCAAAAAGCAATAAACACTATAATAACACTCTGTAGTTACAACTTTCTTCTGACTAAGTGGTTGTTATTGCACTACACTTTAGTTGTAACTTCTGATTGCATCGTTGGCTGCATTTTGGTCTTATTGGAAAAACAATTAAATGGAAACAATGGATTTAATTGCATTCTTTAAGTTTTACTTACTACAATGAACACTTAAACCGTATTTACATATGTAATAACCACCACAAACTGCCCAGCAGATACTTTTGTACTGAAAAATTGAAACATAATGCCAAAAAGTGTAAAGTGTAAATTTTCCACTTTCACCTTACTCAGGTACACACAGGTGTTCGGGCATTCCAGTGCCCTCACTGCCCTCTCACTTTCAAATGGAGCTCTCACTACCAGTACCACTTGCGGCAGCACACTGGCGAGAGGCCATATGTGTGCAAGGAGTGTGGCAAGTCTTTCAAGAACACCAGCTGCCTGCGTAGACACAGTCAGATGCACTCTGGACTGCGGCCTCATACCTGCTCCATTTGCTCAAAGTCTTTCTCCCAGACGTCAAACCTCAAACAGGTCAGTACAGCCTGTTAAGGTTCAGCTATGAGTTCATGTAGATTCTTAGCTGTTTGCATTGAACAGATCAGTCTTATCTCATTAACCGTTTTCTTCATTTGTCTCCCCTCTTCTCTTGTTGTTATTTCTCTGAGCAGCATGAACGCACCCATTCTGGTGAGAGACCCTTTCAGTGCACACACTGCAATAAAAGCTTTACACACTCCTCCAACCTTCAACTCCACCTTCGCACTCACTCTTCCAGCAAGGACTTCAAATGCCCATACTGCTCGAAGGAGTTTGTCATGCACTCTTACTTGCAGAGGCACATCCGTACCCATGGCAGTGGTGTTCCCTTGCCCTGCCCTGGTAGTGGAAGTAAAGATGGAGTGGCTGTGAAAGCCAGTGTTGGGGGAGTAACAACCACCACAACCCTGCTCAACCCCATCACCCTGGAAGCCTCAGGAAACCATGGCAGTCTGATTGTGTCCCAGCCAGCACTTAATATTCCCCCTAATACCTCCCAGAACTACTTTATGATTCAGACAGCCAGCGGCTTGCAGCTCATTCCTCTGTCATGTCCTCCACCAGCCCCTCCACCTCCTCCTCCACCACCACCTCCATCCCAGCCCCAAAACTTCTTCCTTCTACAGTGCCCCTCCAACAATGGCAGCCAGTCCAGCTTGATTCTCGTCCCCACAGCAAACAACCCTCCACCAGCTCTGGAGCCTCAGACCCTCCCTGTGCTTCAGACGATCCAAGCACTCCAGCCCGTCCTAAACCAAACACAGACTCAGTTGGCCCAGTTTCCGACCATATCACAGCAACAACAGCAGACCAGGATCATAATCACCAACAATAATAACAATGCAAACACTCCTGTTGCCACGCCAACACAAACTCTTTCAGCCAACTCCCTATTGACCAAGCCCATATTAGGGAAAAGCACACGGACAGCGCGGGGCAGACGGGGACAAAAACCAAAAACTACTCTTCAAAAATCTGCTGCAACTCCTGTCAGTCAGACTGCAGGTGGAGCTCTGTCAGTAACAAACTGTAATGTGACCTGTGTCACACAGACTATTACCACAGAGTCATCATCATCACCTGTATCCACAGTGTCCTACTGTCCCCTGTCAACATCTTGCACTGTCCCAATTCTTTCATCTTCCACCACTGTAGCCCCCACAGTGGGCACCGCAGGATCAACTGTTACCATGGTTACACCAGCCACCACTGTTGCGGTTTCTACTCCTGTCCCTGCTACTCCAGAAAGGAACACTCATACCACTGTGGGGCAAATAAGGACAGGGGAAACCATGACAGGGAAACAGTTTGTGTTATGTTTTGATAATGAAGGACGGGCAAAGGAGGGGATGAATATCGAGGAGGGTGGGGAGTCATATGTGTTGCAGTTTGAAGGGGATGCATCTGGAGAGGCCGTGGATGGAGGGATGGGTGGGGAGGGAAAATCTCTTGTGTTGCAGTTCAAGACAAATGGGCAAGGTGAAGGAGAAAAGGGGGGAGATAAGGGAGGGATGATGTCACTTCTGCATGAATGGGGTGGAGAAAAGCAGGGAGAGAGACAGACAGGAGAAGAAGGCAGCCAGGGAGAGTCTTATGTCCTTCACTTCCACACTGAGGCACAGGACAGCGGTCCATCTAGTGCTACCTTCAGCCAAGGGCAAGAAACCAGCCTGCAGCTTTCCTGCACACCTACCCAAGGTTTGGTGCCACTTGATGGGCAGGAGGTGGTGTTTGAACTTGGAGGTGAGACCAAGATGGAGCAGGGAACTGAGGAGGGTATGCAGATGATAGCCCTGATAGAAGGTGAAGGGGGGGTGATGGGAGAAGGAGGGACAGGTTGCAATGCTGCAAGTAGTAGGGTTACTGAGGGTGGAGGGGCCATGGAAAATATATTTCAGCTGGAAAGTGGGGAGGAAATCGTCATAATTGAGGTCAGCACCAGTAGCTTAAGAGAAGGAAGAATGCAGAGAGGAGGGGATGGGGAGATGTCACAAAGCAGTGAGGTGAAATACGAGAGTGTAACAGCAGAGGAAAAGTCTGTAAAGGAACACAACTCTACAGACGATACAGAGGTACAGACATCAACTGAAGACACAATAAGAAATGGACCTATGCCTAACCCTAAAGAGATACAGTTCTCTAACTAAAACTAGTGTGCTTGTTAGAGAAGAAGGAAGTGTGTGTGTATGTGAGTGAGTGCCTCACTGTTAGTGGGCTCAGTGTGTTAGCACTTTAGTCAGTTTGAGTTCTCCTGGAACTGAGGGAGAACATGCAGTTAGATGAGTACTGTCTTGTAATCCCATGGTGCCACATACTAGAAATGTTATACATTCAAATAGGCTGTACATGGACCTTGGAATATTCCTAAATATATTAGTTTAAATGATACTGTCATTGGCAGTTTGTTTATTAAGTAAATACGTTTTTGTGAATAAATGTTGTACATGGCCCACTTTCTTCATAATGTTAATAGTAAAGAGTAGTTAATTATTAATAAATCTGTCAATACCTTTCGTTATTTGATTTTTTGCCTGCTTGTACTTCTTGTAGTTTGAGTTTTTCCTTTTTCAAAAACAAAACATAAAAAGGTCCTTTCGTTTGGAGCGCTGTTTACGCTGTTGCGTTGCGTTTGCCATTCACGTAGCCTTTGCGCAGTGCGGATTATGCGTACGCACATGGCGTAGGTCGGACATTGAGAACGTGTAACGGAACATAAAAGAGAGTATATTTGTTTTCAGAATTGCGCCTTTCCGCAAGAAACGACTCTGGTCATTCAACCAAACGTGCCAAAGCTGCACGGACTTCACTACAAACTGAGAGGTAAATACAACGCGTGTTTCCCGTTTTCAGTTTAATTTGAGCTGCGTGGTGCAGAAGGTAAGCGGAAATGGGGGTGTAGAGCAGGAGCAGGAGTAGAGGGTCTAAATGTGTCAGGACAGATAGCAGCACTTCGTAATAGCCATATAAGGATTTGAACAAGGTCTTTTCGCTTTCGACTGTGTCTTTGATGATCACTGTCAAACGTGCAGATGAACGCTAGAATGGCGTGCATTATACAAGTACAGAATGATGGAGACACGTGCATGCTACAAATCCTCTATAATCCCCATCTGTCTTTGTTGTTTGGAGCCAGCGTGGGTGCGATGTTACATTGCAACTACTGGCTCGCTGTAGGCGAAGTCTACTGCATTGCATAATATAAACACTGACCCATTTCAACTACAGGACTGTCATTTTATAGATGACGCAATAAGGCACTAACCTGACTGTCAGTCTATAACAGTATCAGTTATCTGCATGATTTAGTATCAAACATCCCAAAGTTGCATTTCTCTGTCGCCTGTTTTACTAAAAAAATGACCTTCTGTTCATGTACTCTTCTTTAAATGTGTTTTTGTAGGCTCCCTGTGCACACAGAGTGGATGTGGGGAGTTTGCGATAGGCTGTTTGTAGAAACAGTGGTGAAGCAATCCTGCTGTTTGAGCATAAAGCCTAACCATGGTGAGGGTGGACCTGGATCAGGTGGTGATGAGGAGGATGAGGGAGGACGACATAGAGGTGGTCAAAGCCCTCATCAAGGTTTGTACGAAAGAATTACATATAGTTTTAGACAGGTTGGAATTTACTCTTTTCCTTGAGAGGCTTGTGCTGATTTTTTTTCCTCTCTTCTCATTAATGTCTCTCCAGGAGGGCTGTGAGGGCACAGAAAACCGTCTCATCCTCCACATCCTCACTCGGCCGCTCTGTCTCTTTGTCCTGGCTGTTTTCTCCTCAATACTGCGCTGCCTTGTCCATTCCTTTATCCTGGCCCTTGCTATTCCTGTCTTCCTGCTAATTGTGTTTCTCAAAATCACCATGCCGCGGTCCACAGGGGTTCTGGGCAGCAGCCGCCCCTACTGGGACTATGTGGGTAGCAGCTACAGAGGGACACAGGATGAGACACTGCAGAATCCCTACTGTAGGATTAGTGGCAAGACAACCGTGACTAAAAGGGTTAGTTTACTAAAATTCTTAGTGTTTTGGGTAGTTTTCACTCAATTCTAGTGACCAAATGTTGCAGCCAAAATAATCTTATTTCTTTTACTCAGCCAAGGCGCAGAATTGCACCCAAAGACAAGGACAAGGACAAGGAAATGTCAACAGAGAAGGTCACCCCAGAGAGGGAACAGGCAGCGGGGCAGGTCTGGGTGGCAGACTGCGAGGGTGACATCCTTGGCTGCATCTTCCGAGAAAGCGAGAATCGACCGGACATCAGGAGGATCTGCAGGTTGGTGACGGGCTGCTGGTACCGCAGGGAGGGCCTGGGTCGGCTGCTTGTCCAGAGTCTGGAGCAGAGAGAGAGGGAGACCGGTGCTCACAGAGTGTACGCACACATCCCCTACCCCTCCAAGCTGGGGGAGGCCTTTTTCAGGAAGCTGGGCTATCAGCAACTTGGGGAGGGGACTGATGAAGAAGAAGATGAGGAGAGGAAGCTGGAGACTCCAGAGAGAGGCTTTCTGGGACACCCCCTCACTAAGGTGTTTTACAAAGACCTGTGATTGAGTGATGATGGACTGAAGAGAGAAAAATGTGGTATTGAGTGCCTAAAGGTAAAGAAGACAAAATTGCAAACTGTCTCTGCTGAAGGAGATGTTTGGATATTTGTTATAATTTATTGAATATCTGTTATTTATTCCAGTATTTATTTAGCATATGTGTTGTTCTTTTTATTTTAAGTATATTTTTACCTTTTTATCATATAAAGTACTAAAGTTCTCCATTTTCATAAAACAAATGGTCGTTTAATTAATTACTCAAAAATGACATCATGAAGCTTCAGTCATGATCATTTGTAATATTTTGAAATAAAATATTTATGCAAAATGTGTGTTTTCTAACACAGTAAATGGTGTGTGTGTATGTGTTGCACTCATTTGTTTGTGAAACAGATGTGTAGGAGGATATACAGTAACTGTATAGGAAGTACGTGTGGTTTAGGGTGAATCTGCAGAATTTCTCCGCTTTTATCTGTCTGCGCTCTTTGACTGTCATTGCTCTTCTTCGCCAACAGTATGTGGGTCCATGAGTCTGCAAAAACAGCGCTCCCTCCCTTTTCTTCAGCTTTCTTGTTCTTTCATTGTGGTTTTCTTTGTTATGTTTTACTATAAGAATACCAAATTCTGCACTCTTTAATATTGGTAATAAGTAGTATGTGTTGGCTGTTAACTAAATAGGTTAGTGCCGGAAAATGCAGGAAATACAATTTCATTATTCATTATGATTCAACCGCACAAATGTAAATCTACTTTGATATTAGTGTTTCAAAACTAATCTGCATAGCCGATTTTAACAGCACACTAAATATATGCATAGGTATTCTGACTCAAGAATGCATGTGGTTTGCAGGTGAATGGCAGTTTATGTGACTAAGTGGGGAAATGCACACAGCCCCAGCCTGAGGCTAACCTTAATATGGTTAGCAGCCCTCACGCTCACATTGCGCATCTACCTACTGCTAACCTCAGACGATGTCAGTACGTGCCACAGATAAACACCACAGGATGTTTGTACAATGTTAATGTGTGTGGGAAAGAGGCATATCTCACCTGATGTGAAGACAAATATAGGCCTATACTTAACTGCAAAGTCCTAATCATGCAAGCTGTAGTGGAAAATAACTGTCCTTTAATTAACTTTGATGAAAAAGCTGAGTACAGCCCAGTAACATAACAGTGTTGTTACATGCACGAGTAAGTGTGTGGTCAGGCCATTTTCACCTTGTGAAAGCTGTATTTTTACTGGTGACACTCCTTGGTCATCATCAGGTTGTTTCTTCATGACTGCCAAAGAGCAGACACCTGTTAGCTGGGCCTCTACCCGCCTGATCTGTGGCTATTATTGTTGTCAGGAAACAGATGTGAGTTCACGCACTGGAAAGAAAGTCTGTTTGTGACTGTGGTCATGTGTGTCTGCACGGTATGGCTGTGTGTGAGTGTTTGTGTGCGCGTGTGCAGGGTGTGGGCGGGTGGGTTTCGGAAAGTATGACTTGGCATTTCCTACACCCGGTTTCTGCCCCTGACTACGGGTTAAATGCAGAGCCATGTCTGGCCATACTGTACTACTCCACCACACACACACACACAGACAGTCCAAGAGAGTGGTGGTAGTGCATGTGAGCGTTCATGTGTGACTGAGATGACCTTGGTCAACTGTGGTCAAACCCAGAGAGCTGGGTGGGAAGTGGTTACATATAGTTTGGCATGTGATCAGCCTCTTGAAGTCCAGAAAAGACACATGCACACAAGATCAAATGTGCAGAGACATTAGGCTTTGTGCACCGTCAGAGTAATGCAATATGATGTGAGGTCGCCCAGAGCATGCAGACGCACATACACATGAATCACTCTAAATATTTTGGGGCACCACACAATCATAGGATATATTAGATAAATTTGTTCCAGATGATGTATAACATATAGACTGTGTTAATGACATGCTCATACAGTACAGATGGTTAACACAAGCTTGCGCACATGCACACACAGATGAACTCCAAAAACAGCCACCCTGGGAAACGGTGAATTCCCCAAACCACAGAGTGCATGAGAGGGTGAGGGGAGTCATGGGAAAGCAGGATGCCTGCATGCAGTGCCACTGAGTGAGCAGGCTGGGCCAGAGCTAAAACAGACAGAGCAAAGAAAAGACGAGAGCAAAATAATACATATCCTGATTTGGCAAGGACGGATGACAGCATCTAATGGTTCAAAGGCTTATGAGTGAGATTTATCCACACACTGTGGTCGGTCAGCTGGCTGGCCATTCAAGCACACGCGTAGGGTGAGGGAGGTCGATTACAGTTCTGCTCCCAGCCTGACACAGTTTGGGAAAACCCAGATCAGAGGACGAAGTAGGTGTCAGGGCCTCCGAGGTCTGGGAACGCCTATGGCTCCACCAAATCTTGGGGCCCCTGAGAAGGTGGGGGGACTAGCTAGGTGGAAAGGCTGAATAGCAGGAGGGGTCGATGGCGATCCCACTGTGGATCAAGGTGAGAATCTCTTGAGTATCTGGAAGTTGTTATTAAATAATCCGGGAAAAGCAAAGTGGAGGGGCCAGTGACTGGATGAGTCTTAAGTGTTTGGAAAGTTCCAGCCAGTTGGCTCAGTTTACTGACGTCTGTGAAAAACTCCCAAGGTTACAAATCACGACAAACACTCCTCCTCTCATTTGTGGTCACTCATTACTATTTTGTAAGATCTGTGTTGTGTAATCTGCCTCCCCAATAAGATTTCTTTATTGCCTTGTACCAAAAGAATGGTTCGACTTTGATCATTATGTGAGCTAATGTTAAAATGTTCAAAACTCATAAAAACCATGATGCCCTTAAAAAGAATTTGGCACATGAGTAATTCATTTATAGCTTTCATTGTTTTGCAGCAAGACAATACAATCCATCCATTTCTTTTGTTTCACGCACCCTGAACCTACTTTGAAAAATCTTTCGGTCCAACCAGAAGCTGCCTCTGTTGTATGCAGGATGTTTATGTTTAGAGGTATATGTTCTCAGTTCCCTCCCTTTAACCCCCCAACACACACACACACACACACACTTTCGCTCTTTCTCATTTACCTTCATTTATTACCCACGCCCGCCGAGAGACAAAGCAAGGCGCGTCTTTCAAAATGATTACAAAGCTAGACAGGTGAGCAAAATGGATACATTCTATTTATATGTTGTATATGTCTCTCTGTTTGACACATATTTGTACAGATTACACATGCATACTATTAAATGGGGAAAAAAAGATATTCTGTTTGTAAGAATTCTGTACCACCTTTGAGCACAACCAATTGAGATTTTAGTGTTAATGAGTGATGAACAACTGTACCAGTTTCGCTAAAAGTTGTGAAACTGAGAGTGAGTGAATGTTAGTTGTCTTCTGAGTGTCCATCACTCACATTTGGTTAACCACAGATTTTACATGACTTTAATGTGCTAATTTATTGGATTAAAACTTGAATTCATTCATGAGTCATCTGTATAATAATAAGTGAAAACAGTTTTAATTAGTTCCTTAACAGACTTTGTCACGGACTTTCCCGGTATAAAGTGACTGTCTTTGCTGAATACTACTGAGATTATCTGTCACCAAAGATGTTGCTTTACTGGATGGATCTAGTCATTAAAAGACATGTTAAATATTCTTTAGGTAAGCTGCACTGTGCCCACTGTAGTGGGTTCTCTGTTCTACCTGCACCACGTTAGCTAATAAAAAGGGCACCTCTTCTCTCTTTGTCTCAGCGTGCTTTTGCCCCGAAAAAAGTTCATCTACCATTACAAGAACATGCGCTGGGCAAGGGGCCGGTGTGAGACATACCTCTGCTTTGTAGTGAAGAGAAGAGTGGGGCCAGACTCCTTATCCTTTGACTTTGGACACCTCCGCAATCGCAATGGCTGCCATGTAGAGGTAAGTAATGTGGGTCAAGATGGGGGAAGGGCCTGTTCGGGGGAGAGGAAAAAAATAACAATTGAAAGTATAGGATGAATTTATCCCTCTTGTTTTCTCTGTTCCCCTATTCCTCCATAGCTGCTGTTCCTGCGCTACCTGGGAGCCTTGTGCCCTGGTTTGTGGGGGTGTGGAGGTACTGGAGAGAGGAGGCTCAGTTACTCCATCACCTGGTTCTGCTCCTGGTCTCCCTGTGCCAACTGCTCCATCAGACTGTGTCAGTTCCTCAGCCAGACGCCCAACCTTCGCCTCAGGATCTTCGTCTCTCGCCTTTACTTCTGTGACATGGAGGACAGCCGTGAAAGAGAGGGCCTAAGAATGCTGAAAAAAGCCGGCGTGCAGATCACAGTCATGAGTTACAAAGGTGGAGGCATAAACTGATGTACATGTGGTAGAGATATAAAGAGAGAGCAGGCTTAAGAAAGCCAAATTCCACCTAAAAGGCCATTGTTTTTCTTATCATGATTGCTCTCTGAATGTCCTCTCTCTTCAGACTTCTTCTATTGCTGGCAGACCTTTGTAGCTCGTAAGCAGAGCAAATTTAAGGCCTGGGATGAGCTGCACAGAAACTCTGTTCGCCTTGCCAGAAAACTCGACCGCATCCTCCAGGTAGAGGTTTTACCACAAGGCATGTTTTAGGTCAAACCAATAATGATTTGTTTAAAATTCTAATAATGACATGTTGTCTTCCTTTCTTTCTCAGCCCTGTGACACAGAAGATTTAAGAGATGCCTTCAAGCTTCTTGGACTGTGAAACATACCTGTGACTTCCTCTGGTGTTACCCCTAAGTCTGTCATTAAGTCTATAGAGAAATGGACATGTTGGTGTTGGTCCATCACTACAACTGCTAAACTGAGAATTAGAAAAACTGAGAAAAAAAGCTTTCAAGTTATGGCAAGGCTTGTAACGTTACGTAGCTGCTGCTTGCTGTTTCTGTAGCAATATGGTCGTGTGAAATAAAATAATATACAATGAGATATTGTCTTGTGTTGTTGATGTTAACTAATGTTATGGACTTGCAGTGATGTTAGCTCTCAAGTAGTTAGCCTAGCTTACATTACCTTTTCAAAAAATATTCAAGGACTATTGAGCTAACTACTGGTAGTAAGAGCATTTCTAAGAACTGACATTAAAGGGGACAAATTAAAGAGGTATAATCAAAGGTGATAAATGATTGCACTTTCATAAAGTTGGGGGAGAGACATTGACGTCAAAAGGGTTAGTCAAACTGCAACCCTTTTTGTTACCCTACCTGTCTGGTAGCTAAATGCTCACATTTTCCTCACACCCCAGTTTGTAATGCAGGTTTTCTGGAAATTTGTAGTCTCCGAGCTCAAGCCAAAACTACTGAAGTGATGTCACTTGAGTATTTTACTTGAAACAGGCTTAAAAGTAAACTGACCCTTGTGTGTAAAATTAGCGTAATGCCCCTTTAAGGGCATCACTGAAACGGTAGCAGTGAAGCAGGGTTGCCAGTTTGTGCGCAAATACACCGTCTATTACGGTCACGTAGCCGTTAACGCTGCACGGACACACCACTCACCGTCACCACCACCACCACCACCACCGGCGTGCACCGACCGAGTAAAAATCAAGATGGCGACCGAGGGTCAGTCCGAGTACGAGTCGGTGCTCTGTGTCAAACCTGAAGTCAACGTTTACCGAATCCCACCGAGAGCATCCAACCGGGCTATCAGGTGAGGGGGGAGAGCGGCCTGACGGCGAGTTTTCTGACAGAGCATCCACGAGCTGCAGCGGTTAGGAGCCGTTGCCTCGGCGACCTACCTACCGAGCTCATCCCCTAATCACGCAGCCTCAAGTCACAGCGGCCGTAGTTCCTGTGCTAGCTGTTTTTGCTGTGTGTTTACAAGGTCATTATGGAAGTACGCAACTAACGGTGGCGTATTTACCTGCACTGCGTTAGCCCACTTAACAGGCACTGGATGGGATTGGCTAAATACCTGCCAGTGACCGTGTGTTTATATGGCAGAAATAATGCTTACACTGCTTATAAGTCAAACTGATTTCATAGGACATCTAGCTCGGTAGTGATGCTTTATTTTGCTCCAGAGATTCTCATTTTGCTTGTCTAATCTTTTAAGTAGTAGGTAGTATTGCAGAACAGCATGCCTAGAGCTGTAAAGAAGTCAGTATCTTGCTCAAGGACACTTCAGCAGGGTGGATGCTGTTTGATGACAGGGGCTTTAACACCAGTGACCATGCAGGAGAGCTGTTGTGTTGTTAACCAGGTTGACATTGAATTGTTTACCCCATTTTTCATTGGCTGGTGCATCACAGCTGCATCTGAGTGGACATTACTCCGACCAAACAGTAGCACAGGCCTTAGTCCCATGAGACACATGATTGGTTAACCAGTGACCATATGTATAGTGAGTAAGAGTTATGATGTAATATTTCAGCCTTAGGTCTCAGTGAAATGCCCGTCTGATGCTTTAGACATGTTCTGTTCTCATAGAAAATAGCCAGCATAGAGCTGCAGTGTGTCTGAGTGTTGGACGAGTCATAACAATAACACACACTAACCGACTCATGCACACAAAACACTCTGTTGCAACATCAGTCACAATTAACTGCTGTCGCCACTTCACCTACATCACTCCCTGACTGCCTGTTTGTTTGTGTCCCAGGGCTGCCGATTGGAAGCTGGATGCTCCTGACTGGACGGGACGCATGCGCGTGACGGCTCGGGGCAAAGTGGCCTACGTGAAATTGGAAGACAAAATCTCTGGTGAGAGAGAAGCAGACATTGTTTACTGGCACTGTCGCTGTTGTAAATCATTTCACTGTGTAGTGTCCTGTTCGCCATCCCCCTCTCTGTTACTCATCTATTCCAAGGTGACCCGGCCCACGTCCAAGCAAGCAAGCAGTTTGTTTTGAAACAAACAGGCTGATAATCTCTTCTTGTCTCTATCAGTGCGTTTAATGTATTGGCCTGCTTGTTGTCCTCAAATTATATCTTACAGAGTCCTGTATTTTATATGATCTTAATACTAGAAGGTGGATCCATCTTCCATATTTTTTCTTACACATAAAAACATTTAATTTCTGTCCTATTTTAAATCTAAAGGTTCCTTAGCTGAGGTTTGGCTTAGTAAATGTGACTCTTCACGATCCAAATTGCCACTGGACCGTTTTGCCAAATACATAATGAACATATTTCTTTTGTTCTAACCTACAGGGGAGCTGTTTGCCCAAGCACCAGTGGACGAGTACCCTGGCATCACAGTGGAAACAGTTAGTGACTCAAGCCGTTACTTTGTTCTCCGCATCCAGGATGACAACGGTGGGTATACTGTTTGTTGCTAAGCCATAAATATTTTGTAAATGTGCTCAGAATTTAGGGAATAACACTTTTGAACAGGACGATCCACAGCAGAGATACACTATTTATTTTTTTTTACACTAAATCTTCTTATTGTAGTCTACAGATTATTGTGAGAAACTGTCAGGTTTAGTATGTTTTTTTGTGTGTGTGTACTACCTCACAAATCCCTTACTAAACTCTAACCCTTGTTTGTTGTGTTCATTTCTCTCATAGGCCGCAGTGCGTTCATAGGCATTGGGTTTGGAGACCGAGGCGATGCCTTTGACTTCAATGTTGCACTTCAGGACCACTTCAAGTATGCAGCTGCTTCACAATGTGTCTTGAATCATAACTACGTCAGTAGGGAATTTGTTCATTCCAGTTGAATAAACTATCTTTAACCCTTTTGCATCTCCGTCTCCCTCCCTCGTCTGCTCCAGGTGGGTGAAACAGGAAGATGAATTTACCAAGCAGGCGCAGGCTCCAGACACCACTCCTAAACTGGACCTGGGCTTCAAAGAAGGACAGACCATTACTCTCAATATTGGGGTAACCTTATTTTCATTAGATTTGATGGTTATAAGGTTGGAACATAAATGGAAGAGCAGAATTACTTTCAGAGTCTTTTGAAAGGAATGTAATGCTGTAGAGTGTTTGTAGAACTCAAGTGGGTTGAATATAGCTCTGATTGTCTGTGAAGAATTTTGCTTTTGCTTTTTCACAAATGAAAGCATGCTAAGTGACATTTGACAATTAATTCACAATTATGATTTAACTTTGAGTCTAACACCCAGGCTAACTATCTGCTTTGATACGTTTTCTCTGCAGTCTTGACAAGCAATCTGTGAACTTGCATAAACACACACACACTCACCCAGTTTTGGTTTCTGCCAATTTTACCTTTTCCAGCAATCAAAAAAGAAGGACAGGTCTCGTCCACAGAGTTCAGGTGGCTTTGGGCTTCTTCCACCTCCTCCTGGGGGCAAGTTAGCCCCACCCCCTTCGTCCAGATCTACCAATCATAACACACAACCGTCTGCAGGAGGAAGTGACACTGGTAGGTAATTGTGACCCCACAGTACGGAAAGCTGGAGAGGTCATGCACCTACTGTAATTATAGCCTGTCTTGTGTTTTGCTTTCATGTTTATCATGACCTTGACATAAGAAGCTCTGTTATCCTATAATCACAAAATAATTATTCCATGATCAGTTTGATAGGTTGTTATAACAAGATCCCACAATAATAATATATTAATGTCAAGATTACAAAAAGTAGAAAAAAAGGTTTTGTCATTATTTTGTCATCTTAAAAAACAAAATTAGGAGACAAATTGTTGTTCCTTTGGCCAATATACTGTATCTATGGGTAAGTATAGCATTGTACTCACCGCTGTTACTGTAGAGGTAGTGCTCTACTGGAAACAGGTCAGCCCAATCTCAACTAAAATATAGTTTAGAAGTCCAAACGAAGGTAAATGTTAAACATTATTAATCCAACAATCCATTGTATTGCAACCTGCAGGTTGTTCTAGATCAGTGCAGCTGTTTCATTTACAGTGGGATGTAGACTGTGAGCTGGCTATGGCACCTCAGAAAGTTCATGTGAATGGTCAATATAAAGCAGTTATTTCGTTGTTGAAAGCTTATATTTCCTTGGCCGCATTGGGGTCTGTTGTAAAGCTGTTTCCACAGTCTTTACAATGAAAGTGATGAGTGCAATGTTACGCTGACTTATAGGAACACTAGCCAAACTATGACAGATAGACTCCAGTTGTAAAATAATGAGATTTTCCTTTAAAAAGTGATTTTGTCCTGTCTGGCCCTCCTGTAGTGCTTTTACACTGCAAATCACATCAATTTATCTCACAAAACTAAAAAGTGTCTTATTTTTCCACGTACTTCTCAGTTTCAAATGTAACTTTTCGCAGCGCAAATGAATTTCCGTTCACTTCCATTGTGTTTGATTGGAGGCAGAAGTTTCAGAGTTCGATATCTCAAAACCGCAGCATGTGATATTGAAAGTATCTGCATGGTTAGGTACCACTAGGGTAGGTGGGACAATACTGTATGTTCATTTGTCATTTGGGTGAACAGACTGTTTTGCAAAATACAATTTTCACACATCATAGTAGGTGAAATGACTTATAGAGATTTTCTTGCCGTTTATTAGCAGAGTTTACAATACATTTCTTGAAATTCTGCCTAAAATTACTGAATTATTCGACTACAAAGATTACAAATAATCAATAATCAACATTTTTCAGAGGTCCATTATGTTTCTGTTTTGTTTTATTTTTTTAACCACCAGGTTGTTTGCTAGACCTGGACGCCAGTAACTCCAACTCAGCGGCTCCATTCAACCCAACCGCCACAGCCAGCTCAGACCTGTGGGGAGACTTTGACTCTGTATCCCCGAAGTGAGGAGAGATCCACTTTGTTTTTCTCCCTCTTATCTCTCTGTAAATTTATGCAGCACTTTTTGCAACTTTGTTTTTCCCGTTATGGGGTCCCGTATCTCTCCCTGCCAAGCAGGGTAGCTCCCTGTTCTAGTTTGTTTTATTTCAGCTCAGTTCCTCATGCCTTTTGTTCTTAGCCAGAGATACACCCAGACCTCACAGTCCAGTCTTAATTGGAAAGATGTAGAACTGTAGGCCATTTCCGCCAACTCGTCACACTCTCCATCCCCATCCTGCTTGGGGATCCTCTTCTCTCTCTTCTTCTATATATCCTCTCTCTCTAGTTTCCATTCTCCTGTTTGAATTCTGCCATTGCCCTTTTTCTCCTCCTTTCCTCTGTTTTATTTGCTCATTTCTACAGTAGAGTATACATAATAGAAATATAATCAAGGGAGACATCAGAACCATCTGATGATGAAATCTATTAAATATAATAATGAATGAATTTTATGTACAGAGAATATTTATTTTAAATGTATATATTGTCAGTAGTTTGTAATTATTGTCATTGGTGTTGTATGTACTGTAGCTTACTTTTCTCCAAGTCCCCAGCAGTGGGACTGACTATATGCACTGACTGGCAGTCTAGTCTGTCTATGTAGTTAGTAATGCATAAAGTCTGCATTTAACGCAGGGATTGTTCAAATCTTAGACTTAAGTTATAGTGAAGTTTACCACAAAAGGATTTTACTTGAAAGAAACCTGTTAAGCTGTAGCTGATTTACAGAATAGCAGTGCTCTCTAGCACTCTCTAGTGGGCTCTTGTGGCTCTACAGCATTATTTTGAGAGCTATGTGAAATTGAGCTGCAGCTGTTGAACACATATTTCAGTGGGGTTGGGTCCTGGGCACTGTGTGCATAGTTTTAACTATAAATCAGTACAAAGAGAAAGGGAAGTTGGATGTGATAGGGTGTTAGCAAAAGAAAGAGAAGCAACAAGTGCTTTTATCTTTGCCTCAAGGGGAAACAGATGATTTAGTCCATGTTATGTCATCTTTACTCAGGACAGCTGTTAAAGCTGTGACTGGTGAGTCATTTAGGTCATGACCTCTCTCTCTGCTCAATGAATAGGTCTGTGTTTCCGCACTGTCCCGTCTGGGGAGAGCTTCATCTCCTTAATTCTTTATGAGAAGGTGATCAAGTCGCAGCATGTCGTACTGTACAAATGAGTTTTAACTGTGAACTTCAATTCCATGTTAAGATGTAATGTTATTAATGGTATTCTGATGCAGACAAATGCAGCGTGGGACCAAGCTAGTCTGTGTTTGAAGCAGTGTTTTGTTGTGATATTGTTATATACCGAGAGATGGATTTTGTTGCACTGATATCACGTGTTGTGACAGATGACAGTGACAAGTGGTGTGATGATGGATGTTGATTGGAACACACAGAGATTGTGTGAGTGTAAAGCCCTAACAATGTTTGTCAGTGTTTGTTTACTGTTAAAATTATATGCATCTTTCCCAAATGTTACTTGTTATTCAAACTGTATATGTATATGGAAATGAATATGCAAAGAAAAACATAAAGATATCACTCAGTGACCATAACTTTCATTTGTTGTTTTTGTTCTCCTGAATAAACAGAGTGAAAAAGAACAAATCAATAAACAAATAACTCATGAACAAACATAGTTATATATATATATATTGGATACAATAGTGCACATAATACTGGATTGTCAATGAGTACCTTACAATCCACAACAGAGTGGGTCTTTCTTTGTACAATGAAATGACTCAGTGCTGCTATAGGCCCATTACTACAGTACCTTAAATGGCTCGTAAACCATGAAAGACATGATCTGTGTCCAGCAACACACATGAAATGAGCACACCTTCAGTATTCACACACAAAAGACTAATACATAAACATAGATATGACTCAGCACACTTGTGTGTATTTGTGAAAGAGACCCCCAGGTGTTGAGTGGTGGATTTATGGTGTTATGAGCTGTTTTTATGACAACGCCCCTGGTTTGCGCCTCTAAGGGGGCTCCATCCTCACCGGTGGTCACATCACCATCCTGGGCCCATCAGACCTTGTTTGCCCAGGTTTTGGGGTTGCTACGGCGATTGAGACAGCGTTTCCTATTAGATGACCTCTCAACACGCCTGGGCCACCCGGACAACTCTCTGCACAGTTCAGCTGTAATGTGCAAAAGACACAGATATTTCTGTAAAGGCATGATTACGTACCCAATATCATGCTTTTCTTCACTTACAGAGTGTCTCACCTTTCAGATACTCATCCTGTTGGCACACTGTCCTCATACAGATCTCCTTGTTGATCACATAGACACGAGGCAGGCTGCATCAGAAACAGGATAGAATTAAAAATTCCGTCTTTCTGCGACTTTATACTTTTGCTCCACCACATTTATCTGATGTCTGTAGTTGTTACTTTTACACACAAACCATTATCAGCTTTTGATGAACAGTAAATAAAGTAGTGAAAATTAGCTCCACCTAGACCAGCTACAACATTAAAACGCTGCTTACAAATTGATGCATCAGTAATATGAATCCAATAATAACACTTGCAATATCAAAACACTGACAGGGGCTATTCTGCTGCATAATGAGTACTTTTACGTATGCTAATATGCTTTGACTTAAAGGCCCCTGGAATTATTTATTCAATCAGCTTCTTGTTATGAGCAGTAGAGTCTGAAGTTTTGGTTGTTTCACATGAGAGATTTCTGTATTTCTGCTTTTGTCTCTGCTCCTCTCGCGGTTTCTAAGTGGGCGAGGGCTCAGTTGGTAAAATGTGTTGTCACATACTTTTGTGCACCAATCAGAGTTCAGCAAACGTTTGAATCAAACTGTGATGACAGTTGAGGGTTGCATACTGACGGTGACAGGCAACATTTGATCAAATCAGACTCACACAGTCCTGATGAAGCAGATTAGTGTTAAATTCTTAAGAAATAAAAACTGAGGTGTTTTTTTCTGAACTTTAACTTCCATTGTTGCTCATTTACTTTAATGCCACAGAGAAATACTTGAGATGTGAAACCAAGTTTTCAGGTACTTTAAATGAAATTATGAAGGCAGGATTTTGTGCTGTCACTACTTTTACTTTAGTAGAGGGTCTGGGTACTTATTCCACTTCTGATTTCTGCAATATGTGTGTTCAAGCAACAGTCATGGATGAGGCTATGCACTAAGACCTTCACTGCTAACTTCTAAAAGTCATCCTGCAGGCAAATAGCTAAATTAGACGATCACCTGTAGAGACAAAGACCGCCAATACATCTCCTGATGGGCCGGTGAACCGAGTACATCCTGGTGCAAGGATACATCTCCTCCCTACAGTCTGCAGAGGCAGAAGATACACAACATGCTGAAATTGTATCAATCACACACAGTTCATGGGGCCTCCTGAGAGGCAGTTCAGAGGTCATCTTCAATCTGCTGTCACTCACTGGCTGGCAAGGTGCCTCCAGGTGCCTCAGTGCTCTCTAGAAATGAGGAGAGAAAACACGATAAGATTGGGAAAACATCTTACCAGTGACCCACTGCAGTGACTCAGACTGACAGATGTCATGCAACATAACTCGTGCTGATCTAAAGTGTGACTTGTGAGGAGAAGAGCATTACCAGCCTGCTGGGTTTGGGCTACAGCTGTGAACGCTGTGGAACAGAAACCACATGAGGGGAGTGTTTCGCAGCATAAAAACAAACACACAGCGACTCAACCATAATTAAACAAGATGATTTGTGTGTTCTGTTTGGCAGCGTTACCGTGGAAACTGCAGAGGAGCAGGACCACTGGAAGGCTGCCCATTCCTTCAACTTGTAAGAGGTAAACTTTACGAGCTGGAGGAAACCGAAGAGGAAAAGAGTCAGGGTGATTTCACAGAGTGGGAACTGTTCAATATCCTCGCTCAACATTTTTGTGCTGTTTATGTTTCCTTTAATCTGCTTGCATATAAATGCTCCAGGTCACGGTAATGTTTTCCCTAAAGCTTTGCTCCAGCTAAAAACACAGTAGTGCTATGTTTTGGATAACAGACAAGTTGTCATCGTTATAGAAGAGTGGCTGATGTCATTTTGCTGTGGAACTACAGTATATTCTTGTTTACTTTGGACTACTTGTAAACATCCAGATAAAGCAGCAGTGGAGCAACTATATAAAAACAGTTTTAAACGACACTTTCTACCTTTGAAAATGTGTTTTTCCTCATCCCCTAACTCCTTTTCTTACTCTTTCTCCTTCCCTCTCTTCTCTCCCGCCCCGCATCATTCCTCTCGTGATGTGTCAGTGTAACTTTGGAGTCCAAGACGTGAGTTCTCTCAAAAGAATGTGTTTTTTTTGTGCCCTATTTGAGCACCCCTCCACCCCTCCTCTGGTACAGTCGCATTCTTTTCCAGCTTTCTTTTCATAGAGCATATCACTGCTTTCCAACTGCACGATCATCACCAGCTCCTCTGAGCATGACAGTTTTGTCACAAGTTGTGTCTTATTCTGCTCCGAGAATCCGAGAACTGCAGAGTCATACATTTGCAATTACTGAGTGAAAACTTGTCCTGGTTTTGCTCATTGCATGCCTCTGTTGATCTGTTTGTGAGAGTGACATCTTTTCCACTGCTTGTACTTACTGAACTCTGTATGCAACCACACATCACAACTATAAAATATCAATTTTGAAGTGAATCAGTTAATCAGCCAAGCATTCACTCTTTACATTTCATGTTTACATCTAATCAACAGGGAATATCCTCCCATTAATATCTTTGGATGTGAGATATAAATCAGGTGAAAAAGAAGCATAATTAACTCGTACTCACAACTTTTGCTGTCGTCCAGAACTGCTTTAGTTTTATGAATCTTTTGTCTTCTCTTCTTTCTCCTCCTTCCCTCTCCTTCTCCCTCCTCCTTCTCCTCCTCCTCCTCCTCCTCCTCCTAACCATCAGAATTTTCTTGCTTCTCACTTTGGTTTCTGCCACAATCTGGTAAGAAATTTAGCATGCGGCTACAATCTGATGTACTTCATGTGAAGGGTTTTTCCCATTGGCTCACTTCACACACACCTTTTTATTGGTCATCTTGAGCAGAAACTTTATGAGACCAATATACAGTTCCCATGTCTCAGTGTCTTATCACCACACAAAGCAAAACATTCAGACTGTCATCACCCACAAAAAGTAGGGCAGCTGCTGTTGTTCATTAAATGGGCTGCATTCAATTTGTAAAGTCACACAAGTGGCAGAGAACATTTTAAATACCCTTTTCTTCAAATAATACTCAAAGACTTTGTAAACACATATGTAAAGATAACATTAACTGTATCTATTTAAGATAATACGATCACAGATGCAGTCTCTCTCTCTATGTATAATTTCTAATCTTGTTGTAAGAGCATGTAGATTTTTCTGAGCCTCAGCAAGTCACGTTTCTCCTGGACTCCGTTTGGATTAGTTGTCATACTGAAGGAGAAAATGAAATAATTAAACTGAAAGACAGAAATGAACAGAGGCATCCAACCACAGAGGGCCTCAAATTTGACTTTTGCATTACTGAAGATAACCAGCAGGCGGCGCAGTGCACATAGAGTATGGTCTTTGGCCTCTACACACAATCAGGGGTCATTCAAAAAAAGTTACAGAAGTTAATACTACACTTAATAACTAACAGTTAATACTATCAGGGCCTGTCTTTGGTTTTCTCGTAGACTAATATGAGTTAAACAGAAGTGACTCATCACCAAAGTCATCTCTGTGGTAACAATCAGTGACAGTCTCATGTTTTAAACATGTGTTTCGCCTCCCCGAGTCACGTGTTGCACATCCTGAACATGCATGATTTTAACTCTCCACGGCAACCGCAGTTTGTTTGTTTAATTTAGTGCTGAAACCATGCGTTGATTAATCAATTAGTCGATCAATAGAAAATTCCTAAAAATGTTAATAATCTGATCAGTTTTATATCATTGTAAACTGAATATCTTTGGGTTCTGAACTGTTGGTTGGACAAAAAGAGACATTTGAAGAGGTCACATTGGGCCTGAGGACATTGTGATAGGCATGTTTTACTATTTTCTGACATTTTATGAAGTAAACAATTAAGTAGTACAAATATATTAATTGATGAAGTAAATTCTAGTTTAAACTAGTTTAACCCTTTCATGCATGAATTATGACAGCCTCAGTCAGGATTTTGACGAAGTGTTTTTATTTCTCTTTAGGCATGAAAAAAAATGTTTAACTTAATTTTTTTCAAATGTTCATTTCACACAAAGTTCTTCACATGCATGGACAGCATGCGTTTGAGTTTTCAACTGAAGAAATATGTATTTAACACACCAATGAATAAAATGGAAATTTTAACAATTGTATTACTCCTTAGTTGTTACTTGATGTTACCAAATTTTATTTACTATTTATTATAAATTATAAATTTATTTAGGGTCTCCTACTATAGAAGGATTGGCAAGGTATTCCTGAGCTGCTCAGCGTTTCTGGCCTTCCGTTGGCCATCTTGGTTTTGAGACATTTGTGTTGCGCTTACAATGGCTGGCCAGTGGGTGGCAGTGTATGGGATGACGCACTAGCGTCCACTGTGGTGGTTGATGTGCAACTACACCATTAAAACCCATGCATATACAAGAAAACAGCTTTTGAATAGCTGTCCACTGTAGTGACCACTATGCGTGAAAGGGTTAAATGTATTGCCACAGGAATAAATCTTGCTTGGTTTGCTCTCATTTTGAGATTGCATATCTCCAAGGGACTTAGTTAAAACACCATTTAAAGAAGATGAAATGTCTTTGAGGAGCCATGTCGCCCTTAACAAACTCCACTGAAAAGAGACATTCCTTTATTCTTTATTTATTCCTGTGAGTGGTTTTGGAATATTGCACATTATGATGCTTTCATTAAGATATTTGTAAAATAAGCACAAAACTAAGTTCTAACTTTACAAGTGTACATTTGTCTACAAATGCTCATCTGGCCTAATTAGAAGAAAACGGCATCAACATGTGGAGCTCAAGAAAGTTTGTCATCCATGATAAGAAGCCAAGGTATTCTGTCATCAGCTCAGTCTGCTAGCAATTACTTGCAAAATGACAACTGCACAATTTAACAAAATGATGAACCTTGTGAATATATAATATATAGGATTTTAACACATTTTGTAGACAGTTTATGCTTGCATATATGTATAATTGAAATGTGTCATCTGTTACCCACAATTCCTTAATTATCAGTTTACATAAGCTATCCTTCAAATATCCCAAGTGGTTATCTGTGTAAAGATAAAAGTGACCATCAGAGCTATAGTTCCTGACGTTTTGTCTCAGGGGCTCTTTGTGCTAAAAAGATTCTTTTCATTGGGACCATTACAGCTGCATTGGGAGGGAAACTTGACTCCGCATTGGCTTTCATGGACTTGACTCATATAAATATTGCTACACATACCTCTGAAGTCACAGACAACAAAACTCTCACTGGCTCTCACTCTATGGTAAGCCTAGTCAGTTTAAGAGGGAGACACTCATCATCCCCTTGACATATCGGGGCTACAGGGACTCCAGGGTGGGTGCCTGTGGGGTGGCCCTAACAAGGTCGACTGGGCGAGGCCGATGACAGCTTGACAGATGGAGGCAGTGTAAGCAAAAGAGAGGAGGAGTGGAGCCAAGAGGGACGCTCAATCCTTTGAACACATCAGCCTGACACTCTGCTCACGCTGCTCCAGCGTGAGGGGAAAATAGAACTGAGGGGGGCAGAGATGTAGAAAGAGAGGAAACGTAAGAGAGGAGTAGAGGAGGCAGGTGGCGGAGGAGGCAGAAAGTAACGCAGAATGGTTAAGGCAAACATGCCTGATAGTAAACACATGATAATCTGTCGACTTGTTTATTAGTTGGACGGCATTGCATGAGGCATGCCAGCTCTGTAATACATACTCTCTCACCGACCTCCTTTTCACCCCAACACACTCCTCCCTCACTCTTCTTCTCTCTTACTGTCTCTGCATTTCAACCAACTGATACATTTTCATGTACTGCTGTGTTTCCTATGCAAGAACACACACATATTTTGTCTTTCTATACTTGCGGGGGACCCTCCCTTGCCGGTCCTCGCAAAGATAGCAGTAAAAGCACACACACACACACACACACACTCAGGGCAGCAAATGAACTCCACCATTAGCACATTGCAATTCTCAGTAAATGCTCACTCAGGACATACTATAAACTCGATCCAGTGTTGCTCCTCAGTGCTTCTCGATCTCTGCGGTGATAATTTGAGGCTCTCTAGTGAATCAATATCATCACTCTCAATCCTGTTCAAGCAATTACAGTAGTTGACCCTTAACAAGCAGCCAGGTGACAGAGAAAGTTGGGGGTGCAGGTGGAAAATTAGGCCATGATGACCAAAGTGTTTTGCCTCACTGTGGGGATACATTTCAGATATTTGGCCATATGAACTCTTTATCTGCTCCACTCTGGCCATCAATCTGGCTCTTATATCGGTGTCTGTTTTTGCAGCAATCATTCTCACGACATGTGACATCTTTTATCAGAGATCTATCTAAATATCTGTTACATCTAAGATCATTTTCCAGCTGGTTGTCTCCGTATCCGTCATCCATCCGGCCTGTGGGCATCTGCGTTAAAAGATAAACATTTGTATTAAAGGACAGAAACAAGGCAATGTATGTAAGATATAAAATATAAATTTCGAAAATGCTTTATGGACAGAGAATGTGACACCATGCAGACCTTCACAAAGTTTACATTTTTGTGCAAAAGTGAGCTTCATTCAATACTGGTAGCATGAAATCTGAATCTTGCTGATATTACAAATCTTAATCCGATGTTCTTGGGTTTCTAGATTTGGAAGTGTGTTTTTCATCTTCACAAACGTTTAAAGGTCTGTCATGACATGGAAGTACAAACATGATTTAAGAAGTAAAATGAGCTGCACCTCTCTGACACATGAATAGCTGTCCTTGTTTCCCCCATTTTCATCATCCCTGCTATCTGTCCTGATGGACCTCGAAAAGATTTGCACCTCGATCAGCACCTTTGTGTTGGCACTCTATTGTTTCTGTAGTCCGCACCATGTGTTTCTATTTGTCAGGCTGTGGTCCTTCATTAACACCCAACCAGAGTGTCACATGAGCCTTGTTCCTCTGTTTCCCAGAAAATAATGCATCCCAAACAGCCATTACTAAAGGAGAAGTGTTTTAATGTAAACATACTGTACTATGGGACGCAGCAAAAGAAGCAGCTCTTGGTTCATGTTACGGGTGACCTGAGAAGAGAAAGGTCCAGGGAGGGAGTGATTGAAAGGGAGCCACCCACCAAACGTTGCACAAAGTAGTTGTGACAACAGAAGCAAAGATGAAAGGTAAAAGACAAGGCCAAGACAAGTGGCATGAGAGGAGAAACGAAAGGGAAAAGAAATCTGCAAGAGATAAAAAAGAGAGCAGCGACGAGGGACTTAACAGGAAAGATGGGTCACAGTGTTCGATCAGATTGTGCTGTTACAGGCCTGCGGGCGCCAAGGCAGCCTGACTTTTGCATTTGGAGGGCTGTAGTGTGCAGATAGTCAGAGGGAGGTGATGATGTGCATGGTGTGTAAATAGATGGGTCTGGGGTCTATTTATAAATCCATCTGGAGTGGCCCTTAGCAGGGGTTAGCACAGGCCCTACTGACATACACACACACCCGCACTGCACATTAGCAGCTTGCTACCAACAGGGATCCACTCCAAATTGAAACTGAGATATTGTGCAAACTGCAATGTGAAAGTTAAAAGTGTGCATTACATTTTCTGTGATGCATTTTTCCATTTACTTATTGCAGTGGAAGTAAACCCAACTCTATCTATTGTGAGTTAAAGTTAATTCTGAAGGTGTATTTTATTGATTTTTTGATGCTAAGTTCTTTGTATCTCTTGTGGTAGACCATTGGTAACATCATAGCATGATTCAGTGGTAGCAAACGTGTACAAAGTGGCTATAAGCGATACCAAAGCATTCTTCTGGGGGCAGTCTAACAGGAATGCAGGTGATTTTTCAACCAGTTACTGTCCTCTGTGACAGATGTAGGACAACTACCCCCACGAACAGTATGGAGGTCAACATGTGTGTAGATTTCACGTGAGGTTTGTTTCACTGTCAACTCGTCAATCAATCATGTATCCAAGTACAGCATAATATATTAAAGGACATTTTAGCTTCAAAATAATTGGCAGTGTGAATAAATATCATGCCTCTCCTGCTGCAGGTAGTATGCCTGAGGTTTGCATCACACAAACTTGGAAGAAGATCACGCTGGTATCAATATCAGGTTGTATTGTTCAGTCCAATTTTAGATGTGCTTCTTGTGCACCTGTTGCTTCACTACGTCAGAGATGTCACTTCTTTCCATAGGCATACTTTACTCTTAAAAAGGTTTCATTAGTTGAAATGATTATTTTTGTATCATTATTTACACATAACTAAGAAGTAATTATGTATTTTTTAAGTTGGATGCCTGATTTAAAGCTCACATTAAAGTTATATATGCTGATACATAATCAGTAAAGAGTCATTTGCTTTTCATGTCACAGTTTTACTCAATTAAAATAGTTTGAGTCATTGATAAATGTTTCTGGGCTGCATCGTCTGGAAGTGTTGAATAAAAACACAAAGCAGGTAATGTTGGAGGAGAACATACCGTACACCAACCAAATGTGTCTGATTTATATGTCCTTTCAAGCAAATAAATTATCAAATTAAAATTATTAAAGCATAACTCAATAATTTATTTACTCTGTTTTTTGTATGTTATTAAGTTTATTATTACATGTATTTTTAAGCTACCTCATTACTAACAATTTATAAACCCTTCATGCGTTTAGGATTTTTATTTTTCTTAAGCTTTGAACGATTGAAATGTCTCCTGATCCGCTCCCTGCTTCAGAAACACTGATATTTTAGTCAAGAAAGATCAGGGACACTGAGGTCAGGTTGGGTGGGGGCTGGAAGCAGTGGAGGGGGTGGCAGAGGGGGTTGTTCCTTACAGTACAGTGTTTTGGTATTTTTAGAAGTTCAACAATTTACTTTAAATAAAACTGACTTGACTTGATATAACACTGCATGTGTAACTCATGAACTGTATCTCATGAGAAGTTAAGGTAAACAAGGAGTTTATTTTGTTTAGACAACAATTCCAACAATAAATCCAATACAGATTTTTAAAGGCACTATGATACAGCTTGTAGTTTCAAACATCAAACTTTTCTTGTATTATTTATACACTCTTTTCATTAAGACACACATACATACACATATATACACACTCACACTGGAATATATACAACAATGACAGTGGTAACTTTAGTAATGATATTTATAAAAAAATATATGAAAAATACAGCACCTTAGAGTGTATACATTTGTATTAGATTTAAATCTATAATCATACAGAAAAATACATTGCAGAATAATGTCAAACATGTTCATTCATTGAAACAGTTTTATAAAGACAAAGCTTATCTCTCCCCTCTTCCTTCTCTCACCAGCTCTTCTGCTACCCCTCCTCCTTCTCTTATTTTTCTGGCCTCCCTCTCTGCCTCCTCTGCCTTCCTCTTCTCCTCTCTCTCCGTCTCCATCAGCCATGGCCCTCCCAGGTAGCTCAGGATCTCCTCTGGGCTCCCTCTGTGTTTGGGCTCCGGGTGGAGCAGCTCCTTGAAAAGAGTCATCACTAGTGGGCTGAGGCCCTCAAACTGGGAAGGCGGAGGGTTGTTCCTTTGGTTTTCCTTCATGATTGTGTAACTGTCTATTTCCTCCTCATCCCTCCACTCACCATCCCTGATCTTGTCCTCCTTTTCAGCCTCACGCTCAAACCACTCCTTGTATCTACGGTAGCCACGGTCGTCATGGGTGCTCTCCTCCCAGGGGAAGCAGCCAGTTAAGAGGCAGTAGACGAGTACACCGAGGGCCCAGCTGTCAATACAGGGCTCCACTGTCACCCAAATGTCCTCCATCTCCTCTTCAGTCCCTTCACACTCCCTCCTCTGCCATTCCTTCTCAGCCTCCTTGACAGGTTCCACCTCAGGAGTACAGAAGGGCGACTCGTACCAGACAGCTCGGACAGTGGAGCCGATGGCCCGGGAGAGGCCGAAGTCTCCCAGTTTGACCCAGCGACAGGAACTGTCACATAGGAAGATGTTCTCAGGTTTGATGTCACGGTGGACGAAGCCCAGGGAGTGGAGATGTGTGACGGCACCACTCAGCTGGGCCATCACCCTCTGGACACACTCTTCATCCACCCCGGCCTGAAACAGAGAGACAATATCAGAAAACATACCCTCCATAACTTACTACATTTTGTGTTAGATGAAAGGTGAAAATTAGTCTGGTTAGAACACAACATCAAAGACAAACAAAATCTGCGTCACCAAAATGGTTGGTGACGCTCTTGGCAACCCCTGCTTTATTTCATGTACTCCCACTTCATTCAGTGAGAGCAGGATGCCCTGATTCTTATCTGTACTCTATTATGTTACTGGCAGTGACACAGACACAGAAGAGGGCGAGCTGGAGGCCTTTATCAAGCATGTCTCAAAAGTACGTGGTCAGCAGTTATATATTCCATGAAATCCCTGTGAGAAAGCCACACTGCTGACATTAAATACGAGCCTTTTCAACTGTTGCAGCAGTTGCATTTGATTCAGATTGTCTTCTTGAAATTACATTTATATGCTTCTAATTTGTTTTGCTGCCTGGATTATGTTCACAGGCAACATTTTTTCCAGTGAAGGAAGTGCTATGGTTACAGTTAGGGAAAGATTGTGGTTTCGATTAAATGCTGATCAACTAAACAGGTTCCCTCTCCTCTTGGCTTTTTCAACAAAACCAAGAACACAATCTTTCCCTAACTTTAACCAAGCGCTGCGAGTGCCTGACTATAACCGTAATAAAGCTTCATCACATTTGTGTTGCTACGAGAGGATATTATATTGTGGATATTGTAGGGAAAACAAATTAAATACATTGTCAGTAAACATTTTGCAGATACACTTGGTATCAACATTTCGTGGCTTGCAAGATACTGCATTACGTGTGTTTTCTGTTCCAAATTAGTAGGATATATATGTAATTTGTAGGAGACAACTTAACATTCGTGCAAGTTTTTGTTCTGCTGAGATTAGTAAAGTAAACTGGTTACTATAGTTAGTAAGTATGTTAGGCTGGACATACCATGCAGGGTATTAACAGTACAATTCATCCCGCAAAGCAGCCAAACTGACCTCTGACACTATCACACTGTAGAGGTCACCGTATAGACCAGCTTGCTGGGCAAAGACATAGTAGGACGGCGTGGAAAAGAAGATGCCAAGGGCCCGTGTCAGAGAAGGATGGGTGCAGTAAGAAAGGGAGAGATTGTATTCTCGCAGGAAAGAGGTGAGTGAGGTAGACTGACGAGGGAAGAACTTCAGAGCCATAGGGGTTCCTGAAGGGAGTGAAGCGAGACAACATGTGTTGAATATTACAACATCTAATCAGCTTCAGTCAGATGTTGTCAATAAGCTGTCATCATTGATGGAATGTGAGTGTTGTCCATCATTGACACTGTGAACAAATATAACTTCCCCTTTGGGACGACTCTGTTACACGGCTACACCCCAGTTGCGGCAACTCTATCTCAGAGAATGTACCAAAGCACTTCATTACAGTGGCAGAAGCTCAAAAGGTTAAGTGAACACTATCAAAAGACAGATCTGTCCTCGCGTTGCTGCAGCGCTGACTCCACCTGACATGTGTAGTTTCTTCATTAGAAAGAAACCCAAGCCTGAGATAAATGTGCTGCGGTGGAGATAAACCATTTCACCCATTTCAGATTACACAGTAGGAGTTTAAAAGCATAATCAAAACTCTTAATTATATATATATTAGCATTAGGACATTAAAATGTGAATTTCATACAACGTAGATGTAGCAGTCTCAGGCTGTCATGACCTTTAACCTCGAGTCTTGCACTAACCTCTCTTTCTGTGTACGGCTAACATGACCTTTCCGTAGGATCCCTCTCCCAGGAGCTTTACCACCTGGAAGTGTTCGGATACCTTCAGACTGGGCATGGACTGCGCCGACAGGAAACATCGCTCGTCAAGTTCCTGAGCTGCTGCAGCCTGGGAACATACACACAAATCCATATTCAGTGTCACTGCATGATGCCTGCAGATGATTGGTTCAGTGTCGTCAAGAGAAAGGAGATCCACAGCTTGACCGGCATGTGTTGATGTTAGTGACAGGTAACTTCACAGAATGAAGTCTGAATCTGAGGGCGAACATTATGACGTGATACCCGAACCTGCTACTTCAAAAAGGAGGTTGCAACTTTAAATCTCATATATCCCATTAGTTGCAATACCAATATGTTACTAATACTATTCTCACAATACAAGGAGGTTTTTCTGAAAGTTCATTCATTCAAATTAGTGAAACACTTTGTGTTATGTAATCACTTGTCCTATAGGCGGAATAAACTCCACCCTGATAAGACGTCAACGTGACGTTGTATCAGAGCGATCAGAACATTTGGCGCTGTCATTCAGTTTCACTGTTTTCATGAAGTCAAATCCATAATGACTTCTTTTGAAGTAGATCCCCCACCACATACCCCAGCCAATTAGGAAGGCTGAGAACAGTTACCTCACACAGCTTAACACAAAAGATGGTAGGATAACATATTTTTACTTTTGACCTTCCACGTGTTGCGTAACTGAGCTTAGTGGGCAACAAATTAATTTTAATTAGATTACACCGGTTATGTCATTACAAACAAATGTAACATTTCTGGTGGTTATTGTGCTAATATCAGTCGATTTTTGTGATTTGGATTAAGATAATGAGCCTGATTATAATCAGTGAAATTTTCCAATAAATCTCTGATGTTGATAAGAGATGAAACGGTGCCATATGACACTTGACAAGATTTATTTTTGAGGTATGCCATGACCGCATCTTAAAAAATGGATGGGTCTCAGTTATGAATTTCTGCTTGGCAAGCAAATGCATCTGATGTGTAGCCAAAAATAAGACTGCAGGTTTCAGCCAGTCCGAGAGTGCTGCTTGGCACAGATGTTGCCAAGACAGCTCATCTCATGATGGGCTGCTTCAAGATCAATGGTGTATAGATTGATGCTTCTCTACAGGTGCACCAATAGGCTCCAGTTTGTGTCTCCAGAACGTCAACTTTTCAGACATTGATAGAACTCACAGGCTGATAAAATGATGCATTTGAGACAATTTCTAAATGCAAGTAAAGTAAAATGAAAACATCATGTTTCTACATGAAACCCTATGGTAAACAGTAATGTATAGACTTTTATGCATATAACTATAACATGGGAAAATAGAAAGATATATTGTCTGTTTATTCGTCTATGCCTTTTCACAGTTTTGAAGTCAAAGCACAGTGTTAAATTCCTGAATTCAAATCTCAGTTGGGTTCCGTTCACAGAGTTGTTAACACATGTTTGGGTTATCACATCATTACATTCTTCGGCTGCTCCTCATTCTACTAGTGCCAAAGTGGAAGGAATATAATTCATTACGTTCTGAGAATCGCTTGAGTTTTTTCCAAGTCACAGTTTGACTCTGTGATTTAGTGGCTCTGATGCATTAATCATCACAGATGCATGTAAAACATTTGTTGCATCCTGATATTTGTCCTTGTAAACTGAGGCGATTATTAATCAACCCCCTATTAGTAAATGGCGCTTGGCATAAAACGACAAGTGATCTGAGATTTTAATAAGGGCGCTGCATGAGCTAACTTCATTAACAAATTTGAAGTTCTGTGCAAGTGCTCAACATTACAAGCTGAAAATCCTCTCAATGACATTGCCTATCAACCCTTTTCAGCCTCAGAGTATTTTTGCAATAAAAAGCCAGCAATGCATTTGTACCATGCCTGCATGTCATCTCGTCATATAGTTGCAAAAACATATTTGGAATATGACATATAAAACCTCCCAATCATTTGCACATACAGGAAATAATTGCATATAATTGCAATATGCATGTTTTTGTTGCCACTGTTTTTGTTTTTTGCAGCACAATATGATGATTTCATGAATATCACTTTACTCATAAGTATGCATGTAACATTTTGGTGCTGGATTTGTCTTCACGGGAATAAAGTGCAATACTTACTGTCATTTTCTGTTCGGTTGGTTGATCTCTGTTCACTTTGTCTCGACTCTTTTCAGCATCTAAAGACTTAAACTCCTGCCAAGCTACTGTTCTCTGCTGGAGCTCAACTGTTTGTCCTCGGCTGGAGCGATAATTCAACTTGGAATTGAAGCTGAGATTTTTTGCCTTTGCTCCGTGGTTCCATGCAGTAGCTCAGCAGCTTTATAGAGGAGGCTCTTAGATGTTTACTGGAGACCTGGATATTGACTGTGTGCTTCTCCCCAGGAGACACACACACTGAACTTTCTCCCTCCCTTTTCCTACTCTTGTGCCAGCTCTCTCTCTCTCTCTCTTTGACTCCCCTCTGTAATGCTGGCAAATACGCGTGAACCAGCTACAAGGCATGTCAAACCTCTCCCTCTCTCCCTAGCCCCCCCCCCCCCCCCCCTACACAGCAGTGTTAATATTCCACTGTTTCCAATCTGTCAGTCAGCCTGACCACATTAACCCATCGCTCTACTGCCTCCCATCTCCTCAGCTGTCACTCACTTTCTGCTCAAATACACCCCCCCCCTTCTCTTTCCATGTCTCTGTCTCTTTCTCACCCTCTCAGTCAGTCTGAGTCGGTGAATTCCCCCCACAGTGTAGGATTCCACATTTAATCAACAGCTATGCTGGAATGATCGGAATAGGCCAACAAGCTGTACCCATGATCCCTGAATCTTACTGGGATTACAGGGTACAGTTAAGCATGCCACTTGTGGATCCTTATATTGACCAATATCACTGTCCTTTCTTTCTGTGCTGCCCTTCATCCATGTCTAACTCTGCAGGGGGCATACTAATATAGTTTGAAATACATAAAATCAATTTAATTTCCCCATCACTTCCTCCAACCTCTTGACTCTGAAGAACATCTTCAAGGTTTTGCTATTTTTGTCATCATCAGTCAAACGTTTCCCCCTCATCTCACTCTTCCACTCTCTTGTCATGAAACCCATCTCCGTTTATCTCTTCCCAGGTGCATATTATGGCCGACCATCACAGACTGACATAGCTAACAGCTGAAACCCTGCCTTGCAAAACACCTTCACTCTGTACTTTGCTGTCTACATGCCAGCTCTGTTTCCTACTTAGCGCCAGCTGCAGGTCAGGCCTCTTCTCCAGCTCCCATGGCCTCGACACCCTACTCCTCTTTCTGTCCACTCAGATAGATTTCCCTTGATACTACATACTACAAGACTATTATTGCCACTGGCTTGATGGCTGTTCGTTATGTAACGCAAACACTGGCTGCTATCACAACGGCTTGCTCCCTGCTCAGGTTACAACCACCGCTGTGCTGTGGACGGCCATAGACCAATGACTAATATGTACTTCCATGTTTGTGCTGGTACCATAGGGTCCTTTGTGCCTCTGCTGTGACAACCTCCGCCACTCCACCACCAAAATACATTGCTTTCACTATGTTGATGCCAAGAGAGAGTCACTTTCATTCACAAATACAGGATGTAAAACACACACACACACATGCAATGAATGTGGATCTCGCACACATGCACAAGATCACACACGCAGGACAGCTTTCTGACAGTTACTGGCAAGTTACATAATGTACGTCTTTGCTATTTGGTTACACTTCTATATTTTTGACTACTAAAAAAGGAAATTGTTTATGCTTAACCGAGAGATGAGATGGTGTTCTCTTTCAGCTCTTGCATTTTAGATATACTGCAGATATTGGTGTACAATAAACATGATATATTGACTGAGAAATGCAAGATGATTTTCTTCCCTTTTTTCTTGTTTAAAAAAGAAACATGACATACATTTGACGTAATATATGATTCCAGGAAGTCATACTTATTTGTCATTAACTAAATATATTAGTACTTTAGTTGTACAGGTCACATAATGTTTCAATTTCCTGGTACGTGTTGTGAGAATGGTGCAATGAAATAAGAAATAACAGATTTCAAAAGAGGATGAAGCATTTCACAACTCCAACAGTTTGGAAATTATGAGAAAAAAAAGACTTCAAACTATGGGAATGTGTATCAATAACTATATTCTAGTGTTTTTCTTCTTATGCATTTCATAACATAGACTAAAATGAATGTCTCCAATACAACTTCAAGGTAAATAGCAATTAGATCCAACCCACAGTCTCTCATCCTCAGTGAACATAACATCACAAAAAAGCACTCTTCTGAATAAAAAGAAAATGGAGGCACAAGGAGTATCATGTGGTGGGTGTTGTTTTAGTTTTAAGATGATAAATGAGCATAATCTTGACCAGATTTGAGAGATGAATTAGACCAAAAAAAAACCTGAAGATCGAAATGATTGAAGTAACTGACATTGATTTTCCTAGAGATTTAGAAGTTTTATTTGATATGACAATGCAAATCATTGAGTTTGTGTTCGTGTGACATCAAACGCCAACTATCCCATTTATCAAGCTTGTTTGATGCTTTTAATTACTTTTACAGCTGGCTTTTTTCAGGTTAATTGTGATACTTTCCTTGTTTTGATATTCATGAATGATATTGTCTCAAACCACTCTCTCAGTGAGCGTAAAGGAAATGCTGTATAAAGTTTCTCTGGGGACATAACAGTGGAACAACACATGTCAAAATAGCTTTAATGCTTGTTATAATCGCCTGCACTTCTTTGTTTGTCTTCATGAGATTAGTGTTTCCAAAGCAGTGCAACAGTTTGCTTGAGTCATGCTGCAATGTTTCCTCCGGTCCCCTCCTCCCTGAGAGAACGCAAAGATAAAAGGATAAAGAGATGCAGGATAAAAGGGGCGCTTGTAACGCACATGCATGCCAGCTGTTACTGTGTTGCTATGATCTATGAAGCTTACCATGTATTATTTATGGTTCTAATGACAGTCGACTCTGAGAGAAGCTGTCTGGTTTCACTTGATGCCAGAGTTAGTTCAACGATGCCTCTTTGTGGATGGTGTGTGTTATTGCATTACTGAGGAGAAACCACACACAGTGTCATGCATTACATTACATGACAAGTTTAGAGAGTGATTTTGGATTCTACATCGGCCTTACTTTAATTAAGGCTCTGCAAGCTTAAACTTAAAGGTCAAATACAAGTCTCTACATGATTTGACTTGTTGAAGACTTTTGTTTCATGAACAGTCATATTGAGAGCAAGACGAAAAGGTATTCAAATTTTGTAACCTCCATCTCCATTGCCTGGAAGGCAAACATGTATAAAAAATAGCCAATTTTCCCGTTTAGTTATTACACATTAATAGTCAATAAAGAATTAATTAAGACATCTTAATGATGTCTCTGTGTCTTCTCATCTGTCTCAATCTGCACCTTTTTTTATTTCCACATGCAAAACCAAGGTTATCATTTTAATTCTGATAGGCCTGTTGGAGGATACAAAACATTAAAAAAAATAACTAAACTAAAAATACACAGGAGCATGAAAGAGGATGTGATTTCTTCCCCTACATAGTGGGTGGTATTTTAATAAATAGGGGAATTGAGCCTAACAGCCAATCAAAAGTTACGTCCCTATCTCTCCTCGGAAGGCTTTAAACATCTATAAAACGGCGTTTTGTACATCTTTCCCTTTTGGGATTTTAATTTTGACTGTTAAAAAGTCTATTAATTATTCATGAGTCTTCCACTACCATCCCGGCAAAACAAAGCTACAGGGGGTGCGGTCTTTCCTGTAGTCGAGAACGGAAGCGGAAATTCGGCCATCTCCTCATACACTCAAGCTACAACAGGGTCAGTACACACTTGATTTGGATATTTATTGTGGTGTCTTGTCAATATTTTTTTGACATTTCGGCTTGTAATTTAAGCGTGTATATTCAACATTGTCCTGAAGCGGGACGTGCCTTTGCTAAAGCCTGTACGGTCTAGCAGTCCTGTTGCCACTTGCGAACTAACTAGCAGGAGCTAGCTAACGTTAGCTAACTGCTACCTTGCTAGCTGGCTAATCTTTCCTAGCAGCAGCAACAGAGTAGCAAGTGATTTCTTCTATCAGTCAAACTGGCAGGTAACCTTAACGTCCGTTTCTAGTCTGGTATGATTCAGTGTTGAGACGAGAGCATCACCTTTGGTTTGACGTTAGTTTGTCTGCCAGTTCGTACCCAGCTACACCCTTCTGTACCCCTGTTTATACTTTACCCAGACTTTACCCAAACCCTGATGGCAAAGTGCTAGCCAACTGTTTCGATTAGCTTAGGTGAGAATGGGGGAGTTGCTTGCTAACTGGCTAATGGAAGCTAACAGTACCAACTAGTGACAGCTAACGTTAGTTGGCTTGTTGGCTTTACTAAACCTCGTAACTTGTCTTTCGCATACAGACTTTGTCACACAGATATGCTCGTTTTTCGATACTCTTGTGAACACTGTTGTATAATGTTAGGGTACCCATTAACTGTGTCTGGACACCTTACTCTACGCGGTCCAACACCCAGTGTAAGTTAACAGTTGCTGATTAGCTAGCATAACGTCAGTAGACTGTTTGGTTGCTAAGATTACGTTGGCTAGCTGACTAACTTGGTAGGTGTGACAGGGAAAGCTGCAGTTTTCTGGATGTGTAACGATTGTTAACGTTATCTATGTGCAAGCTAAGTGGGTGGGGGTAACTTCTTCGTGGGGCTGTGCAACGTCAACTGCATGCAAGTGATAGGAGAAATAAGTTAGTTAGTTAGTTTTAATGCCAACTCTGGTAGTCTATGTAAAGCTATCTTATCGATAGAAGAAACTGTCAGTTGCTGATACTCAATCACTTGCCTACAACAGGTCATTCATATTCAGTCTTTAGCTTGTCCTAGCTAGCTGATGTATAAGGCGTCTGTCTGTCACAGTTCACGATAAAGTGATATTGTGCAACATTACTTTCTTTCTCTCAGAAGTGTCAGAGATTGTGGAGATATTTGAGACTAAAGCCTGAGATACAAAGGGCATATTATGTCTCTTATCAAAGATTTGTTGCCGTGTCTGAACTTTGGTACCGAGCCTCAGGAGTCTCTGAACTGGCTTTTGCAATAGTTGCCTTATGTTCAGTTATGTAACATGGTCTCATATTTGTCTGACCTACAAATCTAAACCCATGTGCCCCGCTGTATGTGTCAAAAGTATATAGTACAGCTGTGTCTTTAGTATAGCATGTTTGTCATATTACTGGTTTGTCAAAGTAGATTTAAAACCTGAACAGTCGTGTCCGAATTCATATATACTTTAAAATGTATTATTCTTGTCATTAAATTTTATTTCATTCTGATTGTTGAAAACAGTCCATAGACAAAGAGCAATTTAGAGTTTATTTAAGACCGTAAGATACATGTCTAAAGTACATTCTTCAAGAAAAACCTGTAAAAGTCTAAAAATAGTTTAAAATAATCTCACATTTTTCATACCTATCGGAGTACATGGTGTAGAGGTCAGTCTGTGTACTTCCTTGTCACTGTTATTAAGTCTGAGTGCAGTATGCTGGACTAGGACTGCTGGAGGCCTGGGGAATGGAGAGAGCAGCATTGTTTCTCAGTTGGTTGGAGAGAACGGTCATACAGTGGGTGGGATAAATTTATCTTCTTCTTTAGCAAAGAGACTGTGCCTTAGCTCCCTTCATTCATTAAGAGATGGCAGTTGAGGGAGTGGTCAAGCACTGTGTGAAGCTGATCTTAAATGCCCTTTGTTGAACTTGCTCAAACTTCTCTTTGCTTCAGGGTATCTAAACTCAAGCAATGATCTAATTAGGGTTCAGTCTAATTAAGAGGCAGAACTGGATAGTGACTGGGTGTTTTGTATTTTTTAAAGGAAGGGTTAGGTTTAAGTTTAGCTCTTAAAAACATTTGTGGAGTGCTTTTAAATATACCAACAACAGAATTAGGTCTTTAGTTGAATTGGTTACTTCTGATGTCAGTTTCAGAAAGTTTTTGGTTTATTGCCTACCTCAGTTGTTTTGTGACATGGGATGTCTATTTGGTGTGAAAATGCAGATTGTGGCAGTGAAAGGATGCATCTGGTCAGCAACAATGTTTTAGTCTGCTGTGTAAGCAATCAAATACAAACAATGCTCAGTAGGTACTGAGGGATCCAATATTGTGCCAAAAAATCATTCTCCGCATTCCATTACACCACCACCAGCAGCAGCAGCAGCAGCCATGATGTGTATGTCAAATACAGGCCCTGCTGTAGCTTTTATTCCCACCTGTCAGTCTTCCAGTTTTTGCTAATAACATGCTCACTATTGTTAATAGCTGACAGGAGTAAAACTTTGCATGGTTTTTCACTCCTGTATGCCATTTACTTCAAGGCTTGACAACTGTATGTTCTGAGATGCACACAGTGTCTTATTAAAGCATATAACTAATATTTTGTGTCCCTGACTGTAAGCCATGTGTGGCTCAGCAACAAACCATGTGATTTTGCTGCTGAATATCTGCTTTGTCCTTATTTTATAATGGTTACTTTGGAAATAGACCTAGCATGAAGTTTTAGATTTTAGTTAGTTTGTTGTGATTTAGCAGTAACCTATCAGTGAGTATGGTTTTATTTTTTATGTTAATCTAAATCTTGCTCCACAGTTTTCATCTCCCTACGCCTGTGGTTTTGGGACCCAATGTTGCCACAGGAAGAAACAGACAAACTGAGACATAGCACTCCGTGAATGAGTGGCTCACAAGCCAGAAAAACGAAGAGATACCAAGAGGAGAGACCCTTATTCTGCATCATTCTTGTGTAACAGGTGTGCATGAGCAGTCACATGATTTAAGATTGATCTCTGTTATAGACACCATCTTTCACACTCTGATCGTTCTTCTCAAGGTGTTCTAGTCTTTCATCCAGACTCTTGTTCTTGCATATGTCTTTTGAACTCTTTAGGTTCCTGCACTCTTTTTTTTTTTTTTTAGTATCTTTCACTTGTCGCTGTTTGTGTTGTATTAACTATATTTTACAACCCTTCTTCTCCATCTGCTGTTCAGATTGCAACAGAACTTGACGGCCAGACCGTTGCCATGTCGACCTCATCGCTACGGCGACAAGTAAAGAACATCGTCCACAACTATTCAGAGGCTGAAATCAAGGTTGTGTATCCCTCTGCTTATCTGGCTTTTCTTCTTCTCTCTTTTTTTTTTTTTTTACACCCACATTCCCCATATGTCCATGGCTCAAGTGTAGCCCATGTATCTCTGCAGCACAGATGACAGAAAGTAGCTTCTGATAATCTAATATTTCTTTGAACCAACCCCCTCACTCTTTCCCCTCGTTATACACAATATGAACTAATCTAATCATATCATCCATTCATTATTTTGCCTTGCTCCCGCTTGTGTCGTGATTGAGTTTGCATTGCTACTCAGAACACTGTGGACCATTTTAAATTGTCACACAGTATTGGCCCAAAATTATTCTTCTCACGGACTGTTAGGATAGAGGATGATTCAAGTTTATCCCTTGATGTGTTGTTGTCCAGGTTAGAGAGGCGACGTCCAATGACCCATGGGGCCCCAGCAGCTCTCTGATGTCAGAGATTGCTGATCTGACCTACAATGTTGTGGCCTTCTCGGAAATCATGAGCATGGTGTGGAAGCGCCTCAATGACCATGGCAAGAACTGGAGACATGTGTACAAGGTTTGTGTCTGTGTTGGAGTTTAGAACAATACAATATATCACAATACATATTCTTGCGATACATAATACAATGTACTTGTACAACAATACGTTGTCTAGCTATGCATTGATGCACTGGTACCAATATTACAGTATTGTGTTTGCAGTGTTGTAATGTATTCTGACAACAGGATGTGTCCAAAATCACTCCATATTTACAGTATATTGCACTACATTTATCGTCTTCCATATTCTTTCTAGAGTGTGAAAGTTGTATACTATATAATGCCTTCAAATATTCCCAGAATGGAATAAAAGTAGTGTACTTAACTTTGTACTAACAATCCCACTATGCCATTCATCTAGTTTTATAGAGGCAAAAATTACAGTTGTTGCACACTACACTTGTCAGTGATGATGCATGAATGACATGCATGTTTCAGTGTCTTAAATCTCACCACAGAGCAAACTATTGAGTGTTTATTATGTAGGAGTAGTCAATGAGAAAGCGAGGGAGTGATTTTCAGACACAGCCCAAATATAGCTGGTGTTATGTATGAATCACAGATTTTTCATTGTAATATTCATGATTTTGTAGTAATTCGTTTTTTGAGTGACTTATTTTAGTGATTCCCACTCCTAAACTACATTGCAGACAGTGTGTGTGTAGGAGAACCAATTGTGGCTTGTTATGTTGTTGTGTTTAATAATTGCTTTTCTACTGCCTCACTATCCACACCTTTTCTTCAGTTGGTCATTGGTTGTGATTTGTATTTTCACCAGGCTATGACTCTTATGGAGTACCTGATCAAGACGGGTTCAGAACGTGTTGCCCAACAGTGCCGAGAGAACATATACGCAGTCCAGACCCTCAAGGATTTTCAGTACATAGACAGGGACGGCAAAGACCAGGTACACAAACACACCCATGCCCACAAAGCCGTGTAGAAAATTGAAGTGATTAGTGAGTAAGGTCCACCTTTGTGGAATGCAGGCACACTTTGTCAAACATGCTGCTTGTGGTTCATTCAAGGACATTTTACAACAAGTTTCTGACCTCTTGTGTAAACCTACATAGCCTGTCATGAAACATTTTTATGGGTTGTTGATAAATGAAACTGTGGTAAGTTAACAAGCTGTTACACTACCAATAAGGTGTGCAGTGTCACTAGCTGCATTAGTAATTAAATTCATGTGCATTTATTTAATATTTAACATTAAACATTATACAAATAATTTGTAGCATGTCATTGTGTGCATTTTTCCAGGGGGTGAATGTGCGAGAGAAAGCCAAACAGCTGGTGACACTGCTGAAAGATGAAGAGAGACTAAGAGAGGAGAGGATTCACGCCCTCAAAACCAAAGAGAAGATGGCACAGACCTCCAGCGGTGAGGGTACTAAAAACAGTGTTTAAAATATTCAACCAATGCTGAAAGTTACAGTATTACACATTGAAAGAAGGGCGGGCTCACAACAGCATGAAGGGCCTTCAGCTCTTAAGACAAGCTCTCATGCATATGCTTATTTGTTTCTGCTCCAGCCTCCTCAGCTCCCTCAGCACCCAGCTTGGGGGGCAGCCTGTCAGTTGGCTCCCACTCTGGAGGGGCAGACCCTGAGCAGGCCTGGCCACAGAGCTCTGGAGAGGAGGATCTGCAGCTCCAGCTGGCTTTGGCCATGAGTAAAGAAGAGGCAGAGCAGGTAACACAAAGCCGCCTATTCAAGGCAGGCACAGCTATGTTACTGCTCTCTAAGCTAAGGATTAAAGCATAAGTATAACTAACTATAGCTAAGTTTGCAGTTTGAATCTGTTGTAGCAGCTGTGTTCACAGAGGGTTGTTACTGATATTATTCAACACATACACCTAGCTTTGCTCTCACCATGTAACGCCTGACCTCCCCCAGACTAGCTCGGACCCTCTGGAGGACGCAGAGCTCCGCTATGCAATCACACTCAGCAACGAGATCCAACAAAAGGTTAGGGGCAGAGAGTGTGCCCAGATGACTGGCCAGCCAGTCCTCAACTATCTGTCTTTCTGTCAATTGGAATTTCTCAAACACACATCAAGCATTGATCAATCAAGAAAATTAATTTATGCTGATATTTGTCATGTGTCATTTTCCTCAAGATACAAATTTGCATCCGACTGCAGTAATACTGTTGAGATAATTTAGTTTGCTGGACGGTGTCACATTCTGTTATAGTGCTTGCACCCATGAAACGTGTGGTGTAGTAGATGCTTTCGAAATCCCTTCAAGATGTGCTAAAACTGCATAAAAGTGAGCACCTAGAGAATTGATTAACTCTAATTTAATTGTTGAATTTGCATGGCATTGACAAATATTTATCATAATTAAACACTGAGTGGTTTGTTAGCATTGATTATTCTTTCCTCCCTGTTACCCTCTCTGATAGCATGCATTCAACTCTAGTCTTGATTTCAAATACTCTCTATTACTTTACTGTTACACATCTCCTACTGTTGTAACTTCCTTTTACTGTGCTAACTGAGTGCAAAACATGTTTGCCTGTTGTATGCAACTGGAGTCTCGCTCCTACTGTACCACTTGACTGGTGTACATGGTGGTCTATAAACTAATGCAGGGTCTTTAAAGGATCATGCCATTGTTATTGTTACTTAGTGGCATCAAGACTTGCTCAGTTCTGTAGCGGAGACCGTCTGTTTCCTCATGGATTAGTCAGTGTTCTGCTGTTTGATAGTCAGTCTTCTTTGTAATGAGGTATAATATAAGGTGGCATTAGGGAGGGATGTCTGTGGATGATCTATATCAGTGGTGATCAAGGTGTTTTTTTTAAATTGATTGGTATTGGCTATGTAAAGCCTGGTCCATTTCCTCTACTTTTTTTATTGTAATTTTTTGTGCTCCAGGTTGGCTGGATGTTAAAGAAGCGCCACTGTGCTCAGCTAAAAGACTGGTATCTTTCCCGAATACTGTTGTGAGCAAATGAACCACAAGCAGATAAAATACAGCCTGAAGTTTCTGGGGAATATTCAAAATGACAGCATGTGTCAAGAAGCAAACCAAAAGCTGTATTCTGTATATGGTGGGGACTCACATCCTATCCATGTCTAAACCTTCTTGCCACAACAGTTCTATAGTTGTAGAAGCCTTGTGACAGCAGTTCTGGATGAGCTTATTTTCCATGTGAAACGGCACTAAAATGTGCAAGCATTCGTCTGATTTGATAATGTTTTGCAGAAGTGCTGTGAGAATCAGACTAAATTGCAAACTAATGCCGGGATTGGTTGATTTGCGTTCCTTTTCTGTTAGATAATGATTAAAGGTCAGATTTCCACTCCCTCCGATTCAAACTTAAATTGTGGAATTGTAAACTGATCCTAAATCTATACCTGTGGTGTGCTTTCCGAGGTTGTGTGTCTCAGGTTGCTGACATCACAGTGTGTGTGATTGGCAGGAAGAGCGACTGCGCAGAGGTGATGACCTGAGACTGCAGATGGCCATCGAGGAGAGCAAGAGGGAGAAGGTGAAGCCCGAGGAGGTGCGTGTAAGATGTATCTGTATATCACAGTCCACACAAATAGTGCTGCAGGAATGAGTCCTAAAACCCGGAAATTAGTTAGCATTTTGACACTTCCATTTCCCTCGAAGTCAGTAGGCTTTTTTAAATGTTTTTTTGTTGTTAGATGCCTGAAATAATGTATGTGGTTTTACACAAGCTTAAGAGATTTACACGTTTTGTTCTACGACATAAAATACGTCAGTAGATACCCCACTCGTGAATTTTGAATCTTAAAAAAGGCAGTTGCTAACAAGTGGCTAAATGAGACCATGGTTGTGGCAGACATTAACGCCTTCATGCCGAACAATGAAAGTCATCTACTCGCTAGTCAACCTTTACAGGCTCGTTGTGTTTATACTCTATATATATCTATCTATATTATCTTACAACTTAAGCTTATCTAAATCCTATATATTTGTTATATTTGAAGCCACTATGCTTTTATGGGTTTATATTTGTCTTTCAGGCAGGTGTAGTCATCAGAAATATGTAGTAATGTAGCTCATCAGAAATCTTAGATTTTTCTTGATTCCAGATATGTTGATCAACATTCAGAAATGGAAGATGCCTGTAGGCTCACATTGTGTCGTTTGCAGCTGTAATTGGCATTTTATGCTGCAGATTCTTGAATGTAGTAATTGGCATGATAAACTTGCTTGCTAAATTCAACCGCGATCTGGGGCCTGAAACATCTGCAGAAATAATCTCTGTGACGATCGCAGAGGCTCTACTCTCTACTACTGACTGTAAACAGCTGTGTATATAGAACATATAAAACATTTGTATTTAGAGGAGTTACATTGACACTGCACAGACAAGGAACTAAAAATGTATGGTCAGAAGTTCAGTTTGATTTCTTTTACCATCTATTTGATGTTATTGTCTTGTCTGCAATTCTCGTCTCCTTGTTCTTCTCATCTTTGTGAATTTCCTCTTATCACAACACCATCATCTAACCTCAGCATGGGGGGGGGGGGGGGGGGGGTGAATGTGTCCTTAGGTGTCTTCCTGAATACAGCTGTAGGAACATTAATCTATGATATATTCTCTTGTACAGGCCGCTCTGATGGAGCTGAGTGCTGTGGACCCCTGGGGGGGCCCTGCTGCTGCCGCTGCCGCCACCGCCGCCGCCACCACTGGGGGCTCTGCTGGCCCCTCGCCTCCACCCACAGTTCCTGCCCCTGCTGCCTCCGGCCCGTGGGGCACAGCCTCCACAGACCCATGGGGGGTCGCATCACCCACATCTCCTACAAGCTCTGACCCCTGGGGTGGGGGAGCCCCACCCACTATAGCCCCCCCTCCAGACCCCTGGGGAGAGACGTCCAACAGAGTTAACAACGTCGACCCCTGGGGAAGCTCAGGTAAGCAGCTACAGCACTGGTCACGTAGTAACTCTGTAGCCAATCAGGTTGGAGGGAATGTACTCATCGCTGAGTATCAAAAGAGAACCGTGTCCTGCTCTGTGGGCGAAAGAGGAAGACCTCTTGACCTTTACTTCAGTCCACTTCTCCATTTCCTGTCTCACAACAGCCCTGTTACATTTCTGTCATGCCACCATGCTGTCATATCTTCTCATCCACTCACATGCTTTCAGTTTGTAATGAGGAAAGCAAGCATGCTAAATCCATTCTCCCTCCGTGTCTAAAGCAGGGATTTGTATCCTCTTGTTTCTACTCAGGACTGACTGTGGCTGTGTCTCAACCAGAGCTGTCTCGTCTCTTATCCTTTTGTGCTTTTTAATGTATGAATTAGCTTCTTATTATCTCTCCTTTACCTCCACTGAGCTTCAGATATTCAATAGGTGAAAGTAACATGGTGGACAACTACAGAAAATCTGCTTTCACCTGTCAAGTTAGTGGGACTGCAGAGGTCAAGGAGAGAAAGTGTTGGAACCCAGCCCAGCTTCCTGCTCCCTCCTTATTGTGGATTGTACCTGTAAGGTGTTGTGTTAACCCTCCCCTCCCCTGCGTCTCCTCCCCTCCCCTGTAGCTGTGACCCCCCCCAGTGCCGACCCCTGGGGCCCCTCAGTGCCACCCAGCACTTCCTCCTCGGGGGGGCCAGTAGACCCCTGGGCAAGGGACGGACCTGTCCCTGCCTCTGACCCTATCACCTCCGACATCTGGAGTGGCACCGCCAAACACACTAACGGCACAGGTACATTCACACTTAAAGCTACATGGACTCACAAACACTGAGGTACTGGTACACACTTTTAAAGGGATTTTCTTAGATTACACACAGTTTCAATTGCATGCACACAACAGTTGTCTTGTCTTACATTTCATCCTCCTCTAGTATGTATGTAGTATATGTTTCTTTATGATAATGAAAGAAATTTGTATTCTGTGTCTGATTTACTATTTCTGTTCCCCTTAGGAGACCCAGAGCGACGAGGGTCCCCAGCAACAGGCTGTGACAGCACAGGCTCTCCGGTGCCCTTTGACCTGTCATCTCTTGGTTCTTCACTTCCTGTTCGTAAGACTCCCGAGTCCTTCCTGGGCCCTAACGCAGCGCTGGTGGATCTTGATTCCCTGGTGTCATCTAAACCCAAACCCAAACAGCCGCCACCTCCTTCCATCTCTTCCTCTTCAGCGCACAACCCCTTCCTCCAGAACACAGGTTAGTTAACTCTGTATAACCTGAGAAAAGAGAAGCAACCGCACTTTCTAAGCTCCGCATCAGACATTCTCACCCTATTCCTGGGAAGTATTTTGCAGTTTTAGGTATGTTTAGGTCCATGTAGGTCCACACAAAGTATACAGTTTAAGATGCCATCCTTAGCTATCTTCATATTCGCAACAACATGCAGCCGGCAGAAAAGATTGATTAAAATACATTCTAAAAAGATACAATTAAATGTCTTGAACCACAAAGTACTACTATTAACTCACAAGTACTACTCACAGTTTGGCTGGAACAATCTTGGTTCCTCTGAACACCCCAGATCAAAAGCAGACAGTTAACCACCCTCAGCCATGTAGGAGGCTCTGTGGTATACTCATGCTTCCTAACCGGGAGAATGTAAATGCAACTATAAAGACATTATGGGAACATTAAGGAGGCTATACAAGGAACCTTTAAAAGCTTTAACAATAAATTAGTTTAAAGTTGATCCTCTAGGGAAGGAGCAATGCCTTAATATTGTTGAGGAAATTATTCAATGAAAAAGTTGACCTGTGAATCATTAACATGACATGAGTTTCCGAATGAATAACTGTTAAAAGATGGAATAAGTGGAGATACATGCATACTCATACATACATACATACATACGTGTGTGTGTGTGTGTGTGTGTGTGTGTGTGTGTGTGTGTGCTTGAGTATGTTTATATATGTCTGCTTAGTATGTATGTGTGTGTGCATAAGTGTGTATGTTTATGGAAGGCACCATACTTAAACCAAACGTTGCTACCACAAGGTGGCACACCAACCACCAGTAAACATGGTGAAACAAGTGAAGTTTTCAATTTTGGCTTAGGCGGCTTCTCATATGTATGAGTACCCCATGACAACAATTTGTTCTAGGGCTACAACCAACGATTATTTTTGTCATGGATTTAATTTTTCACAATATTCTTTTACATTTCATAGACTGTTCAGTTTCCTAAAGCCCAAGGCGACACCTTCAGAAGTCTTGTTTGGTCCAAATAACATTTTCAACTTACACTCGTAAGAGAAAAGTAGCAAATATTCACACTTTAGAAGCTGAAACCAATTAATGATTGGTATTTTTGCAAGAAAAACATGAACAAATGAAAAGAAGTATATGAAAATGTGTTGAACTTGATTGGGCAGGTATTGAAGGACTCTTGACATGATTTCGTCTGTGTTGTCTAACTGTCACCTCTGACCTTCAGGCTCATCTACTGCTCCTGGCATGGCGGTGACTCCAGGCAGCACCATTTCCAGTAGGGGGGTTTCTCCAACACCTGTCTCCTCCAACCCTTTCGGCGTGGCTCCACCCATGACCTCCATCTCACCTCAGCCCTCATCACTTGGCCTGAGCGGCCTCCGCTCCAGTCCTGTGCCTCCCAATCCCATGCTGGGCATGGTGCCACCAGGAATGGGCATGGGGCCAATGAGTGTGGGTATGGGGGCTCCAGGAATGGGCCTGGGCATGATGCAGGCCAGCCCCATGGGCATGCCCTACAGCGGGCTCTCGCCTATGGGTCCCCCGGGCTCGGCTCTGTTGGGGCCCTCTGTTGCAGCACCTCCTCAGCTGATTTTGGGTGGGCCCGCTGGAACAGGAGGAGTGATGGGGGCAGGCGGATCAGTGGGAGGCGGAGGAACGACGGGAGCGAGCACCAACCCTTTTCTTCTTTGAGGAAGTGTCACCACTACTTTGCTCACCCGTTTCAACCTCCTCTGTCGTACCTGCTGCCCCCTTCATTCACCCCCCCCTCAACACAATTTGTGTCCAAAAAGAAAAATGTGTACATCTCTATATTTAAAGAAAAACAAAAAATCAAAAATTCTGCCTATCTTTTCCTTCGAAAGCATTATTTCATTTCACATTTAGTTCCTTTCATTTCATTATGGGTTGTTTGTGGGAGGGAAATAGAGATCTATTTATTTTGTTTTAATCCTTCTGTCCTGTTATGTATCGTTCTTCATGTTTTTTGTTTTTTTTCAGTCCTGTCTTGAGATAAAGGTAAGTCTGTGAGAGCAGGAGGATTTTTCAGTAGTGTCACTCTACTCTATTCTATTATTACTGCACTGAGAGAGAGATTGAGGGAGAGGGGACATAGCCACTAACAAACTGAACAGAGAAACTGTTGTACCTGCCTCTTCCTCTTTTCTCCCTCTAGAATGAAGACAAACACTGAATCACTGAAGTGAAACCAGTGCATGAAGGATGATTTTTAATGAACTCCAGACTGAGATACGGACTGAAAAACCTGCATTAACATTTCAGGCACAATGTGGTCAAATTGTTTCAACTATTTCACTTTTAATTTAATTTAATGTTAAATGTAATTTATTTTTTTCCAATTTTTGGGAACAAATAAACAAGGAAAATCACACGATGATGCCAATTAAATCAAATGCTTATTTTTTTTTTCTCTTTTCTGATTATTGTAGAAAACTAAAGAGAGCTTTGACATCTGTGGTCTGATGGGGAGAAAATGATGGGATGTTTGTTGAATGTGTGAATGAGAATATGAATGCTCATTTGTGAGTATGCAATAGTGCAAATGCCTGTTTCTGTGTATATGTGTCTCCATTTTTCCTGTGTCCGATCTTATTTCAGTGACTCAGAAAGGAAGAAATGACATCCATTATTTTTGTTTTTAAAAATTGTCACTTGTATTAATACTATGTAATGTTGGGATTTCAAATGAGGTATTATAAGGGTCACACATTTCTCTGCCAATCTCATTTCACACTGTTTTTTTTTTTTATTAATCAGAAGCATTAGCTTTTTTCCAATCACACATTTCATATGGGATCCCTGGTGTACAGGCGTCCCAGAGCACCACTGTCCTCGTGTTTCATCCCTCTTTCCTTCGAGGAGAGAGAGATACTGATGCTTCTTTAAAAAAAAAGAGACAATTATTTCAATGAATGAAAGGAGAGAAAAAAAACAGGGACTTGACGACATGCCCCATGCTGTTCTTTTAATTTAGTTTGATGAATTTATTGTTATTTTATATCGACAAGAAAAATATCTCTTTTATCGGGTAAGGTTGACTTTTGTGTGGTGATGACTGTGAACATTCACATTTGAAAAGTAAAATGGAAAAAAAATCAAAAGGAATTTATGAAATAAAACAAAAACACAGGATGTGTGTTTGGCTTTTTCATGCTTGCTCTGTAGCAAATGTCTATATCCCATATATGTTTGTTTTTTTTAACTGCTGCAGAGCACAATAATGTGACAAAAATAAATTTACACTTTATTTTCTTTGTTTATAAATCTACAATCCAATAGAAAAAAACAACACCCTGCCAGTTACCTGCAGAAGATGAGCTAAACAAAAGTTATTACAGCATATGAATTTGAATAAAGGTGAAAAAACATACAACAATTTCACCCTCGAAAAGCTTTCAGTCATATGTGACAAACTTAATCCCAAACTTGCTCTCAGAGAAGCTTCAAGATGCACAACAGCGAGGCTGTGAAGAGTCTTGTTTCTCTGAAAAGTTCTGTCTCAGTCGTTTGTCCGCACAGACAGTGAGGCTCAAACGAGCAGAGAATCCCAGTCAAAGTCGTCCTGGATCTCCTCACTGTTGCTGTGCAGGCTCTTTAGTGGAGGACGCTGTCGTGGTGTCATAGACTGAGGCTGCATCCCAGCTGAGACAGAGAAACATGGACTATGTGAATACACAGCTGTGGTGGAGGGATAGCAAGAAAAAGAGGTACTGAAAAGTCTGTAACTTAGATACCCACCTGATTTGTCTAATTCAGACTACAGAAGCCTTAAATTTGCTTCAGCAAAACTTTTGTATGCATTTTCACACCAAAAATGCTCAGTGGATTTTGTCCCCCATCACTTACACGACCTGAAACTCTTTCAGTGTACATACGGGCATGCAAGTATTGTTTCAAAACAGGACAAAGGTGAACCCATCCTTTAAGAGTCTCCGACAAGCCACTAAGTTGCCATAAAAGTTAAAAAGAAGACTTTTTGAACACGATGTCCAGGTCTTACCGACTGTGTTTGCAGGTTGTGTTAGCTGTGGTCTTTGAAGTCCCTGTCCCTGCATGTGCAGAGCCCTCCGGGGCGGCTGAGCTCCACTGACAGGAGGAACTAAGGGAGAGTAGGGGAGGGGGGAGGGGTGAGTGAGGCTGGCAAGGGTTGGAGGTGGATTGGAGGTGAATGGTGGGACCTGTGAGGAGTGAGGTGCACCGAGGGCTAGTGGGGAGTTATTCCCAGAGGTGATCATGCCTTTCTGAGTGAAGAAGCGGTTCAGAGAGTCACAGAGGGAGGTGAAGAGCGCCGGGTCCAGGGCCCAGTCGCAGAGCTCCGCCTGACGCATGCTCTCCAGCAGGTCTGGTGACAGAAAGTGAGGGCCTTTTAGAATAAAAAGAGTTACCAAAAGAGGCAAAGTAAAGTAAAAATTTAAAAATTACAGATGATGCAGTTACTCAACATTTCTATGATGTCTCAATAATCATCATATTTATTGTTTCATTATCTGCCACTAATTAAACGTTCTGGCTTGTAAAATGTTTGTAAACGTTACATTAGCTGCAAAAGACAAACATGTTCTAAATTACTTCTGGTGGTATCTAGCCATGGAGACAATCTTGGTTTTTATATGTTGAGGTTTTGAGATATCTGTCTCTGAGATGTCTCCCTCTGACCCAACACAAGTTGGATATATAACATTTAAAATGTTTGACAGCACTGTGTCATTCCAGCCCAGGATTATTTTCATCATTCAAATAATCTGCAAATAATTTTCTCAATTAACGGATCAATCATTTTGGCTATAAAATGACAAAAACATTTTTTTGAAAAGTGCCCACTACGATTTCGGAGAGCTAATGGTGAAAGCATCGAATCTTCACATTTTAGAGGCTGGAACCAGAAAATGAGTAACACTCAGTGACAGATACCTCAAAAATATGGTATTTTGTGGTTTGGGTGAAGCGGCCCTTTAAACAGACCTGGGTGCCCAGAGAGGTCTATGTTTGCCCAGTCTAGATTGCTGGCAATGCGGAAGCTCTCCTTCAGAGAATCTGGGTTACTGAACCAGTCAGGTGGCACCGCTAAAGTGGAAGGGAGGAAGGGAACTTTAGAAAGCACTGATCACTGAGCACTTTCCTCTGTTATGTTGCTGACACTTCTGGGGTCAATAAGGTCATGTGAAACTCACTGTATTGTGCAACGCGCTCTGTCTCAGGAGGGTGTGCAGCTGCTGGAGGTGGTGCAGGTGGTGCAGGTGCAGGGTGAGGAGACATTGGTAGCAGAGTTGGAGTGTGAAGTGGGGTAGTGTCATTGCTGAGAACAACATCCGCTAGAAAGAACAAAAAACAAGTAATTCATCAAGCAGTTTATGTCCATAATGTACACTTTATAGTTATTGGACACAAAACACACCTACACACATTGTACTTACACTGTGAGCCTCCCCTCTCCCGCATGGTCTTGAAGAGAGACTTGAAAGATGCATACAAGTCGGGTAAATTCATCTCATCGAAGGTGAAACGGAGCGGAGGATCAGTGGAGGAGTTTAATGTGAAAACAGGAGGGACAGCAGATACAGAGGAGTGAGAGGGTCCTGACACGGTGCAAACAGACACAGGTGCTGCGTTAGGAGTGCAGGAGAAAGTGGAAACAGATACGGGCCCCGAGTTCACAGGAAAGGACAGAGTGGCATCAGAGAAAGAGGGAGCAGCTGGAGAAGCTGTAGACATGCTGGCAGCGGACAGAGGTGTAGCAGAGGCGGTGGGGATGGGAAAAGTGGGGCCGGGTGGATGGGGAGGTGGGAAAGAATTGATGGAGGACATGGGGGCAGCAGGTGGGAGCCCAGATGGATGGGGGATAGGGAGACTGGACACGGGGCCTGGCATGTAGGGAGACGGTTGCTGTGAAGATAGAAGACAAGACGTTAGAGAAGGTGCTGTTTGATTAAGAAAAAACATCCAGCAAACCTGGCTGTGATAAAGTGGCTCTACCTTTGGTGGGGGAGGAGAGAGGGAGGCGGACTGGGTTGAGTGTTGCTGGATGCCTCCCAGTGGCTCTGTGTTAGGAAGCTGGTGGTCCGTGTGGGAGGTTGGTTGTGGCTGATGAGGAGAGGGTCCTCTCTGTGCTTGTGTCCCCGGCACTTGAGGAACCTGCAACAGCACAGCGGCACAATCTTTAATGGTGGAAAAGGTATCAAAGGACGTTGTTCCTGAAAGACATGCTGGTGTTGAATTTTAAATGTATTATTTTTAATGCTGTGTGCACCAGGTTCATTCATCACTTTATTGTGATCGATGCAGAAATCTCACAGACACACGTATTCTCATAACCTGGACAAATGAAACCAAAACCAGTGTCTGCATTACCACCAAATGTAAAATGTGGATTTTTAGTGTCTCTGAAAGCTCATCTCTTCAGAATTTTAATTAATTAACTATCAGATGTTTTTCTTTTAAAATCTTAATTTGCCAAGACTACTAGCGATCATAGCTGTCAGATTAATGTAGGGCAGTGAAAAGTTAAATATGGGAGAATCACAATATAGGTTTGATGGTTAACAAGCGAATGAGTGAGTGAGTGATGTTCAACAACATACATCCTGCCTCTCCTCTTCCTCCTCTGGATAGGGACGTTTAGGTGCCCTCACTTGATTCACCTCTGAAGGTCCATCCATCGTCCAATAGGAACCCTGGAAATACAATTTCTAGCTTTAGGCTCTTTTAAGCAATCATCACATTCTCCATCTCACATGCTGTATATGCTTACAACGTCATAATATAAAAAGTAACTCACCTTGCCGGGGTCATTCTGTGGCCGAGGAACTTTCCTGAAGCATTTATTAAGGGACAGATTATGCCGAATGGAGTTCTGTTAAGGACACAAGGTTACATAAGAAAATAAGTCTTGTACCAGCTGGTGATGCAAATAATATTAAAATGGTTACAAATCACCAAACCAACGGCTTTCAACACGCTTTAATTTAGAGACAAAGTTATTAGTATTCATGTGGTCGTTCTACATTAAAGCTTACTTTCCATCCACGGCCAGCTCGGCTGTAGTAGGGGAAAGTGTCACTGATCCAGGTGTAGATGTCATTCAAACTCAACTTCCTCTCAGGTGCAGCTGCTATTGCCATGGCGATGAGAGTGGCATAACTGTGAGGGGGTTTCCCTTTAGAGTTAGAAAGGGAGGGGTCCGGCACAGACGGCAGGAAGTCTCCCCTCTCCCTCCCTCTGTCTTTCTTCTTATCCCTCTCCCCTCCTCCTCCTCCTCCTCCTCTCTCTCTCCCGGAGCGCAGGCTGCTGATTCCCAGCTGAGGCAGCCAGTCAATACTGGTGAGACTGGAGTCCAAGTCAGAGGACATTGTCTTCTCTTTCTCTCTGTCCAGGGTCTGAAGGATCAGCAGAGCAAGTATTGGAGCAACACGTCCTTTTACTTTATGTTTACTTTGGACACAGTAGAGCCAAACACTGAGAAAGGCTATAGTAGATTCCTTTTGCCTGTAATGTAACACTGTCAGCCGTTCTGTTCCTGTACTTCCAACCAGCGTCAGTTACAAACTACTAAGTTCAGACACAAGACACTTTGTGCTTCTCTGGAAACTATCCAGTCACAAGCAACAAGAATGTGACTTCATGTAAGGGTGCCATTTCCACCTACACTTTCTATTTTCTGAGGAAGAAGAGTGACTTGCTTACCTCTCTATAGTCACTCGAGGCCCAAGGCCTTAAAAAGTGTTAATATTTGATGTTGTCATCAGCTGTGCACAACTGCTGACAAACTGGAGTCCGTCCGTCCCTTCAGATCTCTCTCTTCAGCATGTTGATCCCCTCAAGGCCTCCAGTCACACCTTTGCTTTGTGAAAGTAACTTTGGACAAATATACACAAAACTTATCGGAGAGCTTCCTTTTTCTCTGTCTCTCCCTCCTTCTCTCCTTCCCCTCCCTTTCTGGATACACCAGAATTACGTCACTCACTCCTCCCCCTTTGTGACGTCACTCTATGAGTTGGTCCCACCTCTTGAGCTTCTCACTTCTTGAAGTAGAAGTCTCTGTAGCTGTGGGCTCACCGGCATACTGATAAAGAGGAACAACCTGTACGTTTCACCTGTAGTCGTTTCAGAAACATGAACACAAAAGCACAGCAGTACACATTTTAAGTAGCAGCATCACTTTATTGAAGCACTTTATCAGTGTGTTGGAAGCAGTGATATTCTGTGCAGTATCTTATGGAACAGAGTGACAGTGTTGGTCTCCCTACAGAGCGCTGAAGAAGGAGAGGAGGCCCGTGTCGGGGGACGGGTGGGCCAAAAGCCTCTGGATCTGTCAACGATGTTGAAAGAATATATGTTAGTCACTTTCAATGTCACCGCACCCTAGTATAAGGTCAAGTCAAGTCAAGTCCTTGACAAATTGACTTGACTTGACTAGACTAGTATAAGGTCACCTGTAACTTGTCAACTATGTCAGTGATGAAGGTTGAAGGCAGTGTATTTTTTGGCAGCTCTGAAGCTGCAGTCTGTACATTGGCAATTCATTTGCTGCACTGTTTCTGACAGCAGTCTGAAGACATGCAAATTTGTTTTCCTTTGGAGTACACAGCCAGGCTTGTATTTATGACACTTCTAAACAAACAAAAGTAACTCAGGAGTGCAACAGAGAGCAGCTGTAGTAAGCACCTCCTTGAAGTTGGGGTGTCTGGCGTCTTGAACCAGCTGCAGCAGAACAGCCTCTGTGGTGGTGAGGAAAGCTCCGCTCTGCTTCAGTCGGGACAGAGCAAACAAACGGTCCGTCTGGCTGTGGAGCGAGACACAAAAAGAGTAACATATACACTACCGTTCAAAAGTTTGGGGTCACCCAGACAATTTTGTGTTTTCCATGAAAAGTCACACTTTTATTTACCACCATGAGTTGTAAAATGAATAGAAAATATAGTCAAGACATTGAGAAGGTTAGAAATAATGATTTGTATTTGAAATAATAATTTTTTCCTTCAAACTTTGCTTTCGTCAAAGAATCCTCCATTTGCAGCAATTACAGCATTGCAGACCTTTGGCATTCTAGCTGTTAATTTGTTGAGGTAATCTGGAGAAATTTCACCCCACGCTTCTAGAAGCCCCTCCCACAAGTTGGATTGGCTGGATGGGCACTTCTTGCGTACCATACGGTCAAGCTGCTCCCACAACAGCTCAATGGGGTTTAGATCTGGTGACTGCGCTGGCCACTCCATTACAGATAGAATACCAGCTGCCTGCTTCTTCTCTAAATAGTTCTTGCACAATTTAGAGGTGTGCTTTGGGTCATTGTCCTGTTGTAGGATGAAATTGGCTCCAATCAAGCACTGTCCACAGGGCATGGCATGGCGTTGCAAAATGGAGTGATAGCCTTCCTTATTCAAAATCCCTTTTACCCTGAACAAATCTCCCACCTTACCAGCACCAAAGCAACCCCAGACCATCACGTTACCCCCACCTTGCTTGACAGATGGCGTCAGGCACTCTTCCAGCATCTTTTCAGTTGTTCTGCGTCTCACAAATGTTCTTCTGTGTGATCCAAACACCTCAAACTTCGATTCGTCCGTCCATAACATTTTTTTCCAATCTTCTTCTGTCCAATGTCTGTGTTCTTTTGCCCATATTAATCTTTTTCTTTTATTGGCCAGTCTCAGATATGGCTTTTTCTTTGCCACTCTGCCCTGAAGGCCAGCATCCCGGAGTCACCTCTTCACTGTAGATGTTGACACTGGCGTTTTGCGGGTACTATTTAATGAAGCTACCAGTTGAGGACCTGTGAGGCGTCTATTTCTCAAACTAGAGACTCTAATGTACTTATCTTCTTGCTCAGTTGTGCAGCGAGGCCTCCCACTTCTCTTTCTACTCTGGTTAGAGCCTGTTTGTGCTGTTCTCTGAAGGGAGTAGTACACACCGTTGTAGGAAATCTTCAGTTTTTTGGCAATTTCTTGCATGGAATAGCCTTCATTTCTAAGAACAAGAATAGACTGTCGAGTTTCACATGAAAGTTCTCTTTTTCTGGCCATTTTGAGCGTTTAATCGACCCCACAAATGTGATGCTCCAGATACTCAACCTGCTCAAAGGAAGGTCAGTTTTATAGCTTCTCTAACCAGCTAAACTGTTTTCAGCTGTGCTAACATGATTGCACAAGGGTTTTCTAATCATCCATTAGCCTTCTGACGCAATGAGCAAACACATTGTACCATTAGAACACTGGAGTGATAGTTGCTGGAAATGGGCCTCTATACACCTATGTAGATATTACACCAAAAACCAGACATTTGCAGCTAGAATAGTCATTTACCACATTAGCAATGTATAGAGTGTATTTCTGATTAGTTTAAAGTTATCTTCATTGAAAAAAACAGTGCTTTTCTTTCAAAAATAAGGAAATTTCTAAGTGACCCCAAACTTTTGAACGGTAGTGTATATAATATACAGTTTCCAGACACACACAGGAACAAATCTATTTTTAATGCAGGTGATAATAACAGTGCGATACAGCAAACATAGAATACACAGATACCTTCTGGATGAGACGGCATCAGCCACAATATGAACCTCCATTCCCTTTTCAAGCAGGTCAAATGTTGTGCACTGTGGAAAAAGACAAGAAGCAGAGGTCCTCGTTCATTAACGGAAACTGTGGAAGCTCTGTGGTACACATAATTACATAACTGCATTACTTAATAACAGCATAATGGCTTCATAATCATCTTCCACATCATCACCTCCCTCATTCATTTCTTTTTAACTGCAATAACTAGTACATGCAGCATAAATATAATGTAAACGCATGCATTCAGATACACTTTAAATTGTCTTTGAAATTTTGTTAGAGGCTGTTTCAGTAATCCTTTAATTTATGAGGGCCAATGATAAAAAAGGTTAAAAAATAAAAATGATGATGTCTATGAACATGGTCAGCCTTCTTTGAGAATGATAGGAAAGCTAACTGGAGAACCCAACCTGCAAATAATTATGTTTCCAGATAACTATAACTATGGTACACTAAATTTAAAATAAAGTGGGGGGAAGGGGTTCTTCAACAGAGGCACATACTGAGTAGAAGATGAACTTGACTGTGATAGATGTATTCATTACTAGCAAGCAAGAAGCTTCCAGTTGTCCTCTTTGATGAAGAATATTGTGTCATTTTAACAGCTAGAGTGCAGCAACAATGATGTGGTCTTACTGCAATACAGGCGTGTGCCTCTATCCCACACAGTATAGCCTGTTTGGGGTTCCCCAGGGCCTGCAGCTCCTTCTCCACCTCCTCTATCATCATGGTGAATGAAGTTTTAGCATGAGCGGTCAGGTCTGCTGCTCCCAGCTCTGGTACTGTGGGACCCAAGCCTTTAGGGTACTGCTCTGTCAAAATGGGGGGGATGCCCAAAACACGACTGGCCTTTGACAAGGAGAGAGCAGGCAGATCTGTTCATATAATTAATACTTACAAATTAATGTCAGAGGCTGATAAACTGATGGCTGAGTATGTCCAACCTGGAGCACTCTTGCTGCATTGCTGACAATGTTGGTGAACTGGAAGATGTTGGGTCTGAACTTCTCCTGCATGTCACACAGGAAGAGCACTGCATCCTTGGTGGAGAGTCTGCCAATGCTCGCCACTGCAAGAGCAAGGTCACAGAACACAATGAATTGTGCTCACCATCTTTAGAGAGATGCAAAGTACAGTGTTGAGGATGACAGGCCACTGAACATTAAAATAGCACTGAAGCTTTGAACAATAACACTTGGTGGACACTAGCTATGACAACAAAACTGAACTTCACAGTATGTTTTTCACATAGGAGCAATTTGTGTCTACTAAAGAGGTTCTCTTCCTTGTACGAAATATTTCCTCCATGGTGCATTGTCTTGATACCGGGCCACATTTGAGCGAACTTAAACATAAGAAAGTGAACTTACTGTTGTTGCTCGAAAGATCCGATTTTGACGAGGAGACAGAGAGGGTGACAGGTTCAACAGGACTGTGGAAAGTTCAACTGACAGGTTAAAGTATTACGGCATGTGACGCCTCCTGTGTAATTGGAAACCAACAGAAAATGTATTTTACTTGCAAGTAAAAGAGGACGAATGCATTTAATATTGACCAAATAAACAACCAAACATCTGAATTCGTTATGAAACAATTACGTTATTAACAACAAAGTCACAATAATAACCTAGCATGTAGCTAAGGAGACATACAAGTTCAACAGCCTTTCTTTGATAAACACCGCGTTCCTGAAGCGCATTGACCAATAGCATTACGTGTCTTAAAGATTGATGTTTCTTTCAGCCAATAGCAGCCGGTGTTTGTGGCGAATAGCCTTGCTAGCTTAGGTGGGTGGGAAGCATAACAACTAACCCAAAGTGGTCACCTGAAGATGTCTGACAAAGCAGAGTCCCCAACAGAAACGCAAAAAGAGGAGTCACAGCCAGCGTCAGACGACTCGACGACAAACGACGAGAAGAAGAAAAGTAAGAAAGTGTAATATATCGAAAATTCTGCTCAATTAGCGAATAATAGCCATCTGTTTACGAGGACTGTTGCTAGTGCGATAGATAACAATTCCGGGTGTATGACGTGTTAGACAATTGACAGAGATTTTGGCCAATGGGAAGGCTGTTTTTTCCTGCTAAGCCAATAAACATTTAGCTTGTGGTTCTGCCGGTTTGGGGAATGGCTAAAGCTAATGCTAATATCGATGAAAGAAACATATCTGTTTGCTCTTTTAGGATACATGTTTTTCAGAGAGGCTGTTTGTTTCCATAAGTCATCAACTATATGTTACGATAATGCCAATAACAACTGCATAACTTGTACATAAGAATAATTTATTAAGGCTAAGCTAACATGCTCCCGTTAGCTTAAAATTGTCAAACTGTCAGCCAGCCAACAGTTTGTTCAGAGTTATTTCAGAAAAACAATATTGGAGACTTTACCAAATGCCTTTATTTCATACATGCTAAAGTTTTCTGTGTTAATAACAACCCTAAGATGTAACCTTTAGATTCAAATCAGGAAGATAAAGCATAATCTTTATACAGCCACATTTCCAATTGTTATCTATTAGTATTCGTAGGTCTTAAGATTTAAAGTAAAAGTAATGATATTATAGTAAATAAGGGATGTCTGCACATTGCCTGTGCTTCATCATGTCTACTACATGAGAAGATATACTCTAGTTTAAGTAGCCCTGCATGTACAGTCATTTTGTATATTGGGGCCATTGTTCAAAACCTGAGCTCTGAGCAGCATAGGATAGAAAATTTAGATTTATAATGATTCAGTCCCTTCCTGAGGATGCAAATAGTATGCTTTGCACAGACTATTTTTATTCATTCATATTTTATAAACTCACAAGAAAAAGGTGAACAAATGGATCTAATAACCTTGTGTAAGTGTATAAAATGTTTGGGTTCACAATTGTACCAACATCCAGTTATATAGGATGTTCCCTAAGAGATCACAAAAAATGAGAATATATCAATACAGAAAGCAGGAAATTAAGATAATTGAAATACATACCAGAGAACTTTGCACGATAATAACAAAGTGTGCAAAAGCCTAAGGGATGCTTTAACAGTCCATATGGCACGGCTCATTATAAAGGCATGCAATTCTGCAGTATTCTCTCTAATTTAATGGAAGCATGTCATCATAGTTTTTGTTTTTCCACTGCAGTATAGTGGTTATGCGTCAATAGATTGAACACTTCTCCAGAAATTCCCCTGAACGGTTCATGTTTAGATTTGCGTGGCACAGTCTGGGTGGCAGCAGCAGCAGCACTTTAACTCTTTATTTTCTCCATTTTTATAGTTGATGTGTTGCTGAAGGCTGTGGGAGACACTCCTATAATGAAAACAAAGAAGTGGGCAGTGGACAGAGGGAGGACGGTACAGTCCCTGTCTCAGTTCATCTCTCGCTTCCTCAAGCTCGAAGCCAGTGAACAACTGGTAAGAATGAAGTTTGTCCACTGGCTTGTTCTTTTCCCAAAATCATGTCTTTAACAACGCTTAGAAACCATGATTCAGGTGTTTCAATTCTTTACATATAACTGCATCTTTATCTGTTTTTTATTTTTATTTTTCAGTTCATTTATGTTAACCAGTCTTTTGCCCCTTCACCGGATCAAGACGTAGGGATCCTCTTTGATGTGAGTACATATAAACACCTGTTACTGTAGTTGTTGTTGTTGTGTATTTATAGCTAATTTTTCTTAACCTAAAGCAGATCAAATAAAATACCTCTAAAAATCCCAACTCCAAAGTCCACTTTCCAGATTTTCTGAGCTTTCAACCACATCATCAACGAACAGATGTTTGATTTCCAGTTCCATTCACTGATAAAGACCATTAGGAGCTCAGCTCAGAGAAAGCTAGTAACTGGACCTTTCACACAATGTTAAACCATGTCTTCAAAAACACATGTACACACAAAAAACAAGTTTATTCATGTTTGATAGACCACTTGCCAACAACATAACTTTTAAGTCTGGTTTATTCAGTCAGTGAAGAAAATGTGCCAAGACTTCAGTGACTACAGATGAGAACTTTTCAACAATATTAAGATCCTGTTTATCTTTTAAGTCAAATTGTCTGAGACCTTAATGTATATATTTATAGGAGACATAAAGTACATGGTCTAAACTTCAGTCCAGTCAGGCTTCATCTGAGGTGGTATTTAGAACACTTAACCACAGAATAACTAAATGTCTTTACCATATTGGTATAATCTCTTAGCCTTTAATGAAATTAAATGTAATTTAATGTAATTGGCTGGCCTATGCCCCATAGGCCCATTGAAGTGAATGGGCCATGTGGAGCTTTGACCAGCAGAGGGGGCAATAAGAGGGAAGCACCAAGTTACACGTGCCAAAGTCCTTGGCCACTGATTAATGTCTTGATAAGTAACAGCAAAGACCTCAAAGTCCAGAATTCACAGTGGACATTTGATGATCCCTCCGCTCTCACTGCTCGGCAGGTCAACATCAGATGAAACTGTCATTCTTATTATTTTATTTCACATTTACCTTCATGTCTTTCTTTGTCTCTTTGTCTCTTTTCCAGTCGTTTGGCAGCGATGGCAAGCTGGTTCTACATTATTGTAAATCTCAAGCCTGGGGTTAAACTGCTTTCTTCAACTCCATTTTGGACCTCCCCCTTTTCTTAAATGCGTCCTCCAAACATGCACACAATGTTGTTTTTGCTTTTTTTTGCCATTTGTTTTCTTTCAGTTTTTCTGTACATACATATTGTAAATAAACGATTGTGACTATGGAAAGCTCTTTCCGCTGTTTTTAAGGGATCACATTTGGCACCCAAAAATAAACACTTAACTTAGTGGGCACAGGATTTGGCTTTGCACAGCACTGGTGCTGATTAGGGAGAAAAAAGGAAAAGCCCATTCATATAGATAAGGTTCACAGTTTTATCCACCCTCTTATATGTGTAATAATTGAATAAAATTCAAATTGATGAGGAGCATAGACTGGTGGTGAAGGTTTTGGGAGGTTAAGAGAACCACCTCTAAAAAGGGACAGACATAGGAAGAGAGGGAGCACTACAGTAACAGATGGACTTAGAGGGATTACATGATTCAGGATGGGTTTGTGACATAAATTCCCAAGAAAGACAGAAAAGAGAGTAGAGTGGCGTGGAGACAGACACTCAGTCGCTCCATCAGCCTTGCATCTCTGTCCGACTATTGGTCGGGGGGATTAAAGGGGGCAGTGCGGCTGGAAAGGTAAGGGTCACTGATGCTCATCCTGGAGGAGGAATACTGGTGACAGATACAGAGGGAAAATACGAAGAGGGTAGTGACACGGAGAATCCATTCAAGATGGAGCAACTAAAATCAAGTTCCTAAGGAGCTTTTTGATTGAGGATAACCGAGGATTGTAGGTTTAGAGGACTGCAAGAAGTGACAACTGAAAGTGTTTTACTCATGTTGACCTGACGTGAAGCACGACAAGGGACAAGAAAAACGTCTGTGGTAGGTACTTGTCTCATTATTTTAAAATAACTGGAGCTGAAATGATTATAGTCAATCGCCAGAAAATTAAAAAGCAACTATTTTGATAATGATTAATCATTTCAGTTATTTTTTTTACAGGGAAAATATCAGTTGCTGGTTCCAACTTCTCAAATGTGAGAATTTTATGGGGTTGTTTTTGTCCTTTATGATGGTAAACTGAATAGCTTTAAGTTTTGGACTGATAAAACAATTAATATGAAGATTTTACTTTAGGCTCCAGAAAATGATGTGTGATGATGAAGTGGCCATTGATAACTGTTTTCTGACATACTATATATAAACTAAATAATTAATCGATATAATAATTGTTACTTACAGCCTTACGAAGAACTGAGATGTATACTGCTGTTCTTGTTTAAACCTAAATGGAACTTTCTGATATATTGATAATACAGCTCTAATGAAGGCAGGTTAAATGAGGCAATTTTTTGTGTCTAGTTTGTAATCAGCTTCTTCATATTTGTCAATACAGACAAACCTGTCAATGCATCAGAAAAGAAATAACCTCGTGTTTATCCAGTTTTCTTGTAAAATTAACAAAAAGTTATATTGGTGTTCTTCATGCTACATGTCAGCAAAATCTGAATTAGCCTGCCTGCAACTTGCAAACTCATATTGGTCACACTGTACTGTAAGTTCAATGTTTTTAATTGAGAAGAAATTGTCTTGACATTGGAGGAAATAATGGTGATAATATCAGGGGATACACATGTATAGTTATCTTTAACATTTCAGAAATCCCATAAAGCAGGAATTTAGGCTGCTGTGTTTTTAAGTTTTAAATATTTTAAATATATTAGTTATTTGTAAAGATTGTACAAATCTTTTTACTGATACAATAAATAAAATCTATGTACAGATTCATACAGATTGTAGATTCAAAGTTGTTATTTAATGTATTTTTGTCACTAGTATTCAGACACCAGAAACCACCATGGGTCGGCTCCCATGTAGATTAGGGATTGTGCTGAATTCACTTGGTTTAACTGATGTTGTGTTGTATTTCAGGGGCTGTGGGAGACATTGCATGAGAGAGAGACTGAGACAGCAGACATGGTCAGAATGCACTTCACACTAAAACACACCTAACACAAACAGATTAAAGCAGATTATGAAGGATTACTAGCAGGAATTTCATTTAGATCTGTGGCGTATCCATAATTTCATCAAAAAAGTAATCTCTTGTTTTTGCTTGCTTCTGCACAGAATCCAGCAGTGGAGTTCGTAATGAGCGGCAGGGTCAGGCCTGAGTGTGTTAATCAGGAAGCAGGGAGATATTAGCCTGGCTCACAGGATAGCACACATTACTTATTCCTCCATAACCCCTTCGTATGACTCATGTGACCTCAGGTACAAGGGACTCAAGGGACATTCACCATATGCCCACCCTGGTTTTAGCCTTTGTGTGTCCCATTCAACCATTTAATTTCACTTTCTTGCCAGGTGATGAATTGCATTCTCTTAGATATACAACTCTTGATGATAAATTGTAGTATTTTTAAATTACCTTATGCTTCTTCGGTTCAGTCACACTGATCTAATAAGTGCACACAAGAGGGTCTACAGGTGCTGAGGTCAGGGGATGTATTGCCTTCACCACAGGGATCAATAGCAGGACATCACGTTAAAGCTGTCTGGCCAGCATACTGTCATGTCCCTGCATCCTACTGTTGTCTCCCAGTGTGAACCATCGTCCACCTAAATCCCCTCTTGTTCATTTTTTTTTGGTTCCATCTGTCCTTTCCCACGTGTATCAACTTCAGAGCATCTTACCCCGCTCCCTCCCCTCTCGCTCTCTTTATCTTCCTCTCTTTTAATCACGCTGACTTTACAGTATCACTTTGTCAGCTGTGTTTTGTCATCTTCTGTCTCTACTGTTACATCACGTTTATCTTTGCTTTCCGTTTCAACCTGGCAGCTCATCACCTCTTAAAACCACCCCAAAGCATCTGTCCTACCCTCTCGGCTCCATCTGTGACTGCAGTCATACCCTCCGCCCTGTTTGTCCTCTTCCCACGTGCAGTGTGCCCCCTCTTTACCTTACTCCCCCCCCGCCTCCCTCTTCTCCTGTGTGGCCATGCTGGAGGGTATGTCCCGTCGCTCTCGCTCGCTGCTCTCCCTGACCTTGACCACTCTGGCTCTGGCCCTCTCCATCCTGGCTCTCTGCACCTCTTACTGGTGTGAGGGCACTCACAAGGTGGTCAAGCCTCTCTGCCTGTCGCCTGTCAAAATGAAGAACTGCGGTCAGAACAACAGCGAGCCTTACACCACAGGTACTGAGATGTTGCATTGTCTTTCACCTCAAAATATGTTTTGTGCAGCTGTATTGTTCTTCCTGTTGCTTTATTGTTTCTGTTGCTTCTGCTGTTGTTGGCCCCTGGACACAAATTTGTGTACATAAATATATTTTAATATATAATATATATATACATTTAATATACTTTCTGAGGTGCACATCCCCATTTATGCGACCACCTCCCTCCTGATTCTGACAATGATTTGTGTATTTAAGAATGCAGGCAGAGTGGAGAAGTTCAATTACTGTTTGGCTAAACTTTAGAATGAGCAAGATGCAAAGGAAATGTTAGCAGAGAACAAAGTTGACTTATTTTTCTACTCAAGACTTTTTCTAGCTTACAAGGAAGCAACAATTATGCAAACAACAACAGTGATGCAAAGAACTATTCAGATCCTTTATTTAAGTAAAAGTAGTGATACTACAGTGTAAAAATACTCAATTTCAAGAAAAAGTCCTGCATTCAAATTAGTATTAGTATTGCTGATACATTAACGTACGCAGCATTATAAGATGGAGCTACTTCTAACTAGTTAACTAGTTAGCAACATATTTTATAAGCTGATCAATTGCATTACGTGACATTCTATATATTCCCCTCTGAAATGCAGTGAAGTTGCATAAAATGGAGGTAAAGTAAAGTACAAGTACCTCAATGTTTTCTTAAGTACAGTACTTGAGTAAATGTACTTAATAATGTTATTATCCACACTGGTGAATAGTAGTATTTCAGAACATTAAGCTTTGAGCTGGTCTAAAGCAAAAGAATTCCCTCCTGTCGGATAAGGGGAAGTGGATAAAGCCACAGTGATCACACAAACAGACAGTAACTACAAACAGTTGCCTGGTGGCTAATCCCGATATCTGTTGCAACACGTTCACGGGCATGTCACAGTGTGTTGCAAACAGCATGAGTTCATGAATTCATCCCAGCTGACGTCAACAGTCATGATGTGATGTTTTCTCTGCATTAGACTTTTGCAACAGTCGGGCATAATTTGAATGTTGAAACGTTGTGACTGACCAGGTACCACCTGTCACAGCCACAGTTTTCATCATCATCATTGCTTCAACATGCTTATTGTGCTTATAAGAAACATGACATTAGTTTCCTGATAATCCGCTATTTGTATCATTTATGTACTCCTAAAAAATCTACACTATCTCCATAATTTGACAAAACAATCCTAACTCAAGGTCTACTTACAAGCTTTTTCTAGAGCTTTCAGCGCCATCTCACGGCCTTCACCAGCAGACTCTATCGAGTACAACAGATCAAGTGCAGAGTTTGCTCACTGACTGAACTCTGTGAGACTGAAAGCTCTTTTTCTAATGGAAAAGGCTAGAAAGCAGCGAATACTAAGTGTGTATGTTATGTCAAGTATTTGTTTTAGCGTCTGTGCATATGGTCAATTTGTGTATCGCAAAAGATATAAAATGACACTGACTTTGCCAAAATTTTGGCCTTGACTGTTGAACCTGATTACACAAGTACTGAATTTTTTGATCTTTGCACCATGTCACTGCATAACACCAATACCTCGAACTAATCTGATTGGATAAACTGACAGGCTTCTCCCCGTGATAGGAAGCGATTGTCCTTGGTTTTGATGTTATTTAATCTCTTTTTGCCCATACCTTTGTCCCACGCTGAACTTAATTATGGCTTAGTATTAATCTGTGGGGTGTGAGGGGAGCTCCCAAAGGTTTATTCATCTGTGGAGGAGAGGTTTGCACCGCCTGCTGCCTGGTTTTTAATTTCTCAACTGATATGCTTAATCCACACTGAGATCAACAGCTCTTACAGCATAAAGAAATCAACTTTGATCATTACATGTACTTTGTGTACTTGTGCAGAAAGATCTACCTTTACAGTGGTGGATTTAACTCTCCTTTATGCTTCTAGACCAGATTTACAAACACACACGTGCTGACAAGCCTGCATGTGACTGCAAAACACACAGGCATGTTACTTTTGAGGCTTTGGTGTGATTAACAGACTTGCAGGTGACTTGCCGTCTCTCATTCTAAATCTCTTTCATTTCCAATTGGACTTTCTATAACTCTCCATGAACACACACACACACACACACACACAGTCTAAGAACCTATTAGATGCTGGTACCTCACAATCCTGTGTTTGTTTGATGTTTGCATGATATTGGTCCTGTGTTTGTGGGTTTCCTCCCGCACTCTAAAGAAATGCAAGTCTGGATTGGTTTGGAGAATATAGATTACCCACAGATGTGTGAAGGGCTGTGGAGAGGTGGTCCACTCAGTGCATTTTGGCCACCAACTCCATTATCCATAACAGGAGTAAGCAGGGCAGGGAATGCTCTTCTCATTGTCATCCTCTTGTGCTGTCACACAGAGAGTCCCACTCAGAACCCCTTCAACCGCACACTGTCTCCAGCCCGGAGGGACGAGCTGGCCAAGATCAGACAGAGGCAGCTGGCCAACGCGGTCCACTACATCTGGGAGACGGGAGAAGATAAATTTGCTTTTAGATACTTCCACACTGGTTTCTGGGAAAGCTGTGAGAAACACAGCGATGGTGAGATCACACATAAACTAACACACTTACACCCGGTCACATATGTAGTTATACTGTTGTATTTACATGCATCTTAAGGTTCTTTTCAGTCTCAGCTCTTCCACAAAATCCTGTCATTTGAACTCAAAGAACAATGTTTCTTCTATATTTATTTTGTTCATGTCTGTACATTTTGTTGGCAGGGGAGAAATGTCGAAGCTTTATAGAGTTAACGCCTGGAGAAACACAAGGTGAGTTGTGTATGAGCTCTGTGCCGAAATTACATTTTTTTTATATGTATGTTTGTCAATTGTGTTGATGTATTTTCACATGTTGCAGGTGTGCTCTGGCTGTCAGTTATTTCAGAGTTTACATACATCGGTCTGCTGGGGATGGGCTTCTTACTGATGTGGCTGGAAGTCTTGTGTTCCCATAAAGAGATGCACTCGCTAAAAATCAACGCCTATGCAGCTATCTGTACTGTGTTATCAGGTGAGACTCAGTGTATCCTTCAATTGTGCATTATTTCCTTTAACTAACTTTATAACAACCTCCTCCTCCATATATCATTATCTGCATGGTCATCTTTGTTTTCTAGACTCAATTATCAGATTTGTTCTGTCTGGTTTTTGTTTGTTTCATCCCCAATCTAGGTCTTCTTGGGATGGTGGCCCATATGATGTACACCACAGTATTTCAGATGACGGTCATTGTGGGCCCCAAAGACTGGAGGCCTCAGTCCTGGGACTACGGCTGGTCATTTGCGTAGGTGGCTGCTCTTTAGAGATGGCATGCAAGCCTGTATTACTCAAGCATGTACATGAAATACTTGTTATTTACGATGATGTTTCTCTTCTCTCTTTAACTATTCTAAATCCCCTCTGCTCCTAGTCTTGCCTGGGTGTCCTTCAGTTGCTGTATGGGGGCCGCTGTGGTGACGCTCAACTCCTACACAAAGACCATCATCGAGCTCCGTCGCAAGCAGAGGCTCCGTTTGGAGGAAGCAAGAGCCGCCACTCACGCTCCTTCCTATGACGAGGTCGTTCCAGGTGGCGGGCTCTACTCTGTCAGTGGCCTATTGCAGTGTCCAGACGGCATGATTGACGTAGCGTGGGCCCCGAATGGCAGTGTGGTTGGCAATGGGGACGTACCGACGCTGGTTTTAGTTGGAGGCTGTGGGCCAGAGGGGTGTGAAGACTGTGAGAGAGAGATGGATGAGATGGAGGACGCCGTGGACCGAGTTGATTCGCCTTGTTAGGGGATCATTTATATCCATCAACTAAAAGGGCTGTAAAACCTGACAGAGGAAAGACACTGTCACCGTGCTGGAGGAGGATCAATGTGAGCAAACTTTGACTTTCGATGAAGCTGGGACACGCTAATTGCGCTTGAAGGCCAGTAAAATCAATACATATCAAAATGTACAGACCACACTGTATGTATAGGTCACACTGACATGCAAGACTGCATGTTTTCTGGGTATTTCTCAGTGCCTCATGGTAGGAAAGTAAATGCATGTCTCTATATTTAAATGCATATAAATCTTTATATTATTTTATTGTTTATATATTAACATGCAATGTATCAGGACAATGCGACCATTTCATTGCATAGACGGGATGGATGTGTCTTCTCCTGTTGATACATAAACAGAACATCCTGTCCTTTAGAGTAAATATACAATATGTTCTCATTTATCTGAGTGGGACATTCAACATTTTTCAAGCTCTTCTCTCTCTCTTGTGACAAACTTTGGACACTCATACAGCATTTTTGATGCAATGCATGTATACCAGAAGCTACAACAAACACAGTCTCTGTGCAGATACACAGACAAACCCATAAGATAGACACATAGAGATAGAAAGATTACAGAGATTTTGAAAAGTCTGCTCTCTGATGTTGAACAGAAGATTATGTGTAAACCAGTAATCCCGAGTTGGATGGAAAGGAGGAGGAATAGAGTGAGGAGAGATGGTAGGCATGTGAAGGGATGGAGATGGAGAGGGGCGGAGGGGGGAGAGGGTTGTGGGGGGTCAGAGTGAAAGTTAGAAAGAAACGCAGGCATGCACACCCACAGACTACACACACACACACACACACACACTTAAACAACATGTACCACGAAAACATCACACTTTCAGGGAAATAATTGTTTTTAACTGTGTTTAACGTAGAATTATATACAAAACAATTTCTAAAGCGAAATACATTTACCTACATTTACCTTAAATGTCTGTGGGTTATACATTTGGGATAATCCTGGATTTACTCTCTGGGATAAATACAATTGAAAACTTAAGACCTAAAGCGCCATTTTTGTCAACTGCCAGCATTATATTATTCAGTATGTTTCTAGGTCATAGGAGAATTTATTAGGTTTTTTTTGTGTGTGTGTGTGTGTGTGTGTGTGTGTGGGGGGGGGGGGGGGGGGGGTTGAATAAATTGATTTTCAAAGCACAGATGTATGAGAAAACCTTTAATTTATTGTACAGTGAATAAAGTACAACACTTGAGACCTACGACTTCTATTAAGACATTTCCAGTTCTGTAAAAAAGATTTAACCTCCTAAGACCTGGCATCCACATGCGTGGACATCACATTTTGGGTTATACCATAATACTTAATTCTGCTTATATGGAAATTCAAAATTGTCCCCGTATGTGGAACCACATCATGTCAACAGATGATGCTTAGTTTTTATACTTATCAGGTCCCAATAAGCCCAAATGGCAAAGAGAAATTAAGATAGAGCTTGGGTCTTAGGAGGTTAATGAGCTAACAGTCAGGTATGATACTTATATAATTGTCATTACCATTAATTTCTCCAGAGCCAAGATTCTTCAGGACAATAGTTATCATACACATTCTTTATATATATATTATATCGCATCAGTCACCATAACTCTTCGTTTTTAGCTGTACACACGTTTTAAAACACTATGCCATACTTTTCCTCTTTTAGCCCCTATGTGATATAAATTCATTGACAAACATTAGTAAACTTACTTACTGAGAAGTTAGTTGCACCAAGACACTGCTGAAAAGAGTATTTACACAGAGGGGTGGAGTTGACTAAAGAGGAGGGAGGAGAAGAGGAAACAATAAAAGAAAGGAAAGAGTCTAATGCGAGAAAGGAGAGGGGATGAATAGGAATTACTTTATTGTTTGATTGGTTCATAGTGGATGAGACGCATTGCATTCTCATTTTCAATCACTCCTTTGATGAACTCTCCTTCAGCCAGCCGCTCTATGAGGGAAAAAAGACAATAAGAGATGTTACAGTGGGAGGAAAACGGTAAACAAGGTATACAGCATGGAGTGTGAGGTTGAATAATGACTCTTATCTAAGAAATCCGGTCTTATCTCCTGTGTGTTTGTGTGTGTGTGTGACAGTAGCATGCAATGCAGCGGAGTCATTTAAGGTTTCATGGCTGCTACAAACATAATAAAGCTTGCATGACACAAGTGATGCTGTAACTGGGGGTGTGCCCCCAGGTGGATTTATTGTTTGTATTATTATCAAGCCAAACAGCTGATTGTGAAATGTAATCTCCGCGACAGGATGCAAGAACAGCTGCTGGGGAAAGGTAGTAACAGCTTACACGTTGACTTTATCTCCCTCTAACTAAGTACTAGTACTAAGTTCTAAGTACATATTGAGACCACACTGACCTGTCATGCACCCGGGGGCACAACGTATATACACGTGTGTTGCGTGTGTGTTTTTTCCCTCACCGTTGTCTTTCTTTTCGAAGTAAGACCACAGCTTGTTGGCTCTCTTCTCGGGTGTGTTCTCATCCTCTGGTAGCTTGCTCTGCTCCTCCTTGGGGATCAGCTTAAATATGGCCTGAGAGGGGGTTGGGTATAAGATTGGTGATAATGTTGCATCATTTCTCTCACACAAATAACTATGGAACGTCAACACAGCACATAAAACAAATCTGTGCAAGCCAAGAAGCATGTAGCCTGTAGGACAAGTGAGTAAGCGCACAGCCCTCCTCAGTTAATCAGTGTTTTGTGGTGGTTTATTAAGCTTCTGATGCAAAACAACTTGACATTTAGAGAAAAGCTACAAGCCAGTACTTTCTCCTCATGATTGTCTCATGTCTAGTCCCTGATTACTGTCATTGTATACTCTGTGCAATTTGGCTGAATACGACCAAATCAGTAGCCTACAATTACATCTTACACAAACTGCAGCCTGCAATCCCTACACGACAACTGATCTGCCTACAAAATGCAGCTTGATGAGCAATCCTGGAGGGCTAGACCATCCCAATTTACATGTAGACTGTGTATACAAGTTAAAAATCCACTGGCTATACTGGCAAAATTAATAATGGAGCAGCCCATGGCAGCACAGTGCCTGTGTGTCATTTTTCAGAGATAGTTAATCTGCAATGGGCCACTTGGAATCCAGCAGATTGTAAATGTCTAAATGACTGTGCACTTTAGGTTCAGGCCTTTAAGTGTGTGTCCCACTTAGAGAGGAAGCACTCATCTCCCACATTTAAGACACCTAGATTAACATGGATTAGTGCCAAGACTCAGGCCACAGGCCAAACACCAAGATGTCAGTCTCTTTTCTCCCTGGACTGTCCCTCCATCTTGCCCCTCTGATGTTGTGGTCTGTATAGGTCACACTGTGGGCTTGTAGATGACAAATAGCCACTGGTCAGTTATAAAAAAATAAAACCAGATCTGTATCATGCTGTCGCATACAAATGTGGATACCCTCAAAGACACACTGTATTTACACCCTCTCTTAACTAGTATAGCATGTGATTGACATATAGCAGATCTGTTTTTGCCTACCTCTCCCCAGAGTCTAATTTTGTCGTAGGCTGTTTAAATTAAGTGAAAATGTAACTATTTTGTGCAGTGGTTGTACACATGATGCATATGGGACTCAGGCCAGTTGGCCAGGAATTCAATCCCATTACAATGCCAGCTGGATCCTCGGCTGATCTGTCTAAACCTCTTACAATACCATATCATATATATGTCTGAAAACAGAGGATAAGAAACTTTACTTTACAGTTTTGAATATGTGCAAGCAATGGCTAACAGGTATTACACAGTAATGAGCATAAATAAGTCCAACAGTCCAAAGTGGCAGCCTCATGAATAAAAGAAACATGGATTATACTCAGGGATGAAGAGCAGTCCCTCTATTGACAGCAATACAAGACTAGCCTTGCTTAACAGTAGGACTGCCTACATTGTCTGAGAGCTAAACCTGTAATCACAGAGATTATCAGGAGTTTGAGGCTCAAATAGGCTGGCTAATTGGGCCTGCAATTAGTACTGAGACCTACATACCATGAGAGCGATGGTCACTTTCCAATGAATAGCAACTAATTTTACATGGACCTTAAAGGGAATAGGCAAAAACCACGAAAACCTGACAATATGATGCAGTCCAACAATGATTCTCCAAAACTACTGTCTCAAAAATTACCATAGAATTAAACCAACACCTCACTGACATGGAATCAAGAAAATGTAACATTATGAATTTAAAAAGTAGTATTTACTGCAGGACTATTGTATTGGATTGCATGTCACGTAATCCTTTTATTTTGTCTTTCTGTTGTAGCTTTGACAACTTAGAATAAAACCTTTCCCTGAAGACTACGAGCAACAGAGCAGCTTGAATTTCTGTTGTTTATAGCAGCAATGAAGATGAACATTGAGGTAAAATAAAATAGCATTTCTGTCTAGTCAACATAGATAAGACGAGATGAATGTTTAGAAATTAATCTGTAACTGAAGATATATCATCACACTGTAGAAAAAGTGGCTACCATTAACTGCTGTCACACTAGAACCATGATTAAAGCGTATCATTATCACCACTGTCTTACACATCACTGCATGTATATTGCCTCACCTGGCAGATCTCCGTCACTTCTGTCTTATTGATGTATCCGTTCTTGTCTACATCAAACAGCGAGAAGGCCCACTCCAGTTTTCGGGTCGTTTTCCCAGTGGAGGTCATGTGCAGTGCAATGATGTACTCCTTGAAGTCCAAAGTGCCATCATCGTTGGTGTCAAAGGAGCGAAACACATGCCGAGCGTAGCTCTTGGCATCACTCTCAGGAAAGAAGCGGGTGTAAATCTGCTCAAACTCTTCTGGTGTTATGCGTCCCGTCGGGCACTGCTTCTGAAAGTTCTCGTACCACAGGCTGATCTCATTTTCAGTGAATTTGGTGCTGAGCTTCAGGTCCTCCAGGATCTCCTTTGATAATGCGCTACTGGTGGAATTTCCCATGGTAGTTGCTGTCAGTGTCTTAGTGATGTGTCACTTCTGACGAGAGTTTTTCTTCTCCTGTGCCACCTGAACTTCTCCTTTGTTCAAAATATGTTTTCATTCACTGGCTTGATGTCTCCTGTTGATGTTAAGAGGTTGAAGAGAATCCTGCAAGGGATTTAAAAAAGAAAGAAAGATTTACACATATGGTACAGTTTACTTATGATATCTTAAATTTGTTGATACTACTCAGTAAATCACATTGTCAGGATGTAGGAAAATGTAGGAAAAGCTTACCTGTGTGTTGACAATGGCTGGAGAGTGTCTGTCCGTCTCCACAGTAAGAAGTGAGAGATAAGGAGGGCAGGGGGAAACACACTCTTACCATGAACGACTGGGTTAATTCTGCTAATGCGGGATTTAAGGTGGATGAGCTTTTGACTAAAATGAACCCCCGAATACTAATTTTCTCTATTGGGTCTGGAAGTTTAGAAATATCTACAATATATGCAGGGTGGAGCTCATTCCTCTGTTAAATGATTTTTATTAACAGCAGGAATTCTGAGTTATGCTTTGTGATAGTGTGTCCAAGAGAACAATTGTCTTACTTAATAACTCAACATTTATCAATTAACAGCGCTTCAGTGCATTTCACTGTATCCTTGCAGTTACAACCCCTTCATGAAATTCTGAATTTGAGTGCTACAGAATCATAAAAACTATTATACACTGGCCAACAGATTAGCAGACATGTTATTCTGTTAACATGGCTCCAGGTGGGTTTTCAAAGCTAGCTTTAGGTTCTCCAGCAGTGTCTCTGCTATTTCAGTAGTGGCCTTTCAATGGATTTAGTTGACCACTGACATCTAATTCTAGACTACCATCTGTCCAGGCAGTTTAACCCCCCTCCCACTCACCTCTACGTCCAATCCCACCTACACCCCTCACATCATCGCCACTGCCGGCCTTCTGTGTGCACGACCTCCTTCCTGTCCTACGTGAGCTACGATGTTGCCCTTTTTTCACTGACTTTTCTGTCACTAGCCTGGGTTTGTTTTACACATCTAAAAGTTTTCCCCTCTTTCCATACTCTGCAAAATTATGTTTTTGTTGTTGGGCTGCTAAACTACTACTTTTCTATCCAGTCCCAGTCCATGGGCCTTTCTCTGGTCTCCATCTTTATTGTCACAGTAATCAGCACATCTAACTCACTTCATGACACTTTGGCTGACACATTTACATCATCAGTATGTTTTCTTTTGATTAGACTGGAAGTATTATCTTGATTGTCTTACTGTTGTTCCAGATTAAGTTAGCATGGAGGAGGGGGCATATAGTTTATGATGAATTTATGTTACAGATTTGCACAAGGGTGTGTATATTTAAACGCAAAGGTTGACAGCAGTAGTAGCACTTCTGTTCTTTACGCTGCATGATTATCATTCATGTCTTATTTTTGCAGAAGGATTTTCTTTGCTCCATAAATATGTTCAGTGAGTCCATCTATTGGATTACTAAAGCCCCGCCCCGGCCCACCCAATCCAACACTTAGCCAATTACTATCATCATCATCCTGTGAGTGCCATGGCCAATAGAGTTACCCCCTCCTCTCCACAAAACAATCCCTGACATCCGACCTATACCCTAGACTCCACTAATTGCTGGAGCTAGAGCATGCAAGGATTTGTGGTCCCTTTTGAAATGTCTTTTCTGCTTGTAGAGGAGGTGAAGATACTGTGATGTGGATGTCTAAGCACAATCTATAGTATTTACAAGCACAATAATGACACAATAATTACATGATTTCTTTATAGCAGCTTCTACATCACTTTGCAACAGGAAATAGGATATATTTTTATTCTGCAGGCAGTAACATATAATAGACATAAAAAACTAGAGCAATAACAGGTGAAAGTTTGTTGATAGTAGAAGTCAACACATCTAAAAATATCTGCAATTAGGCCAGGGACTTACCACTGGCAACATCCCAGTTGGCTGGTCAGCATTATAGCCAATTAACTAGCAGTATCAAGCTTCACCTGTGTTGCAGCATCGACCTGGGAGCAAGTTTAACGTCAGCACTGACATATATACTGCAAATCTTCCACACTCGGTGTCAACACGCCAGGTCAGGCCCTTTAATTCATTTATTTCTTGCACTTGGTAACAGAACCGAGCAAATGAGGAATTTGTTTGCAATTAAAGTTTGTTAAATTTGTGTGTGATTATTGGTTATTTCCCAAATGATGACAGCGTGAATTTTCAACATTTCCTCTATAACAGTAGAAAACTCTCAATAATATTTCAAGATAGTCACAAGGTTAAATAGTACACCTCACGTCTCAAACTTTTAGAGGTAAGAACACTGATGAAAAAATATGCACTCCACAGGAGAAATGGGAATGTTGAACAGGAAAATGCTCATTCTCAGCCCAAACAATGCCTTGGTGTGACACAACTCAAATCTTAAGACTGAAAGAGAGAGGAAAAGAGGAAGGGAGTTGTTCCTAGATAAATATCTGGTAATGGGTTATAATGACGCTTAATGACGGACAAGAACTTCCTACTGAACACAAGGGAAGAGAGGAACAAACAAACGTTGACAACAATCTTGACAACTGTGTCCACCATCTTGCGAGGCCTCAGGTTGTGACGTATATGATAAAGGTAACAGCACTTGGGCCCCCTGCTCCCATTTCTACACCCATTGTCCAGACAGAAAATCAGTAGCACTTTTAGGCTGTCACTGAAATCAGCCGGAAAGAAATCTAAGAATTTAAAGGATCTTCACTTCACTGACATCTAAGTTCCTGATTCAACACTGAGGTAAGCAATTTGACAACCTACATATAAAATACAACATTTTAGTTGTTCTAAAGTTATAAATAAAATAGTGGCTTGATTGTGCAATTACTTACCAATCGTACTTCCCAAGTATCCTATTCTTTCATATTCTACTCTATTCAACGATTTAAAAAGTAAAGATATGTATGCATCTATGGGAAACTTGTGATCTTGATTTCTATTTAGAAACTAGACCTGTTAAGGACCCATTGGGTATGTTAAGGCTTATTGCAGTTTGCTAAACTGAAGGCATTTTAGTTATCACGCAGTCTCCAGGCTCTGTTGGTTGAGAGAGGCCAAAGAAAAAGGATTTCACCTGTATTTTATCTGACAATTAATTAAATTGATTTGTATCTAAACTCATTTCAGTAGAAATGCTTGGAGCTATTATCATTATTATTATTTAATTCCTTAACCCAAGCCACCAGTGGGTCATTACATACACATGCCGTGCAGCCAAACCTTGTTCACACCCACAGACCATTATTTTAAATTGTAGTGGAGATCCAAAAGTTCCCAAAAAAACGTGTGTAAATGATGCACAAGATATACTTGATGAAATGGTGTAGCCATATAATGACATGGATTCTTAGGTTTGTTTCACTAAGTGTAAACATTATATAGCTTCAATGGAGCGTTAGAACTAGGTATAAGATGATCCAATCTTAAAGCTACATGGGGGGATATAAAAAGGGGAAACTGGATGTTAGGTTTTTGATCAGGACTATGTGTCATGTTGTAGGAGTAAGAAAGAAGAAGAAGCTGCATGCTAAATCACTTTGGCCACCTGACAAAGGAATTTAAACCAACCATGACAGACAAGATGGAAACGCTTGATCCTTCAACTCTATCAGATGTCCTTTCTACTGTCACCTACAACCCTAAATCTGAGACAGTGACCTTACCAGGAGGGGTCGTCTCAGTGGCGGGCATCACCGTGGTGACCGGGGGCGCTGAGCTGTCCTGTGGATCCTGTATGCTGGCCTTTGGTTTTTGGGTAACTCTCATCGGCTTCAGTTGTGTCGCTGTGGGGCTGTGGGACCACCTGAACCAGTCTAAAGGAGGAACCTCTCACTTACTGGTACTGGGATTGGTGATTCTGGCCCTCAGTTTAGGGGTGGTGGGAAGTGTGGTGGCATTTTACCTCCTGACGAAGAAGAAGAGAGAGATGACACGAGAGGAGAGAGAGGATGGAAAACAAGTTCTTGTAGAGAGTGAGAGGGTAATTAAAAAAGTCACAGTGTAAAAAAAGAATAATGAGAGATATTGTAGAGAAATTATCTGCACAGATTTCTGAATGGACTGTTCTTACTGGGCAGGAAAAACAATTCCCCTTGTGCCTCTTTTATAAAACAAGTTCACTCCATGTCAGTCCCACTCTATACCTCCTGCTATTCGCTTTATCTTTCAATCTAAATTATGTAGAAATGCAACTGTTTTCCAGGGAAACACAACATATTCCCTCCATTTTATGCTACTTTCTACTTGTACTTCACTGGATTTTAAGGGAACTTTTGTACTTTTTCCTGCACTATATCTTATCAACAGCTGGAGTTACTTTGATGATCAACATTTTACATATAAAACATATGAGGAGCTTACATGTTGTGTTTTATATGCTATGAGTATGATTTGTTGCATTATTATAAATTAAACAAAGTAAAATTAGAAAAAGTATATAAAGTAGTTAAAATCAGCTTAGCCTCATCCAAATTTCTTTTTACAAATCAATGCATCAGCAATAATAATCCCGTATAATATAATACTCTGAAAGGGTGCTGCTGCCTGATGAATACTTTATTTTTAATACTCTAGGTACATCCTGCTGATAGTACTTCTGTAATTCTATCTACATACAATTACGACTTGTAGTGCTTTTATATTAAGGTATTGCTACTTCTACTTTTTAAAGTAACGCTTCATCCACCACTGCCTACCACTGTTGTTGCCTGTTTTTTCTTTCGTTCTCACGACTAGTAATATTTCATGTACTATGTAGACAGACCATATAGAGTGTGTAATAAATGGACTATATGTAATGTCTCAGTTCTATTCAAGTGTCTCAGTAATTGACAGTGTGATAGTGAAATGCTAAAAGGAATATAGCCATCATTAATTCTATTATTTACACCTGTGTTTTTCCTAAAGTGACATGTCAAAATGTCTTCTGTGAAAAAGGCCTATTGTTTACATTTTCCCATATGCTGGTAAAAACACCAAAGTATCACCAGTGAAAGAAGACAAAAAGTCCCAATAGAAAGTACAAATACATAGTGTTGACAATAGTAAAAGTAAAAAGAGTAAAACAAATAAAGGTTAGCCCAACAATAAATTAACCTAGAAACACATTTACCTCAGATAGAGCCAGTATAATAGCTAGCTTGGTTAGTACTAAACTGATCACACAAAACTAATTTAATATCTCAAATTGCAAACAACAGTCACAAAATAACAGAAAGAATTGTATTACCGACAGATAATGGTCTAACAAGGGCAGTCAGGGGGTGCTTGTCAATATTTGCTTGGTGAAAGATCATACAAAACATCTATGTAGCTAACGCAACAATGTCAGTTAGCTAAACTGTAACTGCTGTAGAACTGTAGTGGTTGCTACTAGCAACAGAATGTTCAACTGAAACCAACTGCTGGTGGAAGAATAACCTCTGCACATAATATGGATGGCTCCTATTTTTGGAGTAAGTAAAAAATAGTTGTTGTTTTTTTTAACTTAACTATAAATGTGTTATTTTTTGTATGTGGAATATGTATGTAGTATGTTAATATGCTTTGTAATGAATACAACGCAGAGAGGTATGAAGAGGTAGTCTAGTTAGTTTACATATCAACAGGCGATAGATCAATATTCTTAAAATTTAATAAATAATTAAAATTAATCATTGTATCATAAATAATTTATATATTGAGACCCAATCAGCATAACAGACAGATGACCACTGGTGAGGAAAAGGTATCAGCTAGTATCTAATAAGTGTGTCTTAAAGTGCAACTGAGGGCAGGTCAACAGAACAGAAACTAACAACATCAACAGAAATCAAAAGGGAGAAGAAAGAAGAAGGAAAGGATCAAGGGGGAGGGGGGTGTTAGTACCTCCATCTGCTGGAATTAAAACGAACTGTACTTCATCCAATGACGTTCCTCGCCATGATTTACAGTTAATGTTGTTTCCCACTGTACCTCATATGTCTGAAATAGTAACTCCGCCCTTTATCTAAGCTGTTTTCATATTGATTATTCAAAGTACATTTTTATGTAATAAAGACAGCGGGTTCAGCAAAGGTGCCTCTATAAAAAGGCATTTGGCTGAGGCTGCCTTTTGATTTAACTTGACACCTGAATAACTTTATCTACAAGCACCGTTCATAATGCAAACATTGTTAACTTTATGATACTACTCTGATCACTTACTGTGACATGGGAAAATAGACTACCTAATTCTCAGGTATGTCAGGTTTTTCAACAGGTATCACACTTAGAAGTGCATAACTCAGATCACCTGACAGCCCGCCTCAGCCTCCTTGGTCACGTGTCATCGTTCAAGTTTCAGGAAACTTTTTTTTCTCCTTCTGAAAACAAACTGCCCACGCCCCGCCTCCTCTGCCCACCTATTGGTTAATGACGACAATTGCAGCGCTCTGATTGGCCAGACTGAGGACATGTCTGCGTACGTCAGAATCAAACAACACCCCCTTCTTAAGACTCGTTTGTGTGTAATTGATATCTCCCCAGAAGAGAAAAACGGCTGGAATTTCAGTATTTTGGGGCAGTGAAATGAAAGTTACGAAGGAGTCAGCTGTTAAGGTGAGTTTGTAAAACGACAGCCTAACAGCGCGACGGCTCGGTTTGTTTTCTGGTCAGGTTACAACTTTGTAAACTTGTTGCCAAATATCTCTCAAGGTGTCCACTGTCAGTCAGGTTACTTATTTATGCAGTATGTCGATTCAAGTGTGTCATTTTCAAAAGGTTTGAAGTCGTTTTAGCTAAACAAGAAGGCTAATTTGCCTCGACGTATAACGTTATAACCTGTCGCTGTTTTTAGGCTGTCATGTTCGTTTACATTTAACCGTTTGAATTTCTGTGTTATTCGTAGTGCTGTTACTCGCACACACTCATACACACACACACACACACACACACACACACACACACACACACACAGGCGCTCGTTTGGGTTGTCTCCGTGCTACACGTTACATAATCCTTATTAGAGAAACATAAATATTTAACAGAAAGATCCATCTTCTCTCTCATATGTAGGTTAGGTCAAATGTCAACGGGTCTTTAAAATACATAAGCGAGACTAAAACTAACATGCATGCAACTTTGGAGCTACACCCTTTCATTATAGGCCTTGCCAAATATGTACTTAAGACTGCAACAAAGTATTATTTTCATTATCATTAAACCTGCTGTTTTGATTAATCGATCCATTATTTTGTCTACAAGATGTCAGGAAATAGTGAAGAATTCCCATCACAATTTCCTGAGGCTCAAAGTCACATGTTAAGATTGCTTTTTTGGTTAAAAAAGTCTACTACTTTAGTTTACTTTAGTTGCCAAATGATTTTATGTCAAGTGACTGATTGACTTTAAAGAGAAATCCATCCTGGCATGAGTGTAATCTGAACTGTATTTTTACATTTGTCGGTAAGCCTGATCACTAACAAGTTACTCATCTTAAATCAATGTCTTCTTAGTGTATACCCTGATATAAAACCAACCATTGGAATTAACATTTCATCCTTACTGAGCAGATGCTTTTTTTTGTTGGCTGTTAAACAAACCATATGACCATATTCAGCCAATTATAAGCTAAAGGTAATTAGTTGGAAAAAGAAAAAAATGCATGTCTAAGCTTGAATATTGCGCAGAACTGTTGACTGGAGTTAGACTTAGCTGCAGTGTAGACGAGATTGATTATCATTTTATATCATTATATTGTCTTCTTTTCTTTCCCAGGATGGACTCTAAAACGCCCCCTGACATCAGATAAGCTTCACAGTGCAGAAACGGCTACTTGAGTGCAGTCTAAGAGGATGCTGCCCCTGTCAAGACCCGATGGAACATTAAGATGTGGAGAATGGGTGGTGCTGGTGTTAGCAGAAATGTTAGAAAGCTTGATAAACTAGTTGTATTAGTTGGTGAGGAAGTGTAGTCAGGAGGGCAACTTTTGTTTATAAGAATTGACTAATTGAGTTGTAAAATCATTTACCTTTTGGCGTTGAGTTGGGGGAAACCATTTTGACAGTTAATACAGCAGGTAAAGATAATTGGCTGATGGAGTGCAGTGAGAGAGTGCTGTGTGGGACAGGGGAGGTGGAGCTGGACCCCAACATTGTGAGTGAAGAGGCTGGAAAATTGTATTCAGAACTGCAGGTAAAGCAGCTCCTCAATTTATTTTTTCCTTTCTATAGCATCATTGTTTTCAGGAAAATAATATGATGTGTTTTTCTGAATCTGGAATAAATATGTTGATATGGTTACACCTACTGCACCTGGTTTCTCACTCTGCTGCTTTGCCATATCACAGACAATTATTGAGACCCATGGTGAAGGTGTGGTGGAGTCGCTGGTGCCCATATTTGTGTGGGTCCTGGAGGGGCTGGCCAGCTGCAAAGCCCAGCTGAGAGACAGGGAGGAGGAGGGGGAGAGGGAGAAAGCTGAGCGAGAGGAGCTGCTGGAGAGATACCAAGCAGAGAGAGCACTCAGGAAAGAAAGTCAAGAGGTGGGGATTGATGGAGTTTTGAAAGTGTTGTTTTTAAAAGCTGTGAACGTAGGTGGTTGTCTGTGCTCAGCTGTTAAAGCATTTTGTTTTCTGTAGAGGTATCTGGAGCTGGATGACCAAATTGAACAAGAGAGGAGAGCCATGAGGGGGAGGGAAAAGGAGAGGGAACGGCGAGAGAGAGAGCTAGAGAAGAAAGCAAGAGAGCAAGCAGATCAGTGTGAGTATTTGAATATTAACTGCGACAAATTTCATATCAGCCTATATTTTTCTCCTTCCAGTTTAATTCTTCTCTCTTGTGCATGTCATGATTAGATACATTTTAAGTCTTGCTGAGGAAGAGTTTCAGTTTATAAAGTCTTCAGTGATACTGAATCCGATGCCTTTGCTAGAGAGTAATGCTGAAGCTACATGTTGTGTTTTCTTGCAGTGGTGGCCTTGGAGGAGCAGAAGGCAAATCTGGGTAGAGAACTGAGCACACTGAGGCATACTCACAACAAGGTCAGATACTGCTGTTTAGTCTAAAACCTTATGTTATTCAATATTTAGCTGTTTCCTTTGTCATTTTTCTAATTCTTACATATCACTGATTTTCGCTCCTTTAGTTGGCTCACACATACCGGGAACTTGTGGAAAGGAGAAAGGACTCTGAAAGAGATTCTCCTTTAAGGTTGTTCTTACCCTTTGAGCTTTTGTCTGAAAAATGGTATTTAGTGGTAACTTTCAAAATAAAACAATAGTTATTGGTAGGTGTTCATCACAAGTCATAAGTTATAATTCAGTAATGGTAAGAGTGCTGCGAGTGGTGGAAAGCACAAACCGATACTGTTCATTCAGATGACTTTACTATGTAATATCGCATGTTGCGTTTAGGAATCACGTGCGTCCCAAGAATGCTGAATTTCCATCCAACCGAGTCTTGTCAGAATCCAGTGAAAAGGTAAACATATTCTCATTTTACACACCAAAATTTCGAACAAATTTGATACAAGATTGTGGCTGTTGTTGAAGTTGCTGTTGTTTCCTGCTCTTTTTTTTGGCAGATGATTCAAAGACCACATTCAAATTCTGGTCCCCCCTGTTTGGACGATCTAGGAGCCAAGGAAGAAAAGGCGATTGACATTGCAGTAAAGGCAGATCAGTTTATCAATGACATCATAAGCTCCACTCCTGAGCTGAGGCAGTTTCATGGCTGTGTGGGTGCAAGGTAATTATCTGAAACTATAAGATAATTTCTGTTGGAGATTTCAGTGAAAAGTTCTTACTCTTTGCATCATCATCAGCACCCCAGCTAGACCTGACAGCAAAGAGCCACCGAAAGATGAGTCGGGGACCAGCTTGGAAGATGAGATGGGGGAGGTGGATCAGAAGGAGGGAGAGATGGAGCGCAAAGTAAAAGAGGAGCAGGGAGGAGAGAGGCAGGAAAAAGACGAGGAGGAAGAGGTGGAGGAAGATGATAGTATGGAGTGGGAGCTGCGTAACACTGACTCTGTGTTCTCTGAACTGTCTGAGCTGAGTCGGGATTATGTGGAGAGTGTAGACCAAGGGGCCAGTGTCAGAGGTAAAGTCATCAAGAAAACACATTTATAGACCTTTTTCACAAACATGGTTGATGTACTTGCTCTTCATCTTAACCCTCAATCGGATAGTTTTGCGTTCACCTGACAGCAGAAACAAACAGATATCTCAATAACGCTGCCTGTCTTGTGTTGTTTGCAGCACAAATTATGTGATCACAGACATCAGAGGTGGCAGGAGGTTAGTTTCTAAAAATAATGTGGCAATGGTGAGAAACTATTTATACCCTGCTGACATGAAGTGCAAGTACATCAGTGAAAAAGGTCTCTTACTGTCTGTTTCATAAAACTTTACTTACTTTTTTACCATTTTGCACCATTCCATGTAATCATTTTTCTTGGATATGAATGAAGAGATAATAGTAATACCAGTTAAAACCTTCTCTCAGTGTTCTGTGTGTTCAAGCTGTTTTAATACTATTTTTCTGTGTAGGCAGTGCAGACCAGTTTGAGGAGATTCTTTCTCAGTATGAGGAACTGAAAGTCACCCAGTGAGTCCTATATTTAATGTCTCTGACCTTGTTATGACTAGTCCAGTGTGAGCGTACAGGGGATTTTCCAAACACTTGGGTTTCTTGCTTCAGTACACACAAATCAGTAAGAGGAGTAAATATTATAGTCACAAATGTGTTGTAAAGGTTTACTCTCTTTACCAAAGTGATTGGGGATTTCTTCATCTTGTGCCCTGTTTTCTATTTTTCAGTGAGTTAATAGAAGCTGCCCGTAAGGCTTTGATATCTCGGGTAGTAGAGCTGACTGATGACCGTTCAGCTCTTAAAATGGAAGTGTCCTCTCTTCAAGAAACAGTCTCACGATTAGAAGGGCGGATGAAGGAGAAGGAGGAGGAAACCAAGAGGTGTAAAAGATTGTTCTAGATATTTTCTTGACTTTGACTTTTTGGAAAAAAATATTGCATTGTGTGTAGTACAACAATATACTTTTTTTTTTATAGACTTCGGAAACAACTGGAAGAGTGCCAATCTGAGGATCCTGATGTAAGGAGCCATTGTTATTTTCAGCTTTTATCTACTGTATCAGGAAGATGTAATGCAACAGTAGCACTGCATTGGAGAAGATTTTTTAAGATCCAGTAACTGCTCAGTGTTAATTGCGATTTATGAAACTGATGCATGCCCCCCATTAAATAGCATAAATCTTTCCATTCAGGCCTCTCTACCCACGTCCATGCGCCACTTCTCTCGTTCTGAAATGGCTCGCGTAGTCATGGAGAAGAACCAATATAAACAGCGTCTGTTTGAGCTCCAGGAGGCAGTAAGACGTAGTCAGACACTCAGGTAACTTTGATACAGAACCAACATAGTTGTATATATGTTTTTTAAAGATTTAAAAAGTTTTTTTTTAAGTTGATGAGTTAAACAGTTGTGTTTCAAATTTCTGTCTCCAACCTCATTCAGTGTTTTTTTGTTTTTTTACAGAGCAACACAGGCGGAGAGGTTTACGGAGGACAAAACATCAAGTGTTTGGAGAAAGTAAGTGTTTATCTTCTCTCTCATAAATAAATAAATAGCAACATTTGACATTATACTACTCATCCTCTTGTCTATTAAAACTGCAGTGAAGTTAATGTCCTCATAACACACAAAAAGTTGGCTGGTGCAGCTTCGTTCCTCAGAACAACAGATGTAGTCTGGTCCTGTACCTGTGCCAGAGGATAAAGCAGGCAATAAAGCTACGGATTACCTTAAAGCAACCCAATAACGTATGAAACAATATGCCCTATAAAACAATTGGGAAAATTGTAATACCAAGATGTGACGTTCAGCAGGTTGCCTTGATCTTCAACCTGTAGTTCGTAAACACATTAAAATATCAATTACAAAACCAGTGGGAATGTTGCTTCGTAGCACTTGCTTTTTGAAATAGTCACCAAAATAACTACCATTTCAGGGCCCATTTGTTTAGAAGCACTTGAATATGCAGATATAGGAGCTTAGGAGAGTTACATGAAGGCAAAAAGACTTCTCCTTAAGATTGCTGTAAGGCAACCTGAGCATTACGAGTGTTTGAATAGGTAAACGATGTCAGCTGGGAGAGGGAAGAATCTTTGCTGTTTTTGGATTCATATAGAATCTGTCACTCGACATCACATGGACACGACACAGAATGATTGACATACACAAGTAATTGCACATTTGGTGATGTGCTTATGTTTTATGGTCTGTATAAAATATTGATAATTGTTTTTCATTAAAGGTTCAACCGCTTTTTTGGCCTGTCCAAGGATCCCTTAATCCCACCATCTGCTTCTGCATTCGGCCTGCCAACTTCTCCATCACTCACCCGCTCTCCTCTGGGGCCTCCACAACTACCGGCTGTCAGTCAAACTCATGCAGAGTAAGCTAGTGTTTCTGGCCATGTTACTCTTGCATATGCTCTTCTATTTACATCGTTATTTGCAAAAAAGTTGGATAATTATAAAAGGCACAGTCAAGCTGATTAACGCCAGAAGCATTCTCTCTAGATCTGCTTCTCCTGCTGCTCTCTCCCCTCGCGTCAGGAGGAGAGAACTTTACAGAGACATTCGCACACACATTTGGGGATCACTTGGAAAGCGGCAGCTACATGGCTGGAGCATACCACTGGCAAACACACAGGTAGACGAAACACACACACGGGTACACAGAAGCGCAGCAATCAGAGAGGGAATGTAGGAGACTACATAATTAAAAATGGGCCTAAAGCTTCCCTGGCTGATATATGAGTCTTAATTGAGTATTTTTGTTACCTGACCTAAACCAATGAAAAAGAAATCTTGCCTTCCATCCATCCCACTACATTGGATGAGACTTACCACAGAGAGAGTTTAACATACCCAGACGTGTACATTTCCACAATCCTAACAATATCCTGGTGATTAACTGTCATTATTGTAGGAATCTCATGAATCTGTCCCAGAGCCTAAAGATGTGCCTGTTCTAGTGCAGCTCAGACTGTTGGATCAGAGAGACTCCACAGCGAAGGTAGATATTTTCACTGCAAAACACGCACACCAAGCAGCCTTTACATCATACCTCTGGTGAATTTAAACGTGGTTCCTAACTTATTTTTCTCTTCAGCTGAACTGTGCAGTCGCCGTCACACCTGAGATCTCAGGAGAGGCCACAGTAAGTCTGTCATTATCCCGGTTAAATAGCAACTGGAGTCATACTCTAATCACCATGTACTGTGCCACCCAACCATAACTAACACTTCCCAGGGACAAGTTGTTTCACGCCACTCATCTTGCCACTCCATATCCGTCCTTCTCTGCCAGTGTTCTGTGTGGGTAGTTTCTGGCCCTGCCTCCTGCAGTGATATTACAGTGATTGATCCAGCACGGTCCAACACAGTACTGGATCAGTTCAGCCTCCCTCCCACAGCTCCTGCTCTCTGCATCTGTGCTGTGCCTCCCATAGGTCAGTGCCAGTACAATGGGCTGCAGCAGCTGCCTACAGACAACTTGTCTCATATTTTGTACTGTACTTGTATTATCCCCTCATACCATACTGATAATCAACTGGAAACATTTGAAAACACCAACACTGCTTACTTTGCCTTTCCTTTTACACAATCTTTCCGGTCTTGTTATGTCAGGTGACACTGCAGGAACTGTGTGGATTGGAACTCAGGAAGGAAGGTAATGTCTGCTGAATAAGCAGCTCATTTCAATGAACAACACTCTCTGAGTAAAATACTTGTTGGCAAAGCACTCTGACCGGCTCTCGCTGTCTTTCTTTCCCCCCTCTTCTTCTTTCTCCCACTGTCTCACAGTTTACTGGTACACTCGGCCTCTGCTGGCAGGAGGCGCTGTCTGCAGTCTGTTTCCCTCTCAGAGGGCATTCATTCGCTCACGTGAGTTCTATCAGCTCTGTGTTTGAAGCATATGCAAGTATTTAAGTCTGCTTCCACGTGACACTGAGTTATCTTCAAGTCCTCAGAAATCTTTGAAAATAAGCTACTTTATGTTGAATCTGACAGGTATTCCCAGGGTCAAGTCATGGCTGGTTTAGCTGATGGGACATTAGCATTTTTCTCGCACAGTTCAGGTAATGGTTTCCTCTTATAGTAATATCTGACTGTCTCAGTTAATCTATCTCTCCATTTTGCATGCTTAATGTTTATGGAGTCAATAGTAATGAGTGCTGTGATTGGCAGGTGGCTGGAATCTACAGTCAAACTCGGTGATGCCTCTTGGAGCAAACCCTTTGCAGCCCATTCGCTGCTGCCTTGCAAAAGGCAGCCGCTTGTGGGTGGGATATTGGAACAGAGTCCATGTGGTTGACATTGACTGCAAGAAGGTTGAGGTAAGAAACAGAGGACGTACCTACATTGTTTGTGTCTCTCATGTTCACACTGTCTTTGAACTTACCATCGTTATTCCTTATCTGACCTTACAGCAAACATTCTCAGTCTCTGAACGCAGCGAGCAGCAGGTTCGTTTCCTGTGTGCGGGTGGAAGTGGTGTTTGGACATCCTGCCGACTTGACCCAATCCTCAGACTGTTTAACTGGTCCACAGGACGGCCGCTACAGGAAGTCGATTTTACTGCTTTGGTCACTAAAACATTAGGTGCTTAAACAGTGTTTTTTTTTTTCTTTCATTACGAATCTATTTTAAATGTAAAAGTTGGTGTCTATTTACCTCTGGAACTTACAGTTTCACAGTATGTTTCAGCATAGTGTAGTTATTTCCTACAAAGTTATCAAGCACAGTTAAAGCTCATAAGGGCACTACTCACACCAATGTTTGTGATTAGCTGGACACATTGATGGAACTCAATCCTTTTGTTGATACTACTACTTTTGTTTCCCTGTTCTCAATGTTTTTATTGAGAGAAGAAATTTAAACCTGTGGTATTTTGTGAATCACGTTCAGCAGCACCTTTTGGTCTACCTGTTAAAGATTTTAAAAAAGAACACTAATTGTTAGAGCCAAAGGAATAAAAAATCAGTTAACGGACTTTACATTTTTTTTGTTTTGTGTCAGGCACTTTTAAGAGTTTCAACTCTTTCCTGCAGCTCAGCTAATGTGTCTGTTTCCCTCTTTAGGCCAAGCCTTCCTGACACTCTCACCTCTCCAGATATCGTCTCTCGCAGTCGTCTCTGGCCGCCTATGGATAGGCACAGGAGGTGGTGCCATTTTCTCCATCCCATTATCCATAAGTGAGTTTAATTCAGACTGAGAGTAAAGGTGCTTGAATTTTACATTGTCAGAAATGTGCTCTATTTAGTATTAACTATATTAATGACCGTCTACAGCATCAGAGGATGTTTCCATCCCATATTGCCCCATTGCCTCAGCCCAGCTGTGTTACCACGGACACAGACAAGCTGTCCGGTTCATTATTTCTGCACCTGGTAAGAATCTGATTAACCTAACAATAACTTGGTAATTCAGGGAGATCATTCAGAGTGCACTTGCATGTTGTATTTGTTTTTTAGTGACCATGTAATCATCTTTGCTGCACAGGTTGTTTGATGACCTCTCCTGGCAGCAGCACTGTGACTACCTCTCAGCTTATCCTCAGTGGAGGAGAGGGCTACATCAACTTCCGAATTGGTGAGTTGAAGGGAAATACCATTGTGGTGTCCAATTGTTTAAACCTGTCTGATGTGTTGGATCAGCATTACATTAATTTATCAAATGCCTAACTGAACCGTCCACTTGTTCAGGAGACGATGCCAGTGATGGATCAGTTGAGTTGTCCCAAGCTACACCTCAGCGCTCTGAACGCAGTCACATGATCATCTGGCAGAACCCCACCCCCTCTGTGCCCAGCCCCGCCCTCTGACATTCCTCATCTCCTTGTTTTGCCCCTTTCGGAATGAGATAAAGATGGAGCAGACGTATACTGTACACCAGCAGGCCTAGAGACAACACTGATCATGGAACTAAATGAACCAACGTCTCAATATGGCAGCAATAGAAGTATCCTCTAAAAAATATATGTGATACATACTGTTTCTTCCTTTTTTACCTCATTCATTTTGTACATCTGTCTTTTGACTGGATTATCCTAATGCTTTACTGTGTGCCTTCATCTCATCATTTCTGTTGAATTGGTCAGTAATTCAGCTGCCTGATTGTTAATGTAATAAGCTCATTTTTACCTTTTGCACTAACGATGCATTCACTTTCCCTGACGTACAGCTCTCTGTTGATGTTTTTTGTTGTCGAAGAACATGAGTTGTCATTCACATCTTCATTCCACCAAGAGGGCACCAGGTCTTTCTGTCACATCTTGTGTTTAAGTTTAACTTAATAATGTGGCTGTTCTTGAGGCTGCTGTGTACAAACTTTTTGTGAACTGTGAACTGGAAACAGGTATTGGTCTTGAGATTGAGGATATCTTCTTTTGATTTTGATGTGTGTGTTTCTTTTCAAATTCTTCCCCTCCACATTGTATGTGATATAATTACAAATAACTGCACATTTTAAATGTGTCTGTCTGTATACAAATATGTGATATCTCATCTTTTAAATGAAAAATTTCAGTGCTTGTCCTTAGAAATTATTTATTTTCTCAATCAGGTCTTTGCTCATTGTCTTTAGATGTCTTCATTTGTTTTGTTTTAATTCGTTTTTTTTGTAAATTAAGGGAGAGAAATTCTTTCAAGTGGCCTATGCAGTATTTATGTGCAATTACAAGTTTGTGCACACAAGTTGATGTCATAGTAGCTCCTTATCCGTCTTGGAAAGACAATGACTTAATAATTAGTTCTGACTCAACCTTGTGCAAACATGATTGTCATTAAAAATGTCTTCAATGGTTTTTTTATTCTGAGTAGTGTTTCTGTCACAGTCAATAGTAATGAGTGCTGTGTAACGGTCAACAGATGAATGAATAACTCCGATAACCGCAGATTTATCTTTTTGATCGATAGTCGTGCCTATTATATTACAATCCTGAGTGTAGTTCACATACAACTTCTAAAGCAGAGAGGATACAAATTCTCCAAAATGGATGACACAGTTTTCTCCATATGAATGAGGTGAAATCCACAAGAGCAGCGTTTGTGAAGAGAATGACAATCAGCAATGACACTCCTATGCCTCAGGCAGTTTGGTTAAGGACAGCCCTTCATGTTGCAAGTCCATCAGTTAGTCATTGGTATCTTTAGGCCCCACCTCCTATGTTGGGCTGCTGTGAGTTCTGGGGATCCGTATCCTGCGGCTCAGGGAGCGGGCAAGGCGGTCCACAGCTCCACCCCCTCCCCCAAACTCCTTTTTGGTGGTCAGACCCTCAATATTGCCACTGTACCACATGACCCAGCCTCCCAGTGACATTAGCACCAGCAGGGCTCCTGTGTACACCAGCAGATCCCCAAAGTCTCTGCCTTGGATCTCTAGCTCAGCAAAGACGCCCAGCAGCAGGGATATCACACCCAACAGGTCCATCAGCACAGCAAATACCAGGGCCAGCTTACAGTGGGACAAGCCGTCATATTTGGGTGCCATGGCTGCACTGAAAAAGAGAGGGTAGGATGTGATATGGAAATGTGGCCTTCACAGTTCATATCAAATGTCTTTTGACTAAAAAGTATATATAGCATTATTAATATTATAAACTAATTCATGATATTTACAAACTAATCATCTACATAAGCCAGATGTTTCTATAGCTAAAACGAAAAATAACATGATATATAAAAAAAAGTTTAAAACAACCTAGCAATTTGAAAAAGTACATTTACAATGTATAATACTGGCTTCAGTTTTCTTACACACGTTTTACACTGGTCTGCAATTACAGTCAAAACAGGTGCCACACCTGTCAGGTGCGTTTCTGGAGACTTCTCTTATATGCAGACCAATTACACAGCAGCAAAGTCTACATTATTACGAAAAACAAAATCCCAAACACTTACCGGTACGTTACCAGTTTGCTGAGTATTTAAAAGTCAAACGTGCTTAAAACAGGACATCCTGCGTTTTGACTCTCAGGATCGACTCTGGAGTCACCAGTCAACACTGAAACCTGACACCTCGTCACCTGCTCTACCTGTCCTGCAGTTTCAGCGCTAACAATTAATTACGCCAAAGATAAAAGTGGAAGATGTTGGTGCACATTTTGTCGGAGAATTCTAATAAGTATTTATCATCAGCGAATTGTTGCTGAATATCTAACTTTACTGCATACTAAATTATTTTTATACTCATATATTATTTATATACATATATATATATATTTTTTTTTTCTTTTTTTTTTTTTTTACTCGACGCTTTAAACACTGTCATAAGCTTAAATAAACTTTACAAACAAAGCCTTTGCAGTACTTATTTTTCTGTCAGTACCGCTTACTAAGGACGATCGTTAATTTCATTACATCCGGAAATGACGCAGAGACAAAAATTGAAAAAATAAAAGAGCGATAATTGTTATTGTTAGCTTGTTAGCTAGCAGACGAACGCGTGAATGGAGATATGACAGAGTTATAACATCTTATTACATGTGCACGATTAAGTTATTACAAACGTAAAGTGGTATGTACCAATTTCTGCACAATATGTTGGTAGCATGGAGATTATAGTAATGTCCGAATGACGGAAATAAACACTGACGTGTACAGAAAGGGTGGAATTGTAATTTTATATTCTAGCTAAATTCTTGCTAACGTTATACGAGGCTAACATAGTGCGAAGCTAATGTTAACTCGCTTCCATATTGTGAACACGTTACCAGGCCGCTACAAACTTATATTTGAGTAACACATTAAGTTTTTAGTATTTCAGTTTATACGTGCATGACCAGAGAGGTTTATAATAAAATTAGCTTTGGTTTGCTGGCTGTCTGAGCTTGCATAAAATATGACGGACCATATAATGAAAGCTTTCCGGGGTACTGTCCCTTCTGTAAATAAATGTAATTATAAGCACTATATTTATGTAACGAAGTCGTGTGCATTTGTGTGAAGTGCCCCAGCGAGTTCTTTAGCATAACTCGGCGACATCTTTAAACCCCTAAACTAATAAACATTCTCCACGTTGTCTGGTGTATGAGATGGAGGACGGAAACAGGACTGATGCTGCTTCTACATCCAAGAGCCACTCAGGCTCACTCCACCTGCAGAGTAAGCTTTTAAAAGCTGCAAATACGTATGATTTTCTGCCTTTAAGTCTGGCATTATAATTAATCCTGTGCACATGTTCTCCTGCTCAGCTCCAAAAAATGAGGACACCTATGAAATTGCCATCCCCTATGAAGAGAACAACTTTGAGCAGCAAGGATTTTTCAACCAGAATGATCAGAATTTTGATGGTGAATGTCAGAATCAACGCTATAAAATTCACTTTTATCTGTACAAGTTTCCTGATATACAATATTATGATTTCCAAAACTATCCTGTCTGTCCTCCTCAGAGTCCCCCCAATCCGCTGGCCCGTCTCCTGTCAACAACTCATACATGGTGATCACCAACCTGCGGACCCAGCTGCAGATCTCCCTGGAGAAAAACTCTTGGCTGCAGAAAAGAATTGAGGACTTGGAAGAGGAGAGGGACTTCCTCCGTTGCCAGCTGGACCGCTTCATCTTTTCCACTAAAAGCCAGGGTCAGGAGCAGAGTCAGAGCCAGTATAGTAACGGTGAGGACAGGGAACAGGTGTGGGATGATAACTGACAAGGATTTGAGTATAAGCTGATTAGAAACAGAACTTTTCTAAGAATGGAAAACTCATTTTTACCTTTTGGTATTTGTGTCTCTGTAGGATATGAATCTAGACGATTCAACTGGAGGGTGAGAAGAGAGGAAGATCGTCCCGCTGGTAAAAACAAAGATTTATGTACTTAACTATTGAATTAAAAAAGCAGTCATGGTTAGATATAGTGGTGCTTAAGTATAGTATGTTCATGCTTTACTGTATTACTTATATTTATTTCATCTTAGATCGCAGATTCTCAGTTATTATGGCTTTCTTCTCTTCATAGAGCAACAGAAGACAGACTCACAGCATTTCTCCTCACGACCGTTTATCCAACGCAGGCCTGGTCCTCCAACCATGGTGGCTTCCAAAAACCATGTCTCCAGTCCACTAACTAATCAGCTTGCCTCTATTAATGCTTTATTCAACTCTACACAATCCCAGGCCCTCTTGCAAGGCCATAGCCACAGTACTCCCAGTACCACAGCCAGTGGCAGCAGCTGCAACAGCAACAGCGCTACAAGGTCATCCATGAATGACATGAGTGGACATAGCAACGTAGGTCCAGGTAATACAAATGGCCCAAAGCTTTCCATCACATTAATTCATCTAATACTTGGGAGGGAAAAGAAATTGGAAAGAAATGTTGCCTGTGGCTTTTATCTAGTGGGTTTTACTGAGGAAATGTTTTATGTTCTCATCAGATTCACTTTCACTCTTGGGAGAATCTGATGAGTACTTGGAGCAGGACAGCTACCTCGACGAGGAGGAAATGATATCAGGAGAAGATGTTATGTCAGAGGCCATTAACGGCAACAGACACCAACTGAAGAGAAGGAGGGTCTTCCGACCACCTAGAGAGCGGCAGAGAGGTAAGGGAAGGAGAAAGATCCTGCAAGGCTCAACATTTCAGTTTTATTACTAACCTTATGACACAAACTGTCATAAGGCTGCTATTTCTAATGCTCTTTTACATTCTTGTTCTTCAGTGAAAGATGCTGCTGGAGTGCTGTTTCGCTACAAGAAGATCCTACTTACATACCAGCGTCTGAAAAATATGTCCAAAGCCTTCCAAATCCACGGTGTGGACCGCAACACGGTGGCTTCCACCACACCCATTGCTGAGCTGCTACTAGTGGCCCCAGAGAAGGTGGCAGAGGTGGGCGAGTTTGACCCATCCAAGGAGAAGCTGCTGGACTATGCCCGGCGCTGCTACACTGCCCTGGATGAGGAGACACTCAGCAGGGTGCAGGCCCTGAAGAAGAATAACCTGCTCCTGCCCATCTCCTACAGGTTCAGACACTGAGGGGAGAAAGACAGTGGAGTTGTTGGTTAAGTGAGGAGAGAAGAGGCAGTTGGGTTCTGCTGCAGCAGGCCAGCTCACCTCTGAGGCACAGAGATGTCCAGAGGCATGAGGATTTATTTTGCTATCTCAGAGTTCTGGATATGGCCATGTAAACTGCGGCTGACACCTTTGCTTTTCAGACAAATAGGCGTTTCACCTCTCACTTTTATTATCAGTATGTTGTACAGGAATGTCAGTTTCTTCGACAAATCCTCACCATCGTTCCAGTAATATTGAAGACGTGGGAGTTTCTGCTGAGACAGGGAAGGGAAAAAACATGGTTCTCATTGCTGAAAGAGCAAAATGGCATGTCTGTGTGAACAAAAATGTGTCTTTACTGTTATAGAGGGGATTGCTTTTCTTCAGTACTTAAATGAGTGCAATCATTCATGTTTCCACTTGAGGTTTGCAGAGACACACAGACCTTTTCTTTCCTGCACAGCTGGATCATCTCGAGGCCAGTAGTTCATTAATTGATTGTCTGAATCATTTCAGTTGACAGTTGAAAATTATTTATAAACATAGCAATTTGTATCACTTTATTTGTGTACAATCTTAAAAATATGGTAGTTTTCAATCGTAATGTCTGTTTATGTTAAAATTATGCTGCACTCCATAGATTTTGTGGAATCATTTTAATAATCATTTCCTCTTTTTTATATTGCTCTGTGTGTCTTTGTTGTATTATTATTGATATTGTCATTATATCTAGAACAATTTTCACTTGCCTTAATGCAATTTTTGTGATTTCCTCACATGAGACATGCAATAGTTTTAGGTCACTTTCACTCCCTGATCACCCACTGTATTAGAATCTTGGGAGTCATTTTCCATTCACTTTTCCTTTCTCTTAAAGAGAAGGAAACGCAAGTGATCTTTACTGACAGTAATATACTTCTGTCAACGGGAGCCACTTGTCTTTAGTTAAAAATCAAAGACACAAATATGTTGGTGATATTGTGTGTGTTTGACTCATAATAATAACACCAGTTGGTCTTGGGCCCAGTTTTAACAACAATACTGCTGCATTACTCTGTTGTTCCAGGGGTGGTATGAGCCCTTTTTGTAAATGATCTGCACTAAAATACAGTAAATGTCACTTCTTATGCTTCTGGTATTGAGGCTCTTGTAATGCTTTGGTGACAATAATACCTTTTGTAAAATGCGGTACGTAGCATTTACTATACTAGCTATTTGTAACATTGTATAATTTTTGGTTCTGTGTGAAAAATTGTGGACATTTATCACACAAACAATTTTACAGTGTGAGTTAAAGCATCAGCAAAAGCAGCTAGCTTGTACACACGGAGGATCTGTTATTGCTTCCCAACGCTCCACTACAAATGCATGTGTGACTATATTGTATGACAAGGTGTGGTGTTTATACCGGTACAGTAAAATGATAAGATCTCTTATATTAAAACAGATTAGGTTATGGTTACGGTGGAATACAGTGACGCTTAAATTTTCATATCTCAATAACCTTTTTCCTAAAAATAAACAGAGATAGGTACTCCAATGAGTCGATGTTATGCCATTTTCAATGTCTGATTGTTTTTATGGCTAAAAAGCAAGCAGTATAAGGTACAGTGCAACCTTGCAAAATCATACCAAGGTGCAGTGTTTTAAAAAAAACAATTATCTGTTTGTTTCATTTTTATGTCTCATTTTATGTGTTTTTAGTGAAACGTGTATCTCACTGAAACAATGCCTATCATTCACCAAATGTATAGTAAGACTGAAATGTCATCAAGGTGGTTGATTTCTTACAAAAATTAAGATTTATTAATCTGTAAAATCCAACATCACCACACCGCAAAATGCTTATGATTAGGGTCTTCAGTGTGACAGGTGTTTGTAGTACATTGTAGCCTGTCTGTGGGAAAGTGTGCATACATAAAATTATGTGCAAAACGGATCTTTCAGCTAAAAGAAAATGTGGCTTTACTTTGAGCACTTTATTTCCTAATTTCCAATTTCTCCACTTGAAACAACGTAGTCAGAACTAACCTTGGAGGAAAACACTGAATATGATCTTTATGACATAAAGAGTTTGTGAATATTTTTTGTTAATTTGATAAAACCCAGTTTGTGTAACATTTTGGAATTTCAATAAATCTGAATAATGGCGATGACTTTGACTTTGAAGCACTGTGTGTTCTTTCTAGCGTCTTTTTCACTCACCGGAAACCTGTCCTTCATCAACTTCCGGTGTCACGGGGTACCTGGGAGACGGAGCAAAAAAGCGGGCATACCGAAATCTTTATTGTTTTCACTTGGCTTAAAACATTTGAAAGCGTGTACAATTGACTTATAAAGTCAAACAACTGCGCCTTGCGGGCCAGTGACACCGTGGGATTTCGATTTGGCTTTGAAAAGAGTCTCATTCATTCGGTTTTCGTTCTAGCTAGCTAGCTAGCTAACTGGCTAACGAGCTTCCACACCAGTGTCTGGAGCAGCAGGCCCATTCTTCTGGACTTTGCTACAAGCTAGTTAGCTAACATTAGCAGGCTAACCCATGCGAACACGTTTTCTTTCTTAATGACTTTGACTGTTAAGTTGTAAATAAATACCACACCGCTAATGTGTGTGCTGGTTAACAAAGTTTGGTAGTTCGGCTGTTAAGTAGGCTGCTAGTTGAAGCAAACCTAATTGAGCTACATCAGCGAGGCACTTGTTTTTTTTTTTAAGTGTTGTTCACTTTGTTGCTAGCTTAAGCTAGCCTCCGTCAACTGAACAACGCAGTCACCGAAAGCGTAGTAGCCTTCAACTCACAGAAATGTCGGACTTCGACGAATTCGAAAGACAGCTCTCTGAAAACAAACAAGGTAAGTGAACCATTTCCACATCAGCGATTGAAAATGTTACTGGTATTTTCGATTGGAATTGCCGCCATAATTATAGCCAACCGTGGATATGTCTATTTGCTGGAACATTGTAAGCTAAATTATTAGCCCACTGTCTTTGACTCATTTGAGACGCGATTTAGTTGTAATGTACTGGTGCTCGTCAGACAATGTGGTCGGGCCTAATATGACTTACGTTAAATAATATTAGACTTCTGTAGTATCCTAATGTCGGCAGCTAGGTACCTAGCATTGTTTCTGTAAGGCAGGGCCAGTCTATATCATGGTGGTCCTCCTGCCTGAACCAGCTGACTGAATGACTCGGACAGCTCGCATTCATTTTTTGCAGCTGTTGCGCCCAGTAAACATTTCCAGTGCATTTTACCTATTATTGTGACACCCAGCCCGCAATACCATAGCTACTACCTTCATCCAACATTAAGCCCCCTTTAACCTTTATTTACTCTCAGTACACTGCATCTAGGTAGTAGATTAACCATTGTGGCACGTTGCACAAAAAGTTCAAACTACATACATCCTTTTTTTGTCCAGAATGGATGCATTGCATTGATTTGTAACTTCAACATACCACTACTATAGAAGCTGTGGCTGCCTTATAAAATTGTTACCATATACCAGTTTTAGTCTTACCATATGAACTAAAGTGTGTTGGACAAATACTCTTCATCTCTCTAATTTTAGATGGAAGCTGTGAGTATTTTTCCCTCGACAATTATCATCATCTATGAATTGCTATGTTTTCATTTTTCCACCGGTCAGCTAAATAAAGATAGATAAATACTGTTCTGTGAGTTAATATGCTCTCTATTCCTGCAGCTGAACGGGACAAAGAGAACCGCCACCACCGCCGGTCCTCCTCCCGCAGCCGTAGCAGAGAGAGGAAAAGGAGGAGCAGAGACAGGGATAGACGCAGCCGGGACCGTCGCGGGGACAGTAAGGAGCGCAGACACAGACGCAGGTTAGTACCTTTTATACAACTACAGCTGGACAAATGAGCTGTGAAAACTAATGTGTCACATCATCCTTCCCTACTGGCCTTGCACTTCATGTAATACATCATCATTTACCATTGGGTAAAATGAAGTGTTTCAGTCAAGCAAATGCCAAGGCTACAAATGGTTTTGACCATATTACTTTTACATTTCACTGTTAGTTTAGCAAATGGGGTCACACAAATGTACACAAGCATGCACACACTTTTTCGAGTTTGGCATCACTCTGAGTGTGCACACATACATGTTTTTTTTTTTTTTTGCCACACCACAATGTCTTCTCTACATCCTCAACTTGGTCTTGGCTTTTAATCAGTCACTTAATGTAATGTAGGTGGCTGTAAATTCCAAATACCAGCAAATCCACATTGAAAATTCATTAACATTGACTTAAAAACGATGTAAAAACGTAAGCCCTAATGACACTTAACAATGACAATGAGACTTAACTTAGTTTGGAAAAGAATAAGGAATGGGCAATGGTGGAAACTTGACTTTTCTTCTGTGTGACTTTGTAGCGCCTTTTTCATTCACCATCATTCATTCATAAACTTCAAGTGTCACAGGGTACCTGGGAGATGGAGCAAAAAAGCGGGTATACCGAAATCTTTATTGTTTTCTTGGCTTTTAATCAATCACTTAATGTATTGTAGGCTGTAAATTCCAAATTTCAGCAAATCCAAATTGAAAATGCATTAGCATTGACTTAAAAACAACGTAAAAACGTAAGCCCTGTCCTTCCAAGCCCACTCTTGTCCTTTTGGGGGTTGACCATGTCATGGTAACATTGGCAAATGCCATTCTGGGCAACAGTGCAAATTCACAAAGCTTGACAGGTGTCTGCAGGAAGGTGGGACTGTAGCCATAGATCACAGTGATTTATTTGGACTAACTTGAGATGAGCTAGTTGGGCTCCATGAATTAAGCCAATGAAAAATGCCTGCACTTTAGAAAGAAAGAAATATTATTCTGAATGAATAAGAATATTATTTCACTAATAAATTGACTTTCATATAGTCTATTTTGGATGATGTTATTTTTATGTTCTCTGTCCCTAAGCCCTCTATCACAGATGCTAATGACATTGTAGTAATTTTGCCTCAAGCGTACGGGACAAACTTTTTAATACACAAAGCATCAGCTGCTGCAACCCCTGTTATATTCTTGTTAATTTAACACAAAATTCAAAGTCAAGACTTAAGTAACAATAAATGGTTCTACAAAGAATTCAGAGCCATCCTATAATCCAAAAAATTCACAGACTGGTATTAATAGAACTCCTGCGAGAATAAGTGCTTTGTCTTTTTAGATTTCTCGCATATTCACTCTGGTGTCGCATTACATCAGATGTCTTTGACCCATGCAGTATGTGTGTGACCGTCTCATGATGAGCTGCACTGTTTGATAGAATCTCTTTAGGGGGAACATTTTGATACAGGTGAACGTTCTTCCCAGAACACTGCCAACACTGTTGATAACCACCTACAAAGGTGAAAAGCCGGTCTGTTGTCAGGGAAACATGCCCGCTTTTGTACCCATAACACCAGTACATCTTTTTGGACATGATTAGAAGTTTTGAGGATGTTCTCTTCTGAAAAATATGCTTTTCAGTTAATCTGGTGTTGATAGTCAAATCTATGGATTACATTTGTAGCCACACATCTCCTTAGTGACTGTTTGAATACATTATTTCTAACATGGACTTTTGTAAAGCTTGTCAATTCTCTACTTATTGCCTGACTGTTGTTCCTCGTCTCTCAGTGCTAATTTAAAACAAGTCACTGGTGGTCACTTAGTGTGAGCACTTGGTCAGAAGATGTAAAATTCAGTACCTGTGTTTTTGAGGATATCCTTTCTGCTTTCATTGCATCATTAGTTGTTCACAACTGGTATTGCATGTCAGCCGTGAGGGTCACTGAATGCTGGTTTGTCATCTGAACTTGAAAGGATTTTGCGCTTCTAGAAATGCACAAATTGACAAGGCTCCCGATAGCTTTTTGTATTTGGTGAGATTTAGGTTCTAATTTTGTGAATTGGTATTATTGGTGACTGTCATGGTTGATTTGAGAGAAATGTGAAACCCTTCCAATGTCATTTCAGCTCACCAACCAGCTACCCCCAGGACAATGCTGGAAGGTAATACAGCAAACTAACACAAAGCCGGTTTGTGCATTATTGCAACAACTGCAATTTAATGACCTGCCTCTGATTCTATGTTCTATTGACTCATTGTGTAAATGTCTGCCTGGATGGGGTTTTCTGTCCTTTCTATTCCCCTTTTACCATCATTTGCACACTTTTACAAAGTTTTGATTGATGCAATCCCCCCAAAAGTTACTAGATGTTATAGTATAGTTTTTGAAGACATGAGCCATCATCGGATCATGTAGTTTACTATTTAGTCAATCGGTTACATGTTGATTGTTCTACTTTTATTTCACATGTCTTCTATTCCTCCAACAGCCGTTCTCCACACCGTGAGAAGAAGAAGAAGGTGAAGAAGTACTGGGATGTTCCTCCACCTGGTTTTGAACACATCACTCCCATGCAGTACAAAGCCATGCAAGGTAACATCTCAGTGTTCTTCTCTTATTTGATTCGCTTTTAATTGGCTTCAGAGTTGAAAATTACTTTTGTTGTTACCTTCATTCTGTACTACAATAGGTAGTGCAACCTTACCTTACTGCAGCACATCAGTAATCTGCACATCAAGCTAAGATATAGATAACATACAGTAAAAAAGAAAAAATATATAATTAGATTGTTCACTGTTTCCTGTCTTTGGCTTTTCTCTCCAGCTGCAGGCCAGATCCCGGCCACAGCCCTCCTGCCGACCATGACGCCAGATGGCCTGGCTGTTACTCCCACCCCTGTACCTGTGGTGGGCAGCCAGATGACCAGGCAGGCCCGTCGACTCTACGTGGGCAACATCCCCTTTGGTATCACAGAGGTGAGGAACAGGATAACATTTTGCTTTTGAGCAAAAATTAGATTACGTAATGTGACTTTAATCATTTCACTATTAATTAAAGTAACGAGGTTCCTTAATTACCTCCCTCTCTTCTGTGTAGGAGTCCATGATGGATTTCTTCAATGCCCAGATGCGTTTGGGTGGTCTTACTCAGGCCCCTGGAAACCCTGTTCTTGCAGTACAGATCAACCAGGATAAGAATTTTGCCTTCCTTGAGGTGATATAATACCCCCATAAGCATGTCATGTGTTATCCCTGTTAAGCCATGTTTGAAGAGCAGTTATGAATTTGATCAAGTGTAATTTTGTTTCTGCGTAGTTCCGTTCAGTGGATGAAACGACACAGGCCATGGCCTTTGATGGCATTATCTTTCAAGGCCAGAGTCTCAAGATTCGTCGTCCCCACGATTACCAGCCTCTGCCCGGCATGAGCGAGAACCCCAGTGTCTATGTGCCTGGTACACAGACAATTAATGGTTTTTAACTCTAAGTACTTGTGGCATAATTCATAAGTCATCATTAATTCATCTACAGGGGCTTGCTCCCTGTGCTTTTCTGTTGATGTGTGTTACTGTCATCTTTGTGTCTCTTATAGGTGTGGTGTCCACGGTGGTTCCTGACTCGGCTCATAAGCTCTTCATCGGCGGCTTGCCCAACTACCTGAATGATGACCAGGTCTGTATTCCTGCAACACATGTATTTTCCATTCTAAAATAGTATTAACTACCCTAACCATAGCAATTACTATTGGTATATTTTACCATATTGCACTTTGAGTTCTGTATTGACCACTGGTCAGGTAATTTGAGGTTCCTTGCGTACTGCATCCTCTTTGAACTCTCATTGACTCTTGTCGTATGTGTCTCAGGTGAAGGAACTGTTGACGTCTTTTGGCCCCCTGAAGGCCTTCAACCTGGTGAAGGACAGCGCCACAGGCTTATCTAAAGGATACGCCTTTTGTGAATATGTTGACGTCAACCTTAATGATCAGGTAACCAATGCAACAGGAAAAAAGATGTTTACAGGACATGTTCCCTTTTTATCAGTCAATTTTACATAGACTCAGTTGTATGGGTTTTTGAAAGAATAATTTGAAACATTTATCGTTGCAGGCTATTGCTGGGCTGAACGGCATGCAGCTGGGAGACAAGAAGCTCCTGGTGCAGAGAGCTAGTGTGGGATCCAAGAACGCCACTCTGGTGAGTGTCCAAAGGCTGGACAGATGACAGCAGGGTGGTGGGAGGCTGGATGCTCTTTTAGAGTCGCTAAAATGGATAAAGACACAATGCTGATTATTAAATCTAGGGTAGCAATTTGTCTGCTACACTCACAGGCACAAATAAGTGCTCATTTAAAACGTTCCCTGTTCAGTAAACCTATGTTTGCAAAGTAGTCCAAGAAAATATTCTGCATACGCATCAGCTATGGGCTACTACAAAACTCAATCTTATTATTTATTTGTTCTTCTCAGCAAGAAAAGACAATATCAGTAAATGACGAACTACCGCTGGATATAAAATCAGTTATTAAAAGCTGTTTTGAAAAAGTGAGTTTGAAACATTCTCACTTTTAGTGGTAAATAAAAGCAAAACTATCTACAGGTAATTGTAATTTATGGGAATCGATACTTGGCAGCAGCACTGAAGGCCCTGTCTTCTTTTTCACCACTGTTTTGGCCGATAATGTCTATGTTGAATGTCATTGTGGATATCTTGCAGCTAGTCATAATACTTGGAGCAAGTTATGTAAAATACCGTTCACCCTGATCTAACTGTTTTGTCTGTCCTTCCAGACAAGTATAAACCAGACCCCAGTGACGCTGCAGGTGCCAGGTCTGAACAGCTCAGTGACTCAGATGGGTGGCCTGCCCACTGAGGTGCTGTGTCTGATGAATATGGTGGCCCCAGAGGAGCTGCTGGATGATGATGAGTATGAGGAGATCGTGGAGGACGTCAGGGACGAGTGCAGCAAGTACGGCCAAGTTAAGAGCATTGAGATACCTCGACCTGTGGACGGCCTGGAGGTGCCCGGGACTGGCAAGGTAGGAACCGTTACATGTCATTCAGTCATTAATTCATAATTTTGAATTTGTCGTGGAAAGTGATGTTATGATATATTCTTCAGTCATCATTTTAATGGTTGTTTTTCACTCTCTTGTAGATCTTTGTGGAGTTCATGTCAGTTTTTGACTCCCAGAAGGCCATGCAGGGGCTGACGGGAAGGAAGTTTGCCAACAGGGTGGTGGTGACCAAATACTGCGATCCAGACGCTTATCACCGCCGGGACTTCTGGTAGAGGAGGCATGAAGAGAAGAGGGGTTGGGGTGGGAGGGAGGGAACGTGTACTGTCCATTTCCAAATCAGCCCCCTGATCGATTTGGTAGAGCAACATTTCAGGTAGATCTGAGAGTATTAATCATTTGACAGATGGCTTTGGTGATGTCCAATTTACCATTTTAAGATCTACGTGAAATGTCCAGCAGTTAAAACATATTTGGAATTGGAAAAGGAGAAAAAAGCTGGAGGGTTTATATTCAGTCCATAACAGAGGGGGCTAGGTTTGGGTGGCGAGGGTGTAGCTGTGTGGGAGGGGGGGTCAAAGATTTTTGAGAAATGTGTGTAATAATAGGTCCAGGGTGGGGTCAACAATTTTTATACTTTGTGAGACAGGGATGTCATTCTGGGTGGGAGGGGGGTACCACACTTTAAGGTTTGTATTTAAATGGAGGTAGCCTGTTTTAAGTACATTAGGAAGGAGTTGCAGTAGGAAACTAACTGGACTATTGTGATGGAGGAAAACAGGAGTGTTTATTTGTGAAAGGCAGATGTGGGGGAGATGGAGAGGAAGATGAGGGCATTTTTGTTTGACCATCTAATGTAGATACACAGTAGCTGTAACATCCACTTCAGTTTTGCCACCATCATTAGAAAGGCGAGAGGAGAGTCCTCATTTCTGATTTCTTTGTGTTTTTTTTGTTTGGACTCGATCATTTCTTCCTGTTCCTTCATTTTCATCTGACTACTGCCCCCCTCAGGACGATTGTTAGAGAATCTGTTGTCTAATTGGACTCTATCTGAATGTTAACTGTATTTGTTCCAATACTGTGTGTAGCTTCACTGATTTGAGCTGTAATATCACCTTGTATTCAGGCCGCAGAATAACATGAACAGCAGGACAGAACGTTTTCAGTTATGCTAGTTTGATTTTCTTTTCTTTTTTTTTTCTATTTTCTGTAACCTTTTCACGTCCATCTTTTGTGTACAGCTTTTAACAGGTGAGATTGTTTTGTCTCAGCAGTTCAGTCCTGATTTAATTCAAGAGGAAATAAACAAAAGGAAGATGGGGAGAGGCAAAGATTGGCATTTAATGGGGGATTGATCTCTTCCTTACCAAAAAGCCTTAATGTTATTACATGTCAATTCGCTAGGAAAAGAAATTCGGCTTGCCACTCTATCACTGATGTCTGTATGTTCATAGATGTCACTATCTTGTACTTTTTTTCATTTCTCCTTGTTTCCCAGCAGATATGGGATGTAAGGTGTTTTGGACCCGGTTGTTTTTTTGTGCAACGTCTCACCTCTTTGACAAGACCAAATAAACACGTGACTAATACCCACGACTCATGTTGTACTGCAGAGTGAAACCAAAACCACACAACTCTCTGTTTTTGTTACAAAAAAATAGATAAATTGATAGAAATGTCTTGTCCCCACTATAGAATTAAAAACTAAACCTATACTGCAATGGCTCATTTGGGCTCTCGAGACATTAATGAATACATTAAAGCCTGCAGACGACGAATTACTATCATACACCAACTAAATTTCAACAAACAAATACAACCTTTTCGCATTTTAGTGTTCAGCTTTCATGATTTTATGGTGTTACTGTTCAGCTGTTGGGGGATTTTCACTAAAAAAAGAAAACTGTCCGTATGTACAAAATCTGTGTTCTCTCATCTCCCTCATCTTCTGCCCTTGATTCTCTGAGGACCACATGTTCACACTGTACGGGCTTGAGACCGCTTTCGTTTGATACCTTAGGTTGCTTAAAAACACTGAAGAGAGATTGTGTCAGTGATAACACTTATGAGATGTTACTCCTTACTTTCTGAAAACCTGCTTTCTCAGTGTCACTGTCATTTAATTTCTTTTTTTTCTTTCCCTCTGGAAAAAATGTGATTTCTTAAATGATTTAAAACCTAAAAAACCACATCTAGTTTATAAACGCAAAAACAGTCTTTCATTTGTCCAATTTGTTTTCAAATGTTGATTAAAAACTGAATTTACATGATGTCGTTTTTCTTTACGCTTTCTCTATTATGCACGCCCACCCCACTGCAGCACAGCTTTATTCAACCATCGAGTGATGATATTCACAGTTAATTATGGAGATGGAGTAGACTGGAGCCATGTCCAGTCACTTTCATTCAGTCGATGGCATAATTTATCAAGCCCTGTAGTTAATGATAATGTCCAAACGATGGAGCTATTTCACAGTCACAATATACTCCAGTAGACTTTTTATGTAATATAACATCTATATATTACATATTACTTCTCAAACTGCAACTTAATGTGGGTGTGAGTACATTTTACACAATTCTTCATACATTTTTATAGCATTTCAACCCACTCAACTTACTTAAAATATATGATATTCTTTTCCAAGTATGTACTTCTATGTCTTTCAGAAAATTATCACAGATTCTTCTCAACTCGACAGCCGTCTAATCCTCTTGACAAACATCTCACAAGCAGAAGTCTGTTTCTAATCAGATACAGGCATCCTAACTTGAACTCCTTTTCTCATTTGGTTAAAATTATATCTTCCTTAAAGTTAAACAAAACTCTTAGATTTTTATTCTTATGTCTTGCATGTATATTTTTAACAGTGGATTAAAAAAAATATATTTAGGTTTAACTAATCTATGAGCTCCTTTAGGCTTTTTTCTCTTTCCCTGCACATACATTTTCATTATTATTTGTGTATAATTTGTTTGATTTCAACCTGTGCAATATAATCATGAATTTCTTGGGAATAGTATCTTGCTCTTCCTTGAGTTGGAGCAGCATCTGTGCCTGCGGTGTCCACATCCACAGAAATCATGTGACGTTGTTTTATCCGGTCTTTCCCTTTATATTTAAGTCCACATGAGTACACGGTCTTGGTCAGCAGCAATGAATGCCATAAACTGTGTCCACCTGGGACTTATTCAACAGGGAGTTCCTGTAAAAACAGTTGCAGGAAAGCAACAAATCTCTGACATGAAATAATGCCCTGTGTCAGCTCTATACTGCCCATCTCCATCTGCATCGCTGCACCCCACTGCACAAAACCCAGCAGCAGGGCCACTGATGCAACACTCTCTACCCTGTTGTTCCCGGAGGCCACAGATAAAAGAGCTGCTGAAGCCAAATCCACCAGAGGGAACATGTCAAACTGACCCTGCCTCTCTGATACATCAGGACATTCAGGCTGCCTAACATGAGACCTATTAAATGTTATCAGCAGCCCCCCCCAGGCCTGATGCTGCAGTGGAGATTGTAAATACATTATCTCCCTCTAGTGGCGAATGTAAAACTCTGGTGATGGTCATTGTCATTCTGGGCAGTGCCTCCCCATTGATCCTCATTCAGAAAGATAGAACACTGCAGCAGTGGGAGAGTGCAACACTGGAGTAGGATGGATGCAGTACTCTGTGTACGTATGCCAGTTTGCATTCAGGGTATGGGGGTTAAAAGAATGTAAACATCCCATGGAAAAGGACCGGTACAGAGATGACAGGCTGAATGTAAAAAGGCCTTTTTCACAGCAGACATTTTGACATGTCACAGGTGTAGATAATGAAATGAATGATGGCTGAATTCCGTATAGCTGCGTCAAGTTTCAAGGTCCTGGTATTGTGCATGCTGGCTCACTGTCACACTTACCGGGACACTTAACGGGACAATATAATGGTGCCATCATTAATGTTATCAGCGACACCTGCCGTTTTTCCACTATGACAGGTCAAAATGTCTGCTGTTGAAAAACAGCTGTTTACATAAGATAATTTACTGAAACAGCTGGGCACTGTAGTTTTTAGCAAACATCACCTAAACAGGAGTAAATAGCGTATTTGTTGGGGACTATTTTCAGCTGCGGATTTGGTGCGCTAGTTTGTAATTACGACACAAGAATCATGCATGTGGGATTGATTGACAATAAACTACAGTGCCCGTGTTGTCCAGTGTGGCTAATTGATGTACTTTTAATAGTTTTTGGAGAACTTTGACACAGAGGAATAAGCTGAACCTGATTCTTTGGTCTTTTCCTGCAATTTGGTGACGAAAAGAAAAATGTAAGATATCACCAGATTCATGCTTTAATCTGGCAAATATTCTCAGTCAGCATTACGTTGTAACGTCAAAGTAAGAAATGGCTGCAGCTGTAATGTGCACAAGTGTGGTCAGTGTGCGCCTGGCTGCATACATGAACATGCATGTGTGCACTTCAGTGTGTTCAAGCATAAATTAGTGCTGCTGACAGGGCCACTTGAGTGATGTGGAGACAAGATTATTCACATCAGCATACTGTAGATTATTGATGGCCTCACACTGTCTGTGGACACTTTCCATCAATCTCGTATGATGGAGGAGCAGAGATAGTTGCATAATTAGAAGCAAAGTCATTTTAAAGAATAGACACACATATGTGCATTAACACAGATAGCTGTCCTCCAGATGAATCAATCTATCATGGCTGTCATGTGCTCAACATCTTTCTCTCTCTCTGAGAAAGTCCATCTGCAAGCTGCACTGTGGCGTCACAACGATCTCTCCTACAAAGGAACAGGGCTCGATTGTTTTGGACATCGTAGGTGTTTATTTTCCTGTCACAGCCTACAGCCTGTTTCGTCCCTTTATTCTGACTCTCTCCTGTTCTGTCTCTCTGTCCCCGACTCACTCTCAGTTTGTATCCCCCCTCTGCCCCCCCCCCCCTGCCCTCTCTGAGCGTGGCTGGCCGCTGGGGTTGGCCTCTCTCTCGCTGTGCCACGTATGTAACCTAAACTGTGGAGGAGCCAAGCAGGGCTGGGCCACGAGAAAAGCTTTCCATAAGACCAGGCTGAGTCTCTGAAATCTCTCTGGACCTTGTTCAGTGAGGAATGAAATGGGACTGCACACTCTCATTTTCTTCTCTAAGCCGCTTCATTTTCAGCCAGTCTAGTGCACATCTGCATCCACCTCAGACATTAGTGTTCTTTTACCTTTTTATCCCTCTTTCATCTCCTTCTCCCACCCTGTCCTTTCTTACGCTTAATTTTTTTCCATCTCCATATGTGTCCCTCTCTGCTGCTCTTCTCGTCTCCCCGTTTCACTTTCACTCTCTGTCTCTGTGTCAGATTTTTACTTACCTCACAGTGTATTGTGTTGCTGTAAAACGCTATCCTGGCCCCTATCATATAAACACAGGCTCCTCCTTCACCCTTACTTAATGTCATTAACAGGTGGCTGTCTAAAATAGATCAGTCACACACACACACACACACACGCACGCACACACACACACACACACACACATACACACACACACACACACACACACACACACACACACACACAAGCAGCCAGGCCGTCACAGACACAGACATGTTTTTAATCAGGGCTGTCGTAATGTGAGCAGACCACCCTGCAGCACCTTTGCTCATTGATTTAAGATTTCAAACATGTGTGTATGAACAGGGTGCTGGTGAGATAGAGCAGGCGTTGCAGGTGCAGTCTTAGGGGCAAACAGCAGCGCAAACACACACATTTAATCATCATCAGTGTTAACCAACCAGGCTGCAACCCCCTCCCTTGTTACACTCACTTTCCATAACCCTTATGTACCTCCCTCCCACCCCTTTCCCTCTCTCTCTCACTAACTCTCCCATCACCACTCTCCCCCTCTATTAAGTTTCAAGTGTCTCTTACTCCTGAACTGAACAACACACACCAAACAGGTCAGACTTATTCTTCTTTTCACTCAAGTGCATTAGCTAGTTGTTGCTTTCTTAAGCCCACGTGTCACACAGGTGGCCGTGGCTGTCTTTGGCGACACGGTAGAGAAAGTTCCTTGTTGTCACAACATAAAATGCAACCGTGTGTACGAGCCTGTCATCTGCTCAGCTGCTGTAGAACGTAGGTCAGAGCACCAAAGTTTTTGTTGCACCATCAGCCTCAAAAACATGCATGTATACACTGCTGAGAATAATCTTTTAGAACAAGGTGAACATTTGTCTGTGTTATCCCTCCAGTAGAGTAGCATGGCATGCTCTGACCCCTCCGATCACCCTGTGGTTAATATGGATGTAATGTGATCAAGGTTTGTAATTCTATGACTACTAACATGGCTGTCAGCAGCTGCAGTCTTGATAGTCTTTATTACAGTTAATGTTTGGAGGAGTATTCTAATGCACGGGTGCTATTCCAAACCTTTGGTTCATTAGAGACATGCATGGATTTGCTTTTTGTTAGCTCTTGATTTTGGAAGATTATATCCCTTTAGAGGGCTTCCTGTGAGTAAGGATCGGGTGATAAATTGATATTGTTTAGTTACTTTTGGTAGAATATCATGATGATATAATCTTATCATGTTATCGTTCTACAGATTCCTGTTCAACAAATTTGAGGTCCAAATCTAACTCAGTTAGTTCTCAAAACAATCTCACCACAAGGTCTGTTGTGTAGCTGTCCTGGAGCTTTCATGATCTTCCTCAGAAAATGGTGTTTACTCTTTCAGAAGCTCAACTAACATTTTTAGTTATTTAAGTTTTTGTTTAACATGCGAAGTTTGGTGACATGTAATATATATTACAGCGAAACACAGTTTATTGCTTTTGTTAAATGTGATTTTGCACACATTTGCTGTATCGTAAGGAAAAATCTGTACCAGAAATGGTTCTTGAATATCATGATAATGACTATCAATTAATCCACCAATTATTTTCTCAGTTAATCGATCAATTGTTTAATCTCTAAAATGTCACAAAAAAAGTAAAAAAGGCTGCTCACAAGTTCATAAAGCAAAAGGTGACATCTTCAAATGTCCTGTTTTGTCAGACTAACGTTACAATATAAAACAGAGAAAAGCAACAAAAACCGTCACACTGGAAAAACTGCAACTAGAGGATGGTTGCAGTTTTTTATTGATTATTATCAATTACTTAAACGAATAATCAAGTATCAAGACAGTTTGGTCCTAATAAGCAACTAATTGTTTCAGACCTTAATGATTTGAACCATACCCCTGCTGACAGTGACAAGAGTTCTGTTCTGGTTGTTTATACGTAAATGTCTTACTATCAGCCATTTTGATAATATTACCCAGAATTTATATACTGCAAAACTCTAAATTTAAATGTACATACTGCATACTGCTTTTTATATTTCTATACTGCCAAATATTGTACACAAAAGACTTGCACTTAGTGGGCTCATGTAGTGTGTTGCCTATATAAAACCTCTGATGCTGTCAGCGCAAAGCTCTGAATTAAGTGATCCACCAACTGCTGGTGCTGCCTTCCTAACTGGCCAGGCCTCTTGCCTCCACTATGTGACCTGTTGGACTCCACAGCAGAGTTAATTACTGCAGCCCCCTCTCTGTCAGAGGGTTCAGGCATGAATTATCACCTCTCATGCACTCTGCGTGGAGCGGCGACACCGGTGTGCCCCGTCACTCATGTTGTTTAAACTGCTCCAAAGGCCCTTCGCTCACAGTTTGGAATAACAGAAACAGCTCTATAAGCCTGGACCCCCCTACAGTGCATGTGCCTCACACTGAAACACACACACACACACACACACCCACATGCACGCTCAGAAAAGACAGTCATGGCTGCAGATTCCAAGTGTTTGCTGGTACACGTAATGCAGGATGGGAGGTATTTGTGGCAACCCATTATCCCCTCAGATCAAAGGGGATCTGTGTCTAAGCCAGAGATAGTGTACCTGCTCGGGGAAGAGCTCTGTTGTCAACTCCTACGGGAAAATAGAAGATGGGTGGTGCGGTCTGGCACTGTGGCGTTATCTCTCACCTTGACCCCACACCAACCGACTCCACTAGCTCATCCAGCCCAATTGTTTCTTCATCTGAAGCAAAATCTGCCTTTCAGGGAAACGCCATATGGCTTATCTATTGTTGGCTGAGAGCATGTCATATGGCTTTTAGGGAGGGATAACTGTAGATGCTGATAAAGCTGTTGGAAATTAAATATTACGCTGGTGATGAAAGGATTTTGCTCTTGTGAAGCATATGCTGGCTGCTCTTTCATCTTTCTGTTTCATCTCTCTATTTCACAGGACTGGACGGAAAACAGACACCGGCTCTCCTGGTCCTCGCCTCCGTCTCCTCCCATTTTATCATTTCCTTACCTTCATCCGCCCCCTAATTCATTGCAGCTCTATTCATATCTCTTTCTGTCTAATTTCATTGTTCAGCCCACTTATTTTTACTTGATCCTTTGTTCACTCTGGCTGCTTTTGCTCAATTTATCCATCCATCACAGGATAGTTGGTAGCTGTGTTTCTTGTTTTTTAACATATTGTTTTTAAAACTTCCAAACCTGCCCCCTCTTCTCTCTTAACCTCTCCCCATTTCTTCGTACTAGACCACCCGTCCATCCATCTATTATTTGCTCCTCTAATCTTTAACCTAAGTGCCCTGTTCTTTCCCCTGGTCTTCCTCGGGCCTGGCCAGTTGAGATCAGTATGTGGTCCAACTTTTTTGTACAGCAGGATGAGGATGGTCGCATTGGGGTGGCAGGGGCTGGACAAGGGGGGGGTTTGGGTGGGATTAAAGGTGGAAGGGGCCAGAGGAGGACCCACAAGATGAGTGACAGCCAGGAGGGGAAGATCAAGCTGGCCTTCTTTGTGTCTATCATTGGCGTGACCCTGACGGTGTTGGGCATGGGGACAGAGTTTTGGGTGGAGCTGGCCCAACCAAAGAATTTCAGCGGCAACCAGACCTGCCAGATGGCCCATTATGGCCTGTGGAAGGGCTGCATCCGCACCCTATGGGTGGCTGACATAGACCCAGAGAGGACAAGCTGTGGCCCCGCTGAACTACCTGGAGGTGAGACCTCTGGCTGGCGTGTGTCTGTGTGAGTTTGTGTTCGTCTGTCTGTCTGTTCTCTGTGCTGTCTAGGAGGTGAGCAGGTGAGCTTTCTGGGGGGCATGTGTCTGTTTTGTTTCTCCGACTGTCTGCTCGTGTCTGCTTCTCTGCAAACTGAATTGCCCGGCCATGCAAGTCTACCTCGAGGCGGCCTCCACGGTAGAGTGTGCGCCTCAGTATGAAAGTGAATTAATAGAAAAGGGTCAAAAGATGTTTCCGAGAGGTTGCGAGTTGTTGACATCATTGAGGAGAAAACGTGTACTCTTAATCGCCACGATTTTTCTTTGCCATCACCACTGATGTGAAAACAGAGGGAGCAGGCATAGCTAATATGATGCATGCCCTCTGGGAATATGCCTGCATCTGTAGGTCTTTTATCTGAGCCCATAAGGGACTGAGCTATGCCAACACTTCATTTTGATAAAAATAATTTTCATCTCACACATAAGCTTCAGATTTCTAAACGGATTTATGATTTTTGATATACATTTAAAGACATTTTCCCTGTGTATACATGTATATCCACTGTAACCTTGCGAGGGGATAGAGAGAGGATAGTTGTGTATGTGAAGCTGCCTGCATACATATGTATCTAGGTCATCCTACAGATAATGTGCAAATTGAATCATTAAAGAAATACGATGCTCGGAAACAGAGCAGGACAGTAAAGTTGTTTTCACAACACAAAGCAGCATGTAGGTGCATGTAGCATTATACAATATCATCTTTGTGATTCACAGCATTGTCAGTGTAATGAAGCATTCAAGTTTTTCCCTTGACTGGGTACCTAATCATCGTTGTACACACAGTGCAGACAGGTGATATGGGGCAGACCACAGGTTTACTGTGTTGACGAACATCCATGTTTAGAGTTGTGACGGCTCCTTTCTAAAAGCACTCTATTCAACTGAACATGGTTAGGTCCTCCAGAGTGCGTTGATTATCTGCACAATGACCCATTTCTGTCTGAAAAGCTAGTCTAGAGATGCAGGTTTCAAGAGGAGCTGCTCCTGGAATCACTGCCTATCTGAGGGAATCTGCTGAGACACAGCGGAGCTCTGAGGAAACCAAAAAATCTCTTCATCCAGCAGAGATACACGTGGATCACATACATACATGAATGCTATAACAGCATCTCTGTGAGGTGTCACAACATTGTTTTTCTATCCAGTCGTCAAGGACTAATTCATCTAACCTGTCAAAATGTCCTGCATCTCTGGCTGCTTCCAGCCAGATAGATATATATCTGTGCCTCCGAGATGGTCTGTTGGTGTGCGAGAGCAGCCAGTATGCTTCTGACAATCTTTCTCACACGTCCTAACACTGTTGGTCCACGCTGCCTGTCAAAGATGGCCGTGGGCTTGTCATGTTTGGAGGAAAACAACTGTTTTTGCCATCTCTGCCTCTCCGTTTCACATCCCTGTTTGCATGCCTCTGGCTCCCGTCCCGAGCAAAGTGCGGCCCGCTGATGCCGCGCCTGTCATCTCAAGACCAGCTATCCGTCTTCGCTGCCTGCTGGAGAGGGAACATGACAGCTCAATAATTATAGCCTCAGCAGGGGTAGCGAGAGCAAAAACCAGTTGACTGTGATAGCATAATGTGTTAAAAAATCTGATACATGGTGTGTCTGCTTCAATGATAAAAAAAAAAATGTTTGCAAATGTGCTCAGGCACAAACATATTTGTGTGTGAAAGAAATGTGTGATTATGTGTGTGTATGCAAGCATGTGGTCATCTTGGACCACATAATATTCAGTGGGTGAAAGTCATCACTATGCGCTTGTGAAGCCAAGTGGAATCTGACTACTTCACAGTTTTTGTCTAAATATAGAGAGGGGGAAACGAGGATGAGGGACAGACAGGGACTGAGGGAGAGTGTATGTCTAATGCAGTATTAACCAACCCCTCTGTGTTTCCTCCCCCTCTTGACATCTCCTGCTCCCCTCACCTCCTTCTCCATCTGTGGCTTCCCTCTCTCTTCATCTTCACTCACCACCCCTCCATCTGCCCCCAACTCAGTCCTTCTTCTTTCTCGCTATCTCATCCTCTGAGCCTCTATCCATATTTCCTGCACCCCCCTCTCACCCCACATATCCTCTTCCCTTCACTCCTTCTTCTTCTTCTTCTGCAGCCCCGCCTCTTCATTTCTATCCTCCATCTGCCCCTTCTCTCTGTCTACCTCTCTTTCTCCCCTCTGCCATCCACCCTCAGTGTTTTGCCGTCTCTCACCCTCTCTGGCGGCACCATATGCGCGGTGCTGGGCAGTGTGTGTGTGTGTGTGGAGCGGTGTGTATGTCTCTGGGTATTCCAGCTAATGCTCGACACTTGGATATAAATAGGAATGATGCCTGGAAGGACAGGGTGCATGGATGCATAGGAGGCGCATAACAGAAGACCAGCAGCCATCCATAGGAGTGTGTGTGTGTGTGTGTGCGTGTATACATGTACATGTACGTGTGTCTGATCTGATCTTTTTCCTTTATTCACAGAATCCAACTGCACCTACTTCAAATTCTTCACCTCCGGCGAGAATGCAGTCATATTCAAGAAGACAACTAACAAGAGTGAGACGTTTCATTTTCCCCTGCAATTTCTGCTATACATACAGATACACACTGCAGTTACACTGCAGCTACTATCAATAAAGATGTTCACTGGGGGTGCTCAGAGGACCATGCTGGTGGTTTTTGCATGTTTCAGCTCATTAACTTCTGCTGCCACCCATTTTCCAAAGCAAATCATAAGCTATCAGGCTGATTAATGTGTTTACCTTACTGTCCAGGCAGCTGCAGTTTGGAGATCAGCTGGCTGAGACTTGATACTTACATCACAGTGAGCACAAAGTCAACTTTATCTTTTAGTCAAAAGTTTTGACCAGGGACTGTTTCGTAAACTTCCTTGATGCATTCAAAGAAGCTCAGACACTGATGTAGTCACATGGATGGGATGCAGTTTTTAGGATAGGATTTTATGGATAGCAATGTCAGTCTGTTGGTCGGTGAACCAGTTGAACACGTCCAAACTTGAATATATCAACAACTATTGGATTGATTGCCTGTACATTTTGTACAGATGGTCATGCTTCATACATGATGTATCCTAATGACTTTGGTGACCCCTGACTTTTCCTCTAGCGCCACCATGAGGTTGACATTTGTGGTTTTGAGTGAAATATCTCTTAACTGCTGGATGGATTGTTGTACAATTTGGTACTGATATTCATGTTCCCCTCTGGATAAATAGTAATCACTTTAGTGATGCCTTGATATCTCATATAGCGCCATCATCAGTTCAAAATTTAAATTTGTTCAATACTTTCGTTTATGACCAAATACCTGTAAAATTATGACATTGTGTTTAGTGCTAATTAGCTAATGTTATCATGCTAACATGCTAAACTAAGATGGTGTACATGCTAAACATTATACCTGCTAAACATCAGCTTTGTCATTGTGAGCATGTTAGCATGTGTGTGTGTATGTGTGTGCAGCCTCACAGACTTGCCTTTAGACTCAGTCCTGTTTTCCTAAAAGTGGCGGCTGTTTTGGCAGCCAGCTCGTAGATGTCTGAAATTCCACCAGGCACCAACAAGAAAGACTTGTCAAAATACTCTGTGGTGCCAACTGCATTAACAAAATAACAAAACTCTGACAAACCACAAAGTGTTCACTGTGATGACTGATTCTGAGTCTCTGCAGGTTCATTTTAAAATCTTACGCTACACTTACACTAATGGCTGCCATGGATGATGAATGCATTAATCAAACTGTAACTGGGCAAAGCTGCTGATATTCTTTATCCCTTTTTTGGCTTCTTCTCCCTCCAAATAACAAAACCCATTCCTAAAGCTTGTATCTGTTTTGTTTTTTTTAATTGATAAAATAATAATGATAATAATATGTGTGGTGGAGTGTCAAAAAACACAAAACTGGCACTGGCTCTTCTGAAAAGTTGATCAGCTTTTTGGGTTGCACCTGTTCAGGTTTACAATGCCAATAAAATCTGTTTTAAACAGAGCCAGTCTGGGATGTGGCACAATTCAATTTCACACCATGTTTGTATTTCCACATTTCAGTAATCAAGTACAATCAACTATAAGCCCAGTAGAATCAAACTTTGTGAGGTGGTGCGATGTCTGATTCTCCTGAACGACCAGTTTCCACACAGCATTTCATGATTATGATACCTCTGCTAGATTTCTTGCTGCATAAAGTTATGAATTTCCACTTTAACTTCACGTATTTTCACAAATTCTCGCATACACTTACACTCTATTCCCTTTCCTCTTTTAATTTCTTTCTGCTGCACAGATCTGAATCTAGCAGCAGCTATCTTGGCCCTTTTGAGTCTGACCATGATGGTAATGGGCTCCATCTGTATCGCCATGTCCCTCAGCAAAGGAGTGCCCTTCTTTCTCAAGCCAGCCTCCTTCTGTTTCATCCTATCAGGTGGGACTTTGCTGTGCTGTGTTACCTATTTACATTCAAGTATAGCAATATTTACTTGGTCTTTATGATCAGTTGTTAGTAGACATTTTTATTACGTTATGTTCTAAGGTGATTTTATTTTATTGTCTCTCTCCCTCTGTGCAGGTGTACTGGTGCTCCTCTCTGTGCTGATATTCCACCAGTCCGTGCTGGCCTTGCTGTCCAGTGACCACTCCGTACCTTTACACCATGAGCTGTCCTGGTCTGTGGCCTGCGTGGGCTCAGCGGGAGCCATTCTCATTCTCGGAGGCTTCCTCTTCATCATCCTCTCCCTTCCTTTCAGCCCCTGGCAGAAATGCTTGCCACACAAGAATAGCGCCACCTAGCATTTGAATATGCATACAGTATTCTTGATGTCTTGTTTGAGAGCAAGTGGAAAAGTCCTTTTCCAGAGGGCTGTGACTTTGCTTGCTCTTGGCATTTCATTTGTCGGAGAAGTCATACTAGGTCTTAATCATATGTATGAAGAGAAGTTGGCAACACATTAGTAAGGCCTCCAAAAGTGTTGTTTTAGTGTATTTTAGAAAATAGATGGAGGCAGCAACAGGGCTACTGCTGACTGTTTAATTTTTAGCTCTGTGTTGTGTTAGCCTGCCTGTAGCTGTACAGCCACGCATACAGTAAATCTAGTCTTTCTGCTAGCATGAGGAGAGTGAATAAAAACTTTTTAAATGCTCAGACACTTCTCTATTTAAAAGCTGTTGTAGTCTGTTCAATAGGGAAGCCCCTTTCTGCCAAAACAACATGAAGTTAGCAACAAGTCGCCCAAATTAAACATGTAAATGTTGTTGTTTGTCGATGCGCTCTCGAACATGTTTTCTGATCTGACGCTCCTGTCAGCAGGACGACATCATTTCTCTGTGTCTTTCAAAACCGTTTCAAAACCAAAACTGTTGAAGAATAAACCAGTTTTATGATGTGACAACGTTATGGTTGAGGTTTGCTTAGGCTTAGGCACATAGACGAGTTGGTTAGGCTTAGGGAAAGATCATGGTTTGGATTAAAATGACTGCTTCTTTAAGGTTAGGGGCCCTTCATGGTCATGGTTACAATAATAAACATGTGTTTAAGGATAGGTAGCGATCATGGTCATGCTTAAAAAAAACAACATCGACTGTCGGTTAGAAAAGAACAGCTGTCTCTTTTGTCCAATGTTATGTTGACCTATCCGTCCATCCCGACCTCCTCCCTACAAGGACTTTGTCGCTCTAAGTCTTCGTCTCTATCGTCCACTGACTTCCTCCTTTGCTCTCGCCACATTTACCACGGCTGTTTGAGGGCTTCGTCACTTCAGCGTCGGCTGAAATGACTGATCGTCATGTCGTTTCTCTTGGGAGGACAGTCTCAAAGTTAGACATGATACAAAATTATGAGATTGTAAATCAAACTTTTGACTTACCAAGCCAAAATGATGGATACCAAGTCAGAAAGTTTGACTTACCATCTCATAATTATGACTTTTCATGAGTGTTTAATTAACTTTTCATCTATTTCTTTCAGGCAGAAATGGGCTTCCATAGTTTAAAATTCCTAAAGCACCGTCAGAAAGTATCTCCATCAGAGGAGGAGGTCCTGATTACTTTCAAAGACTTTACTTGTCACACCTGCTACATGTTGCCTTATGAATAGAGTCAATGAGTATCCTTAATATTCTAGCCTATGAAGCTTTTTAACACTTAATACTTGATAAACTAGAGGCTTTAGGTGACATTATTTATTACTTATGTGTGTTTTACAACTATTGGGTGAATGCTGCTTCAAGTATACCAGATGAATGTGTGTTGAATGAAATCAACTGTGAGAAGCGATTAAAATACCATTTTGTATATCAGAGAATTGTATGGACTCACTTTATAAGCTCAACTTTGTACATAAACTGAATGAATGTGTTTATATTGTATGAATGGTCACTGTTTGTAGTGTTGTCTCCAGTCACTTTATTTTCAACATCTATGCCGTAAATACACTTTATTTTTGTCATAGGATGCTCACCTTATCTCTCTACCAGGAAATGCTATTTTACAAAACATATGCTCATTTCTACTCATGTATATGTACAGTATGTGGCGCCAGTTTTGCTTATCATTAAAGGGATTTGACATAAAATAACTGCCTCCCTTTTGTTTGCTGACGTTACACCCTGTCTGCTCTCAAACGTGACATTCACCCATTTTCACCCCTTAACAGTGTGACTCCTACCCCCCACCACTCCCCCCCTCCCCCCAAACCAGCTCCTCTATAATTAGGCCAGAGCTCATCGTAATGCATTTCACTGCAGAGGTTGGGAAACCTTATCCTTGAATTTCAACTATGTCCCCCCCCGGCCTATCCTCATACCTCTGTGCCCTCTCTGCTCCTCCTCCACCCCTGACCTCAGTGCGTCACTTTCCCTGCTGTCTCCAGGGAGCCCAGCTCCTCCACCCCACCTGCAACACCCTCCACCCTGCACACTCAGACAACTGACCAAACAGATCAGAGATGTCCCAATAACTACTCAACTACCCGGCCCTCTGGGGAGTGAGTGGCATCCAGACAGTCACCTGCACACACACACACACTCTCACACATGCTTTTAACTCCCAGAGGGCAGAAACTGAATCCACATGACACACTATCCTGGTTGTATATATAGATGTTAATAGTCCTACTGAGACAGTGTGACAAGTGGTGCACGACCACTAGCTGCATGTTTGGAAATGGAAAAGGGCTTCCAAGAATTCTTGATGAGGACCTGTGGATTGAAAGTGGAATCTCCCAGAAAGGGAAAAAAAGATTATGATATTGCCGAAATATGAACATCCATATATTTTAAGCTGTATTCCCCTCAACTGTGATAAGTAATGGTGCCCGTGTAGTAGATGGCATGAGTTTGCTTTGGCAGTGTCTCATCCTTCCTTGAATCTCTCATCGCTGCATCACTGTGGCTGTAACTAGACTGCAGTAGGTATGATAATAGCTGGGGAAGGCGCTCCCGATAGCTAATCCTCAGAGTCCAGCAGCACTGCGAGGAATCTCAGGCCCCTTGTCAAGGATGTGACACTGCTTCCCTCTGCCTTGATGCATCTGAAGTATCATCTCTTGTCTCCTCCAGCTTGATCCTCACTGGAAGTATTCCCACTGTCCTCCCTATCAGTGATCACCCCTCTAAGGTCAAGCAGAACCTGCCCAGTGGGCCTGAAGGGACCAAAGCAGACCTTGACAGTATTTTATAATTGTTCATGCAAAAACATGCATGAGGCACCAGATGGGCCCGTCAGAAAAAAAAGATGATGTGCTCAGGTGGGGCAGTGGACACAGTAAAGTTTACTGAGGTAACTTTCAGTTGCTTTTCTCATTATCCTATTTTGTAAATACCTCCCATCTGGCGCTACCCATTTATTTGCAAATATTATGAGCCTCAGGTCTGACAGGGAAGGTCGAAGTCTTTTTAGGATCACAGCGCACCAAAGATTGGCTGAGAGACCTTGAGCTTGAGTAACTACTAAGAGCAATGTTTGCTCACTAATGACGAACAGTGTGTGCATTTACTCAAGTACTGTACACATTACATCTACTAGTTCTCCTTCAGTGACAAATCCAGAATATATGAATATGCAAATATTGTTCATTTCAAATGTTGAACTACTTGACACAAGTAGTCTCCTACTTCACTGTACTGTAAATGTCCACATCACACTTGTTTTAGTTGCATTTGCCGAGCACAATGCTATGAGAGCGGTGAGAGTGAACTAAAAAGTAAAGTTGCTGGCCAGACATTTAAACAATGAGCTGAAGTTCACTATAAAGCACCGTAAATCTGAGGGGACCTGCAGATTCAGGGGATAATTCTTTGTAGGTTCAAGCGACCCCTTGAGGGATACTCAAACACAGGTACATGCTCACTCTGCATTTCAGAAGAGACCCCACTCATCTTTCTTAGCAAAAAAGAAACAAAAGACAGCAGTCTGTGAATATGTCTGTTATTGTTTTTTTTTTATAAACTTCGTGCAATACAGTGTTTAAGTTTATCACACATTTAGATAAACCATAATCATTTGTCTAGATATATCTATTCTCAACTACATACTATTCATATTGCCCAAATAAATGCTATCTGTGCGCAGTTTTATCACATTATTCTTTTTCTCAAATGAAATCAAAGAAATGAAAATGTATAGAAGTATAGAATCTGGAAGCGTCTGGTTGTTTTGTTTTGTTTCTTCGTTATATCATGTTGCGGTGTGTCCATGGTTTCAACCCAGATCTGGAGTCATTCGGGACAGTTTAGAAGAGAGAGTGGGGGGGGGGGGGGGGGGTTCAGATGTGTTTACATTCTCATCAACATAAACAGATCAGGTTCAGAGTTCAGACTCCGGAGTCGGCAGCCACAGGGGAAGCACAGTGAGAAGAATCTTTGGGGAGGTTAAGATATTGTCTCTGTGGTGAATCTGTTATTGGTCATGTGATAAATTAGGGGAACGCTAATCATATGACCAAGGGGCAGCAAGTATGGAGGCGCAGGGATGAAACCACCCAACAAGAGTCCAGGGAGGGCACCGGGAACAAAACACGCCAAAATCGCCCAAAATGCATACCCAGTTTGAACAGTGGTCCCGAAAAACATATCTATAGACTTTACAAATATATGTATGCGTAATTTACAATGTACATGTATCTTTTCAAAAGTTTTTCTCTCTGTAGTGTTTTTTAAACCCTCTTGACCCACATATACATATTGTATTTTTTTTGCCACTGAAAATGATGAGTTGCATGTCTCACTTTGGGACTCTTCATAGAAAAAAATGATTAGGTTTTTTTTGTTTTTCTACTCAGGCAGTAACCTTTACCTGAATCTGTACAAATGTATTATTCTATGTCTCTTTTTTCTGCTTCCTCCAGTCAGAGGTTTCTGTTAATGCCCAAGAACAAACATCTTCAACACGACTATAGCTACAAGTACTACTGTTAACACTGATTAGAATGGAAATAAGACTAACAGAGGCCCATAGAAAACTCAGACTCATAATAACAATGAAGTTGGACGGTTGTCTCAGTCACGCACATTATTGTTGCATTTCTGTCAGTATCAATATTGGAAGACAATTTACAGTATTCAAATCTGACTTCATGTTATAAATGAAAATTATATAATATGGGGGTTAAAAATAATAATAATACAGGCCCTCATTCTCCCACATATTGTGCACACTCATGCTTGACACTTTGACACAGTAACACACAGCTCACTGACAGTCCCAGTGGCTCTGCATGGAAGAAATTCACAGTAAAAGTCGTTGAGATCTAAAATTAGAGTGAAAAAAACCCAAACAAACATGAAAATTAAATCTTCATTCCAAACTATAGTGTTTGCAAATACGGCTAGCCTGTAATAACGCTAAGAATAATCACAACAACAATTTTACATTAATGATGATCTGGTTAAATTAGCGGTAATATTGCACAAAAAATATGTGAAACATTTTCATAATAGCCCAAGGTTAATTGCGTTTTGATCATTAACAAAATAAATCATTTCTAGCACATTAAAATATCAAAATAGTTTTATTGTGAGAGTTCATTGTTGTTGTTATTATCACTCTGTTATTACTCATCTTCTTTTTGTTCTCAGTGAGATTGAGTAGACTAAGTAACAGTGAACATGGAGGGAGAGATTTAGCATTTCACCGCTCTGCATGTCTTTCTATCTATTTCCTGTTGAGCCACACAAACACAGCGCTCCTCTCTATCTTTCCTTTCACATTACTACCCATCCTCCTTCTCTCCCTTCCCCCTCGCCTCCCCCTCTTACACCCTCTCTCTACACAGGCGTTGTCTTCCTATTGAGGGTGTTAGAGTTGCTCTCCCTGTCTCCCTTCAGCCTGTCCAGAGTCCCCATCCCTCGCTCCCGGTCCACTGTGGACGAGGTGAAGGGTGGGGGGCCGGAGCCCACTGAGTTGGGCATCGGCGCGTTGGAGTTGGAAGAATTGGAAGGGTTGTGGGACTTAAGCGAGGGAAGTGTACCACTCATCATCACTCCCCCTCCACCTCCACCTCCATCCTTTGGGAAGCAGTTGTGGAGCTGGTAGAGCGTGGCCCTGTCCACCGTTCCATACATGGGCGGCAAACCCCCCAGTTTGGGGTCGCGGGACAACGTGTAGAGGGAGATGTCGCCTCCAGCCAGGGCCGTGTGGGAGCGAGAATGGGGGTTTGGTAAAGTGGACACTGAGATGGGGCCCTGGGAAAGCAGCGCAGAGGGAGGCAGGCCGAAGTTCTTGCCCCCACCTCCCCCTACAGGTGAGGGGTCTCGGGAGCGGGAGGGGTCGGTGGAGCGGGACGAGGAACGGGAGCGGCGGCGGAAGCGGTAGCTGGGCAGACGGAGCATGGCGTGCGTGGTGCTCTTGAAAATGTCGGTGCGCGAGCGACAGCGCAGCTCCTTGTTCTTCTCAATGTAGATGTTGACAGCCAGCACCCCCACCATCTCGGCCATGATGAAGGACAGGCCTCCAAAGTAAAAGGACCAACCGTAGGAGTACTGCCACTTCTTATCCTCGTCCTTCTTAGGAGAGATGTCCCCCAGTGCAGCCGAGATGTACACGATCACACCAATTATGTTACTCAGACCTGAGAGAGCACAGAAAGGTGGTATTTACAAAGGAGCTAAATAAACTCAGACAGACCAGCTTACAGTACTAATAAACAAATTTGTTTGACGTGATGATTTGTGACATTCTTAATAAAGACAACTGGCAAGATGAGGGCTGAATGTAAAAACCTCTATTAAACTGACATAATAGAATAAGCACAACTAGACATTCCCAAACAAAGAATAAAAACTGTGAGGGCAAGTAATATTCTCCAGAGCACCACACACACACACGCAGACAGACCTGTATACAATCACATATACAGTATATACACACAGATGCACATACAGTATTCGTAAGCTACCTGCAGCCACAAAGAGAATTCCTGCCCCCAGGATGATGTTCCTTTTGCTCTTGTAGAAACGACTAGCAGCGATGCAAACCCCTCCCATCAGCAGCAGGATGGCACTGAGGATTGGGAAGATGTTGGAAGCCCTGACTACCCCTAAACAGAGGAGAGAACAACGGTAAACAGCAAAAACTGGAAAGGAGAGGGAGTATTAATATGTGTGAAATGACTTGTGGCTTCTTTGACAATATCTGTCTTACAGATATAATACGATTTTTATGAAATCAAACCCAGTTTTTTTATACAATTAATTTGGCAATAGCCATTCCATGTATTTTCTGTAATTACCACTCTAAATAGTAGTTTTCATAGTTAGTGGCAGAGTCCGCCATTCCCAAACTGGATTCAAATTGCCTTACTACACACGAGGGATTCACAGGAAACGATGTATGCATGTAATCCAGTGTTACTGTGTTTAATTTTATCTCACTGATCTCAGCCTCACTGTTTACTGTTGACTCCTACAGTCACAACAGAGCTGCAGATGTTAGAAGAAATCATCACAGGAAATGCAATGTATTTGTAGCTGATCGTCATCATTCATCAAAAATGCATCTACAAAACAAGTCTTGCTGTTACCACGGTAACCACGGGTGTCACAAAATCAGCCAGGAATGAAATATTAAGGATTACAACTTTAAGAAAACTGGTGCTTTACTCCAAGTAGAGTAAAACAGCTAACAAACACAATATTGCTAACTAATGCTACTTAACCCAGGTTTGGACAATGCAAGGAGGACGTAGAATAAAAGTCACAAAGAAAATAAAAACACTTAAAGCTGCTCCATTTAAAATACACACATAATACTTTGTGAGGAAATGAATTACTCAATTCTAGAGACACGATTGAATCAAACCCTTCCCATGTGGCCTTCAGTGCTTTCAAGAGGTCTGCCAACCATGCACACACACACACACACACACACACACACACACACACACACACACATACACACGCACATGCACATTAACACTCCTCTCTCATCTAGGACAACTAGGCCACGGGAGAGGAAATGCCACCTAAATGCCAGCAAAATGCCTCTGCAACATTGTAAACAGAACACAAGCTTTTCTCTATGTATGCACGGGCACACATGTAGCGTATCATAGAGCAGATATCACTGCGGGGCACTGAGCACGAACTAGGGCACCCCATCTCCCCTGATTTTCTGTACACATTGTCACGTTTATTTCTTGCAAAGAGAATCTTCTGTGGAACGAGCAAATAAAAACACCAGGTTTAAAAAGCAATGGTAATTTTACACTTTCTTATTCATAACCAGGCTTCTCTCTCATTCAGCATCCATTGCTAGTAACGCTGGCATTGACTTACGTAGGACGTACTCTGCCCCATCATGGTCAAAGTCTGCATCTTCTGGGAAGTGGTTGATCTGAGAACACACTCCTCTCTTTACTCCTGAGATTTGAGAGAAGAAACAGGGGTGACCAGACACAACAAAAGACGGGAACTCATAACTGCAGCCTGAAGAAACAATAACAATAAATACCCTCCTGAGGGACAGACTGACACCTGAACACACTCATATCTTTGTTAGAAAATCTCTTTTTTTGAATCCAAGCATATGTGCTGGATGATAAACTTCAACATACTGGTTCTTCTAGATGCAAGTTAGTAACATGACATACATATAGTACACACGCACGCATGTAAATACATACAAGTATGTAGACACATAGGCAGGCGGATAACTACCCGCCGGGGTCTTGCATGTAGACAGACAGACGGACGGAGGGATGCACGCACGATGATGACAGCACACCACTGTTGCTGATGGATGGATTGTAAGAAAGATGGATGGAGGTGATGGAATGAAGAGACACAGACGGAGGGAGAGACGGACAGATGTGGGGTGAGCTGGTCTCTTTGTCACAGCTCTTATATTTCCACAGGTCGGTCTGTAAAAAGACGGAGGTACAAAGGGGCGGGACGTCAGTTGAGCCACACGGATCGGCGTTATCATCTTCAGACACAGGCTCGACAGACATCAGGTGCCGTTCATACATTCAAGGCTTTTCATTTTAAACCTCAGACACTAGTGTAAGTTGGCATTTTTGGCAGATTTCCTCCAGTTTCAAAAGCACATGTTCGCTGGAGGACAGATCACTGATTCCCTGCATGGCTTACTGCACCTAAAACATCTAATCTCTACCAGCTCCTCAATACAGGACATACAATTCCACAAGTGTGTGTGGGGGGGGTTACTTCCTTATGATTTTGAGTGACTCATTAATAGAAAAAATAGTAATTAAGATTTAATAAATAAATCTAAAAACACAACCCACATATTGAGTAAGCTTTAACACACAAACACCACATGTTGCAATTGAGAGTGTGTGAAAAGTAGTTTACAAGCAAGCAGAGAAATAAAAACTGTTAGCTGCAAGTAATGATACAATGCTTGAAAGCAATGGATAAACAATTTGAATAGTTGGATAAAGTATAAATAGATAAATAGCTAAAACAAATTTATAAATTGTTAGATAGCTAAAAGTGACATAAATCTACAAGTGGTCGTAATACAAATGTGAGCTTAACCACACTGACCTCAACATTAAGAGTTCAGTTGAATGAAAAATGTATTGTAATAATATCCACTTTTATATATTGATGCTTAATACAATTCAATTGACACATTCATGATGGAGGTAGGTGTGACAAAAAAGCTCCACAGTGCTATATGAAAAAAAGAATCCTACAAATAAAATAAAGCTTTCATTGACAGGTAATTTGGTGCAACCGCAACTTCAGTAAACCTGCAGAAGAGCTAGAGAGGACAGGACACATCTCCATCCACAGCATAATGTGCCACCCACGGGCATAAATCTTTTAGAGCTAGCATGTCCTGCATTTCCACTCCAGCTACACCTCACTGCATCACTGCTCGACTACTGAGCATCTATCTTGGCTGAATACTCCACAGACATCAAGGATACTTGACCTCTAAGCCATGCCAAGACACTGTCAGCTTTACTGCACCACAATGTGAGAGAAAAGACTGAAAGAGAGAAAAGACTGAAAGAGAGGAAAGGATGGGAAGACGGAGAGGAACCAGTGAAAGATTAAATATAATGTTTGGGGGAGTGAGACAGAGGGATAGCAAGTGGAGAAACTGAAAGAGTGAGGCAATGGAGGGAGTGGGTGGGGGTGCACTGCAGCAGTGCTGCAAGGGCTAGAGCTTATCTCTAATTGGCTGCTTTGCTATCAGGAAGCTTAGAGATGAGGACAAATTAGCTTTGTACAATGACCAAGCCCAGGATGGGCCCGGGGATGCTTTATAAGGAGAGCCAAGAGGTTTTCCTGGAGACAGAAGTCTGTATGTGAGCAAAGGCACAGATCGCTAACTCACACCACCCCTTTGGCTGTAGCTGCTTCACTGTTAACTCCATCCCAGCCTTTACTGTTGAGTGTCAGCCAGGCAGCGTAATGTATAATGAATTAGCAGCTTGTGTTGCAGTGACAAACTGAAGATTGAGAGATGGCCACTGCCAGTTTCTGTAGCTCCTGCTACAGTGTGAGTAGCAGGAGTCGACCCTTTTGTTTCAGCGCTTGAATTAAATTACTGCAGCCTGAATCAAACACAATGATTAATGGATTATTTTGAGTGAGGGTTACGCTTCAGTATCATGTAATTATACTGCAATTATGCAAAATTGTTTCCTTGCCACTATAGCACAGTCTAACAAATACAAATGGGACGTGTATGTGTTGATGCTAATAATGATTACTGATATTACAGCAATGCTGCAGCTTTCTAAACAAAGTGTCCTAAACTCCTAAACTCAAGACTGAAACTGCTGAACTTCAGTGTTTGTGTTCGGCATGTTTACACTGATCCCGCTTTGCAGAGTAAACAACACAGTCAATAAAAACCCCACACACATGTTGACTGACAGAAAATATGTTTCCAGTTAAAAGCTTTGACGTAGCCAAGTGATACAAGGTTTTCATTTCATGGTGATGAGTTAAGTTGATAAGTTAAGTTGGAATGATCACTACCTCCAGTGTCCAGTGCCACCCACTTGATTTTGGTGAGTGTTAAATTGTCAAATCACAACGGAGGCAAAAAGACAAGAGTTTGTGATTACAACAAAGATTAAACACAAAAATCTCTACATTAATGTGTGCTTAATCTATCTATCTAATATTCTGTAGGGAAAATATCTCTCTTATATCTCCCTCTTACCTGACAGGAAAATTAAGACTGGAAAGAACATTTAAAGGAATTGTTTGACATTTTGGGAAATAACTATTCACTTTCTTGCTGAGAATTAGAAGATGATGATACCATGCTCATATCTGTACTGTAAATATGAAGCTACATCTTGTCGGTTAGCTTAGCTTAGCACAAAGACTGGAAACAGAGGGAGCAGTTTGCCTGACTGAACTGAACTTAAGAGGTGCTGGTGGGTGCAATTTGTTTACCTTTGGACAGAGCCAGGCTAGCTTTTTCGAATCGTTATGCTAAGCTAAGCTAACTGGCTGCTGGCTTTAGCTTCATATTTATGGTATCAATCTTGACTCTGTTTTATTTTTCTTCAGGTCCCTACAAGTCCTGAAAACCAGAACGTCCCCCAAACTTGTCCCCGCCTTGTTCCCACCCATAGACCCAAAATGTCTCCCAGAACTTCTTTACCTTCCAGGCAGCATATCCTCCACAGTCCAGAGTGGGTGAGCGCCCCAGGGTCCTTCTTGTCCTTGTTATGGGGGTCATCCTGGGTGACATTGGCTGTGCTGTTGCAGATGAGGGCACGGGAGTACAGCCAGTAGTCCGTCCCTATCGCCACCGTCATCAGGCCGAAGGCAGCGAATGCCCCCACGGTGGTGAGAAGGATCTGGATCCCCTTCTCACACACCATGCCTTCAGAGAGAAAAGATAGGAGGACGAGGAGGAGGAAGGGAGGGAGAAGAGGAAAAGGACGGACATTAGGAGTGAGGAAAAAAACAAACATCTAGCGTGGCTTTGAGAATAAGAGAAGAATGGAATAACCAAGCAGAAGTGTGTTTACAATCATATGCAATGTGCAGTTTATTGAAAAAGACAGCCAACATTCAGGTGAGATGATGAGGGGCAAGAGGAGGTGAGGGGCACCGGTGGGAGGCAGAGAGGGAGGCGATGAGAGAAGACGAGAGCGAGGAGGAGGCGGATGTGGGAGGTGCATAAGTGGCTGTATGATGTGTCCTTGGAGGAGAGTTGGATGACTCTGCTGACTCCGCTTAACAAGACAGAATTGATGTGAAACACAACAGATCACACCCTCCCAATCTCAGCACACTCCATATTCATGACCCTGACACCGTTCTCCCCCTCAGAATCAGAATCAGAGCTGGAGATGAATACACAAACACACACACACACACACACACACACACACACACACACACACACACACACACTCACACACACACACACACACACACTCACACAGCAGATCTAACATGAGATCACCTTGTACCTGTTAGTCTTTATTAGGAAGGGAATGCGGGTACATCCTTCACACACCAACATGCATGTATGCTCTCACACAAACAGCATCATATGATTCATGTACAGCTCGTCCCGTTGACCCACGCATGTGTGAGATGCAATGAAGTTGCCTCAGTGGCCTATACCTGCTACTGTGGACCTCTACGCCTTAAGACTTACCTGACGGCGAGTTTCTATCCTTCGACTCAATTTTGAAATCTTTCTTTTCCTCGTCAGTGAAGAACGTGCTGTCCCCTCAATCCGGACAGCATCCATCGACTGTTTTCACCCGCTCCCCTCTCTCCTTCTTGCACTCGTTTTCCCTCTTTTGCCTCTTTCTCTTGCTCTCTCTCTCTCTCTGTCTTTCTTTCTCACTGGAAAGCTGTTGCTGGTGGAGGTTGTGGCTTGGACGGTTGTCCCGCTCTCCGTCCGTCCTCTGTTAGCAGAAAACTTGCACCATGGTCACCACTCTGCTCTGCTGCTGCACAAAAGACAGGAGAATCTTGCATTATTTTAGTTTATTTAGTGCCATGAATTTACTGATGAAAAGTGACAAAATATTAATGACAAAAACAAGAAAAACATGTTCAAAAATTTCAATTAACTTCATGATTACTTTACTCCATATTGTTACCCTTTCTCAATTTTATCCTCATCCTTTGTTTGCAGTTTTGTAAGTTTTAAAGCTGAAACAATTAGTCAATAAATTGGTTTATCGACAGGAAATTACTCAGCAACTTAATTGATTAATTGTGTATGTCATTTTTTAATAGCAAACACCAAACATTATCTAGTTCCAGCATCTCAGTTGTTAGGATTTTCTGCTTTTCTTTGTCATATGTGACAGTAAATTGAAAATCTTTAGGTTTTGGACTGTTAGTCGGAAAAAAACAAGCAATTTCAAGACATCACCTCAGTCTTTATGTAATTATAATTGACATTTTTCACCATTGTCTGACATTTTATAGACCAAATGACTAATTGATTAATTGAGAACAAAATCAGCAGACTAATTGATAATGAAAATAATTGTTAGTTGCAGCCCTTGTAAGTTTTCATGCTTTTATTGTCCTCTGTACGCAGGACGCCAATGCAAAAGAGAGCAACCCGCTCTCATTGGACCACCCTGTATAAATAAAGCCATGGTAGCAGCATGGCTCAATGTCGATCTATCAAACATCAGAAATATCTCAACAATATTGGCTGGATTGCCATGAAATGTTGTGCAGACATTCATGATTTTCAGAGGCTTAATTCTGATGACTTTGGTGATCCCCTGACTTTTCTGGCTTTTAGTGAAATATCTCAAACACTATTGGATGAAATTTACTACAGACATTCATGTCCCCTCAGGATGAATTGTAATTACTTTGGTGATCTTCTGACTTTTCAACTCGCACCATCATCAGGTCATCTTAGACTCTGGTTTTGAGCCAATACCTGTAAAACTAATGTCATACCCATCAGCCGCGGCTGTACATTGTGTTTTCTGCTAATTAGCAAACGTTAACATGGTAACACGCTAAACTAAGATGTGAACACACTAAACATTATACCTGCTTAAAATCATAATGTTAGCATTGTCAGTGTCAGCAATTTTAGCGTTCTGATATTAGCGTTTAGCTCAATACACCACTGTACCTAACTGCAGCCTCACAGAGCTGCTAGCCTGACTGTTGACTCTCAGTCTTGTTGCTTGAAAAATGACTTAAATGATTGATTTATTATGAAAATAGTTGCAGATTAATTTACTGTCGATTGATTCAACTAATCAGCTCTACATTCAATACCACAGATGCTTTATTTAAATCTTGTAGAACCATATTGGAACGGTGTTAATACAGATTAGAGTAATTATACAAGTGACAGTATTACAGGCTAAAGACAGAACGACTCCAGAGCGAGTTGTACTGCATCTAGCCTGAATAAGAGGAGCAAGAGGGGGAGGCAGAGAGGACCAACCCGACATTGTTACCATAGCAACATTGAATTCCAAAGTCTGGATCAGCATAGAGCGAGGGGGGGAGGAGAGGGGCAGGCAAGAGATAGAGGGAGAAAGAGGCAGAGAGGGCAAAGCAGAGAGAGGGCAGAGAAGAGAGAAAACAGAGACGGAGAGAAAGCGGCAGAAATGAGGGGGAATATTTCAAATCTCTAGCGTGAGTGTTGACTCTGAAACCCAGACAGACAGACAGACCAGTGCGCTAATGCTCTATCAATAGATTTGTGTGTGTGTGTGACCACGGCGACACAGATGCTCCCAGATACACACACACACACACATGCACGTGCACTCACACATGAATAAAGACAACACGCCATCAGTTACTGAAGGGAGAGAATGAGGAGTATCCCCTCGGTCTGTGTCGTTTCTTGGTGAATTAAGAATAAATACGAGGATATTATGATAAAGCAGCACACATTATTCAACAAACATTATTTAGCAGACATAATGCAGTGCAGTCAAGTCTGTTAATATTTGATGATGCAATATGGCACCGTGATCAAAATAGGTTACATCCTGTTTGCATTGTGAGACCCAAAACAGAGCTGCCTCAGAGACAGAAGGAGAGAGATGGAAGGAGAGACGGTGTGTTGTATGTGTGTATTTTTTTTTTAGATGTGTGCACACATTTCCTCTCCAGTGCATCTGAGGATGGGTCTAGTCCAATCTTATTGAATCCCAGTAATGTTCCCCTCAGCTCCCCTCAGTTAGACAGTTAGCCTCGTATCTCTGCGTTCAGGCTCCTTATTATGTAAACTGTCAAATGACACCACCACTGTGTGGCTTATTTATACATTGTGGGTTCACATGTGCAAGCAAACAAGTGTGTGTTTGTGTGTGTGTGTGTGTGTGTGTGTGTGTGTGTGTGTGTAGTATGACCTTCCAACCCTATCAACATACTGCCTCTCCCTGAGGAAAACACATGTCCAGAAGGGAATACACTATCTCCAAGGCCTAAAAATGCAGTATCTAATGTCTGTGTGTGTGTGTGTGTGTGTGTGTATATGTGTGTGGTCTTTGACTCCAGTATTTAATGAATGACCTTAACAATAACCTACTAAGTTATTCCCCTTAGCCAAAACTCCCCCGTGTAGGAGATCATAATTGTCATTTAATTATCTGTAATTTCTATTTTCCACCAATAATTAAGAAAGAGGGGAATGAGGGGAATGAGAGCGTGAAAGAAGTGGGCAAGAAAAAATAAAGAAAGCGTGAGAGTTTAACTAAATGGGTTAGAGTATGGGGCTGTACAAAAAGTATTGGGGGGGGGGGGGGTCAGAAAGGGGGGGAAGTGTATTGTAATTATTTTTTTGGCTGAAGGGAGTGTAGTCTCCTTTTTCCTCTCTCTCTTTTCTTCTTCTTTTTCTTTGCAATATAATTAATGGTTACATCAAAAAGACCATAAAGGTGCACTTTGCCATATACAGAGGATAACCGATAACTGTCTCTGTATCAGGGTTTCGTTAATGTGAACATTGGTGGCACACAATAAAAGTTGCTTTAACATATTAAAGTTTAAATTGGGGTACAAGATTAAACAAGTTGTATCAATTAATCAGTTATTTTATTATTTTGACACGTTGCGGCGTTGCTAGAGAGAGTCAAGAGTACGGTTCAAAGAAAACATTAAAGGGGAATTCCACCGATTGTACACATCAAAGTCTGTTTACAGGTCTTGGGGAGTACAAGTTTGAAAATGAAAAAAGTCTTTTGCCATGGAGTTAGAAAGCTTACCAGACCTCTGTAGCTCCTCAAATCTGCTTGAGGCTAGCGGCTCGAAGCTACATTAGCAGCTACTAGCATAACGCAATCTCTGACCAAACTGTTGAGGGACACATTGCTTTATGGGTAATGTAGGCGCCAGGTTTCCATGTAGTGGCTCTGCTGCATCGATTTTGATATACATTTTCACAACATGAGTCCAACAATATAGTATAGTATAGTTACAGGAGTGTAATGCTAAGAACTCAGTACTGTTTTTACAACCCTGGGGAGGGGCTTGCTTTAACCCAAGTTAAACATAAGGTTCAGAATATGGTTCAGGCTTAGGATATGGGTGGATTTAAGAAATATAAGTACATGTTTGCCTTTTCCATAATTCTGAATTTCCGAGAGCTAACTCACCCTTGCAGTGATGCTTTTATAGTATGTTTGCAACACTCATAGCACTCTGGGCCAGCCAGAGGCCAATTAGCTGCAGCAGGATGTACTGCAGCAACAAAGGCCGAGAGCTTTGCTTTGGGAGCTAGCTGCTACAGGAACCATTATGGGACTAGGCCCTCACTTGTCAGAAAACTTCAGATGTAATCAGATCTACCTGTGTGACTCATTCCCAGCATGACAGAATACTTCGTATAAAATATAAGCACACCCAATGAGTTGTGGCTCCAATAATGCAGCCATAAATCACACAGGAGATTTGAATTTTGTAGCAGCTGCTCCATTAGCTATTCATTGCATAAATCAACTACCAAACTGCTTGTTGAATAAATGATGACATCTGTAATACGTTTTCCCACACATGTGAAAGGCAATGGTCCTGTGTGGGCATGTGGGAATATTTTCAGTGTAAATACACAACACAGATTCAACAGTGAGTCACACTACATTGACTGCTGCATGTCCAGGAGCGGAAAGATAACCAGGATTGTAGTTAGTGAAAATGACATAAGCCAATGCTGATTGCTTGACCACAGGAAAAAATGCACTGGGCCTACTTATGATGACAGCTCTAAAAATACATGCAGCGTATTCTATTCTGAGTGCTTGATGGCAGCAGTGAACATTAAGAAAACATGCCTAAATATCCAGAGCAGTGACTCTTGGTAGCGGAGATGATTTCTCTCCTTAATCATGAGAAAAACCTACACACCTGAGCTCAATGGTGAGATCTCACAGCTGGCACACACACATTTACATCTCCACACACTCACATGCATGCCAGCACAGACACACACGCAGGTGCACAGAAAAAAAGATCAACACGCAAACAAACCCTTGGCATGCAAGCACATATGCAGCCTCAAACCCCCACAACTGTCAAAATGATGACAATAAAATCATAAAATAGGTCATCTTTAAAAGGCACTTCAAAGCGTAGCAGAATTGCCATTAAGCCCATGTGAAGAGTCCACCAAGATCCTCAGACTGCATGTGACCAAGTCTCTGCCTGTCTGAGCAGAACAGCCTGAGGAGGCAGTGACAGTAACACCTTGGTCTAAGAGGCTCCCAAAATAAAGTGTCTCTGGATGACCTGACGCTCATGAACCCATGAACATATGCTTAAACACATGCGCACGTGCAACCATCCGCATGCATCAAGACACCAACATTCACAGAGTAAAGTACTCTCTGACAGCAGATCTAACTCAAGATGGCCCTTTAAATGTATGTTAAATGTATGTTTTTATACAGAAAGAAGTGTGAGTTTATCATCCTGTCATATAAGTGCAGCAGAGGAGAAATGAATTAACTAGGGAAAGAGCTGAATATATGCAGAGCTACTCAAAAAAAGACAGTAGTCCTCAATACAGATAGTATGGCTACAAACAAATGATTATTTTCATTCGTGAATAATAAGATGTCATAAAATTCAGAAAAAAACCATCACAGTTTAAGAGAGTCCAAGGTGATGTCCTCAAATTGCTTGTTTTGTAAGACCAACAGTCAAAAACCCCAACATATTCAATTTACAATGATATACAACTGAGAAAAACAGCCGGAAATGAGATATAACGTGTTAATTAGTGAGCTTTAGAGTAGCTGGTAGGTGGATATTGTTGAGCTTGGCTAGTTGTTTCCTCCTGTTTTCATTCATTCATGCTAAGCTAAGCTAAGCTAATCGACTCCAGGCTCTATCTTCATATTTAGCGTACCGACATGAGAGTGGTATCAATCATCCAACTCTCAGCAAGAAGGTGTGTTTCCGTAATTATCAAACTATTCCTTCAACTCAAGGTGCACTTACTAGTTTTTTCAACCCTCATTTCCTGGTCTTCATTAGTGAATAGGTTTCATGACAAAACTGAGCAAGCTCCTTCTGCTGAGGAAGAAATGTGGTTAAAAGCTTATAGTAAGAGGACTTTAAATCAAGATTTTTTTTTTTTGTCAAATCAAAATTGTTGTCAATGAGCTTCGTGCTATTCAACTAACCGATTAATCAACTAATCTCTTCAGTTGACAGGGAGGTCGTTCATTTCCTTATATCATTCATATTTATCTATTCGTTAGCTAAATATTAAAGTGATGCACATGACCTTCTCTGTGCTCAAACTCAGTCACATAAGTCATTGAAATGGTAAAAATGCTGATGAATTTGTCTGATGAATTTTATTTTTTAATGCTGTATACATAACTGACACACACACACACACACACACACACACACACACACACACCTACAGCCTGTTGAGTGTGATGTAATGAGCCAGTAATGAGTGAAGAGGCTTCGGTCACAGGTCCCATGTTGCTCCAGTGAGTACACTTGCCTGTCAGACATGCTAACATTGTGTCTGCTGTATCTTTACGCTGCATGCCTCTGCACAGACAGGTTGCCCACCATATATCACTGACACGCTACGGTTCAATCACAGGCTCTTACAACCCTGCTCTCGGAGGCTGCGCTAACTTGAGCGAAGCACTTAAAAACACCAAAGCTGGAGGTTAATTGATGCATGGGTCACAGCCATTGAGACAGAAGTCAATTAGAAAGCTTTGGATAAAAGCCTCACTGGAATTATAAGCAATGTTGTGTTCTAAATCAGCAAATACAGGAAGCATGTGTTTGGTACAATCACAGTTTCAAATTTGCTTCTCTTACCAATATGTATGAGTTTGTTTTACTGACGTCGGTGTAGAGATCAGAAGTTACATAGTTATGACTGAACAGCGGTATTTTGATCATATTTAAATTGAGGTATCTGTGTCTGTTCCTCTCATAAAATGCTGGGTTTCCTCCTGAGCCCTCGTCTCAAGAGAGGAAGGAACACTGAAACCTTACTGTAGACCATCGAGAAAATTGCAGCAAAGGCATTGATCCTCTGAACAATAGCTACATGACAGATGTGATGATCGTTGCAGAATTACTTCTCCTCGGAGAGAAACACAGAAGGAGATGAGCGGACCTGACTGCCCAACCAGCTATGAAATTACAGTGAAATAGCAAAGCAAAACAAGCGGAAACACTCAGAAGTTACAGACACTTCTTTCTGATTGTTCTGGACCGCTCGAGCATTAGATGATTATGATTTGGCCGGCGCTAAAAAAAACAACTACAGCCTGTGTGGTCCACGCACCAGTATTGACTGCAATGAGTCACCTTACAGCGTAAACAGCAGATCTTAGAGCCGGCTGAGGGGTTTTGAAAGTAATCCAAAATCCAGAGAGACGATCATCAAGGCCACGCACACATCACACACATAGTACAGACGGTGTTTAGCACGTGGGAGACGGAGGGACGGAGGGGGCGTGACCAACAGACGGCGGGGCCAACCACACCTCAATGAAATATTCACTGATCATTGATGAAGACGTGAGCGGTCAACGGCAGCACCATGATGCAAAAAATTACACTTTCTCATCAGTGTTTGGAAAATGTTTGATGCATCACTGCAGGTAACTTAGCCGTACATGCCCTTTAGGGTGCAACAATGTGTAAGCATTAAACTTACAATTTACGCTGTCATAAAAAGTCATAATCCTGCAGTCATTTTGCAAACTAAAGTTTAAATGATTTATGTGAACACCACATGTTTTACGATGCATCTACTGAATGTACAGAAAGGCAATGAATTAAGTTCTCATCCACAATTAGCAATTTACGAATCACATGTAATTATAATGAAATGAAACAAAAACTACTATTTAACTATCAATCAACATCCGCATATTGACACCAGCATGATAAGTTTGATGATATGAAAAGTTCCACTTTATCACTGCGACACTGCCCACACCAAGTGAGAAGTTGGCTCTGCATTACAACCGTAAAGGAGCAGGTGCTGATGGACACTTGTGCTGCTTTAAAAAGGGAAGGCCGGCCCGCTGAAGAGAAGCAGCACCTAAATCAAAAGCTCGGCTCTGAAGGGGAAAAGCTTGTGCTATAGTCACTGAAGTGTTTGGTTATTTCACACCAGCTGATTATAATGTCTGAGAAACCTGTCATGGGCTGCAGCCCCAGCAGAGACATGTATAACTCACCACCTTGTTTTCTGACAGTGCTCAGTAACTCCTGAATGCTGCAGTGCACACTCCAGTAGCATTTCCAATTCAAGACATTTCATTCCACCTTTAGCCCAGATGTGAGCTGAGCTGTGATGAAAAATGAATGATTGATAGGGTGCCAGATGTTTGGTGCCCTTTACCTCTGGATCTGTCAGAACACAGAGCACCAGGTTGGCCAGTGAGAGGAGACAGTGGGCTGAATAGAAAATGAATCTCATAACGCATCAGACAACATGATGTGGCCCAGGTCCAACATGAAGCTAAGATGCTGGCCCTGAACAGTGAGGAGTCCAGCAGCAGAGGCTGTGCAGACCACTGATTAGACAGATACGAGCTCAGAGCTACGGGGCTGGGAGCGTGCAAAGCTCAAGTATAGTGATGCGGACTGCGGTGCATTCATTAATAGAGTAAGCTACACACATCACCCTGCCTGCATAGGCTACACGGTGGAAAATGGACGCCTAGCATCAAGCGGCCGGTACAGAGAAAACTCAATGCACTGGGACACAAATCACACATGAAGACACAGACATACCTCCTGACGGTGGGACAAGTCGCCGGTCATTTCTGCACATACAACAGATATTTTAGTCCCAACACCTGCGGTGCGGATGCAGAGAGAGCTTCAAACGAGCTATTATAAGGGTTGCATTTGCATAATAGACGTTGCAGTCGCTAATTATAGGCCCACGGAAATAGGTGGGAAAATGATCATTCAGTATTTAAACACAGAGGTGGCAGAAGTCTGACAATAATTATGCCCCCCCCCCCCCCTGTATATTCCGTAGTCTACACTGTCAGGAGTGGGCTAAGTTGCAGGCAACGTGAAACAAATCAATGTGGCGTGTAAATTACACTGCATGAACAGTGATCCGTTAAGCTGCAAAGTAAAGAACAAAATAAACAACAGTGACACAGTGTGATTATAATCATTCAAAGAAGCTCGGAGAGGTCTTACCTGCAGGCTTTTATTTTTATTTCAGAGATTCGCAGCGCGTCGCACTCCCAGAGAGAAGGAGATGGAGGGAAAAAAGAAGACAGGGGGTGGACGGTGGATGGGCTGAATAACGGGTCGATCGAGGCACAAAATAAATAAATAGAAAGGGATGGTTAAGAGTTGATGGCTGTAAGAAGCACGCGAGGGAGCGGATTCTAAATTCCTGATAAAAATGTAAATCAGCCAGTGGTGGAAAAGGCTTGAACATGCATAGAAAAAAGGGCTAATACAAAACACGTCACTGAACACGGATTTGTCTACAGAGGATGTGGCCGCTGCTTGTGTGTACTCGGGGAGAATGCGTCTCCCCCCCTCCCCTCCGGTTTGGACGAGCGCTCGCCCGCCTGTCTGCTCCTCTATCTCTTTCTCCCACACTGAGCCCGACGCAAGCAACTTGTCGCATCCCACCAAAACTCCTCAGTGATGTTAACGCTGACGGATAATGTCAGAATCGACACAAGATGAAATCTACTACAGTATGTTGTGCTGCAAGACCACGGCGAAGGTTTAACCCCCCCTCTCCTCCTCCTCCTCCTCCTCCCTCTCTCTCTTCTCTCTCATATTGAGGGAATTGGTCTGGATGTGCTTATTGGAGCGTGTGCCGCGCGCGCAGGGCTGTGCGTTTGTAAGTAGCCTATTAAGCCATGACCAGGTTACATATATGTGTGTGTGTGTGTGTGTGTGTGTGTGTGCGTGTGTGTGCGTGCGTGCGTGTGTTATTGATGTCGATATATATATTTTTTGCTGGAGAGCGACTCGATGGAGCGCCAGTGGGACACTTTTCCTCTGTGGTGATGATGATGAGGATGAGGGCCGCGCTGGTAGTTCTGGGAAATGCAGCACGAGCGCAGCCCTGCAGAGAGAGAGAGAGAGAGAGAGAGAGAGAGATGTTAAATCATGGAGTCAAATATCTACAGGTCAATATTTATGTATCAATATAGACTGAAATGCAGCAGGGGCTGTGTAATAATTGTGATAATTGACTATTATTGTAATTATTAAGACCAATGACTTTAGTGATGAAGGACCTCGCTGTTTGTGATATAGACTAAATTATGTCATCCACAGATCTATAAAAATGGAGCCAGTGGATGAGCTGCTGGTCGCACACAGCAGCCAGGATGCACAAAACTGAGCGGACAATGACCTTCAATAGCTTTAAAATGGCTTTGCTGCCCAGTTCACCCCTTTCTCTCTCTCTCTCTCTCTCTCTCTCTCTCACACACACAAACACGTACACAAAAAGGGGCGAGGGAGAGCTGGAGAGAGCTAATACAGAGTGACAGGTCTTTCATGCAGTAATGGTGATGGTGAAAAGAGAGATCCACTCAACCCACACACACGTATAAACACACGCATACACGGGCAAACAAAAGAAAGAAACAGACAGAGGCAAATACACGTGCACACACACACACACACACACACACACACACACACACACAGTAAAAACAACATTATTACAGAAAAGTGGCAACAACCACAAGTCACAATTTAATCTCAATTGTTTACACCAGCAGTCAGGCTTCATTCATCAGGAGAGGCGCTCACACATATGCACGCACACACACACACACACACACACACACACACACACACAGGAAACTCTCAGTCCTGGAAGTCAGACAGCAGAGTGCTCACGCTTTTTAGTTTTATTGACCTGTGGATGTTTGATGTTGGACAAATGTAACACCTCTCACTCTAACTCTCTTTCTCTTACACACACAGACACACACACACACACACACACGTTATTATTATTAACTATTTGCATCTTTGGCATTAAAATTCCATTTATTTCTGGATTAAATTTCAGAGAGGAATCATAGTTTTGTAAAAAGTTTAATTTCAGATTGTATTGTCTCTGTTTAATTTTCCCCTTGTTGCCGGCTGTTGCTCCACATGTATTATTAGTTCACCTACATGACTCACTCCTTCACTCTACTCTCTTTGTGACCTTCACCAAAAGCAGGAACTTATTTTTACAGAAATTGTGTAATACCTGAAGATATTTATATAACACAGACCAGACTTTAGAGTTTGACTTCCCTTTAAGTGAAATTACTTTGCATTACAATTTAATCTAATATCTCGGATGCCTATTTTTGAGTCTCAGGCTGGTTATGATAAACAACTACTAACCTTCATGCATACGCAAACACATATGCCAGCCAACGCAGTCACGCACAAACGCATACACATATACAACACTCTGATCAATTGTTGCCCTCAGGCTGTGGTGGCTTGCCGTGACTGAGGAGGAAGCCTGGTTAACACCCAGTCGTTCACTGCAGTGCAGTGTGCATTCACTTACAATGGCTCCCTACATCACAGAGACCAGCCAGAAAAACACTCTTTATGTATCATATTATGTGCATCAAGTGCATGCTGGGCTCATATCGCTACAGTTAACCCTTATAATGCAAACTCTTTAGAAATTAAATTGAAAAGATATTGAAGCATTCAATAACAAAAATGATAGAGGGTGTAAATTCAAACGCAGATAAACAGAGAGGGCAAACCGGGTGAAATGAACCCATGTTGAAAGTTTTATTCATGTTAAGAGGAAAGCCAGTGACAGATGTCAACACTTTCAAAAACAGTGATCTTATCACAATCGCTATTGAATTATATAACTCATGATTATACAGCATCAGTTCCATTGGAGCATTGAAAAGCATTTGTTTTACCCATTTTTTTCTTTACAAAGATGGTCATGTGCAAGAAGTCTAGGCCTTACGCAGAAGCAAGCACAGCTACACCCTTTTATGTAATCATGTAGAGGCAAAGAAAAAAAAAAGCTGGGGGTAGAGAGGGAAAAACAAAGAGGTACAGAGATGAAAAAGAAAAGAACTGCCACAGTTTAGGAGGCACTGAATGATTATCGAATGGTTCTACAAACTAAAAAAGGAAATTAATTATGTAAAGAAGAAGGAGTGCTGCTCAGCTGTCCACAGTCACAAAGGTCACGATGGGGTCAGCAGTAGTCTAAAGCTTAGAGAGGTGGATTATAACCAGACTGGTTGGGGAAATCTAGAAAGGGAAATACTTCAACAGCTACTGCTGAGGTGCCCTTGAGCAAGGCACTTAACCCCCTAACATGTAACAGCAGAACCAACAACAGCAGGCTGCATTACACGGGGCTTCACCCCAATATGAATGTGTGCAGCTGCACTGAACAAAAAGCAGGGTGGCGTTGAAAAACCACATGCTTGCTCAACAAAACCCTGCATAAAGGCGACGATACAATGATATCTCCATGATCTCACTTTAAGTCTTTATCATCCCACACATCGTCTGTAGGACATCAGTGTGTTTCCCTCTCTCCAGCATCACAGTGATAATGAAAACCAGCCATTACACAATGACACGGTGGTTTAATTCTCATTACAGAGATGTACCATATCCCTGTGCATGATGTGCCTTAAAAACAAACAAACAAAATAAGCTATTCTAAATTAAAATACGACTGTTTCTGATACACAGGTCTTCAGAAGAATTCATACTCAAGATTACTATTCTGCATCTTTGAAATACTGCACAGCATTTAAGATCAACTTGATCAGAGCATTCAGGTTCTAGAGCATCTGAAAATATGTTAGTTACTATAAAAAAAACACAATATAACCTTGTTTGGTTAAAGTGCGCGGCAAAGTAGGCTAAAACACCCTACAATGTCCTGTGCAGCCTGCTACATTGTGATGTCGAAGGAAGTGCTACTCTGATCCATGTGGGATCGTCCGGAAGTCCCGATACCTGCTGAAACATGCACGATTTTATCAGAAGGAATAACTTTTCATCTTTGAGATACTGTTCAGTATCCAACATGCCTTTTTCTGTACAGAGAAGTTAACATATTTAGATCTGAAAAAGTAGTTGATCAATCAATTAGTCCAGCAACAAAAAGCACTGTTTTTGATCATTTTAGTCATTTTCCAAGCAAAATGCAAGCAAACACTTGCTGGTTCTAGCTTCTCAAATATGAGGATGTGATGCCTTTCTTTGTCATATATGGTAGAAAACTGAATATATTTTGAGTTTTGGACAGTTGGTTGAATAAAACAAGCAATTTTGAATACACCACCTTGAGCTGTGGGACATTACAATGGGCATTTTCCACTATCTTTTGACATTTGATGGACAAAACGATAAATCGAGAAAATAATCAGCAGATTAACTGATACTAACAATCATCATTAGTTGCAGCCCTGAACACAAGATATCAAAACATCATTTTTCAGATAGTCTAGAAACCTTTGCACTGTCACAAAAAATATTGGAATAAATCAGTGGCCTCTACTTTGTCTATGTAATGTCAAAAACAGAGGACCTGCATTTCACAAATAGTGGTATTGTCCTTTGAGCAGTAAGTGCAAATATAATTAATACTTTCATCATGTGAGTTTTCCAGATATATAAACAGCATTGAAGCTTTAAAAAATACTTCTAACAAAGTCTTTAAAGCATGTAAGCATATATCTTCATCCATGTACAGTTCAAAATGTCTCGTTCCTGCTGACAGCCACCACAACTCCACCTCTGCATGGACAACAGCTTCAGTCCAACTCATTGGTGCTGCACCTTCCACTGAGGAAGGAGGAGTACATGGGAAAGTTGTGAACTGTCGGGCCCATGGGCTGGTCCAGGGTCAGTGCAGATCAGTGGCCAGTAGAGGGCATCAGACCCCTGCATCAGTGTCGGGTGGTTCCTTCTCCAAACCAGCGTGCGCTGCATCCAGAGGGTGTTGTTGGTTGTACTACGCCTGTTGCAGAGTCTTCATCCAAAGCAGAATGAGTCAGACATTTTCTTGATGTGACTTGTGCCAAAGCTTCATTCATAATTTACAACAGCTATATAGAAGTCCTCATGTGCAAGTTTATGTACAAGAAGTTAGAAATTTGTATCTTAAACAAATATGTAAAACGTAAAGTTGATTTCACCTGACGATATTTCAGAATATCATCCACTTCTGTCTGTATTTTTCTTTTTTACAAAGGTCAACAACATTCACATACAGTGTTTTTTTTTCCAGAATGACTCTATTGTTAACTAATCATTTTTAATTAATATTATTAATAATATTTTGACATTGTGAGTTATGAAACTGGATTGATGATGTAAGAAATTCAGAGAAGACAAGAATATATTTTACCACATTTACCTTTTGGTAAAAAGGAACATAGTCCATGTATTGGCATGAATTATGTATGTATAAAACGATGTGCATCCTCAGTCTGTGTGATCAGTGTTTTGCATTGCACATTTCCAAGTGCATACAAATTTCCTGCAGCACTGCAGTATCTTCGTATTATACCGCAGCCCCTCGCTCTCCCTGCCTTTCTCTCCCTCCCCTATATCTCCTCTGTCACTCAACCTAACCTCTAAAGTCTTTCTAGGAAACACTTTTTCCCTCTTTCCATCATGACAAACTGAATTCCTCTTTCTCTACTCCTGTTTTTATTTTTCTCTGTCCATCACAGTTTCCATAAATTCTCCACAATCTTGTTAAATCTATCCCCAAAACCTCCATCGTCCTCAGTTCATATTGTTCCAAAGCTACATCTTTTATGTTTGATCACCTCTCCCTCCACTTCATCTCACGTGATCTGTGCTCCAAGCTCAGCATTTACTCTCGTCCATCATCTAAATGTACTGTATACATGGTTATGAGGAGTCAGTGTCTCTCCTTCCCTCCCTCTTCCTAACAGGGGGAGGCACTCATGTGCATGTGTGTGTGATAGTGAGGTGGAGGTACGGGCGATGGAGGCATGGCCATGGGAAGAGCCTGCCCTTGGGGGTGTGAGGAGTGCGACCTGGGCAGGGTGTGCGTGGAGGGGTAGCCAGCAGACTGAGGGGGCATTTGGTAGCTCCCTGCGGAGGAGGACCCAGAGGGCGGGCTGCCCTGGCCGCTCGTTTGGAGGTTGCTTTTGGGTGGCGCTGGGGGTGCCTGGTTGAGCTGGATGGAGATGTCGCTGGAGGCTATGGAGGTGCTGCGGCCTCGCTTCGGCGGAGGCCAAGAAGATTCTGGGTGGAGGTACTGGCCGCTGTAGTCGCTGCTCTCTGACAGGCGGGGGCGGTAGAGCGCAGGGTGGGGGCGGTACATCTCCTCCTCGGCGTAACGCTTCATAAACAGATAGACTGACATCACCCCGGCCCCCTGAGACAGTGAGTGAGAAGAGGAAGAGATGAGCGGGAGATAAGATGCGACAGGGAGAGAGGGACTTTGTTACCTAAATAAATTGAGTTCAGAGATAAATACATTTTCAAAGAAATAGTAACAAGTGATAGTTGGGGAATATTAGATTAAAAATGACTGATAGGCAAGAAGTGTTAAAGGAAAGGCGGCGAGTTGAAAGTATGTGCTTTGATTACTAAGGATTTAGAAAGATGAAGATATGCTTTAACGTCTTTTAAGCTCATATAAAACAGATGGAAAGGGAAAGAAAGGCAAAAGAAGAAGGCAAGGAGAAGGCAAGGCGAGGATAGAGGAGGTAAGTTCACACTGAACTGTCTACTGCAGCACATTAAGAGCAGTGCTGCTGATGATGGGAAAGAGGCAGAAGGAGTGGGGGGGGGGAGGGGGGCAGAAGATTCACATAAAATTGCAGCATGCATGGAATGCACGCATGAACACACACACACAGACACACACAAACCCTGCAGTTCTGCATCATAACCATTGATACCTCATCATCTTCATACATACTCCACAAACAGACACACATGTACTCATTCTCTCACTCTTTGTCACATATTTTATTTTCACACACACAGAAAGCCCGGACTGACCTCTTTGAGCAAGAAGGAAGAGGCAGCGAAGGCGAAGGACCAGCCATAGTGGTAGTTGAAGAACTGCTCGGGCTCCCTGGGCCGGTTCATCACCTCATCATTAATACTGGAGATGTAGAGCACCAGGCCCACCACCAGACTGAGGCCTGCACACAGCACATTAACAATGACAGTGAGTCAGAGAGAAGAAGAGTGTCCAATACAAGAGAGAGAAAGAGAGAGGAGGTCATTATACAGCAATCCAGACAGCTGCACCAGTGTGGCGAAGGTTTAAGAGACAGAGAGACAGGGCGATGGGATGTGGAGTGACCACGCCAAGCAATTAGCCTCTAAAATGCTAACATTAATGAAGAGATGAGAGAGAGACCAGAGAGAGTGGATGTGTCATAACGACAGATAAAGAGATGACGATTGATGACCTCCAGAAAGGAAAAACCTTTACTTCATAGAAACAAAGCAATGCAGAGCTAATTAATGGGTAAAGAGTTTCCCAGACGCTAAAAGGGATGTCATCTCTTTTTACAAAAAACAAACTTGATGGGTTTTTGAAAATTTGGCACACTTTCTACAGTATTAGAACAATAACTGTGAAGCTGCTCTCATCTTGTGTCCGATATCCTTTATTTGTATGTGTGTGTTTATTGGGAAAGACTCTGTATAAGCGGCTTCCTTCCTCCCCTGCAGCAACACTTTCTCATGTAAAATTACATTTATAAACTACAGATTTTTCAGGTTATCTTCAGTGATAAATGTTTTTCGAGTGTAGGAAGTTGTAGTCAACTGTAAAGAGGTTAGTGTGTGGTTAGCTTTAGGCAGCATAAGCACTGGGTATGGTTAGGGACAGATCGTGGTTATGCCCTGTCTCGTGCTTCAAGTGCTTTGAGTTTCCAAAACATAACCACGTAAAGGTTTAACAATACTTGTTAACAATACTAGTTCCTACGAGCAGATGTTGTATTGCAGGATATTGCAAAGAAAAACCAATGATATTTGGAAATGTCAGAATGAATAAACATTTTGTGACTCGGCAGGCATATCCTTTTAAGAAAAGAGGAACACCCGCACGCTGACTTCAAACCACAGATCCATCCATTTCAGCAGACAACATTCTGCAGTCAGATCCTTGTCGGGTCAAAAAGCATTCATTAAAGAATTATGGTGATGAGTAACATAATTCAGGTGGCATACTTTTCTCTCAAAACACATTTGCTGTTTCAAATTAGTAGTATATAAATGTAATTTCTAGGAGACAGGGTTTGCCTGCAGATATCTATTAAAACTAAACTATGTCTTCACTTCACTCATCCCAAGAGCAAAGTAGCTTTAATTTAATTGTCATATTGTAATGTCACATTTTGATTACTGGTTGAGCTTGTACATTCATAATTAGGTTCTTCCTGAAAATCACAATAAAGGTATGTTTTAAAGAAAGAGAAAAAGATTCAAAGGAAGTAAAAATTTCAAAGTGGAAAGTTAAAGGACTCATCATCGTATGGAAAACTGAATAAATGACCCTTTTCACCCAGAAGCAACACATACAACATTAAACCCTCTCATTCCTCCAAGCACACTCACGCTCTCCACCCTGCCTCAGACATGTTAAATGCATGAGATACAACATATGGCCAACATCGAAGAATCAATATTCAAAGAAAGCTGCGTGCTGTAAGCACTGAATATGAGTATTTTTAGCTTTCACTGCAACATTCAAATGTACTACAGGGCTGCAGAGCGGTTATGTCCTTAACATAAACGGCTAGCTTAAGAGGTTGTGTTGTCGATTTTAAAATTGAAAAGCGTGGAAAATGCAGAAACCATGCTGCTGTCAGTCATGTAGTGGAAGTACATCTTCATCTAAATAAGTAACACCAGGAAACTGCACGTGCACACTACGAGCAGATGGAAAACAAGGAAGTGTGTGCATGTGTGTGAGACAAAAGAAGGAAGAAATAGAGGTAAATTAAATGTCTCCAAGTACACGTGCATATGCGAGATGTCTGTGGTGTGTTTGAGGGAGAAACAAAAAGTCTCACAGAGAGAGATGGAGTAAAGAGAGCAATAGCAACTAACCATGCTTGAACAGCTGCGGCTCCATGCTGTGTTTTGTGCTGCCGCTCTCAATTCTGTAACATTAACCAGAACATGGCCGACCCAAACTACAATATTTACCCTAACACCACCGCGTCGGTGATGATGCCATCAGAATAAGCTCATATCACTCAGCGGTCCACAAACAGCACCACATCCACAGTGACTCAGAATACTGAAGGAATATACTCTGAATGAGGGAGTGAGTGGGAAATGAGAGGGGGGGGGGGAGCTAAGAAAACTGAGAGGCTGGGTGAACAAGAGAGAGGGGGGAGGCAGAGGGAGGGCAGGAGGAAGGCAGTGTTTAGAGAGAGAGAGAGGCTTAGTGCAGCAGAATATCTAACCGCTGAAAAGCGATTTGATACACTTGCCCCTTGTTATCACCCTATTATCAAAATACCTCATAAAGTAAAACACTGCGACACTTCCAGCACAGGCTATAAACATTACATAACCCCTATTACATAACACCCATTATTCTGCAACACCCTTTATCAGCTAGTCCCCGCTACGGCAAGTCGGAGCTGTCACGGCAGACTCTGTTTGAAGCTCCTCTGAGCTCTGCAGCGCTGCTTCCTTCTCAAACATGTCAAGTGAAACAGCCTTCAGAGAACATGAGCTCCAATTTGGCTCCTGACAGTTTTTACTACACACACAGAGGGCAAGAAGTGGGAGCATTACAGCCACCTGCTGTTCAAGAAGGTTAACTACACTGATGCAGAAGATCAAGCTGAAAAACCTGCTCATGGTACTGTGGGAATATTGCATGTATTTGTATAACGTGTAAATGCAAAGACTCACATCTGTTTAATCCCAAAGTAATGCAAAGTCAAAAGTGAGAACTCTCTTGAAACCTAATCCAGTCACCTTTTCTGATGACGGCCTACACACCTGCATCATACACTAAAAATAGAGCCGTGATGGAGTGTCTCCACGTGTGACACAGGACACACCAGGCCGCTGTAATCAATCACAGAATGACAGCAGGACATGACTAATGGGTCCCACCTGAGAGGATGAAGAAGATGCCGGACACAAAGGCCAGGATGGTGCGCTGAGGCCGGATGTGCCCGATGTTACTGATGACGAAGGCCGTGAAGACGAAGAGCAGCGACACCATCGGGAAGGGCGTGGCTGTCCGCACCATCTCTGCAGGGAGGAGAGGTCACAGTGTTAAACGGAGCTGGACCTTAAAAAGTTAATACAATCAGAGGCAGTCAAGTCTATAAAGAGATGCCTGGTCGTGACTTCCACCACTACAATAGAGTGAGGAAAGAGCGTATTCTTTTCTTACAAGTTATTGACAAATTTACTGTTTAATTGCATCTTATTGCTTTTTAAATGTGGGAAACAGATTTAAGATGTAAAATGTTTCAACAAAACACAGCAACATGGATATAAACTTGTAAGATTACAGAGAGACATCACTGAATTTCGGCTTTTCAGTTATTGTTTCATCAGTATGTACTATAGCAAGTACATAGCGCTGAATATTCAGGACTGCCTGAAGATGGAAGACCTAACCAAAAGTCTTATATTGTATGTAAATTCTTGATGTTGATGAATGTTTTCTAACAGCAGAATCGGTTTTGAAATACTGATAGAAATTTAAGGTAGCAAAATTTCTCCAAATTGCATTATTGAGTAAAATCCTTCACACCTCCTTTAGAAAATTATTCTCAGGATCAAAACCCACTTTTTAAATTTTCATTTAACTTTTCTTTTACCAGGTAAATAACTTAAAAACATCTTTGTCTCTTTGTTTATGAGGACGATCTGGTTTTTCTAAATCACTTTAATGTAGTTTATCTGATTAATGTTAGAGAATAAGTGATATCAAGAAGCGCTGTAGCTAACGATTCATCATTGTTTGATCTGTTGATTATTTTCTTCATCAATAGTTTAGTCTTAAACATCAGAAATCCACCAGAGTCCGTCTTCAGATTTCTTGTTTTGTCCAACACACAGTCCAAAACCTAAAGATATTCAGTTCACGGTGATACAAAACTGAAAAAGCAGCAAAGCGATTAATCGATCATCAATAGTTTTCTATCAATCGACAAATAGTTGTATGTCCAATGTTATGTCCAAATTTCAGTACTCCAAACAATCAGCAGGGGGACTCTGCAGTTACACACCACTGCAGACTCTCATACAACAGATAATGTGCTGTTTTATGTGTTACTTACTGAGGATATTTGCAGTGTTTTCAGTGGTGATCTCTATATCGGGTTCAGTGAAGTACTCTGACGCAACACATCTCCCGTTTTCTGATCCTGAGAGGAAACACACACACACACACACACAGAAAATGTTGGGGTTTGCTTTTAGGATCAAAGTCAGTGACGCATGAGGGAGCAAAACAAAACCAAAAAAAGCATGTGGGTCTCTGCAGTCCTGCTCACAGGTAACGATCATGTTTTGTGACAGCTATGATTCTCCAGGCCAGAAGCTCGCTTTCTCTCTTTTCTCCCTCGCTGCTCGGCCGGTTTATTCTATCTGTGTCTGTGTGTTTGTCGCTGTGATGAAGTGCAGCATTGTTTGGCTGTGTGTGCACGTGTGTCTCTCTTCTACAGTAATCCTTTAATATTTGAATGCAAATATACAAACATTTTGTTGCATCTTCCTACCAGCCACGAAGCAAACTCTCCAGAGGCCTGAGTGCAGCGCCATCTTCACCTCCATGCTCTGGTTCTGCTGGAGGATGATGCCCTCCACCATGATCAGCCAGTAGTCTGTGGACACTGCCACCCCTACCAGCAGCAGCCCGCAGGCTCCGAACACCGTGGACAGGATGGTCAACGCACGGCTGCTGCACGAACTCATCTGGAGGCCGAAACGAGGGAGGGAAGGGTGTTAGAAGAGAAGAGGAATTACACGTCAAAACTGCAGAGACAAAAGTGTAGGTAAATTTGGAAGGGGTCATGGAGGGAGGTCGTTGGGGAGGGGGAAACACTGAGACAGATGTGAAGTGCACACATGTGCTAACAGCTACTGGCTATCTTCCTGTCTCGCCTTGTTATTGCTAAAGATGAGTTAGTGACACATCCGGTGGCAACCAATCCTGTCAAAGGTCAGAGAGGAGCCAACGCAACAGATGATGATTTCATGGTAAACCGCTGAAGTTAGACAAGGACTTAAAAAACTGCGGGATAGATAGTAGAAACACAAACACACACACACACACACACACACACACACACACACACACACACACACACACACACACAGATCAGGAAAGGGAGGAGGGGTCCTGTGTGACTCACACATGGTCTTTCTGTGACTTAGTTCTGGTTCACTGGGAAAGACTTCACTTCCACTGCAAATCCTGTAAGCATGCTGTCTGTATGAATTTGTGAGTTTCCATTGGTGTGTGTGTGTGTGTGTGTGTGTGTGTGTGTGTGTGTGTGTGATTGTTCAGCCACTAGCCTCTGCTTAATTTGGACCACTGTTCAGTATCATCAGCTTTACAAGTAATGGAGAACACAGGACGGGGTCTGTGTTTACTGTGATCACCCTCATTTCGTTGAGCTATACATTATGCAGCTGACATGTCATTTCTCCTCATATCTTTCTTTGTACGAGCTCAGCTTCACTTTTGCTTTGATTTTTTCAGTTTACAAATTTTTTCCATGTATGGTAAATACACTAGGTTTTTATTATATGTTTTAATTATTTTTTTAGATACACCTGCTGGTCATTTAATTGGGAACTGCCAGCTTAAACTGTAGGACCACATTAAATTCTTTCAGCAGGAGCTTGGCCCATGATGATAGCATCTCTCAGTGGCTTCACGCCTGCTGTGAATATCACGTTGTTTCTCACAGACGGGCCATTCAAGTCACTTTAAATGAAATGTGACACTAATAACGGGCAGGAAGAGCCCAATTATGGCCATGAAGCAATGCGCCTGCTCCGCAACAAGGTGTAAATACACACTGACATCCGATCGCCAGCCATTCAAAACTGCAATAGCGGCCCAGTGAGTACGCATTTCCAGCATCATTACACATACTGTGCTGTTTGTAGCCTGAATTGTGGACAAGAGCTCTCACACCAAAGTCTGACCCCTACTGTCACAAGATAATTGATATTTGTTGCAGCCGGAAATGTTTTTCACTCCTCACTTGTCCAGTTTGGACGATCATGTAACTACTCAAGTTCCACCCAGGTGTGCTTACGGTAGCTGACAGGAGTGAAATCAGGCATGTTCTTCTGTTGAGGTAACGCAGTTGCTTCAAGGGTTGAAAAGATGTGTGTTTGAGCTTCTCCTCTGCACGTCACTGTGGCGCTGAGCTGTTATTTGCATACTTATGTCCTGTTTGACTGTCATTAATAAGATGTTCACAGCACTGCAGCTGACCGGATTCTTTCTTGTTCAGTCTTTCTTCTTTTTAGTTTCTTGTATAATTATCTATAAATCCTCACCTGTGTGTTGCACAAAAGTCCAGGTCAATCACTCAAAGCCACATTATTCACATATTTTGTCAATCCAACGTCTGTATCTTGTCACTTTGTTGTCAAAACCTGTAATAAAACACATCACGTTTAAGGTGACCAATTAATTGATAACTGACCATTTATCAGGCACTTAGGAACGCTTTGTCATCAGAAACCGAATACCAAATTAATGACCAAAACATGAGAATCACTTTATCCTTTCTTTGTCTGACAAGACAAGTCTTTGAAGAGCAGAGTTATAATAGATACAGTAATTCTAGTGGGGAATAAACTTTTAAAGATTAAGAAAATGATTACAGATTAATGAATGAGGCATTAGACTTGAGTCCATTTGTGTAACTTGTGCTAGTATGTCTAACCTGCATTGCTTCTCTGTGCCTACAGGTAACCTCGTATGGAGGTAAAGTTGAGCCACTAAAATCCCTCCTGGCACAACCCCTTCCCCTCCCCATCCCTTATTAAGACAGGTATTATTAACACATGTAGGTTTTACATCTACTCTGTAAATACTATTCACCTCCTCTGACTTCTGTAATGTATTCTTATGTATGTTGTATAGTACCCTCTTTTTAATATAGATTTTTTCTACTAATTTCCGATATGTATCTTATTATGAGGAAATTCATGTATTTTGTACTCTGATATTTATGGTATCTTATGGAAATGTATGCATCATGGATCTACTCTTCCTCTATAGTATTGGAGTATTGGATCATTATCTTCTGGAAATGGAAATGTATATTTATATCTAATGTTGTATGGTAGAATTATAGTTGCTTTTGCCTATTATTTTACAGAAACCGCTCATCAGCACCTGGTTATTTAATGGCACATCTTTTTTTGTGTTTAATGTAATCTGTTCATAAAATACTGTAAATCCTAGTATCTTTCAACATTGATGTTTTGGTTTGCTGTGTTTTGCCCTGCACCAGCTGGCACCCAGGAGAGAAGCACTGCTGTGCACAGAGCATCTTAAAGATGAAGAAGCATGGCCTGATCTTATCTGGACAGCCATTGTGTGAGACCACTATAGAAGTTGTTTCAGTTTCTATGCTGCACGGGGGACAAATAGAGCTTCTCTTGTCGAGCGAGGCGTATGTGTAAGAACAGAGCTGGCTGGAGGTAAAGAGTACAGAGAAATCCCTCTGAGAAATGACAAGTTTGGGCAAGTTAAGGCTGAAAGAAGTGAGTTACTGATGGGACGGACAGATGTGAGGGAAGAAGTAAGACAAACAAGATTATAAATGGCAGGATACAAAGATACAAAATGCCACCTCCATCTGAGACACAATTGAAGATTTGTATGAATTTCTAAGTTTCACACCAGCTCGCTCCTCAACTTTCCGTCTTCTTTCTTCTTTAATCAGAGGTTGTGACTCGCCCAGAAGTGGCTACTGCTGCTGCTGACACTTGACTGGAGGACCAGAGTTTAAGCCCGTGTGATTGAGAGACTTTCAGGTAGTCTCTGTAAAATCAAAAACAACTCCATGAAATGACTGAAGGGAACAGAAGAGCGGGAGATGTAAAGACGAGCAGGGAGCAGAGGGGAGTTGGGCGGCTCGGGAATGAACAATCACACCTTCCAGTAGTTGGAGGATGTGCCAAGGTGGTCAGGAAGGAGTGTGAATCAATTGGAGTTGCAACACAGCAGAAATGAGTGGATGTGCCTGAGTGGCTCTTCCAGACTTGTTCAGCACCACGGACAGCACCCTCATCTCGCTCAGCAGCAGATGAAACACATCCTGCTGTTTTAGAATGGATTTGGACAGAAATGAGGGGGCCAAATTCACCTCTTTGCTACCCATGTATTGTGCTCACTTCATCCCCCCCAAAACAATCCTCTCAAGAGCTGTTGCAGCTTTTGGAGAAACAGCCCATTGTGGATTTGGGATTGAGATTGAGCGAAAAAATTCGGTTTTCCTGTTAGATTTGCGATAACGATCCCATTTTAGCGCTCTGAGACAGGCCCCTCAGCTCCCTCACCCAGAAAGTAATGAGCCAATTGAATTGGTTAGATAGGAGCCACAAGGGGGACAAAAGGTTTAATTCTCTCTAATCTGTCACAATCTACAGACTGACATCACCTCTAAGCCTCGCAGGAAAGAAAGACACCAACAGAAAGAAGGAGTGATGGATAAGAGGGGAGGATGTGGAGGAAACATCCAAGAGCAGGACGAGAGAGAGGAGAGAGGAGGACGAAACTATGTTGGGAGGGAGTCTTTAAGGCAGAGCAGCCCGAGTATATGTAGCACATATAGTTTAACACAGGGAAAGACCTTGGCCCAAAAAATGGAAGGAGTACCCAACATGGACGCGCACGGCGGGGATGCGCCTACACCTGTGCTAAACTAACCAGCCTTGACTGTGCAGCGTCTCGAAATCAGCCCGAGAGGACGATGAAATCACTCAGGGGAAAATAAATGACTTCATAACGACTAAACGTGGATATCGTGACTCAATGGGTGGGTTTGCTCATGATTTGTCAAAGCATTTCAGCTGCGCAGCCACACTCTGGTACAAACTCGCACCATTTTCACGGAATCGAGCGGATAGTTAAACATGCACATCATATTTCCTGTAAACTACATGTCTGTAAGTCACTAAGGCAGTGATGTGCGCATAGGGATTGTTTAGACCTCCTCCCCTCCTCCTCCTCCTCCCCCTGACTGTCACACACACTCACACGCGGAGTTTGGAGATGATAAACAGAGCAAAGAACATGTGAGCGACTCAGACACCCCCCCAAAAAAATGGGATGAAAATGGGAAAATGAAGAGCAGCTGAACGACTCGGCTCTCAGGTAACACTTCAACTGTGATGTTTGTGAGCGCTCTCTCCTCATGAAGACGAGCGACTGTCTTTACGCCAAACACGACATGAGGACACGTTATGATTGAATGCTGCTCTTTTCGCCGCTGTCATCACACACACACACTCACCCACACACACACACACACACATTTTAAATGACTGAGTCAGGGTGAAAAGGCGTCATAGACACAATTACTGCCAAGGAACGCACAACTGTAGTTATTTTAAAAAGGGAGAAATAGTACTCACCCTGCCACGAGAGTCGTGCGCACACGTCAGTAGCCAAGAAACCTCACAGCAGGGAGGCTTGGTGGATTCTGGTCTCTCTCTCTCTCTCTCTCTCTCTCTCTCTCTCTCTCTCTCTCGCTCTCTCGCTCTCTTCTGTGTGTTTTCCCTTAAGCCCCCTTACCCATCCTCTAAATCCCTCACTCTCTCTTTCACTCAATCTGTCCCAGGCACTGCGGTGGATTGGTTCAGCGAGCTACTTTGGCTACAAGAGAGACATAGCGGGAGCAGGAGGGAGAAATGCTGGAGAGAGAGAGAGAGAGAGAGAGATAGTGAGTGAGAGAGAGAGGGGGGAGAGATAGTGAGTGAGAGAGAGAGAGAGAGAGAGAGAGAGAGAGAGAGAGAGAGAGAGAGAGATAGTGAGTGAGAGAGAGAGGGGGGAGAGATAGTGAGTGAGAGAGAGAGAGAGAGAGAGAGAGAGAGAGAGAGAGAGAGAGATAGTGAGTGAGAGAGAGAGGGGGGAGAGAGAGAGAGAGAGAGAGATAGTGAGTGAGAGAGAGAGGGGGGAGAGAGAGAGAGAGAGAGAGATAGTGACTGAGAGAGAGAGCGAGAGAGAGAGATAGTGAGTGAGAGAGAGCGAGAGAGTGAGAGAGGGGGGGGGTTATGTTAAACTCCTATTTCTCATCTCGTCATATATATTCTTTTCTAAATGATTGCTTTCTGTTTTTTTCTTTCATTACTGCAGTAATGTGGTCGTATATATAATGCAGTGTAGTGTGTGTTGTATAGTGTGTATAGCCTTTTTTGTAGGGTAGTAATATGCAAACCCATTTTTAAAATCCATTTTTATCCATTTTAGTGCTTGTATTATTACATTTTCATACATTTTTATCTCTCATGTCCATCCGTCTCAAATAGTTTCACATTTACATTTGTGTTTATTTATTATCAGCTTGTCAGTCATCTCTAAAACACAAAATTGCACTTGTAGGAAAGGTGCTATACAAAAAAAAGGTTTGATTGATAGATTGTTTGAAACCATTATTTGTATTTTTTTACTTTTATTACAGTATAAATCTTATAGGCTTACTGTGCCAATAAAGCAACATTTTATTTCAAGAGAGGCAGAAAGACACAAAGACAGTTTGATTTCCATGTGATGCAGGTTGCAACTTTAAATCCAAATTACACAGATTTACAGTATTAAGTATCAAATATAAGTATATGTACTATATAAATATGAGCAGAAAACACAGTAGATCAACTGTCCTGTAGTAGCTGTAGTTCATTCAAGATTAAACACTTTCCTTTAACCCCACATTATGAGTGCAGATGAGTGCCAGTAAAATGGCACAGCTAGTAACCTCCCTCTCTTTCTTTCTATATCTCTTCTTCCCTCTCCTCCTCTTCCTCTTGCCCCCTCCTCCTTTGTCTCCTGTGGTCCATGTCCCTTGGTCTATTTTTAGCTGGCTGGTGGAGGAATCCTATATTTTTAGTAACGATATCAATAGTCTACAGCACACTCTGACCTCAGGGCATGAGCGAGAGAGAGAGAGAGAGAGAGAGAAAGAGAGGGAGGAGGGGGTGAGAATGAGAGATTGAGGCGAGATAGAAAAAGAAGAGAGAGGAAGAGGAGGCTGCGGTGAAGAAGAGGGATGATATCATGTCACAGTGACAGTGAATGATGGACTGCACACACAACTCCGACCAGAGAGCGCTGGAGGTTCAGTTACACAAAGGCAGATACTGTCAAGGTTGGAGTAAAGGTTGTGGTGAGGAGTTTCAAATCAGGCGGTCGACAGTCAACATCAGGTTTAAATCATGTCAAAAACACAAAACAAAACCCAGATTTATCTTCTCAGAAAAGTGGCATTACATGTTTTATTTTCTTTAAAACACCATTTTTAAGTGTGAATTCATGGATATGACACTCTGCACTGCTGTATCGCAAACATTAAAGATTAAAGATTAAGATTAAAGAGCCTCATCTGCCTCTACAAAAGATGTCTACATTCATTTTGTCATCACAGGATATGAAACATAAATCACATTTCTTGACATGATTAGTAGTTGAATTATAGCAGCACAAAGAACATCGGGCCATGTTTTATCTTCAAAATTGGGATGACAATAAATATATCAGTTGAAATAAGTCAAATTAAAATATGACAAAATGTAGCTAAGGTGGGTTTTCCCTCCTTCACTTCCCTCTCACACTTTCACTGCCTGAACACCGTCAGTAGAGAATATAAGCTGAGTGTAAAACAGATCATAATATTGATGCAGAGGCCAGGACAAGATAAGACAATATATTTATATCAACAGACAACAGCGGGGGGGTTATATCAGAGAGATAAGAGCAACAACAGGAAATTATATGATTTGCAGAGAACGACGTAAAACAGTGTAGTAAAGCATTGACAGTGCAGCGCTGATGGAAAAAGACAAACAGAGAAGAAGAGAGATGAAGGGCAGACAGAGAAGAAGAGAGGGAGGTAGACAGGGAGATGTGAAGTTGATGAGATTTTAATGTGAAGGTCAACTTGTTATAACTGAGATCTCTATGGGGATATTAGTCCCACCATGATGCTGGAGGGGATGGAGGGGGGGAGGTGGGGAGGTGGGCGGGGCTGAAGGGTGGAGGAGGAGAAAGCGTGAGGCTGCTTTAGAAGAGGAGGAGGGAATGAAAGTGAGATGCCTGAGAGGTGGTTTTGCTGGTTCGACAACTACAGTACCACAGTAAATAGAGGGGTCAGCATCTTCTGTGTGTGTGTGTGTGTGTGTGTGTGCACATGCTTGAGATTGCACTTTTGAGAGTATGTGTGAAAGTGAGGGAGAGGGAGTGAGTGTGACAGAGAGGCGTGTGGAGAAGACAAAGCGAGAGGCTGTGCATGTTTGTTTCTCAGCGGCTTCGCACAATAATCACAGAATGAAACACTTCGCTGCTCTCGTTTCATGATTTTTTCAGTACGTTTATTTCGATGTTCTTTTTTCCAGCACATAAAAACATTAGTTAACTCAACTAACAGATACATAAATGCATAAATAATCTATTGTATTATCTATTATTGATTGCATTGTCTATTGTATTAAAGTTCCTGTGTGTTGTGACATTTGACCTCCACTCAAACTGAACTAAGGCAATCAGATGAACTGCTCTGACCTTTTACAGTTGGCCACTATTAAAGGGACACACACTTAAAGCAAATCTGTGTGATTTTGTTCCTCTGGATGTGAAATCGTTATAGTTATCATTATGCTGACATAGGATGTAAACAAAAAGAAAACAATCATAAAGATGCGTTAAAGGAAATCAGATTTGTGTGTGAAATGACCAGCTGGTTTGTAAGATAACAGCACTGAAATGGGATTTTTAAACTGTGTGTTTGCAGCCACCTGCCCCGCTCAGATAATGTTTAATGACAGCGCTGCTATTATTTTTCCATGTATTGAACAGTCCCAGTGAGCCCCACTTTTAATTACACCTAATCAATGCTGTGAGTACGTCATTACACAGCAAAAAGCTTTATGGTATACACCACCAAAGTACCTGCTGTACAAGCTTCTTGTTTCAGCTGGAGAAAAACATTATTAAGAGGCATATTTCATTTCATGACTGCAAATACTTATTTCAATGCAGTAGGATGTCATTAGGGAGCACAGATACTGTATATTGCGATGTGGTGAGGCCACAGCTTGCTGCAGAATAATAGAGAAAAAAATCAAGTGAATAAAAGGATGATGCGGCCCAAACTGTGGCAGTAATGTGAGGACTTCCTCCCAGTGATAATAGAGTCAGGCAGAGTGGGCATGAGCTGGAGGGCAGCACTGTAGCCTACATTAACTGTCACATTAACTGTGCCTGCTGCGGTTGTTTCAGCGTCTCTGTGGGTCATCTGAGGTCACTGGCGTGACGTTAAACTGAGAGGTCGGGCCAGGCCAGAGGAACCTGACTGAGCTCTTCCACAGGATGCCAGTCTAATACAAAACAAAAAAAGGCTGCTCACTCAGTTTGCGTCATAGTCAAACACTCACACACACAAATAGAGTGAGATAGATATTTAGAAAGACTCATCATAGTGCTTCTGATGCTGAATTACTGTACTGTGTATAAATGCAGTGAAGTGACTTGTTTATGTTTGACTTGTACTATGTGGCCTGTATAGCTACATGTGGAAAAACCTGGAAACTTGGAAATGTAATTGTTTTGTAAAACACGGCTTCTCACCACACAAGATGATTCTAATTAAAGTCATGGATGAAGTTTGAAATAAACTGGTTTTAAGGTTATACAGGTATATTTTCTTTGATAATCTACGCTATAGAAAACTAGTGTGTCAGAGCAATTCATTCTAAAAACATTGCATGCAAAGAGATTAATTTATCAGGTTCACACTACAGTACTCTTATGTCAAGTTAAGGGATGTCTTACAAAAAAACTCTAAGATGGAAATCTACAGTAGATTACTGGCTTTGTTTGCATTGCTGCAACATATTCTGTGACTATCAAGATAAAATACATACATCAAAGAGAGTGCATGAATATAAAGGTGTCTTGGCATTTTCATGTAAACGTGAGAATTTGGTTATGAGAGGTGTCTTTAATACTGCTAGTTCTCATGTTCAAATTCTTTGTTATAAAACTACTATGGGGGGGTAACAGGGAAGTTTGGGTACACTTGTTGGAGCAGGTTTGGGAGCCATTTTCAAACAGCGGTGAGAGGCGAGGGGGCAAAGTCTGGGTTTAGGAAGGAGAAACCCAGGAAGTCTTCCTGGTTCATCGCTGCTAGTATATCCGGGTCAGAGGGAGTGAGCGCTGACGGAGCCGCTGTGAAGAACTTGTCAAAGTTTTCACCTTTTTTCCCACCCTGATGAAGAAGAAGAGAAGATTAACATGCATATTCACACATTGTGGCTAATGCTGATTGTATACACACCATCATCTTCCTCCAGAAAAAAGACACAATATAAGAAAAGTGAAATTATAAAAAGATTCCACCTCCGCATCTCTTTTTCTCACCCACACCCTCCTTTTCTCTCTAAGGAGCTCTCTACCACACCTACTGTAGGAAGAAAGCTGCTCACGTCTCTTTTCCTGCTCCTTAACATCGTATGACAACCTTTCTGCTGGATGATATGAATCTCATTTAACTAATGGGCCTGGCCTCTAACCCCAGAGCATACTCAGCTCACTCAAGGTGCACCTCACCATTGGCCAGTGGGGCTGCAAACTAGCGTGTGGCAGGCTAATGATGACATACATTTGCATATGGGAGGAGTAGGAAGGACCCCAAGGTCAGAGGGTCCTGTCTGTTATGACTGGACTGTCTGTTCCTGAGCACTCAAAGCCCATCTCTGGGAAACAGCAGAGGTGATGAAAGAGAGAAAAGAGAGGGGGAATGGGACAGAGGGAGGGAGGGACGGAGCCATTTGAACAGAGAAAAGAAGAGGGGATGAAATGGCCAACACAGTGTGGACGGCTGAGAGAGGAAGCATGCAGGGAAATGAGGGATAGCGTGGGAGTTTGAGAGAGAGGAGACAGATGGAAGAAAGTGACAGCTTCAATTCCCTAAAAGTGTCCTCGGAGAGACAGAGAGAAAGAAGGAGAGAGGGGGAGCACAGAGGAGAGTGACGAGAAAGAAAGAAAGAAAGAAAGAAAGAAAGAAAACAAGTCTGTAGAGTCTGTAGTCCATCTGTTCAACTGACAGTTCTGGGTTTGAAGGGCGCCTGGATCTCCAGTCTCTCCAGACGGTCCCAGTCAAGCCAGCGGAAGAACGGATGCTCCCTGATCTCTCTCTCGGCATCCTCTCCTCCACCCAGACGCTTGGCCGGGTGCTTTGTCAGGAGCTTGGGTATAAGAAGACGAAAAGGAGGGAAAAAATGGAAAAGGAATGGGAAAATATTATGGTAATCATGGGATACAGGTAAATTATTTCTGCTTATTTTCTGTTTTCATCAAATACGTCAACAATGTGCATGGTAAGCATTGTTGTATCTTTAAATTTAATTAAAATGTATCTTAAATGTAGTATGTCATTTAATTTTTCTGATTTACATATGAATTCACATTGATTGTGTGTGCACTTTAAATAAATAGTTCAATGTTTTTGGACATACACTAATTTTCTTTCTTGCTGAGAGTTAGGTGAGAAGATTGATACCAATTTCATGTCTGTATGCTAATTATGAAGCTGCAGCCAGCAGCCAGTTAGCTTAACTTAACATAAAGAATGGAAACAGGGGGAAACAGCCAGCCTGGCTCTGTACAAAGGTAACACAAAATGGTAATAAAGCTGACTAATTAACACATTACATCTCGTTTGTTTAATTCGTACAAAAAACGTGTAAAAATGAGAAGTTGTGGTCTTAAGGGAGTTTATGTGTGGGAGTATTTCCTGTCATCAAGACTTCAGGAAGTCACTGTGCCCGGCCAGGAAGGAGAAGTAGTAGAAGTTAAACAACCAAGATATAAAGTGTGGATTAATGCATTACCTTCAGCCAGGCTATCTGTTTCCCCCTGTTTCCAGTCTTTATGCTAAGCTAAGCTAATGGCAGCTGGCTCTAGCATCACATTCAACAGACAAATTTGAGAATGGTATCAATCCTCTCGTCCAACTTTCGGCATGAAGTGTATTTAAGTAATTAACAATGTGCATGGTTAAGCTTTGCAGAATTTTCGTACATTATTTAAATATAATTAATTTTAGAAATGTAATATGATATAACTTAATTTAATTTAGTTTTACATTTATCTTAATCGTCTGTGTGCTAAAAGTTATATGAGTAAGAAGAAAATGACTGGTGACTTACTCCCTTGCAGATAGCGACAGCTTCACGAGAGAGGCTCTTCGGGTACGAGACACACTGTTCCATGATGGACTGAAACAGCTCCTCCTCGTCAATGCCATCAAACGGTGGCTGGAAGGAAAAGACACAGAGAGAAGAAATAAAAGAGAGTAACCATGAGGACCTGCGAGCAAATATATTGAAATTAAAGTTCTTTTGAAAGTCTTTTGAAGTGATTACAAAAGGACAAGCACTGGAGGCTTAAGTGTCTCTGCACACGCGTCTATTGTTAGGATTAAGAGTTACCTGTCCTGCCAGCATTTCATACAGCAGTACTCCGTAGGACCACCAGTCTACTGCTTTATCATAGGGCTGATATGCCACAATCTGAAAAGGATGGAGAAAAAGGAGAGATAAAGGGGAAGAATGGCAGTGCAGAGATAAGGAAGTAAAAAGAAGACAGGGACAGCGAGAGGAAGCGCAGTTGTTGCAGTCGGCTGCTCGGATGATATGCAGCTGTCAGGGACAGAGAGAGAGGGAAGGTATGGCATTAGGGAGGGTAAATGTATGAATGAGCTCAGACATAATCAACACATGACTTTGGATTTGTTTGTTTGTGTGTGCATTTGTTTGTTTACCCGGTGTGTGTGTGTGTGTGTGTGTGTGTGTGTGCACGCAGAGGGGGGGAGAGCACAAGGGAACAATTCCCAGCCCCTGGGGAAATACAGTATATTGTATCTCTTCCAAAATGGCAGATGCAGGAGAATCAATGGGTGTTTACATAAGAGAGTCAATACCCAGGGGTTCCATAGCAAGGTTTACAATATCAAAGACGTGCACAACAGTCACATCTTCTCTTTCTCTCTCTACTGGGCCCAAAAACCAGACACCCCTTCACTCTTTTTATGAATTTAATTTGTTTATGATGACTTAACACAGACACCCACACATACATACTGTTTTTCAAACAATTTGTAAGGTAAACATTATACAGCATACAGCTATGATATTTTGCATTTCTAAAGGGTGTCAAGCAAAACCACCTCCGCTCTGTTTTCAGGCTGAAAATTTGCATCATCATCATCATCATCGATGAAATCACAATGATGTCACTCTCAGGGGAGTTTATCACCTTAAGTTACACTTGTCAATTGAAGTAAAATAAAGGCCAAACTGGTAATACAAGGTCTCTGAAGGGCAATCACGATTTCTATGCGACATTCTTATAGCACAAGCACACACTGCTGCTAATTGAATCATGTGAAGTTAATTATTCAAAAATGCTGACAAGGTCAGAGAGGACGGAGGGGATGAGAGGAGCTGCAGCGAAGCAACTCGCCAACTCACAGCACTGCAAAACAGGTCAAGCAAATGAAGAGGGGAAGATGGGGGTGAAAGGAGGGGAAATGAGGGATCTAGGGAACAAATGAGAGGAAGTTCAAGAGTCTGGACCATGAAGTGAGGGCAGGGGGCGGCGTACCTCAGGGGCGATGTAGTCGGGGGTGCCGCAGAAGGTGCGCGTGGTGTCGCCCTCGAACATGCCCTCCCTGCACATCCCGAAGTCAGCTATCTTTATGTGGCCCTCGCTGTCAAGCAGCACATTATCCAGCTTCAGATCCCTGAGACAGACGGAGATAGATCAAACAGGTATGAATCATTTTGATAGATAACATCTTTATAACAGTCATTAGCTACAAAAGACATGATAAATCTGTGTCACGCCTGCGTGCTGCAGTGACAGTGCTAAAACCAGGCCATGTTAGATGAGCAGCCCACTTCTCTACCTGTAGATGATGCCTTTGCTGTGGAGGAAGAAAAGGCCGACCGCTATCTCTGCTGCATAAAACCTGGAGGGAGAGAGAAGGGGGGGTCACTACTGGTTGCTTTATCTTTTGGAAAATTGGCCAAGTTTTTGAGAGAGGAGAGAGGGGGTGGAGCTCAAGAGGGTGATGAAAGGAAGAGAAACCAAATAGATGAAAGGCAGGAAGATGAAGAAAGAGAGCTGGAAATGAGCAACACGAATTAGTTTTAGATGATTGATCAAAGATTATTGATTAGATGAACAGCCAGAGGGAGGGAAAATGTAGAAGAAAAGATGAGATTAGTGGGAGGAGAAAGTCAGGGTTCCCCCCCGACTTTCTCCTCCCACTAATCTCAGTGAAGAGGGCAGGTACTTGAGTTGATGACTTTTTATGAGTCACCAGGTATAATGAACAAAGCTAAGAGATGAGAGTGTATGTAAAGGAACAGAGAATAAAAGAAAGGCAGGAAATGAGACGCTGTGGATGAGGACTGAGATTAAAGGTACAAGAAAGGAGCTTTTTACTACATACGCTGCATGAGGCTCTTTGAACTTGCCAACTATCTGAATGTGGAACATCAGGTCTCCTCCGTTGACGTATTCCATCACATAATACAGGCGATCCTGCAGAAACAAAACACACGCACGCGCACACACACACACACACACACACACACACACACACACGCTCTCCATACATAATCATCCCTTGTCCAAATTAAAAAGCAATCTGTTAAAACCTCTCCTCCAGGACCAAGGACCTTGTTAAAGAAAGCAAGCTAATTATTTAATTTATTAATCAAAATTGTCAGCCAACCTGGACTAAAACAACTCCTGGGAGGACTAAGCAGCCAAAATGTCAGGCAGGTTTATGGACAATTTAATGAAGGTTATGTAGTTCATTTAGGACCCAGTACACCTTCACACACGTGCACACAGACCTACACACACCTCAGTCTGGAAGGCGCAGTAGAGCGAGGTGAGGAAGTGAGGGCGAGAGGAAAGCGCCAGAACCCTCCTCTCCACCAGGGCGCTCTCCGTGTCCTCGTCCTGGAAGAGAACGTCTTTCTTCAACACTTTCACGGCAAACAGGCGCTCGCTGCCTCGCTCCTCTGCCAGCAGCACCTGTGCAGAGAAAGTTACTGTAACAACAAAACAATCCCAAGAATTTAAAAGGAGCTACTGCATGTCTTTAAACTGCTGAGGTCCATAAATAAACACGTTTATTTATAGACAACATGGCGAAAAGAAGAGAATGATGAGTACTAAATCAAATTCCAAATTGACTTTTTCTAAAATCCTCACACAGTTGCAGTCTGTGCATCAAACCAGGGAGGATTTCTTTCTTCATTTTTTATTGCTTTGACACAAAATGCATTCAATTTCAACGGTGCCTAAAATTCGCAAATGCATCTCTCACTCAAACTTCATTTGTAACTCTAGACAGAATTATGCATGTACTGTAATGCTGCCAGTACTGAACATTTTTTAGGTCATTGTGTTATGAGTGACAAGGTGCTCCAGTTGGGAGAAAACTAGTTCTGCTGTTTTAATACTGTAAAATGATGTGCTTTTGAGGCACATTTACAATATTTTGTGCATGAAATTAAGTGTCATTCCAAGCTAGTACTTGTCCTTCAATACTGGACTCAAATGTCCAGTATTGAAAAATAGTTATTACATCATGTGGACAGATGCTTAAGCGAGTTCAGCACTGTACACATTTACCCCGACGAGGTGAAATAACTGAAGCAATGTTTAATTAAAACTGCTCTACGCCTGAAGATTTCGAGACACGTTAATGTCATAAATGAAAAAGCGAAGAGGCTCTCGTGTTTTTATCAGACATTAAAAACACATTCAGCGGCTATTTTCGCACTCCTGTGAAATTGGCTGCTGGTGGGTTTGCTCTAATGATGCTGTAATTTTCTACAATGAGAGTCACATGACCGAGGTTTTACTGTGGTTCACTGGGAAGATACGGTCAAGAGCACGGGGAAGTGCTGACAACAACACTGTTGAAAATTATCTGGCCAACCCGCAGTGCTGTGCTGTGCTGTAATGGTCACTGGCTGGTGGGGATAAAGGATCTCATTTTACTTTCAAATAGTACAGAAAATTACACGGTTTCATTTTTCAGAAATCAATGTGACCACACAAAGGTGCTTGTGAAGAAGGCCGTGTGTGTGTGTGTGTGTGTGTGTGTGTGTGTGCTATCGATGAACTGCCAGTCACTGAGAGAAATCCTGCCGTCCTCTGTGATCGTGTCTCCTGCTCTTCCCCGTGGTCTCAAACTAACTCACATAAAAATGGGACTTGTCACCCTTCAGAATATTACAAATCTTACTAACACAGTTACATGTACTTTCTCTTCTCTTCCACTCTTGTTATCCCATTTTCTTTTGGTCATTTTGTCACTTTCTGCAGCACAGTAATCCTTCCCTCTTTCTCTCTATCTCTGTCTGTCTCTCGCTCACTTCCCCTCTCTCAGCAGCCCCGGGGTCTGTCTCTCCTTTCTTGGGTCGTTTTTTTTTTTTTCTCACATCTTACGTAAGTCGAGTCTATTTCTCCTGTCCTCTGTAGACTCTCCTCTGACAGTTATGAAACAACACAGGGGGATTTCAGAGGAGGAAGAAGGACTCAAAACTCCAGTCTCTTCATTATGGCTCATCTACTGGGGAATTAAAGAGAAAATGAGAGAGCAGAGGCTCCCTTGAAATGAACACCTTCAGGAGGACTGACTGCCTGTGTGGCATGTAGGAAGCCAGCCAGCCTCAGCTCACGACTGCTGACAGCACTAAAGAAGCTAAGGGTTAAATGAATCATTTGGCAGTAGTAGGAGAGACAATGAGCATGTGAGTAAGAAAGGGTTTCTTTTCACAAAGAAATTCTACCTTGCTCTGCCCAGGAGCTGCTGTATGAAATGCCACTTGAAGGTCAAGTCCATCAATAGAAGAAAACATTTAAAGCCAGGAATAATCTTTGTTGTTTTAAGCATGAATGGCCTCTTTCATATCACTTACAGCTGTTGGATCAGAGGTGCTGATTGTGTGCAGAAAAGATGACATTTCATCTCAATGGCGGCTGTGTTTACCTTGCCAAAGCTGCCTTTGCCGAGCACCATGAGGAAGTTGAAGTCGTGGATGCCCACTTTGACTTTGGCAGGGCCTGGGGTGTGGACAGGTGGACCGGACGGTACAGGGGTTGGGGACATGGCCGCAGGGAACGCTTCAGACAGCGGGACGGGTATTGCTTGAGGCAGAGACGGTGTTATGGCGTCTGGCTGAGGCTCCTGGAGAATTGTAGTGGGAGGATTGAGAGATGAATGGTTGGATGCAGTCCAGCACACACACACACACACACAACCTGAACACCAGACACCTTCTTACCCCCAGTTTTGGATTACAGTCAGGCAGAACAATCCTGCACCCTGGTGGAGACACAGTGTAACAGGGAAGGGAGGGGGATAATTTATTATCTAATTATTTAACTACAACACCAGGCATAAATCTTCTGTGTTTTTTTGTCCCAAATAGAATTGTAAGCCAAGGGACAGTTCAAGATCCTGACCCAGTGAGAGCAGTGGCAGCTGTTGTTTATTAGATGTAGGTAATTATAAGCTGAATAAGGTTATGCCACGGCTTTAAGATAGATGGTCATTAGTACGGTAAAAAAATAAAGGGTTGCTCCACTCTGGAGAATACAGGTATAAATATCTCCGTGTTGCTTTTTGTTCCCCATGAGGACCAAACGATGACGTTTGTGTTCGTACTGGAGCAAGTTTCCTACCTGCAGGTCTGGGTCCGGCACAGGGATGTTGTAGTACTCTCCCTCATCTTGGGCCAGCAGTTTGAACCAGCCACTGATGGGACGCCTGAAGATCTCACTCACTCCAAAAGACAGCGCTCCCATGAAATCGTTCCTAGACGTGCGGTCCCAGTCCCATACCTCCACAGACAGTCGCCTGTCCCACTGGTGACCGCGCACTGAGCTGGAGAGACAAACACAAAAACCACCAGGGAGAGTTAGCTCACTGTGTAAGCAACACAACAATGCAACAAACAAAAAAAAGACACAGAAGAAAATGCTTTTTGCTTATTTTCCAGGTTTCTAAAGCAACCTAACATGTTCAACTGGACATCAGAAAAATGCAAAGATTAAGGTAGTAAAGGGTGAGATTTTAACACTGGTGATGTACAATAAGTTGCATATATTCAGGGACCATCAACCCTCTATTCTTTGTCTTGAAGGATCATTTTTTGACTGTAATTCCAATTTCTGGGACATCCTATTTTACCTGAAGCACATTTTTGCACTAAGTTCACAAGGACTCACAAGGTGAAACTCTCATTCCAGACGGGATTGAGTGTTGAGCGGATGGTCTTGGTCTTCTGTTTGCTGTGGCTCTTTGGGTCTGGAATCAATTTCAGTTTAACATACGGGTCTGACAGGCCATTTGGATCCATAGGCATCAGGTTCCGGGCCTCCCGCACTGGAGAGAAAGTAGAATTATATAAAGCGCAGAGAGAGAAATCCTTCAATACTTGTGTAATCCTACTTTTTGTTTTAAAACAACATTTCCCATGATCCAGCGGGTCCTTTCACCTGTGACATAGACATCCTCCTTCTCTCCTCTGATAGTCAGGTGGATCCTCCCTCTCTTCTCTGTATGGTCTTGGCCACAGAGACTGGGAACACTGGTCTCACACCGTCGATGGACGTTCATGTCACAACCTCACAGGACAAAGATGCACAAGTATGAACAAACACAGGTGCCAAGAACAGTATCGATAGATAAGAAGGAAACAGCTGGCTAGTCTCAGTCTGAGAGGTAACAAAATTTGTGGTTTTACAGGGGGTTATGCTATTTCTTAGCCAGATGCATAATCACTTCCTGGAGTCTCTGCTGGTTGCCAATCTCCACATCTAACTCTCAGTAAGAAAATGAATAAGCGTATTTCCCAAAACACCCTAAACACAAATTCCAGCTCTGAATTTTGGAAGCTAATTTTGTCGCGGCATCTTTTTTTCCCCAACTGGGAGGTGAGTCCCAATAACGTGCCTGTGTGAAAAGATTTTTATATTCACAACAAGAACACACACACAGATTTATTACACTGTTAAATGTGGTGAAACTCACAGGCACACTTCATGCCCTGGTGTATGAGGCCGTACAGCAGCGAGCCGCAGTGGTCGCAGAAGGTGGGACTGGAGTAAGTCTGGACCTTAAACGCGTGTCGACTCTTCAGGTCCTGAAATACAACAGAAACAGTCTGCATTGAGAACTAACACACACACACATAGACACACACACACGCACACACACACACACACACACACACACACCCACAGAGTGACCATGGAAATGTGTAAATGTGCGTTCACACACACATTTACACACATACATGCAGAGTATGATTAGTGGAGAGATGTTGAGTGGGGTATTCATGGACAAGCCAATTAGATTTCTCCACTGGGAGAGGACATATAAATGAGAGTGCATCTAGGCAAGGCTGTGTGTGTGTGTGTGTGTGTGTGTGTGTGTGTGTGTGTGTGTGTGTGTGTGTATACTGTGCAGACAAGGATGAATCATTTTTATCTCTCTTCAGCTCATCAGACCCCACCACCACCGCTCTCCATACACCACCTTCTCCCAAACTGTTTTCCCTCCCTCGTCCCTCTGAGCCGCTATTTAAAAACACCTCCTCTTTCCCCGTGTGTGTGTGTACCTTTTACTCTCTCATCCTTTTTCACACACACACACACACACACACACACACACACACACACACACACACACACACACACACATCCACATGTTCCCCGTGACCTCATTTCCGAGTCAGTTTATGTGGCTGGCAGAAAAAAATGTGAGGAAAAGACAAATCTCACTGAAATCCTCAAAATGCCACTGAGAGGACGACTGAGCAGTCTGTTGCTTTCTCCCCCTGTAATTCTCCCTCTTATCAGTCCCTCCCACCCTCCACCTGTGTCTCCCCCAATCTCTATCTCCAACTGCCTGCATCTCAGAGGCCTTGTAGGATGACATGACATGAGTGCAGATGGGACAAGGATGTATGGATTGACGGATGAATCGTGCACTCGTGTTACCGGCAATGAGCTAAACATGACGATGACGGCATAAACGTTGAAAACTAAAATGGAAAACAAGAAAGTGAAGATTAAAGTGCTGCTCACATCTGGTTTGGGGCCCGCCACCGAGCCGGGACAAGTGAAGGTCACAAACTCGTGACATCTTTTGTGGACCACGAAACTGCAAACTAGAGGAAAGAGAGAGAAAAAATATCCTCAAAAATTAATCGGTCACACTGAGAAAATCATCTAAGAAGATTAAATTCTGCAGAAAAAGACAATAACACTGGGTTTGCCTTTACCTTGACATTGGAATCCCTGTTTGCCGATGCCCCTGAGTGAAAAAGGCACAAGGATTAAGACACAAATGCAATCTTCTCTCACCCTCTTTAAGGTGAAATGTTTTGCTTCTGAGACTGTTTCTCAGCCAAAAGAGTATAGATAATGCTGCCAAGACAGAGATAGGGCTGTTGCATTATTCCATCCTGTAAGACCAACCAACATGCAGGCACAATTTGACTCTGTCCACTAGCTGGGACTACCAACGTGATAAACAAAGTGCGAAGTCTGAATGTCTTTCCTCTCAAAGCCACACCGTTGACCAGGCCAAGCAGAGCAGTGTCAATTATTGTCACACATACACATAAATACAATTCCTCTGTTTCCAGAACTGCGGTGGTGGCTAGTTTCCAGTGTCTCCTTAGAGCTTTAATTGAATAATTAATTGAATAATTAAAGCCATTGATTGACTAAAGAGTCCACTCAGCGGCTTGCCTGCTGTGAATCAAGTTTTGATTAGGAGGTTTAGAAAGGCAGACGAACAAGACACTGCCGAGAGCTTCTCCACAATCATACTGGAGAGGCCCAGGGGTTCATAGGAAACTGACCATAATCACTGATCTAAAATCAGTTCACCATCTGGCTGAGTAATAATTAAAGATGGGGTTGCAGAGGGTAATCTGATCCTTGATCAGCATTCAAGTGAAGTCTCGGTCTGCAGCGTATGAGGCCAGTTCTGCTTTTTGACCAGCAGAGAGCATTAGAGAACCAGGTATGGGTTTGGAGAGAGTCGACAGTGTTGCTTTGCTGGCCAGGTATCAGAGGGAATTCACTGCATTTTAAATTTAATGATGCTTTGAAAAACCTCTCCAACACATGCCATTAAATAAAAAGGTGCCATAAAAAATGTCAGAAATACCCTATAAAACTGACCAGAATACTCATTCAAACATTCTGGACTGTATAGTATTAATTACAAATTAGACATGACTTAATAAAAATAAATGTAAATAAAATTTAAAAAAGGGGAAAAAAAACCCTGGACATAGTGATGCAATAGGCCTTTTTCACTGAAGACATTTTGACATGTCACAGTAGGAAAACACAGCAATTAATAATAAAATGACGGCTGAGTTCCATTTAGCTGCTTCAGTGTCAGGGTCCTGGTATTGTGCATGCTGGCTCACTGTCACACTGCTGACTTACTGGGACACTTGAATGGGACAGAGCCATCGTTAATCTTGTAGTAACAGCTGTGCTTTTCTTAGTATGACCAGTCAAAATGTCTGCTCTGAAGAAGGCCTGTTGGATCTGTCCATAGATCAGTTTGAAGTGCATCATTGTCTGGTCTTATTACGTGTTAGAACCAATGTTTTCAACGTATGAGAGTTATTGACTCCAACACAAAAGATTCAACTGTGACACCAATGTCACTTTGTCAATTTCACTCAGTTGATAATTTAATTAGCTTTGTCATGTACAATCCCTTGAGATTGTTTTTGCATTTCAAAATTAGATATTTTCTTAGTCTTTAATTAATCTACCAATCTCTGCAGATTGACATCCTGTGCGATGGAAAATAGTTTTCACCCTGAGCTAAGTGCTGCTACTGCGGCCAAGACGGCAGCCACTTGGAGGAATGTCCTGAAAGCTACCCAGAGGCTGCTGGCACATGCACCGCCCTGCATCCGACATACACCCCCACCATATGTCCAAACACACACACACACACACACACACACACACACACACACACAACGACAAGGCTTTACTGGACAGAACAAGCTCACTGCACGGCTGTCTATATAGAAGACACATTTACATGAATACTGTACCCATGTGCCTGCATGTCAGAGGTCTATTAACACATTAAAAATCAAACACTGTAAAACAGATTACATTTTAGATTTAGTACTCTCATTTTACTGCTTATACTTTATTTAAAATCTGCACTTTTAGAGTAATCTGGAGATGACGCCTTTTTTATGTTGCGTCATTCACACAAGGTGCACTCCACCGATTGTACACATTCAGTTTTCTTGTTACGAGGAGATTTACTCAGCCTGCGAAAACAGTTCCATAAAGTCTTTTGTGGCTCTGGAGGCTTTCCAAAGTCTGAAAAATAACCCCAATGATGGCGGGACCTAATGAAAGCCGCTACTGAGTTGCATTATGGGAATGCAGGATCCAGGGTTTTTTGTTTTAATCTGTCCTTTGTGGGTCCACCAACTTTATGGAAGTGACATGCTAAATCGATAAAATACCAGTTTAAGATCTGAATAATCCCTCCTACACTGCTACTGTAACTCTGTGTGCAAACATTCACAGTGAGAGAAACTGTGGCCTAATTGTGTGTACACTGGGTTTATCTCTATGTGTATCTGCATGTGTGTGAGTGCATGAAGTTCCTAAAGTGATTCCTGTATTGTGTGGGCTGCAGTGTGGAGGTGAGGTTATGTGATCAGATCAGGTCAGTGTGGTGGCTACAGAGTGTAGGCTGTTTCTCCAGCAGGCAGCTGGATCTGGTGAAAGAAAGAAAAAGTGCAAAGAAAGTGAGAGTCAGATGGAGTAGTGGGATGCCTGAGGAGGCGGTTTATGAACTGCCGTGTTGGTTTCTGTGTAAATGTGCAGCTGTGTGTGTGTTTATGTGTGTGTTACCAGATGAAGTCGGTGCAGTGGCTGCAGAAGGTGGGCTGTTTGAAGAAGCGGGCTGTGAACTGATGGTCTTTCACCTCGACAATCCTCTTGTGTTTGAGCGCTCCTTTCCTCTGGAATACAGGCACCCTGGGTGGAGGGGAGAGGGGCGAGGGCAGAGGGGAGGCTCCAGGGGAGGGTGTTGATATAGGGGAGGCCAGTGTCAACGGGGAGAGGGAGGGGGAAGGGGAGACCGGGGTAGACATGATGCCTAGAGGATACAGTAGAAAGAGGAGAGAGGGAGGGAGAAGGGGGAATGGATGATGAGTGTCAGTAAGGAGGGTATAGAGTTGTACAGGCGAAAGACCTTGAACATGGGAGAGGGAGGAGGGGAGGAGGGATGGAAAGTGTAATGGGTCATGGTTGAGACAGAAGTTGTATTAATGGCACATGGGATGTAGGGTAGGGAGCAGTGACGGAGTGACGTGATGGAGAGAAAGATCGAGAAGCGATGAATGGGCCGGAAGTGCAGAAGAAGATGGGTGGAGCCCGGGGAAAGCGACAGGTACGACAGTGAAAGAGAAAAGAGAGGTGTAATGAGGGAGACAGGGAGGTTAATTCACATACGGAGACAGAACTCTCTTAAGAGACTCTGAGACACTAAACGATTAGTGCAACTCAGCGTGTGTCCCACATACAGCCTGTCCATGCTACCTACATCTCCCTCCCTCTGTACCCCTTATATCTCCATCTCCCTGGCAGCTATGACTACACCCCCCCCCCCCCACCCCCTGGTCGTCATGTCAACTGTACCTCCTGTTGCCATGTCAACAACACCCCCACCACCTGCTCCAATATTAGAGCCTGTATCCTCTCTTGACTTCCTGCCTGCCCTTATTAGCAATTAGTCCCATTTCTGAAGTAAAGTTTGGACCAGAATAATATGTATACGTCTATAGGGAATGAGATGTGCTGGAAAAAGTGCAAAACGGCAAACATTAGCTGGAGAGATTGTGGTGCAAGAGTTGCACGCTACTAAATGATAAATGAAACACCAACAGAGATTTAATTAATAAATAAATAAATAAGCCCATAGCAAAGAAAACGAAAGAAAAATGTGATGAAATGATGGTGTCTCAGCAAAGAAGCAGGAGCAAATCAATCAAAAGGGTGAAAGAGGAATGGTGGGAAAAATGGCACAGTACTCAGAAATTAGTACAATAATGAAAGGAAGAAAAAAATATGTTCTAAAAATGTGCACAGACCCATACAGCGAAGATGATAAAGACACAATACCTGAATTGGTGGTGATTTTGGAGGAAGGGCTCGACTAAAGGACAGCTTTCTTCTCTTCCTCTCCCCCTCTCTTCTCTGCGTTTGGCTCACTTCAAAAGAAAGGCTAAGGTGTCACACCTGTAGCTGGTCACCTCCAAAAAAAAAAAAGAGAGAGAGACGGGAAGAAAAGACCGAAAAACCAAGAGAAGCAGTGGTGTGGCAAGTAGAAAAGATTCAGCCCAAAAAAAAGAAAAACCTATTACAACAAAAAGAGAAGGAAACAAGCCTTTTGAGAGATTCAAGCTTTCTAGGAACCAAAGATAGAGGAGTGAAGTGGTATATATCCGTTAACCCAGAGGCAGGGTGAGGAGGAGGCTGAGATAGAGAGGTGGTATTCTCTTTCCAAGATTGATTCTCTTTTTACTAAGAAGAGGACGAGAGATGGAGAGAGAGAAAGTGAGAGATGGAGGAAGAGGTAGAGAGAGAGAGAGAGAGAGAGAGAGAGAGAGAGAGAGAGAGAGAGAGAGATTGAGGGGAATAGGCAGCAATTCATTTTGAAATCTGGGTTACTTCTCTCAGGAGAGGGTGAGGGAGGTAGAGGAAGGAGGACGGATGAGACAGAAGCTGCCATTTTGCCACCACCAATACAGTATGGACAAGCGAGCGCCAACTGTCCCTCGCTTCCTCTAGTGCCAGACGGAGAGAGGAAAGGGAGAGGAGAGAGAGAGAAGACAGTATCCAGTCTGGAAGAAAAGAGCAGAGAGCCTCAGATGTGGAGAAAGAAATGGATAGTTAAGCACAGATAAAACTGGAAATAAACTGTTAAAAGTCATGGTGTTTGCTGCAGATCCAGATGACTGATGGATCAACAGGCCTGTAAAATAAACAACTCTGCAACAGTGCAGTTAACAGCATGTTCACCACATTTTAAATTTGTTCTGAGATCAGAGCAAGTGGTGGCATGATAACACTGCTCCACTGTGCACTGAAACCAGGTCAGCTAAGCCTGATGGGAAGGGTAGTTTCCAAGAGACAGGGGCTGTTTGTCCACATACTGTCAAGGACACACACACACAGAAACTTGTTTTGTCAATTAGGAGGACATTGTATTGACTTGCATTCACTCATGAAGCACAAAGCAAGTCTTAAAGGAATTGTTCAACATTTTTGGGGGATACACTCTCTTGCTGAGTCAGATGAGAAAATTGATACCGCTCTCACGTCTGTAGCTGGAGCCAGCAGATGGTTAGCTTAGCTTAGCATAAAGACTGGAAACAGGGGGAAAACAGCTAACCTGGCTCCGTCCGAAGGTGACAAAAAGCACCTCTAAAGCTCACAGATTATAACTACTTCTTGGCCAGGACCAGTTGCCAGGCAACCAGCAGAGACTTGGACTTCTATAACGTGTTAATTATTAGGCTTCAGGGGTGCCGGTAGACGGATTTCGTTTTTTTACATTCAGACAGAGCCAGGCCAACTTTTTGCCCCTGTTTATAGTCTTTATGCTAAGCTAAGCTAACTAGCTGCTGGCTCCAGCTTCATATTTACCATAGAGACGCAAGAATGATATCAATCTTACCATCTAACTCTCGGCAAGAACATGAATAAGCCCATTTTCCCAAAATGTCAAACTATTCCTTTAACGCTAAAACACGGTTTCCCTTGTGGGGACCAGCTTTTTGTTGAGTCCCCATAAAGAGACTGTGTGAACAAATGTTTTTCCCTGCAATGTGAGTAATACAAGCACACACACACACACACACACACACACGCACACGCACACGCACACATACACACACACACACACACAAAATTAATCACACTCCATGTGTGCACGTGGTCCTGTGGACAATCTTGGGAGAAGGAAGCAGCAGGCAGGAGCAGGGATGCAGGCAGGCAGGGGACAAGGGGTGGATTGGAGTGGGACGGAGAGACTGAGAGAGGGAGCGAAGGGTTGAAGGTCTAATTAATGGAAATGTAGGTTATTAGTCTCCTGATGAGGACACTGGCAGAGAATTAATTAACAATTATAATTAGCAAGATTGTTAGAGAGCAAAATGGTGTCAGGCAGCAAGATAAGAGTGAGCTAGTGTGCATAAGTGTGTGTGTGTGTTTGAGGCTGTCATTATTATGTGTGCGTGTTAAAAAAAAAAAAAAAAACATCTGTGTGAACATGCCCTATCTGACAATGATATATGTCATTTCAGCATTAGTCATGCAGAACTATCAGCTGATTGGAAATGATAGGGGGCTTTTCTTCACACAAACCTCCATCAGACCTTCCTCCACAGAACTGCCATTACAGTCTTCATTTTCTGGCCCATAAGACTCACACTCTTCATCGGTCTTATCTTGGATGAGTCATGTTCTTGTTCTGTTGTCACAAATAAATGAGGAAGATGTCCTCACAGTGAGGGGGGGGGGGGGGGGGCACAAAAATATGAGCTGTAGACCATGCACTCCTCAGTAATCAGGGCATTGAAAAACAAAGCACATAAACCTCTCACAATGCTTCCTCTCCATGCAGTGTGATGAGTAAGCACTTGTGGCTCTAAAGTGTCTGTATCAGCGTACGTTTGCATACCTATCGGAGCATGCTTTACAGTGTTTGATCCCGGCCCATAAAAGTGACTCAGTGTACAGCCAGGCAATGATACATTAAGGCTGTAAACCGAGAAGATGTACACACACACACACACACACACACACAAACACACGGCAGAATGAAAAACACACAGATTCGGCGAGCATGATTAAGAGCAGCTCGAAAATGACATAAAACACAGATAGAAGTGAAGATGAAAGGAAATATAGAGATGACACCTGACAACAGAAAAAAGAGGATAGATCAATGAAGAAGACACCCCCCCAAACCACAATCTGTCTACCATCTTTACAATTATCACTTTTATATGACAGTACTGGAAGCTGTCTGATCACGAGCCCTTTCCATACCCCAGCCCCCCCTCTCTTTTTTCTTTCTCAGTCTACAGATGGCTATCTTATTATTTCTGACCATGGCTTAATGAAACAGAAAATTCTCCTCCGATGGAATCTTTTTTGGGGGGAGCAATCAGCACTTCACCAATTACACGCATCCATTATCGTCTAACGAGTGCTCACTCGCATCAAGCACCGGCTTCAACCTGGCTGACTGGCTGGCTGGCTGGCTGGCAGGCTGGCTTTCTCCTCCAATGAAATTAAGGTAAATTGACTTGCCTAACTGTTGTTTGTGGAATCGGGGGAGAAATGGTGTCTGAGGTAATCATATCTGCCTGTTAAATTTGTCTCTTCAGAACCAATTGGCTCAGTTTGCCTGTATTGGTTTTCTGTTGGGGTGTGCTTCTATTTGCTTTTTTAATGAAGAGTGGTCCGCTGTGTTTTTGGAAGAGAGCAACAAACCTCCACGCCAGTCAGATGAGACATTTGGCAGGCGACTAGGGCCCATCAACATGGCCTACAAACTCAAGCAACTGAAGCAAATAAGCCTGCTCTCCATATTTATTTTACTGCTGACCTGCCTCTCATTGCAACAACAAATACTGATGAAATGGAAAACCATACAGACAAATGAAGCAGTTGAGTAAATTAAATTAAATCTATTAGAAAAAGTCATGGATTTTGGTTTGTGGATGGCTCAGGAGGGACACCCAAACATCTAAGAGTGGTCTGAGGCCTAAGAATCTGAGGAGGAGTTAATCTATATAGTCATATATTAATCTATCGAATATAACACTGGTTTGTAAAGCCTTTCACTTGTGATGATGTCTTTACAACTCTTTATACATTAAACCAGTTTAGTGTCATGAATTATGTTTATGGCCCATGCGTCAATAACCCACTGCATACAATCCCATTTTCTTTAGCACCACTATCTTCTGGTATGTTGCTCTGGTATACTGCTTGCCTCTCACTATGGTTTCAAACTGTATTTATATATTGTACAGTGCATGTGGGGGAATATGTAAATCCTACTGTTTGCTTGTACAAGCTGGCACATTGTGTAGAAAGATTTGACTCAAAAATGTTTTTGGTCCGTCTTGAGGGAAACTTTAAACTTGCAATAACAGATTTTCTACTCACTGGCAACATTATCATGTTAGTAAACAGTTGCCTATTTACACATTCAACAGTAATGGAGGAACATTTACTTGGAGTCGTGTTTCTGGCCACCAGATGAAAATAAGTCAGATATTCACTTTCTTTTTATCTCTGTTTTGGTGTCTATCAAACCAGAAATATCCGTCTCTTTAGCTGCTAGATGCTCCACTAAGTTCACCAGGTAGTTGTTAACTATGTCTGTTGTTTGGTGCTGAGCAGGCAGCGTCCAGCTTACAGTTTAGAAACTTGCCTGCTGCAACTGCACACTACACTATGAGAGTGGTGAGAGGGAATCAACAGTTAAATTGCGGGCCATAAAACCCAAAACAATGAGCTGAAAGACACTAAAACGCTCCATAGAGCTGAGGGGAACTGCTCCTTACTACAAGTGCACCCCCCCTTTTCACATACAAGTATGTCATGTGATCCATTATTAATATCAAAACATTGATTAGAGCAGCTTTACAAATAACATCTCAATATTTCATGATTTCATAAATCTTTCTTTCTTTTTACATAACAACAGAATTTGGTGTTGTCTTTGCATGTGTTATTTGTGTACCTAGATAGATAAAATATTTGTGTTTGGCAGACCCGCGGCCCACTGAGGTTGAGTTTGAGTATAATGAGTTTGGGACCGTGGCCAAGCCAATAGATCATCTACTAACATGAGCAGAAACCGGCATGTGAGCTAAAACGTATTACTATTCACAGTATGTGCAAAATACTAACAAGGACTCAAAGCCTCAGCTGTAGGCTGCAAAACCTTTCTTACTGCTACAGGCAGGAAGGGAAGGTTGTGAACAAAATGTGCTCAAGGGGAAGGATGAAAGCAGGAGGGCAGGAGAATCAGGGTAAGAGGGGCGACCGGATAATGAGGCGAGGGGAGAACAAGGTAATGTCTGAGGATATCTTAATCTTCATCCTAGTTTTCTAGGATGAATTCCCTTTGGGTAGGTGGCATTACACACATGCACTGGCACACACACACACACACACACACACACACACACACACACACACACAGAGGCAAACAAGGATATAGTATGAATAATTATTGTGTCCTAGATGTGGTGGCAAACATATTGGCCACAGCATCCAGCAAACTCATGTTTCTGTTAATGTTACTGCTCCATCTTAAGGACTGTTAGCACACAAAGCTAATCATTCTTTCCACTATATATTCTGACAATAGAGACAAAACACATGACTTAAAAATACACTATACAATATAGTATGCACACCTGATATCTACATTAGAGCTGAACTGATTACTCCATTAATTGATTCACAGAAAATTAATCAGCATTTACTTTAATTTACTTCATTTTTCAAGCAAAAATGCCAAATATTCTCTGACTCCAGCAACTCAAAAGTGTTTTCTGCTTTCCTCTGTTTCATATCTATGAGTTTTGGACTGTTGGTTGGAGAAACGACGAACTTTTAAGATGTCACCTTGGTAAATTGTACTGGGCATTTTTTCACTGCTTTCTGACTTTTATAGAAAAACGATTAATTGAGAAAATACTCGACATAATCCATAGATAATAATCGATAGATAATCAGCGTTAGTTACACCACTAGTCAACATCTTTTTTGTGGTAATCTAAACAATATTTGTTGTAATATTCACCTTTTCTGGACCAGTTTCAGCATAATGCAGTACAATAAGAGAAAAGCTGCTTCAGTATGCATAATAGCTTGAGTTTAAACATCCACAGAGATCCTGGTGAATTAAGGGGACAAATTTGCATTAAAAATGGTATTTGCATTATTGTGTATATATACTCCGTGTTCATTACCATTACAACTAATCAAATAGCCACATATTGTCACAACTGCTACTGGTTGGAATGATAAAAAGCATTAGAACATGTTAACACACAAGAGACACACATGCAACAGAAACAAAAGACACACGTTTGTGTACATATTCTCTCTCTCACACGCACACACACACATAAACACAAACTAAGCTGTGGGTCAGTTAGCTCATTTGTCCCTGGTCGTGGCCCAGCATGGCTCATGTGAAAATGGAGAAAGCGAGAGATTGGCTGTGTAGCTGGAGAAAAAAAAGCATGAGATGAAAGGGTGCTCGGGTGTTTTTTTTTTCAACTTCAGAGATCAAGCCGATGAGTTGTAGAACCCTGCGGCACTGCACACATGATGAAAGAGAAACAGCACTCTCCTTCCACATGTACTGTACGTGTGAGTATAGTGTGTAGACAAACATAGATAGAGATATAGTTATTCAGTAGATACAGATATATAGATATTTCTACAAACATATCAATTACAATACAAATTATCAATAAAATGCAGTAGAAAGGGAAATCCACAGGGAGGACAGAATGATTTTAAGGACGGGATAACCAGAGATAGACTAGAGCAGAGAATAAATGAAATGACAGAGTCAGTCAGAGGAAACAGAATTGAAAGAAAATCAAAACAGAGAGACGAAGGGAACCTGTTATTGGCAGAATACTGAGAGAGATGGAGGGTGAGAGGTGCGGGAGCGCAAGGGCCACTGCACTGCATAGCAAGAGACGACGCTGGTGTTGCTGGAGAGAGAGAGAATGAGAGAGAGAGACAAAGACAGAAAGAGAGTGAGAGAAGGTGTTAAGCCCTGCACCGCAGACATGCGTTACAAATCCCCAGGGACCCGGTGGCAGATCAGTACAGGATCAATCTGCTGCACCTCAGCAGGGACGCAGCACACTCCTTCCATTCCCACACACCGTTCACGAGTGTGTGTGTCACTATACTGTAAGTGAGTGAATGCCTGTGTATGTGTGTGAACATGGAGTTGGAACAGAAGTGACTGAGCACTGGGAGCTGCTGTTGCAGGGAGGGAGGAGGGAAGTGGAGCAGGTGGGAGAAGGCAGGAGTAAATAGATAACTGTATTGGGTGCAGATATTTATCAACTGACCGATCCAGACCATACATATTTTACAACTTCAACATAAAAGCATAGTTGGACAGCATTCACTAGATATAATGTATGTGTAATCAAATAAAAATTGTATTCCTGTATCTGATATCCATAAAAACTGACTGGCATCTAACTGCACCCAGCTCTGAGATAAACGACAGAACACAATGCGAGTGATGGAAATCCCACATGGGAGATCAGGGATCAGTTTATCCCCTCCACTCTCCCATCATAGCCATTAGAGAGAAAAGCATAACACTGACCTCAGATCAGTGTTTGGGGACACCATGATCCAACTGCCTGTAACTCAATCTTATTAGAGCGTTAAGTCATTACTGCATGTACACACAGAGGCCTCACAATGCAATTAGCCATTAGCCCATCACACTGACAAAGCATGGCTAATTAGCAGATCGCGGGCGCACGGGGAGCAGAACAAAACATATTTAATATCCCCATCAACACTCTTGCAGAATATCATGTGTCAGGTACTGTTTAGATGTTTTGTCATGCTTGGTTGAGCAGCATTTTAAAGAAACAAGTTGCATTTGCGAATAAATTTAAAAGTAGCTTTGAGAGCCAGATAAGAGATATTCCACAAAGGACGATGAAAGTTTTATATATCTTTCTGCATTTGCAACCCCATTTGACTCCATCTATTCCTGATATAATGAACTCTGTTCATGAAGGTTAAAAAAAAACAAACACAACAAAACAAAACAAAAAACAAAGGCTACCAGTGCAAATATCATTCAACACGGGTCTATGGATGACTTCCCAGAGAGCTGCATCAGGGTCAAATTCTGTTCTGATCAGCAAAAACACATCTGTTTGTTGTAGTAGAAAACAGAGATGGTCAGGTGATTCGGACTTGGCCGTTGTTGGTTGAGGTTGAGAGTTGAGGCAGAGTGTTAGGTGTGTTGCTCTCTCTTTGAGGGTGAAAGAAGTGGATTATGTTAGGTCAGCTCTGGCCAGATCAAAGCAAAAGTCTGACAAGAACCGAGAAACCTCTGAGAAATATATGCAAGCAAGCATGCACACACACACAAATACGCACACACACACACTTTGGCAGAGGACTGCCTGTCAGAATGCCAAAGAAACTACTCTTTGAGCTCTCCATAAATTTACTTTGAAGGAGTTCTGACTGGGTAATGGCTTGTATGAAAAATACTGTCACGAGAGAAAAAATATACACACATGCCCACACTGCACAAACAATCTCAAAGCCCCTTATTTATAATCGCGATTGTGACAAAAGAATTGGAAGGAAACACAGCACCACTGGCATTAATTAAAGAGAATCATATTTTATGAAGCAATTCTCAGGAAGTAAGTGCAGCACTGACCCTCCAGCCCCACCCCAGACAGACAATGTCAAATAAACTAACACATTTAAATTAGGGCATAGACCAGACCAGTCTGGGCTAGGAGCAACATCACCCTACTAGCAACCCGCCTTAGCAACCCGTAAGTAGGCCTATAGTGTTGGCGAGGTTACTAGAGCAGAACTGGGCCTTGTACAATGGTGAAAACACACACACACACACTGGTTTCCGTGGGTATATGTGCCCTGTCACTGTGGTAGGATAAGCTTTTCGTGGTGCAACATGCAGACCCTAGACCCGGTGAGTACAACGTGTGGCACTCCTGTATTTCCTTGATATAATTCATGGCAGATGCAGCCAATGAAGACCCTGTTTGAATTCTGGAGCACCACACGTATTGCTTCCCAGGTAACGGGCCAATAGAGAGAGGGGATGAGCTTGAAGCTGCACCAGGATCTCTTACAAACTCAGGCACTAGACTAGCCTGGAGCACACTGCACTAGGCTGGACTGGACTGTTCAATGCATACCATTTGATGAGACAGTAAATCTGATAAATCAAAGCAGATTAGGACAACAAGGTAAATCAAAAGAGGAGCAAGTCAGCAAAGTAAAACAAATTGAACCTGACTACTCTAAACAGGAACTGATGGATCAGAACAGGACAGCGCAAAGCAGAGTGCAGGACTATATATATCAAACCCAAGGGACAGATAGCTCAGAACAAGCAGGACAGTTGTGAATGTATTTAACTTCCTTGGGCAACCAAATCTCTGAACCAAATTTTACACAAAAAACTCAAGAAGATTCAAGAAATTAGCTAGAGTAGCTGAGTATGTGGCGTGCATTGTGTGTGAGTGTTTGTGAGGCCACACGTATGTCTTGTGTGGGATGATCAGAATACTTGAGGCGATGCTTTAGATTGCAGCTTAGTGAGGGCTAGAGGAGGATGAGGATCATTGGCTGAGTGATGTGCGCATTGTGAGTTAAATATGCATGCACAGCAAAGTGTGTGCATGTTTTTCAGAAATAGCGGGAGATGGAAAACAGAGGGAGAGCGAGGGACAGCACCACAGAATCATGCTGCAGTGGGTTTTTACACATGATTAGTGCACATGCGATACACATACATGGCATGTACCCTCTCAACAAAAAACACAGAAATACACAAGTATAGACACAGAAACACACTTCTGTCCTGGCTGGTTTGAGGCCATCAGTGATATGAAGTTTTTGGGATAACATGCAGGGGAGCACAAACTGATGATTTAAAGATTAGGTGATCAACACGATATCAATACTTAATCATAGCCACTTCAAGCCAAACCAGTCCAGTCTAGATCAGCATAGCCAGCAGACGCGTCACAACCATGTTGCCCCTCAGCACTCTTCCAAAGTGAGCTTTTAAATATTTCACCTCCCACTGATTAAGGTCAGGATTGAGCAAAGGGGAGCATAGCAGATCTTTGACCAGTGCTTTGGGGAAAGTGAAGGACATTATACTATATTACCCAGCAGGCACCAGGTGGTGGCGGTGCAGAGGACACCATGGCAACGCCATGAAAATGCCATGGCAACACCATAGCAACTGTGGCCTCATTTGCCCGCTGGTGGTGTGGTACAGCCCAGACTTGCTACAGTGGCATGGTCGTCAGATACACACTTCAGTCACATCAGTAATAGTAACATTGTTCATTAATTATTTCATCAATCAATTAATTGATCATCATCATCAACAATCAGTCAAAAGGAGCAAGAACACAGTATCTACTGGTCTCTGTTTTTTGCTAAGTGAGAGACAGACAGAGGAATGAGCTGATTTAAAAAGGAAGTGATCAAAGGAAAAAAGCAAAGGTCAATGGATGGGTTAATTAACAAAGAGATGTGATCACCATATGATAAAACTTTAAAATAGGAGCGGTGGAGGATGTTCATAGCTTGTTAATGAAAACCAGGAGAAAGAAGTGCTGAGGAGAGCAGGATGAAGCAAAAGAGACAGCAGACTGTGTGAGAGAAACATACTGATGCGTAAAAGCAGTGAGTGTCAAAAAGTAATGTTAGGTAGTACGAGAGGAGTGACAGACTGATAGCTATAGTAGATACAGATGAATAGAGAGTTTAGACTTTTACTTGTCTTTTTTGTCACAGGCACTAATGTCTTCACAGTCATATAGGAGGAATCGAAATTCGAAAAATGATTTCAGTGTCTAGAATCGCTACAAAGCTAAAACATTTAAAACTATTTCATCTAACACTTCCTCCAAATATACCAAACTTAACTAATATATATATATACCTGTATGTATATATATGTATATATTTATTTGTACATATATATTTCTTTATAGATAAATGATAGAATTCAAATGATAATTGAATACAATAAAATATCTCAGTTAAATCACAGTATAACATGGTACATTCTCAAAAACATAGTATATTTTAATATATTCTTTTTTCTCAGCATAAAATAAAATAAATAAAACAAAATAAGCCAGAGGGTTTTTAAGAGTCACTTCTGTTCATGCAGTCACAGACTTAAGTATTAGCGCCTCAATAGAAATCAAAAATGCTCAATGACATACCAGGTTTAAGCCCTGTTGATTGGTTGAAAATGACAGTGTTCTACTACACAGGAAGCAGTCAAACTGTTGCCGTGGTTTCCACTGTTGGGGTGCAGAGTAGAGCGAGCTTACTACCTCACTGAAAGGTGGCTGCCCTGGGTCCTAAGCATTTGCTACAATTGAACTACACAACCCTCCCATGACAAATCTTTGAGATTTCATTCAGCTAAACATGCAATGATTCTGGGGCTTTCCAAAGGATGGGAAAAGACAAAAGCATTTCTCTAAAAACAAAGACAGATTGTTTTAAAAATTGCCCCACGCAGACCTAGAAAAAAACCAATCCATGTGCAGATAAAAGGTACAGTCTGCCCTCATTGAAAGACAAAGGAGTTAAAAGGGGAATTGAGAAGGTCGACTAACTCTTCGATCTGTGACGACATGCACAAACACAACGCACAGTCCCTCACATAGCAGGTCAACCCCCCCTCCCCTCCCCTCCTTCTAGCCATTATCAACAGCATCCAAAAAGCTACAAAGTCTAAAAGTAGGTGTTCTTTTGCTACATCATGTCAAAGCTACATTCAACTACAATAGAAGAAGAGCTGGGCTGTGGCTGGTCTTAGTGTGAGAAATGAGGTGGATATGTTGACCTTGTGAAAATGGAGAGTGTACGCATTGCAATGTTGGCAACATTGGCACAGTTCACACAGTAGATGGCTTTTGGCACAGTGTACAGAAGGTACAATGCTACAGTTCACTATTCTCTCTTGAACACATAGCATTTCGTATTCATGTTGGTCAGCCCGAGCCAGGTGCTGTGGACTTAAACTCATTTATTACAATCACATCTGACCAAATTATATGAAACCTATCCTACCTATAAGAAAATCATTGAAGATGTTGAGCAGCTGACTCCAGCTGAAACAAATGATCTCATTTTAAACTAGAGGAAAAACAATTACAATGTCGCAGATGCAAACAGATGTGCCATTGCATCCTTGTCACATTGAAGGTGGGAATATTGCTCAAAGTCAAACAGTCATCTGATAATCTTGATAACAGAACTTATTACTGACTGCCTTCAGTGAAGTCTCAGCTATTATATGCACCTCAAATGGGAACATTCACAGTATATCGCTCAGTTTTATGTGCCAAAAGGTAATAGTCAAGTAGTAAGTACAAGATAATTTCCTCAGCACAAGTATCTGTGTACTTTGTTATTTTAACCTTGGTTACAGTGAATTGTGTTGTATAATTGCAACATGAGTTAACATCAAGTGAATAGTTTTCCACATATCAGCAAAATATGTTACCTGTAGATTGTGCAGTTACAACTGTGGCACAAATGTCTGAAAAATACAATGAAGAATTGTGCTTCATATAATCCATCATCTACAAACTCTGCCAAGATACAGCATAGTAGTGAAGTACAATAATATCCTAAGAGAGCTTTTACAATACACTGCACTTGGTATTAATTCCGCTTACTTCCTCTGGATAAATCCTGACGGGCCACTTTCATAAAAATAATAAAGTTCATAGCTGCACACCCCTTGCTCTGCATCATGTGGCTACAATTATTCAACTCACCAGAAGCCTCTTGCACAATTGTCTCCAGCGCTTATTTGAATATTATGCAGCCATCTAGTGCCAATTACAGATATTGCACCAATCATCCTCTTGATCCACTTACATGATGGTGAATTATGTGTTGTTCACGTGTGGAAAGAAAAAATGGGGCTTTATCTATGGAAAGAAATTACTTGAAAACCAATCTTGCTTAAAAGCTCTTGAGTGGAAATTTGGCACTACTATTGAATCATTCCCACTTCCAACACTAGCCACATCCAGCCTCCTCTTTATTAAAACACTAACACAGTGAGAGAAATATATTGATAGAATAAAAAAGGGGTATGGGAGAAAAGTCTGAGTAAGAAAGAAAAGAAAAGACAGACATAAAAGAAAATCTGCTACATGTCTTTTTTGTTCTTATTGTTATTTCTCTTTTAAAGTTCAGTTTGTTGTTTCAAATACTTTGATACTCAACTGTGTTCGAGCTCTGGTTGGACCAGAGGTGACATGACAAGCTCCAACAGGGAGGAGGAGAAGTGGTTCCTGTTCAATCTGATTGGTTAAAAGGGTTTCTAGTAAAATATGACATCACGTAGATGGTCCTGGGGTAGAGCTAGATGGGTCTGATGGTGTCATGAGGTCACTGTGGGCAAATAAATAGCACTGTCCTTACTGCCCAGTGAAAGGTGATCAGGCAGACAGAGTGCATGAGAGAGCTGACTGCATTGCTTTTCATATCAACTGATTTACAAAAGGGAAGAAGAGGGGGCAGTCTCTCCAACACCAAGAAGCAGTCCACCAATCCAGTTCAAAAGCCAACAGCCAAAGAGGACAGGGAGCCAAAGGAGTCTATTGACCAAACGATGGTCTCTTTTGGGAGAGGGTGGGTCTCTCCACATCCCACCGAGGTGTGTTCTCAAAGCCAGAGGGAGGGAGACGTTTTGAGCATATATCTGTGTGTGTCTGTGTGTGCTCGTGCATGTGTGTGTTTGTGTGTACAAATATGACATCATTACTCACAGGTTGGAGACTACTCTTATCCATAGTTGTGACTCGGGGAGGGGAGGAGAACCGAAGATGACATCACAAAGCTCATTTCTGAGCGGAGAAGAAGTTCAGGAGCTGCAGTCCCCGGCGATGCAGTCTCACCTTCACTCTCGTCGTCATGGGAACCATCCAAACGGATGTAGCTCACCCTGGTGTGGCGTCTCACTGTCGCCCTCACTAGAACGCGTACAATGGAGCGGGTGGCGGTCGTGTTGCTCTCACACAGAGTAGTGTTAGCAGTAGAACTACTGTCCATATTAGTTCCCGCAGTGATGGTCGCTAATTGATTACCTATGGTCATCAAAGCAGCCATATCTCTGGTGTTATTCCTGGCTCCGGCTGCCATGGCACCACGGTTCTCAATAGCAGTGGTGCTCGCTCCCACGTCTCCCTCTCTCTTCTCCCCCTGTCATACCTCGCTCTCCAGGCTGGAGAAGTGGGCCGACCCTCGGCGTGAGCAAAGGCTCTTGGCTTTGAGTGGCAGGTGGGGGGAGTAGAACCTCCGTGGCTGTGGCACCGAGCGCAGTCTCTGATACTGGAGTTTGGCACTGGCCGAAGCCTGAGCCTGGCCCTGGCCTACCATCCCTACCCCTGCTGGTGGTGAGACAGAGGATGAGGAGGGCGGAGGCGGGATGGGCATCGGGAGGGAGGTGGGAGACATGGATGGTTGCTGGGGTGGCGACGGTGAGGGCTGTGGTGGATGGTCTATGGGTTGTGTGCTGAGGCTGAGGTTAGATTGGCTGCCTGATTTGGCCTGACTGGGATCTGGTTTGGGGGGCAGAGGCTTGGGGCGAGAACCCCCGCTGAAGCTGTGGCAGTGGGGGAGAAGCTCTTCCTGGCTATGGGAAAGCGCCGTGGCTCCTCTCTTGGAGTGGGAGGTGTGTGAGCGGCTGTGGGGGTGTGGGTAAGGATGGGGTTGGGGGTAAAGGCTACAGGAACACATGGTGGCCCGTCCCGCTTCTTCCCCTCTGTCCCTAGCTCGCCCCTTGCTCTTCCCACCTCCACTCTTCCACTTTTTCTCTCCCTTCACAGGGATCTTGTCCATAGACCAGTATCTTCTAGGAGGAGGGAAGGCTGCGGGGGGCGGAGGCCACTGCGAGCCGAGCCCTCCACTCCCCCCCCCTGATCCCCAACCTACTCCTGGCCCTGAGCCCCAGAAATCAGCACCAATCCATCCCTCTGCCCGAGTTCCTAGTAAGGAATCATCCCGACTGTTGATACTGCCCCCTTTCTCTCTGGAGGGGTAGGTACCAAAGAACCAGCCCCCTCCGCCTATGCCCCCTATTCCAGCGCTGCTTCCCCCTGCACCTCCTTCCCAGTATCTTTCAAAACGTCCAAACTCCCCTGATGAGCCCTCATCTGAATAACTGTCCTCTGCCCTGGCCCTGTCCCTCTCTGACTCAGATACTGCCCCCCGACCTGCTCTCCTTCCCCTCTCCTCCACCCGGTCCCTCACTCTCTCCCTCTCTTCCTCTTCCTCATCATCATCATCATCATCCTCATCATCCTCAGAGTCCCACTCATGGAAGGACAGCCCTTCTCTTGTCTGTGCTTTCTCTTTTTCATAATGCATTAACAAAGGACGCCTCTCTCCGAGCCTACCACTGTCCTCTCTTTCCATCCCTCCACTTCTTCTCCGCTTGGAGGACGGAAGGAGTGGGTGGAGGGATGTTGGAGGAGTATTAGAATCATCTCCTCTTCCATTTACCCAAAATTTGACTGATGCAGGGAGTTTGTTGAGGTTAGGGTAGCGCTTATTGGGGGTATGATGTCTGGAATGAGGGCGTGAGGATTTGGGACGCCTCTCCCTGCTTCTACTGCTGTCTTCCTGTTCCCTGTCGTTGCCCTCGTCTCCTCCTTCTCTCCTACTTCTCTCCCTCTCTCCTTCCCATGAATCCCGCCCCTTCTCCCCAAATGTGCTCCGGTACTGGGCAGAGAAGGAAGAGTAGTCTTGTATTCCTCCTTCCCTCTCTCCTTCTGCCTCTCCTTCCCTCTCTGGCTCTACATCTCCCTCCTCTGGCTCAGAGCGCCTTCCCCCAGTTGATTTCTTCCTTTTCTTTGTCTTCAGGGCCTTCTTCTTCTTCTTTTTCACCTTTCGCCGCTTCCTTTCTCTCTCTCGCTCTCTTTCCCTTTCTTCCCTCTTTTTCCTCTTTTTGTTCTTTTTCTTTTTCTTCTTCTCTTTCTCCTTCTCTTTTCTCCTCTTCTTCTCCCTTTTTTGCCTCTCAGCATCTCCACCCGCTCCACTCCTCTCTCTCTCACTCCAGCTCGCCCACCACTCTTGGAGCTGAGACAGTTGGCTTCCCCCTCTCTCCCTCTCCCGTTCCCTTTCTCTGTCACCCCAGGATGTGCGTGGTTTCCTGGGGGGTATGGGTGGTGGCAGGCGCCCGTGGCTGAAGGAACGAGGCCGGATGATTGAGCGTTCCCTCTCCCTCCCTCTGCCAAGGAGGAGGCTTGACTCTTCCGTTAGCTCCTCATCATCATCATCATCCTCTCCATCTAATCCTCCAGTCCTGTCTCGTGTGCTCCTGGAGGAGCTGTAAGAGTAGGTGGGAGAGGTGGAGCGAGAAGATGAGGCAGATGAGGACGTGGATGTGGATGAGGTGGTCGACGAAGAGGATGAAGACGTATAGTGCAAGGAAGCAGAAGGAGAAGGAGGGGTATAAGAGGGGCTGAGGGGAACTGGCACAGGAAGTGAGAGCGGGGGAGAGAGGGGGCGTGCCCTCCTCCCTCCTCCCTCCCTCACTCCATCACGTGCTCCTCCCCTCCGCCCCAGGGGCAGAATGTTCTCGTATAGTGGCCCTCCAGGCTCTTTGGGCTTCTTGGGCCTGCGCTTTCTCCAAAAGGATGAGGGGAGAGGGGGAGAGGGGTGTGGCAGCGGGGGTGTAGGAGGCAGAGGGGCCTGACTCTTAGAAGGCAGTCTGGGAGTGCCCAGAGGTTTAACGACCCCTTTCCCCTGACCTCCGCTGCCACCTCCCACCACCCTCTTCCCCACCCCGTGGTCCATGCCCTTCTCTGAGTAGAAGGCCACACTAGCTGGAGGGGGTTGGGGGTGGCCCCTGGGCATAGTCTTGGGGGTCTGGGACCCTGCTTGCTGCTCCATGCAGGGCCCCAGTCCCTCAGGGTCAATGGGACCATAGTATCTCTTATAACCATCAAGTCCCCCACCCCCTCCAGCAGTTGAAGCCCAGTTAGATGGGACTTTCTGAGCAAAGGGTCCCATGTCAGTGATGGCCCCCCTTACAGCCATTGGGTTGGTGGCTGTAGCAGATTTGGGCAGCCTCCAGCGATCCACCACAGCCAGTCTGCGGTCTGGCCGAGGTAGGAAAGTGGAGCAAGGGAGGGGTGCACCGGCAATGGGGGTGTTGGAGGGACCCAGTGCTGTCCCAGAATGCACCACGGTGGGAGGAGAGCCCGGTAGAGGTGTTTTGTAGACGGGCTGCGGTTGCTGCTGTTGCGGTGGTTGCTGCTGTTGCGCCATGACAATGGCTGGGTTTGTCATAGACGTTGAGACAACATGTGGCTGGGACGGGACTGTAATCATTGCAGTGTGGTGATGAGTAGGCAAAGATTTAGCTCCACCTGGCGCTGTTTCATCCTCAAAGCTACAGCAGCTATACATGCCCTGAGAAAAAGAGAGCACAAATCAGAAACACAGAATCAGAGATTATTCGCAGAGTAACATGAAATGAAATAGAATGAACAGTATTTCCTGAAATGAAAAATGAAATTAATAAAATTTTGCTTTAGAAACAAAGGTGCAGCATAGATGTGTACAGATGCAGATATCATGCTACACACAAAATAAATTGTATAACTGTACATGTACAAGAGAGATAGAGAGAGGGAGAGAGAAAAGAGGGCAGTGGATGAGAATAGAAATCATAAAACAGCAATCCAAATAAGTCCCAGTAATCAAAATAAATGCAAGATTGCTATTTTTCAGATAAAAATCCATTCCTATTTACAGTGCAATAGTGCATTGTTTGGTTAATGAAATTGCATACACAAATGCATAAATTACAACCACAATGGTGAAAAGGGACAAATTGTTATCAGTGAAGCGACAATAATCACATGCATATGGTGTGGGCTGGTTCTGTCAAGGTCACTGTCAAAGGAACAGGATATCCAGGGTGTGAGCAGAATTGAATTTCAATTAATCTCCCGAATTGACTGAGTGGAATTGAATTGACCTCGGACCTCACACTTTCTAACACTCACACTCAGTAACAGATAAGGGCACACACAGGCGGGAACACACATGCTGACACATGTGTGTGCATACGGTTACATGCACAGCATTTTGGTTTCAATCATGTTGTCCTGTTGTAGTGTAATGTAGCTTTAGTGCACTAAATTGTAGGACTTCTCCATGGTTGCCACAAAGAGGGGTTTTATTGGGATAAAAGTTAAAACATTAGCAGTGGACATAAAATTTTGAGGCGCTGAAACACTTTTCAGTAAGAAATTTAGTGTGCTAGTGCAGAAAAACATTGCACACACAGAAACAAAAGCACTTACCCTGCTGATTGCCAGGAGAAAGTCCAATTTGCCAGAACTGGTGGCCATGCAGTGGCGCAGCTTCCAGTAGACCAAGTGTTCCCAGGCAAACACCAGCAGACTGAGGCCCATAGCCACCAGTAGCATGTAGAAGACCCCAGCCATGTTGTCAATATCCAGTTTACTGCTCATCACCTCAATTTTGTCATTATGGCAGATACCAGACAGCCAGAGGCGCTCCAGCATTTCAATCTCATCTGGAAATGGGACAGGTGGGGGGCAAGGATGAGGAAAAGAGGCAGGAAAAGGGAAGCGGACAAGGTTAAAATGGGGAAAAGTAGAGAGGAGGAAAGAAAAGAGAGAAAATGGAGGGAGGATAAGAAGAGGATTGAAATGCACAACAAAAAAGATAGATAGATAGATAGATAGATAGATAGATAGATAGATAGATAGATAGATAGATAGATAGAAGGGCCAATAGATAGTGACAAGGGACACACAAGGAGACAGAAAGGCTAAAAGCTATAAGCACTAAAGTACAGGTCTACAGTATTGCTCAGTTTGCCCATTATCCAAGGTGACTCCTCAAGGTCAAAGGTCACTAATACCAAAAGCAGCACTGTGTCCAAAGTAACAAAGAGAGAGGGGACTGAGACAGAGAGAGTCCAAAACAATGAAGTAGCACTGAGAAGTAAAATGGCACAGACAACCTAATCTCAACACTGTAACCCAGAGTAAATGAGGAGGAGGGGAATGGGAGACGAGGAGCCACAGTCAGGTGCTTGGATAGGTTGAACAAGCATGGAAGAGAGGGAGAAAGATAATGAGAGAGTTGGGAAGAATATTTTGCAAAGAGAGAGAGGAAGCGGCATTCTTTCTCCGTCCACGAGCGCGTCAGGGGAAATGAGACAGACACAGAGACAGAGAGAGTTAGAGGGAGCTGGAACAAGGGAAGCAGAGATGGAGGACGAGAGGCTGAGATTGTGTCATTATGACAAACAGCGGGAACACTCCTCAGCTTGAAGAGGATGAGAGGAGAGAAAAAGAGGGGGAAAATGTGAAGAGAGAGAAAAGCGATAGGAAGGGACAGAGACACAGGCAGAGGGAGAAGATCATAATCATTTAATTGTGCTGGAGGGATGGTCCGAATCTCCATCAAGGTGGTAAGCTCAGGGGGATTCAAGATTCCCATCTGTTAACCTACCAGGAACCAGGCAAGACCGCTTTACCCACTACCCTGCCTTTTCATTTATGATCTCTCTGGCCTAATGAATCCGAGCTGCCCTGCTAAACCTGCGATTGGCTGCGGGGGTTGCTGGTGTAACCATAGTGATGGACAGCCAGAAGATGCAGCATATGATTCATGATGGAATTAAAGAGGTGTATTCTCCAACAGAACTGGTAATGAGAGCAGGATGAGCAGCACTGCAATAACCGGGTCTGAAGGTTGCTACTGTCTCTGAACTATTTCAAGTCAAACGGCTAAAGCTGGGTTTAAAAGCTGACAAGTCACGCATCCACTCACAACACTGCACTGCTCTGCGAAAAACTCCAGCTCTAGCATTTTCATTTGTGCCATCATTAGCCGTGCTTGCATAGCTTAGATGAAGCCGACTCAGTCATCTGTGTGATCTGGCTAATGTGTCTCCTGTAGAACATCATTAGCCAATCAGCCGTGGCCTCAAGCTACAGCAACAGATGGACACAGTGCTACTACAGCCCACTGGCAGACTCAGGTAACAACTCCCCATCTCAGATTCATACAGACATACATTCCAAGACACAAAGGTCTGCTTTTAACTCCGGAGTATAGCCCCATTGAAGAGGATTTATCGGTGTCATTGACCTTCAGTAGCAGCTGTGTGTCCAAACTGGAGCCTGATGTGAAAACAGCAAGTGTCTTAGTGTCGGGTACAGATAAACAGGTAGTCTCATGTCTGTCCTCCACTTCACAAGCCCCAGTCGAATCCTTTCTCTAAGCTCTAAGTCTCATCTCCTGGCTTTCCTGCCATTTGACTTCCAGTGATTCATCTTTGGCTTCTCCCTCTTTTACAATCCGCCTCTTCCTCCCTCCCGTAGACCTTTGTGATGGCAGTTGTCTCTACCTCTCAGTCGCAGCCAGCTCAGGCCTGCCAAATCTGACAGGTGTGTCAAATCCACACTCCACCTCTGTCGTTCCTGGCAGGTCAGGTCAGGTAGAGCTGGCACGCTGCAAACACAGAGCTGGCATGCACCACAAAGACATTATTTAATAAAGAAAACTGTATTTGTGTGTCTTCATGTGTGTGTGTGTGCATATGTAAATGTGCTAGTGCCTATGTGCATGTTCGCATTCTGCAGTGTGCCAGAAGTGGCATAATGCCAGACATGTCCTGAGACGCTGAGCTCCACAGTTGTTGAGCAGTAAACCATGACCCGTACAATCCCGTGCTTTTATCACAACATGACAAACCTCTCGGCATTCATTGCAAGACTTCTGAAAAAAAAAACACCCTGCCAGCCAAGAGCTGCAAATCCAGCTTCTCACATTTTTTTTAATATCTACTCACTGAATAATATATTCTTGGAATCAAAATCCTGATACTATGCAAAAAATAGAAGTGGATCTGATAAGAGTGGAAAAATGAAATATTGCTACTCAGCAGTTTTGCCTTTATCAGAAACAAGTTGTAGTGAGATCAATGGACCATCTCTTAAAGCCGTGGTATGAATCACCAGAGGCAGCAACAAGGAGAACAATACACTCACAGGGTTGACAAAGCAGTGGCGGACTTCTCTAGTGCCCCTCTATCCTCTAATGCAGTTGTAAAATGATATGACTCAACACGACATGGCACAATAATGATGTAACACTCTGACATGATTTAGCCCAGCTGAAGGTGTGATGCTGAGTCCTTGAGCCGCAGGGCGATTGTTGAGATGCAGCCTTTGAGGGCACGCTGAATGTGAGTCCCCCCTCCTCCTTCCCTCCACATCCAAACAAACTAATCCTCTTCCTTAGTAATCCACTCCAACAATGCCAGCCTACAACTACAACCCTCAGCATTCAACACCACCCAGTAACTAGATCCATCCTGGGTACACAGCTGATGTTAAGGGCTTTTGCTACACAGAAGAGAAGCAAGGACAAGGGCAAATACCAAGAATTAAAAGAAACAACAGACATAGCATGTCAAGGCTGTCTGGGCTCTCTGTTTTTCATGCACACACGCATCCTTTTCCAGGTCCAACTATTCAGCTCCAGACGCCAGTCTTATTTAATAGATCTTGGCACCAAATTGGCATTATCAGTGTGTAAGCAGCTAAAGTGTCTGCGTGCCAGAAACAGCTAAAGGGCTTTGTCCGCCACGCCATAAGCAAAGCTGATTTAAAACACGAGGAAAAGCCAAACAAGCAGCATCCGATTGAGACAATAAATGTGTGTGGCGGACTGTGTAAAATGACAATCAAGCATTAGTGTACTGACAACTATTGCTAAAAACAGCTTCTCTCTGTTAAACAAGGAACCATCCTCCAGTGGATTAATCCCAGACAGTGTGCAGCAGACAAACAGCATACTAATAATGCTCTCATAGCTATCAATTATTCAATTATCTGATCTGTTTTCTATATCTTTTTTTGCTTCAGTGCACCCTTTCCACACCTCATGTTCCAGGTGTTTTCAGCTGTTTCTCTTTGGTTACTTTTTCCTCACACTTCCTCACTCTCTGTGTCAGTCTCAGCTAATCTGTAATGAGTATAAATCTGTCACCACACAAGTTGTGATGATCCTTTTTTTACAACATTGACTCACACAAGTAAATCCTTTTTTTCTTTTACCAGCCCGAGCGGGAAAAAGGGGACAGAGAGAGTGAAAGTCAGATAGATTGAGAGGAGTGAAAACGGGGAGGGGCATGTGCACTTTCACCAACAGAATCAAGTCATTTCAGCAATGCTTGAAACGAACAAAATTATATTCCTCTTGTTTCCACCTCCCCTTTTCTTTCCCCTCCTGTCTTGCAGCCAATAAAGAGGCCAACAAACCTCTTAACCATCGCCATCAGCCCTCTCCTACACACTATTATTCCCTCTGTCACAATCAAAACACCTTACGGCCATTGCTCTCTTCACACCTTATACCCCCGCCCCAACCACTACTCAACATCCACTCATTCATCTACCCCCTGTGTCCTCCATCCACCCCCCACCCTCGTGCTACTCTGTCGCTCGTTTCTCTCTCCTGTCATTTTACCCATAACCTTCCCTTTGCCCCTCCATTGTCCTAATTATTTTCCTCTCTACCCTCCCCTCCCCACGGTTCTTACCATCTCCCACCAGCTGCAGCAGGGCCAGGTCAAGAGGACGTTTCCAGCGTGAGTTTTTGTGCAGGGCGATACCGTAGCCTGTGGTGGCAAAAACCTTCCCCGAGCCTATGGTCATCACCTTGGCAAGAGGACAATGTGCAGATATTAAAAAAACTGACCAAGAGGCAAAAATGTATATGTAGTTCGTGAGCAAAAGTGCCTGTGTGGGTTAGTCCTTACCTTACAACCTTCGTCCTTCCTGGCCATATAGTTCAATACTGCAGCATCATAAATAAAAGCATCCAGTTTCCTGTAAAGGGATCAAGGGAGAATTCATTCATCATTTAATGGGAGAGAGGGAGCAGAGGGATGGAGAGGCTGGCTGAGGCAGGGGAGGAAGTATAAAGGTGGATCTCTGCGATGTACCTGGGAAGAGAGTTGGGGTGCAAAAATATATGGCAGACAGGCGCACAGAATGATAGAGAGGGCATGAAAAGTTAAATCATAACAAGAAGAGGGAGGAAGGGTGGAATAGTAAAGCAGGCTTGGCGGAAAGAGTGAAAACACAAGGAGAATAAAATAAGGCAGAGATCAGGGAAAGATGTGTGAGTAAGAGGGAGCGGGGAAGGTGGTGGAAGAGGCGGAGGGGGAGGAGGAGGAGGAGGAAGGGGATTTATACGGTGCGAAGAGCGCAGTGACAGGGAGAGAGAGAGAGCGGGGGGAAAGATTTACACACTTCAGGAGGAAAAGACATGGGATAGAGCCAGAGAGTGATGAGGATTATAAAGTTTAAATACAGACACACCGAGAAGGCACACTGGGAAGGAGAAAGAATGGACCAAAAAAGAGAAGGAGAAAAGAGAGGAATGGTAAGATAAAAGGGCAGATGAGGAGTGACAGGAAGGGAAAGATAAGCACCGAGGAAAAGAAAAGACAGCAGGAGAAAAGCAAAAGTTTTTCATTTTTGTGCATGTTAACACTGAGTTATAATTGTGGTGTCAAGGCAATGGGGAGGGAGAGACGATGACAGAGGCTTAGGATAAAGTAAACTGGGATTATCCAACACATGACGGGTGATAGAGATTCTACTAGAAACTGAAGAGGGAAATGCTGCATGCACTGTGTGGGTGGGTGGAGATAGCGGTGAAGGTGGAGAGAGAGAGAGAGTAAAGGTGAGAGAATCTGTGGAAAGCAGGAAGTGTGACAAAAGATGTGAAATGTTAGTCAGAGTGGAAAAGAATGCCACTGTGTATGATGGTGCTAGTGCAGAAATGAAAAAAGCCTGGCAGCAGGTATGACTCCACCAAAAGCAAAATAATATAATAACTGTGCATATTAGGAGGATTTTCATTAGATGGTTTGATGTAATTACTGGAAATAGGTTTTGTAGAATGGACCTCGTGGTGAGGTTGTATTGTCAACTGCAGTTTCAAAGGTAAAGAATGGACTTTCAATCTCAACATTTAAGCAAACCTACTGTAGACAAGAAATCCTCTAAGTGCTAACATCTACAACTCAATAACAACAACAATGACAACATTATCTTCTCTAGGGAGATTGTGTGATACAGTCGCTCCAAAACAGCTACTGAATGGACTTTGTGGTGAGACTGTATTGCCAACCAACACTGAGATCTGATTGCAATAGGGCCAGAGTTTTTAGTTTCATCATGTTTCATCAGAAGACAAAAATTCTTCTTTTGACCATTTAGTGGCGCTACATTTACTTGCACCTTATCTGACGGCAGTAGATGGGGATGTTCTAGGAGAAATATAACATTTTAGTAGCCAATGCTGTCGTTAAGTCTAACCATGACAAGATTTAATAATTTATTTGACTGTAGTTTCATCACCACCTTTCATCAACATGCACAGCGACCTAAGGAGTCAACTATTTCCAAAAAAAAACATTGAAATTATGCAGATTTATTGTTGGAAGGCAACAAGTTGAGTTGACTTTTATTTATCTATAAACAGATTTTTGTTTTGGTTAAATTCATTAAGCATAATAAGAATAAAAAAAGCATGCAAGCATTTTGCATCCTTCATCATCCTTCGAAGGTCTATTCTGTTGTGTAAATTGGGTCTTTTTAAATGTTTTCTTTTCAAACGTTGAAATCTGTACTTTATCATTTGTTACATGAGCATCTTGGTTGTTGTTGTGTCTTGTAAGCCTATAGGGGCAAAATGGTTTTATGTCTCAAGCAAACAGCAATATAGTTTTATATTTGCTTGAGGAAAAGTTTGAACAATTTTAACAATTTCATAGATTTAACAAACAATAATTTGCAAAGCATGCATGAATGGAATTTCAGGTACTGGAAAATAAAAAGTAAGATGTGGAGAAAGACAAAGACGTTGTAGGATTAATGTAAATATGAGGGAACGAACAAACTCATGATGTAGCAGACAGACCCGGTCTTGAGGTTCATTATGGCGTCCTCCACTCCTCTCTGGTTGTATTTGCCCATGTACTGGTGCATGTCTGGGTAGTTGGAGCGGATGTTTTTTTCTGTGCTCCCGTTGGGCACCGTGCCAAACTTCAGAGGTGGGTATTGCTCCTCAGGATGCTGAAACTAGCGGAGCAAAGGGAGGCGAGGGAGGGAGACGGAAGGGGCATAAGACACACCAGGCTGTGCACCAATCTGTCTGACCTATTTCTGTCCACTTTCCAGACTAACTTACAACACTCCATGCACAGTCAAACCTTTGAAAAAAGGGCAGCCTGTGGACTTAAAGTAGTATTTAGAATTCTTTTAAGTATTCAAGAACTGTGGTAATTGAGTTAGGTTAAATGAGATTTTGTTCATTTCTAAATTCCTGTGCTTTAATCAATTTAACATTCAAATGCATGGGATTTGGCCCACTCTAAGACTTTAATTCTCCTTCTGCTTTCCCTACTTAATCAGTATTCAAGTGATGAGGTACCTTCTTGTCCGAGAGGCCTGACACTGTGTCAATGTACTCCTCCTGGATCATGAAGGCAGCCAGGTTAGCAGTGTAGGAGGCCAGAAAGATGACAGCAAAGAAGGCCCAGATCAGCACCATGATCTTGCTGGTGGTTCCTCTGGGGTTCTCCACTGGCACAGAATTATTGAAGACAATAGCCCACAAAAGCCATACAGACTTTCCTATAGTGAAAGTAGACCCTCCAGCTTCTGGCCAAAATGATGACGAGGGAAAAAGAGAGACAGAGAGAGAAAAGGACAAGGATTTTTGAGCGTAATGACCGTAATGGTCATAAAATGAACTTTTTTCTAGACAGCAATCCAGCCAGTACACGGCACAATAGTGTATTCAGTGGCGTCTGACTGCAGATGAAGCGGCCGATTCAAATTAAACTTCCCTGAGTGATCTGTAAAATGGGTTTACTACATATGAAAATACCTAGCAGGCTTTTTGACACCAAAGCTCATAACGCGGTGACTATACATTTCAAGGATGGCAGCTTTCATTTCAGCTGCTACGTGATCTTACAAATAATTAAACCACATGGTGAAAATCACCATTCAAAGGGCTCAAACACTCCTGCCTTTATACGACAGGAGTAAAGGAGGAAGGAAGGAGAGAGACAGCAGTGAATGAGAGGGATAGATGGGAGGATGACAGAGAGGTAAAATTATGTAGAGCACAGCAATCATGCAGTAAAAGAGGCGAGTCGGGTTGGGTATTGGACCGAGGCATCAGGCATACTGAATATCACAGGGGTACAAACTATGCTGTTGAATAATAAATGGCTGCTTCAATATCGAGAATACTTGGATGCAGTTCAACATACTGTAAGTATAACTTCCTCTTCACCACACTCACAGTTAAGGATTCAGGGCAGCACATTCAAAATGTACCGATGGACATTTTGAATGTGACAACTGACCAATCAGACAGCAAGAAAACAAATTCAATAGAAACAAAAAAAAAGTTCATTATCATACAAAAAAAATCATTTTGACTTTGAAATCTTTTAACCCCATTCCATGAGTGAGTTTGTCCATTTGACTCGTGCGGCAACAGCGATCCATCCATCAGACTGGGAAAGACAAACAGCTTAGATCCATCACTCACTCTTGCCAGTCTCGAGACTGCGGTTGTAGCCCACAGGGCTGAAGAACTCAAAAATGAAGACCGTCACAGCCACCACGGTCAGGCACATGACGAACATCATCACCCACACCGCTGGACTGTAGGGCTCTTTGAAGGGAAACAAAACAAGAAGAATTAAATAAACATAAGGGCTTATTAAATTGTTTTGTACTGCATTATTAAATTATCATTAGTATCATATTAGTATTGTCAATAGAAGGCACAAGAAACATTATGTACTATATACACATAGAGATGAGCCTTGTATACAGTGAAAATAGAAACCACTGGAGCAAACATATTCTCCAGAAGTCCATAAACACTGTTTCTCTTTTTTACAATCATCTCAAAGCAGTCTATAGGCCAATAACACTGTTCTCCCGCTGGAGCCCTGAGTCTGCTGACAGAGTGAAACTATAAGTTGGGAAGACATGAGCAGCTAAGAAAAAGTAACGGCTAATCTAGATGTAAGGACCAGCAGCCAAAGACTGAGGCTTTTTATGCAAACTCAACACTTTACAATTAGATTAGATTGTGTACATCAGCGAGCAGCCTCGCATAAACAGTCTCTTACCTAAGAAAGCGGATGGTGATACAGTTCCGTTGCTACGGGAGACCATTACACTGATCCCAGTCTCCACAAAAGGGACAGAAAAATCCACAACCTCTGACCTCTCCTCATTGATAGTCAGCGAGCCAATGGCCATGTCCGCTCGCTTGTATACCACCTAAAAGGGACAAGAATCGGTGGTAAGAGAGAAATCTAATTATGGGTAACTCCTGTCGTGCTTATAGACAGACAAAGCCAATCTTTTACAGTCAAGGTTACAAAGGTTTGTTTCCAGGTGAGATGGTGACATTTCTGCACCCTGACCCTGTGCACGCTTTCAAATTCAATCTGGTACAAATACTGAACACGTGTCTCCTGTGCATCTCTTTAGCATACACAATGAGCTAAGGCCCATCTCCTCCCTGCCACCATCTAGAAAAACCTGAAAACTGCTGTGTTGGCTGATTGTACAAGTGAAATGTTAATCTACATTAGACATGGCATATCCGCTCTTCAGAGCAAATCAGCAGAAAAATGAAGCGAAGCGGAAAGCAAGGCACCCTCCCCTCAACTCTGCCAAGTCTCTGGATTACCTGATCAAAGAATGGCAGGCTTTGGAACATCTGATCAAAAGACAGACATTAGTTTGAGAAAACAAAATTTGCTTGGCCTTTTGCATGTGAAAATAGATTCAACAGACAGCTCTGGCCGCGGCTCAAGTTATAAATGATAGAGCGGGAGAGCGCAGTGGAACTGTTTTGGAACCCGTGACAACTGCCGTTTGGCAATTTCCTTTGGGACAAAGATAGAAACAGCGGGGCGCTTCATTGAAACTGCGGCCCCCGTATCGATCACAGTAGCATGCCTGTCTGTTTGTGTGTGCCTGCTTTTTTTTTTTTTTCTGCCAGCATCTCTGTGTCTTTCTTGATAGGGAATCATGAACCTCAGCGAGTATTGCAAAGAAAATATCAAGGACTAATCGCAACTAGCCAGGGGGTGTCTGACAATGTGTGTATGCGTGTCTTTGTGCTTCTATGTGTTTGTGTGTACAAGGATGTGTCTCTGCAGATAAACATACTGTAGGGAAGTGTTTGCAGTAGAGTGTGTGTTCATATGTTAGCCATCATGCTTGTCCATCTAATTTGTGTAACTGTGCATTTTTTGCCCTCTAACACAGTGTATGTGTCTGACCATTTGTGTGTGTGTGTGTGTGTGTAATAAATGACAGCTGTCTGATTGCTGGCAGTGGTTAATTGGCCATAGCTCTCACAGCGATTAATGTGACACATAGCGTTTAACTGGTCACCCAGGACGCAGGAGCACAGGCTGAGGAATGCTACTATGCGGCTTGTTGACTGAAAATGCAACACAAAATATGCAGAGGCACAAATATAAACTCACACACACACACACTTTTCACACATACACAAGTGACACAGAAACGACATTGAGAACATATTGCTCACAAAGGCAGACAGGCAGAACCACAGGCACCCGCTCACACTCACATACACAAAGACTTGCCTCTCCAATCATGCCGTTCCAAACTCCATCAATTTTCTTCCCGTGTTTCCCATTGGTCACTAAGTAAAGGTCATAGGTGAAGCCGACAATCTTGGCCAATCTCTTGAGGATGTCAATACAGAAGCCCTTGCAGCACTGCTTCATGGGAGCCACACCCTCATGGATGGCACTGTGAAAGAGTCACAGGGCAGAAAAAATAAAGTTAAAGTGTCAAACAAAAAGCCTTAAAAACTGCATCCTGATTGGTGTGTCGCGCATTTCAACGTTGGATGAGTTACGAGAGGAAAGGAAAGAAAAGGAAAAGGAGCAAAACAGAAGAAAATGGTCACACAGAAGGAATATGGTGGCCAAGTCCTTAGTGACAGGTTTGATCGACCAGTGTAGAATAGGTGCTGTCATCCCTTCAGAAGCTGATGAACCATAAAGCTCCACTGTGGTCATATCTGATTCCAGACCCCTGAGTCATTCCACTGATCCTCTGGAGAGCAGTCTGTTATTGATTATGGCCAGGGAGTGAAGAGACCACAGTTTTGATAGGTGATTGATGTCTCCTCAATTGGATAGCATCATGAGAGCTTAGGAACTCCATTCTCAACACTGGTAAATATGGTGCAGAGGCTACTACTCTTTTTTCTTTTCATTTGATTTTTCTGATTATTATTTCCTTTCATTACAACTTGTGAAAATTGTAGTTCTGGGTGAAACATTATCATGTTTTTGAGGTTTATCTTAAATCCAAAGGATTCAAACCTGGCATTAAGAGGCCGTCTGCAGGGCACTGAGTCACGGATGCAGGTCCCAGATGCGGGGTCTGCCAGCTCCACAATGACAAATGGCCTTTCCTCCAGCGTGACAACGCGCAGGTGCTGGGCATCATCAGGTGGTTTAAGGAATGGCCCATAGCGGGACCAGGCTGGGTACCGAAGCCTCAGCACACCGTTCTCCCACCAGCCTACCTGGGGGAACAGACAAGAGAAACATTAGAGACAGGTGGAGTACACAAATCCACACATTTCTATCTACAATCAATATTTATCTTCTTGAAATAGATACCACCTTTGTTTATGGTGATAAACAAAACCAGGTAATCTCAACAACCCCATTAAAAACAAAGCAAGTACTAAAAAGACATAAGTCAACCCACATTCACCTTGTCTCAAGATATAGTAGAAATGTATTCTTTGTGTAATGAATAATACTTGCAATAATTACAGCAAATACTGCAATAACACGCAGACTGCGCGTGCACCTGCCGCGGCCTGCACAGCGGACTTGATTTAACGTTACAGCTAACATAGGTTTCAGTGAAGAAATAAGAGCCAAGCAAAGGGGGGAGAAAATATCAAAGGCCGCGAAAATACATTTGAAGACATAACAACTAAAGAAATTACGTTTTGACTGCCCCTTAAAGTTTGCGTAGGGATCGCTATGTGACCAAATCACGGACAACTGTATAGAGTGCTAAGGCCACAGATCGATGGGGGTTGGACATGACTAACGTTAGCCCCTTAAATGAAGATAAATCCTACCGAGTCCTGGTAATTCCAAGTTTTCTCATTTACGTTTTCTTGTAAGTTGGAGGTTGTGTGAACCCTGCAGCTTTACTCGAGGACGAGACTTGAGGAGTGCAGTGAGCAGTTACCGGAGCGAAGCTAGCTGCTGATGGTGAGTATGGCTAGGCTACTTGTTAAGTCTACTTTACACATTAAATGTAGTGCAGTGGTTTTGGAGTTGTTGGAAAGCATCATTGACAAAACTAGCTAATTCATAATGTAGCTAACCCATAACTGTCGCTGTTGAGTGCTGGAGTGTTTTCTATTGTGATTTATTAATTAGCTAATGTTGATAGTTGGTACCATTGCCTACAACCACTTTATGTTTGCAAACTCAAGCACTGTATCTATCAGATATTTTAAAATTAAATTCAAGAAAGCTTTACTTTGTCATGCACAACATTAATGCCTATACAACATAATACAGTCCCATAAAAATGCCCAGCAGTAATCATTGTTTTAGACTCCTTAATTTTGTACTGTGGTCACAAAATGAGTACAGAGATGAATGGACATCTTCCTGACAGTCTCACAAGTATAATAGGCTTCATAAAGGTTGTATTTACTGCAGGGGTATGGTACTGGATTGCATTATATTGTACAGGTTATTGTGCCCACTCGCTCTTTTTTTAGAGCCAGGCCAGGCCCTGAATATTCATTGTTATGTGGGTTGGGAGCAATTACCGGACACATTTGTGCATTTGCAAAGGCTACACTGATTGATGGGGTTACAGTGGTTATCCAGATATGTTTGAACTAGTCATTTACTCTAGTGTCAAATTGAGCAAAATAATAATAATTTACATATAATGGCTTTGAGTGGGATGAAAGCAGATAACTCACAGATTCATGCTTGCACAAAAAATGGCCTGAGGGAGCTCTGTTGACAGATATGGCAAGCAGACATCCTCATTTCTAACCTCTGGGCCACTGAATAGCCTGGAACCAAAGTTACAGTTTAATTTGACTTCGTTTGATTGAAGCATTTTTATGTGACAAGTTCTGGTCAAAATGCATTTCTAGAGGCGTTATTACACATTATAAAAGCACATGTGCAGAGGGTAGACCCATGGCTACAGATGTCATTTCAGTGTGATTTTTTAAAATCTGTTCGCAAATGATGCTGTGAGACCACATGGTTCTGTGTCCACTGTTGACCTGAAAATGTCTGTCAAGCATCCCTTTGGCTGTATCATTGTTTTCCCCTTCTTTTTGCATTGTTTATATGCACTCTGGATGTGTTGGAAGCTGGTGCCTGACATATTCAGACTTTCGAAAGCAGCACAAGGCAGAACCACACCCAAGAACATTCAGTGTAGAGTCTTTTTTTGTGAACCTTCCCCTTGCAGCATCACTTGACACATCTTGGCATGATCACCTGATAATAGTCTCGTCTAAGTGTAACTGAGGTGACACACAAAAGAAAGTGTACATACATACAGTATACTCATGCACACACATACAGAAATACATGAAGATATACAGTTAACACACACATACACACGTATATAAAGAAATACACATATATACAAACTCATGAATGTGAGTGCTTAAGCAGGCCAGTGGAGTAAAGTAAAGTTTGGCAGCTTCTTGCAGCCTGCCTGTCTGTGCAATGCAGGCGCTGGCAGAGAGAAGTGGAGGAGGTGGCAACAATGACAGTATTTCGACTGCACTTCGACCGCAGCTCCGCAACAGACATTCAATCAAAACACACTCAGGGAACACAGACAGGAAAGAGATAGAGCTTACAGGAGAACACACTACTCTATCAGACAAATACCCAGAAAAACGCACACACAAACGTCAGAAAAAGAACACCCAGAAAATACAGCTTCAGACTTTTCAAATTGCTGGATATTTTGACGCAGAGAAAGTATTCTGGCTAAAAAGTTTGAGGACTGGGAACCACTTCAAACTAAAACGTTATTCTTTAGTCACTGTGAGCAGTGTTAATAAACATTGATTAAATTCCAGTAATATCCTGGAACATCTAGCTCCCTGTGCCATATCTGTAGCTGAAACAAGCCTTGCTAATGCTGGACAACCTTCAGTACTAGTCTGCAGTGTTTCAGTAAGCTAAGCTGGGTGCTCCCGGGCTCTAGGTAATGGTGCAGTCATTGTAAAGAGAACATTAAATATTCAGAGAGAGCCAACAGCGTGGATGTGCATAATAGGCAGATACAGGCGTCTTATCCTCATTGTGGGTGTATGCAATAGGATTTATGCAAGAAGGGTGTAAGCATATGTGTGTAAGCATACAGTATGTGCCCTCATTTGTGTGCACACACATGTGGATGTCTGTGTGTAAGTTCTAAGCATGTGTGTGTGTGTGTGTGTGTGTGTGTGTGTGTATATGTGGGCGGGTTTCGTACCCTGGGTTTGCACAGAGTCGAAGGACCAGCGCAGGAGCTTCTAATTGAAAGGGATTTGAGGGATATGGCAGGAGTCAGCATGTTACGACACGCTGAGACTGGACTCTGGTGGGCTGTTAAAACCAGCAGGAGGCTGAGAACCACCAATGTGTGTATTTGTGCGTGTGTGTGTGTGTGTGTAAGCTTGTGTGGGTGCATCTGTATTTGTATTTGTGCGGTGTTTGTGATTATGTTCAGTTGCAGAGTGTATGTTCTGAGTGTGCTGTGTGTCTTTATGCATGTACAGTGTGGTGTTGAGGTGCAGGTGTGTAGTTGAGAAAATGAACATTGCTCTCTCCTCTGACACTGACAAGGGTAAAATCCCGGCGTATTAAAGGGAAAACATCTCCAACAGGTGACAAGGCTTCGTATTAAGGATTTCTGAACAAACCACAGCTTTATAGAATATGCATGACATGCCAGGGGAACTGGGGCTTGGTAGAGGTGCATGCAGTTATGTAGACAAGGCACTCAAACACACAAAACAATGGTGAGTCTACAACCAGATGGTAATGACACCCAGAAATCTGCAGCACTATTTAAATCTGCATTTCATTTCACAGCAAAAGACCTGAAGACACAGGCAGCAAGAGCAAATCAGATACTATTGATCAGAGCAACATCAGAACATTGATTTCAGCAAAATGACAAAGAATGAAATGTACGAGTAGATGTGTATGACTGCAGGGCTGCAACTAGTGATTATTTTCATTATCGATTATAGGAAAGGTCTCTCTAAATACAATTCTGTCATACCCATTATGTACATTTAAAGACTAAGTAATTCTTCCTCTCTATACTGGCTGTTAAGTATTGTATATAAATGAAAACCCACAGTCCTCATTCTGTGCAGAGATGTATTCCAAAATTCAGCCGAAGCTACAGTATATGAAGCTCCAACAGTCTGAGTTAGTCAAATCACGTGGGTTTCTTCCAAAGTTACACTTTTTGTGTTACTGTCCCTCTGCTGCATCTCAGCAAGTAAACACTGTTCAGGGAATCACAAAGAGGGAATTTTGTATTAAAAAGACTTTAGTTACTTCAGAGGATAATGTCTTGATTTGGATAACTGCTGAAGCCTCATATTAGCTTCACCTTAAAATTACTTATTATTACTCTGGATTTTGTCCTCCATCATTTACCACTGTTGTGGTAAATCTCACAACCAGTGAGGAGAGGAGATTACAGCAACCAATATGTCTTTAAAAGTACATGTGGGTTTGCATGTATTGAATAAAGACAGACTTGAAAACGTGAACTTATTCTTTAATGATGATGATTAATTTTTTTTTTTTTATTGATTAATTGATCCATCACAATTTCCCAGAGGCCCTGGTGACTTCCTGACATTACAAGCCTCGAGATATTCAATTTACAACGATGATCAAAAAAGCAAATCCTCACATTTTAGAAGCTGGAAACTGAGAATGTTTGTCATTTTGACTTTAACGAGTAATCAGTTATCAAAATTGTGATGATTAGATTTCTGTCAATTGACTTTCATCATTACAGCGCCATAAATGTGTGTGTGTGTGTGTGTGTGTGTGTGTGTGTGCGCTTTAACCAGGAAATAGCAGAGATACAGAAACTGAACAGGCACAGTAGGAGCACACAAAGCACGGTCAGATGGTCAGCAGCCAACTTCTCTGCTCTGCCTCGGGCACTGATAGCCATAGTGAACTTTACATGAGAATGAACGCATGTGACCTGACTATCCTCGCTGTCAGGTTTCTATTCTTATTTCAGACGCCATTGCAGTACGGATCTGCTCGTCTAGCTCACATGGACAAATTAAGATTCAAGAATGTTGCTCCAATCAGCACAAAACCTGCTCTGGGTTCAATTGCTAGGCGCTTTTGTCCTTGCAGTTGCTAACAGAGGACAAAATTACAGTTTCTCATGAAGCCCAAGATTCAAACAGTTTACGGAGACAACAATATACAATCAAGTGTGTCATCTTCTAAAGTGAGACTCAGAGCACGATTAGACATAAAGAACAGATGTCATGTCCTTACATCTTCCCATCCACGTCCAGGTGTCCAGGAAATTACATCCAGGAAGGGGTTGGCCAGGTAACCGTCACCATTGAAGGAGTAGTCTCGACCACCAAGCGTGATGTTGCTGAAATACCTGGATGGAGAAAAAAGTAGAAGGCAGACAGTAAGTGAATGACAGAAAACACATAGGCTACTTTTAGTAAATTAGCTAATTATTTTCTTTGAGGAAATGAAGAGAAAATTGAAATGTCGAGGCTGGTTTTGATGCAACAGTAAACCTGCTCTATTCTCTTCCCACTTGAAACTAAGTCACAGCACCTCTATGGTGACAGTGAGGGCTTGTCTGTTAATCAAATCTACAAACAAATGATCTGACACACAGAATTGTCAGGGCCTTTGAAGTCAAACAGCCGCTGCTCTCTGCATCGGCTGCAAGCAATATAGTTTGTCTGATAATCACACAGGGCAGACCTTCTAATTGTCTCCTCATGTCATCTTGCTGGCTTCAAAACACAAAACCTGAAAGCTTTTTTTGTTTTTTACATGACAGAAAGCCTCGTATGGTACAGCAGCTTGCAGTTACAGACAGTGAACAGCAGGTAGCAGTGCAAAAAATATGAAAATGAAAACATCTTCCTCTTCTGTTCTTAGACATAGTTTATAAACAAAGAAGGAAGAACCCATTAATCAATTCCCTTTAATTGTCATGCTGTTTGTGCAGTGCCTCATTTACAAAAATGACTACAAATAAACTAATTGATTACATGTTTGGCTCATTTCACACTGACCAAACTTAAGAGTAGTCTCTCTATTCAATATCATGTGGTGTGTATGTGGATCAAGAATGGCGTTAAAAATGAACCAACATGATAACCAAAACCACTTGGGCTACCTGTTAGAGTGTGCTGCTGCCTGTTTGCACAGCCTACGAGGAATATATTAAAGCCGGTTCATTAATATACATGAGACATGGTCCGCTTGCTACAGATGCTGGGGTAATTTTGCCAACTCACAACTACACGCACCAACAACATCTATTTTGCATGGATGATAGCCAGCTCCAAATTCAGATATCCCCTCTGTGCCTGCTCTCTAACACTGAATCTACCAACTCCACCCATACACCTTCCAGCTTATTCTGGCGTCGAACCAACTCATTTCATAGAATACACCTTAACCTGTCTCTGTTTCTTTTTCTTCCTATTTCTTCCTTTTTCACATATTTTGTCTGGAGCCTGCCAACTGCCTTATATTTACCCCCCCAACCTTGCATTTCTCTTCCTTCCCTCCTCACATTTCCCTTTAGAGCATTCCTCATTCCTCTTATCTCCCTCTCACCTCATCCTGCCCCGCAGTCTCTGGGTCTGATTGGCATCCGTCATGCAGTTGGTGACAAAGTTCGGCCCACCCGTGGTTCCATAATCCTTGCGCATTGCCACTGCCCCATGAGTCAGCACAGACACACCCCGAGCAATCCTCCGGCGAGGTTCGTCCCTCCAGCCCTGGGGCCGCACGGCAAACAGAGCCCGGGGCAGGTTCTCCATGCCCAAACCTGAGAGAGCTGGCCCCACAGCAAACCACATGTGCGAGGCTCCGGCCTGACCGGCGGCCCAGGCTGCTCGGAAGACCATCTCAGCCTCCTCCTGGGAGCAGTACAGCAAGCGTACCTGGAGGACAGTAGGAAGGCAGGGAGGGAACAGGGACGAGGGGAGACACACACACACATACACGCTAGTGAGATAAGGAGGGGACAGGGGAGACGTGGAGAGAGACAGAGGGTGGGAGAAGTAAGGGGAAAAGGAGAGAGCTGGAGCGGAGGTGCACCTGAATGGGAGGGGAGGAGGTTGGATAGAAAAGGCCATATCGAGAAAAAACAAGGATGCTGGGGAGGTAAGAGGAGAGATAGCTGTAAGCCGATGTGATAAGGTTCATGGGAGTCGAGCGTATGATTCAGAGAGAGAAGCAGACACACCAGAAAGAGGGAAGATTGCATGGCTGAATGTGATGTGCACTAACCAGGAGGTGCAGGAGGCAATGGGGGTCAGTGCTTAATGAGCTTGGGCCTGATGAAACAAGTTACAGTTATGAATAATGAAAACAGGAGTAAAACAAGAAGGGGGAAATGAAACAACTAAGTGTTAGAGCAGAGAAATAGAGAGGTAGAGGCAGGGGAGTAGGGGGGGTGGGGGGGTGGGGGGGGTTAAAGACCAAACACACCTGAGGGAAAACAAGGGGGAAGAGGTTAAACTCTGACATATGTTATTAAAAGCAGGGTGGAGAAAAGACCTGGAGACAACAGGAGATGGAGGGGGTGTGGGGTGGGCAAAATGAGCGGATGGAGGGAAGCAATCAGAGATGGGAAAACAGAAAAGTCATTCCTTGGAGAACGGGAAAGATGAGGGGGGATGGGGAAGAAAAGCAAAGGATGACATATTTTGGTGAAATCAGGGCCTGGAGAGATAAGAGATATTTGCGAAAGAAGGGGTGGGATGATGGAGTGAGGCTGGGGAGAAAGAGAGAAGAAAACATTAAAGGGAGAGAAATTCTACATAGAAAGACAGAGCAGTGACAGTGGATGAGCTCTCTGCTGCAAGTGCTGAGGTAAGGAGGGGTGATGAGGGAGAAGAGGGGGGTAGAAATTGACCAAAGGTTTAAGGGGTGAGAGGGGAAATGGAGAGAGAAGGAAGGGATCGACAAGAGGAAGATGGAGTTAAGCTGAGCAGTTAAAATGCTGACAAATACCGAAGAAGGAAAAAAAGAGTGAGAGCATTTAAAATAAAAGAAGTACATGAAAAATGACAGAGTGGCGAAAAGAGACAAAGGAGAGTCGAAGGACAAAAAAGAGGAAGACAACTCTTTCATGGGGGGGGTTCAGGGAAACAGACTGAAAGCACATTTTGAGAATTGCGCCTTCATTGAATTTTGAACTGTAATGGCTTGGCAAAACAATCCTGCCTGTATGCCAATAAACCTCCAGTGAATTAGGCAGGGAATGAGAGTGACAGAGGGGGAGGAGGAAGGAGGGAGAAAGAGGGCGACAGACAGAGAGGGAGACTGAATTAAGGAGGGAAGGAGAGAATCAGAGTTATAAACAGACACACACAATATCTAAAGACGGGAAATGGAGAAAGAGAGGAACATACAACAGAGAGAGAGAGAGAGCAGAAGAAATACTGACAAGGCAGAAGCTGGAAGAGGAATGGAACAAAAGAAAGACAGTGAGAGATCTGAATAGAAATTGACCCAGAGACCTGCATCAGGCCATCTACAATGTAGAGGACATTACCATATATGTGGCAGAGAGAGAGAGAGAGAGAGAGCATGTAATGCAAACATACACAGCATCACTAAGCAATCAAAAGCATTTATTAGCCCTGCAGTAGAGAAAAGCTAAAAGAAGGGGTTTTGTAGTGGAAAGCAAGAGTGTTAAAAAGCAAGCACTGCATATAGGCAACCCGCTGCAGGCAGTATGTTATATTAACAGTGACACTAGCACAGTGCAGTCTAAGGAATCCAATACACATGCACACACTTACAGACGCAAACGCACACAGTCACGCACACACACATGCAGAGCTGCAGTGGCCATGCTGGGACATTAGTGATGACATTGAGACCCAGACTCAACCGAGCCAACGGAGAGCAGAGTCTGTGGCCAGGAAGACATGCAGCAAGAGGGAATGGACGAACGGACTGAAGGAATGAAAGATAGCCATACAGAGATGGAGGTGAACAGGAAGGCAGCAGAGGAGAGTGAGCTTGTCTCTAGGCAAAGAAACGCAAGGGGGGGGGGGGGGGGGGTGTAAGCATAAGAACACGGAGATGAGTGAAAAATTGAACAGGAGGATCAAGGGGTCAAAGAGGAGGTTTAAGGGAGGATGACAGGGTAAAAAAAAAAGATAAAGATAGTGTGGAGGAAAAAAATATTTAAAAAAGTTAACAGGAGCAAGGGAAGTGAGAATGGAAGTTTGAAAGAAGTTAGGAAAGGAAGGGGAGAACGAGCAAGCCACTGGGGTAAGAGAGGGAGCATCCAGTATGAAGGATGAAACAAACCAGAGGTACAAGCCAAAACCACAAGTCATTCTGGTCATTCATGAATCAATGTGAATTTGAAATGTAGTTACACCATCAAAATACCAAAGAAAAGATTGATGCTATTAACAGAGAGAGAAGGTAGCTAAAATAAAGTTAAATTAAAATTAAATAAAGATAGACTGAAGAAATGGAAGAAATTAAGTTAGGTCTGGATCCAAATGGAATCATGAATTACATAAGGTGAGGTTCGGGTAAAGAATCTCCAGAGGTAAGGGTTTACAAGCCATGTTCATCTCCTTCAACAAGCAGCGGCCCGCCAGTGGGTCACATTACTAACTCAAGTTGTGCAGCAAAATATTGTTAAAACCTGCAGACCTTTAATTTAAATGCTAGTAGAGATCTCAGAGTTTCCAAACATACCAACTAAGCCGAGCTAAATGTTGGGGAAATGTGCGTAAACTACTGCACAAGACATCTTGAATATTCCCATTTGATGGAATGGTGCAGCCATGAATATTTCACTTTGTGTAAACATCATTTAAAGTATCTTCAGTGAAGAGCTGAAACAGGCTGACACAGTATATATGATATATGTGACTGCTGTTTTTTCCAACCTTTAAGCCACTTAAGGGGAAAGCTGTAAGTTAAGTGGTTAACTTCTTGAGCACTTTGCACATAACTCTTCGCACAATGCCATGCGACAACCAGCCAGCAAATCAGATTGACTCGTGGTTTTTGTTGTACCGTTGAACTCTTTATGTCTTGGCAGATGGGAGGGGAAGAGAAGAACAGAGGGATAGAGGAGAGAGGGGAGAGAGAGATGTGGAGGGACAGAGGGAGAGACGAAGAAGGAAGGAAAAAGCTGGGAAGCCACCTGTCAGAATGGGGGCCCCCAATGACACTCGCAGCACTTCCTCCCCTTTCCTCCCCCCTTTCCCCCCTCCCTCCCCCCTGTCTCACCTGCGCCTCGTTCTCCTTCAGCAGCCTGCGTGTGCGTGACCCCCCAGGGTCGTCGGTCACGTTCAGGATCACCACACTCTTCTTCTCCCAGCCGATGAACGAGCCGTCCGTCAGGCCCTCCACCACAGACAGGAAATCCTGGTAGCCATGGTGACGTGTGGACACCACGGAAAAGGCTGTCCAATCATACTCCTCCAGCACCTCAAAGATGACCTCTAATTGGAGGGCAGTAGAGGAGCTGAACTGGAGAAAGATGGAACCTGATTCCTGATTTGGGAAAGAGAGCAGCAGATTTGGTTTAATATCTCACTTTGGCTTGGTTTAATATCTCACTGTAAAATAACTGTAAGATTCATCCTCTGTAGTTGTACTGTGCCTAAACTGCAGCTACAATACAGTGAATAACTAACAGACAGCATTTTCACAACAAAGAACTACAACTCTCCGGACTGTTCCATCTTTATGCACAACATCGAGGCATCACGGGGCTTGAAGTTTTTATGGAGCAGCAGCACTCGTGCAGCCGCAGGGCTAAAACAGCTAGGATTGTTGCACAAATTCTCCTATGACGTCCAGAAGGGAGTGTTTCTGAAAAGTCTGTTCAGGGGATGGGAGGGGGATGAGAACTAGGCGAGGGTACATCTTCAAAGGAAGTTCATCAAAGTGCTACAATTTAATTCCTCAAGAGTAAATGGTTAAAACAGTTATTTGTAAGCACAAATGCAATGCTTTTTGTTTCTTGTTTGGTGGTGAAAAGCATGTGACACGAGTTTCTCTGGTGCATACACACTTGCACTCAAATGTACAGTACACACATACACACACACACACACACACACACTCATATTCACTCATACACACACCCATGTCTGCTCATTGCCTCCCTCCCAGGAACATCAGAGGCAGAGCGGCAGCCCCAGTTGGTGCCATTTACAGATCAAACACTGCAGAGTTTCAGCAGATCAGTGACCCTGACCTTCAACTTCCCCTCCGTCCCACCGGCACTTCCCCAAACCTTTTCTTCACAGAGAGGATGCGCGACATTGTGACATTGTAAGTTGTTATGGCAATATAAGCGGCTCTTCCTTTATACTCCCTTCATAGTGCTGTCAATCTGTACTGCTTCAGTATACAGCACACATCTAATTAACATTGTTCCATTCGCCAGTCGTCACATTTGGAGCTATACAATCACACGTCTGGGACATCTGCCCTCTTGTGTTCCTCTGATTTTCTCCTCTCTGTCTCTCACACACACACACACACACACACACACACACACACACACACACATACATAATCTGCAAACACTCTCTTCACTCTCCCACCCCAACCCCAACCTCCCTCCTCCTACCTGTGGCATCCTCCCCAGCCCCGCTCCCCCTCCTACAGCCACTATGGGCAGTCCTGTTTGCGCAGAGACAAACTCCAGCATGGGGGCCAAAGGACCCCAGGCCGTGCGAGGGGGCCTCTCCTCTTCATAAACCAGACCCTGCAGGGGCCGCGCCGCCAGCAGCTCACACAGCTGGGACAGCACAGTCTTAGGACTACTGTCGTTCACCTGGGAGATGATAGAAGGAATGAAGAAAGGGGGGGAAAGATAGAGAGGGTTAAAGACAGAGTGACAAATAGAGTTGACCAACTAGGTCAGTGTGCCTTGACTTTGTGTTATTCATATGGAAAGTGTCTGTAGTATGCATGACATGTCTGGCTCAATACAAGCTGTGGTCAAAGAGCAGAGCCAGACGCCCGCTCATTCAGCAGGGCCCACACAACGGCTGCAGTCTGCTGCTCATTCAGCTCAAATAATGGGAGTGAGTATGAATAATGGATGGTCATTGTTATTCCCTTCCTTCAAGTAAGGCTGAATGAGCAGTAGGTAGAGGAGACGGTGTCCAACCTGTAGCCAGATGACGTTAGCAGAGCCCCACTGGGTGACCACGCTCTCCCCCAGGGAGCCGTATACCCGGCCGAAGCCAGGGTAGAGCACCCTTCCCCCAGGCCCCGCCACCGCTGCCTCTGCCTGCACCGTAGCACCGGCGTGGATCACGGCGATGTTGAAGTTCATCATGGCCCCTGCATCACGCTCCCGCGGGCTGGGCCGGAGCAGGAGGTGGGGGGAGGCGTCCACCAGACCTGCCCACTCTGCCAGGACCAATAGGAGAGAGAGAGTAGGTATGGCGACCATGGCAACCTGCCGAGGGGGAGAGGCAGATATATATCGCACTAAGAGAGGGTGCCTGAAAGAAAGAGAGACAGCAAGAAGTGGAAGAAGAAGGTGAAGAAGCAAGAGAAGGAGAGAATAAGTTAGACTCAGGTGTTTGTTGTTTTTTATGTCTATAATGTCCAGTACAGAGGACATCAAATCAAATCAAGAGAGAAAAAGAAGGGGAACAGAGGAAGAAGGTAGCAAGAAAGAAAATAAGGAGGTGTAGACAGAGAGTGAGAAGGAGAAAGAGAGAAAGACAGGAACTGATCAGAGATTGCATACTGGCAAGACAGAGTAATGAATTCCGAATCCAATAATGGGGTAATAAAAGTTAGCTTTGGCTGGAGAAAATACTGGACGAGGAGTACGGAATGCAGTGGGGGAAAAAAACAATAGAGGGAAGGAAAAGAAAGCAAGACAGAAGATGAAATGGGTGCTATTTAGGCTGCAGGCTGAGAGGGAACAATATGAGGAAAAATAGAAACTGGCCGTTAGAGGGAAGGAGGGTGAGAGGGAGAGAGAGTTAATAGCAGACAGAGACAAAGATGGGGGCGGAGGTGGTTATTGTGCTGCATGAATGATAACAACAATTAAGATCACTGTAAACACACTCGCCCTCACACAGCTGCATCCACGCACAGACACGTGCATGCAAGCGTTTGAATATGCACACACACACACTCGCAAGATAAATGCATGGCTACACTATGCCCGTAGAGCAGCTTAATGATAGAGAGATATGAGGGTTAATGCAGTACGCACAAACATATGAGCGCACACTCGCACAAACAACCACACGGAAAGATAATAACTACCTGGGAGATAGCAGGGTTAATATGTGAGCCGCACACACACACAAAAAACACAGCACATCATTTTCAATTTACTTCTGGTGCCAACTGCCCTCCCTCCCTTTCTCCATTTCCTTCTCACTTTCTCCCCGCTCCGTCTCGTGCTCTGTCTCTTCATATTCCCCATCTCTTCTCCCAATTTTCATGGCTTCAGGTACCAAACACAATTGCATTGATTAACAGAGGCCTGCTGACATAATATTCCCTCTAAAGTCACTCTCCCTTTCTGCACCTCTATTTCCCCTTTCCTCCTCTCTATGTGTTTCACTCCGTCTTCATCCGACTCTCCTCTCTTTGTCACAGTCTGCCGATTCTTTGACCCTGATCAGTCTTTTGGATAGAAAAAGAAAGCGGCAAAGAAAAGAAGAGAGGGGGGTGGAGAAGAGGAAGTAACTGGAGGAATGAGAGAGAGGGAGCAATGGTGGGAGAAAGCTGTGAAACGAATAGAACTGTAAATAAAAGGCATATGACTTAAGATGGACTTACTGATTGATTGAAGGAAGGAGGCCGGGTGGAAGAGCGGGAGAAAAGGGAGAGGACGGAGAGGGGTGGGAGGTGGCGTAAAATATGTAAGGAGAGCAGCAGGAAAAGAAATATTGATTACTGGGATGTGTATACGTGTTTGGCCTAAACAAATACACTGCCAAACCCCCTGTTTTGAGTGACAGGGCTGTGGGTATGTGTGTGTGTTTGTGGTGGGGGGGCCGCAGAGAAAGAAAGAGAGAGTGGTGGAATGAGATGGAATGAGAGGGCGAATGAGGGAGGCGGATAGATGCGGGTAAGAAAAAGAGATGGAGGTGTGGAAAGATAGGGAGAGACAGACTTGTTAGCAGGAGAGAAAGAAAAGGAGAATGTAATAATGAAGGGGAGAGAGAGGGAGAAAAACAGGGCTTTGTTGTTTTTGTTTTCTTTAAGGCGAGGAAGATGTGGTAGGAAAGAATAGGAAGGACATAGAGACAGAGACGGGGGGCGAGAGAAAATGAGAGAGAGCCTGAGACGAGAAGCTGCAGGAATACGGTACATATCATTTGGTGGAGCTCTGTATTCTACGGTGCTGAGCTCTGAGCCATTAACTGTTAGGCCTGTCACTGTATTTCACTCTCATGAGGTGTTTACGTTGCACTGCTCGACCAGCGAGTGCCATTCCATCACAGTGAGCCTTGTAGAAAGTGTGAACACAGTGTATTACTGTATACAGTATCCACTTTTCCTGCAGGGTGTACTCTTGCCTGTTATCGAACGTGCAACATCTCACAGAGGAGCGCTAAAATAAAACAAAGCGCAAGTAAATTATAATCAAATCCTCATCTAAATATATCTTACTATATAGTTCATTATGTGTTCCAATTCTGCAAACTGAATCATAAAAAGCGTGCAGTGAGGGGGCTCACAGCGAACACACACTCAAACACACACACATGCACAGAAAAGGGAAAGGAGAGTGGGAGAGAGAAAGAGAGAGAGATTACTGTTTCATTTGATTTGCTACCGTAAATGAATCTTTTGTCAGAATGCAAATGTTCGCATTTTAGTATATTTTTTTCACCCTCCCAGCTTTAAAAAGCGATCCTCTCCAGTCTTTGGAGCCGCTTCTAATTCAGTAGAGTTTATACTGCATATATATTTAGCAATGGACGGCCCACAACCCAGGGAATGTTTAAATTGGGATCAATTAGTCAGAAAGTATAAAGAACAACATCAGTTATCATCAGAATCAGTTAGTTATGAGACATGAATAGTCATTTCTTAAATGTGTGCGCTTTATTAGGAGCATTGTCAGGATCTGACCATCGAATTATTGTATTATTTGGAAGATGTGTTAATTTTGGTTATTTGGGACATCAGGATTGTGTTCATCACCAGATAAATATTGTAATGTATTCTTTTCCTGAATGTGACCGCACTGACTACAAAAGAAGAAAAGATGGACTTGAAAACCTTTCAAATTTTATAAGAGTACTTTCTTTGATGGGTTTTTTTTAACTTTAAAACTTTGAATTCGTCATGGTGCATGCACCTTCAATCATCATTTGCTGTCTAAATCATTATATCAGCACTTACATTTAAGTATTTTTATTGTACATTGTTGATCTCTCAATTTGTCAATCACTGTAATAAGCAGCTTACTGTATCTACAGTATAATTATTTTTCCGCTGAGCCTGTTTAGTTTGTCTTTTTAAACAAAGGAAGTGGCATTTACAGCGCCACAGAAGCTGGCGTACATACCAGCGACTGTTAGAAGCAAACTAAAAACACCTTCAGGAATATTTACCGAGTACTTAAGAGCAGGAATATTCTCAGGCTGACAGAGACAGCTAATCAAGAAGATGAGAGAGAGAGAAAACATTCAGGCAGGCAAGCCAGTCCCCTCTTTCTCTTCCAAAATTGCCAGTACTTCACAATCAAAACACATCTTATCACATCTCTGCTTAAACATTTCATTCACACTGAGTAATGTGCTCACTGTTATTCCATATGATTACCTATAGGAATGAATGGCTACGTATGTGCAGCTTTTGCAACAACTTCCTCATTGGTTTGAAGAATAACAAAACAAGTTTGCAGTTTTGTGTTGCTGAAGGCAAATCAACTACTTTGAAGGTACATCCTTCTGTAGAGGATTAGAGTGAAGCCCATATTATTTTTGCGAACACCAAAGAGACAAAAGAACTCGTATAGCCTCTAAACACAAAATGAAAAATTGATTCTTGGTGTCAGAGTGATGATAGGAAACAATCACGATGTTTTAGGGTATCAGATCCCCTCCTTCCCATTAGCTGTGCATGCTACAGCTGCAGCGAGCGCCTGCGGTGACTCTGGAAGAGTGAGACGCGAGAGAGGAGGGAACCGCTCGGGTTGAAGTCGGTTGCTGGCATCCACGCCTCTCTGAGCCCCTCTTCCACTGAACTCCAATGGAGGCAGCGTGCCAGACCCTGTGCTGCATCGGATCTGCTGGGGAAATGTGAATGGGGAAGGAGACTGTGGAGTTGTGTTGGAAGTGCAGTGTTCAGCGTTGTGTTTTGCCCACATCGGGGCTCTGCTGCTTCATTCCAGTCTGTCATGCAGAGTAATGGACCTGCTCCCTGCTGCCTATGGCACAGGCTGCACTGAATCAGCCTGGGCAGTTTCCCACAGCCAACCCAAAACATCTGAAATATATGCAGGCTAATATATAGTCTACTGTACACCATTAGAAGAAATTGCAGCATCTCTGTGAGTCACTGTAAGTGCCTAGAATAAGAAACCCTCCCCTGAAGATGAAGACTCATTTTTTTTCTTTTTTTCCATTCGTCCACATTTAAGACCGCAGTGTGCTCGAGAACACTGCTGTATGTAGCCTCTATAATTTCCTTGGGTCCATGGCTGTACTATAGTAAAAGATAAGATAAAGTGCCAGCACAGTGTGGTGCCCACAGTGTGCATATATGTGAGTGTATCAATGTCTGTGTGTGTGTGTGTCGTGCGGGGTAATATGGCAGTGTGGGGGAGCGGAGGAATGAAGAGAAGAGTGCAGCTGGAGCTCAATGCTCCTCGTGTTAATTGGCCCATACTTCAATCACAGCCACTGGAGTGTGTCCTCTCTGACGGAACATATCCTCTCTCCCTCTCTTTCTCCCTTTCCCAATCTCTTTCTCTCTCTCTTTCTCTGTCCTGCTGCACTTGTTCACCCACTCATCCACTCGCTCACACACTCTCACTTGACACACACACACACACACACACACATGGACATGAGCACGCTTGCTGACACACTCCCTCCCTCAGTCTGTCTCACTCACTCACTCACTCACTCACTTGATTTGGTCACTTGTTCATTCATCCTTTCATTCATTCATTCATTCAGTCACTCTATCACCTCACTCTGCACCATCTCACTCTCACTAACTCCGCTTTCCTCTCTCTTTCTCCCACAACTCCTTGCCTGTTTTCCCCTTCAGCCCTCCCCCATTCTTTCCTTCCACACACGTCTTTGTCCTGTACTTCTTTCACTCTCTATTTCCTCCCCTCCCTCACTTCCTCTCTCTCATTTCTCTCTCGCTCCCTATCGCTCTCTTTCTCTCTCTTTGATCCCTGTTGAGCAGAAGAGCCACCAGGCAGGCGAGCGGTTCTTGTTCCCATTGTGCATAGTGTGCAGAGTGATCGGCGAGTAGCGCAGCGTGCAGCAGCAGGGCGTACAGTGCTGTGTGTTTTTACTGCATGGCTGTAAACAGCAGTAGTAAAGCCTGCTGCTGCCGCCGCCGCTGCCTCACTCGGACTTGATGGCTGTGGCTATCATAAACCATCTATCAAACCCTTGTGATACCAGGTCCTCACAGGGAAACGCAACACACAATATTTGTAAATTACACATGCCACAGGCTGATAACTAGATCAGAGCTGGTCGCTTTCATAAACGTGACACAATTTTTTATGTGGAACAGTTAAATTTGAGGCGCGAGCTGATACGGAGGTTTACAAATATAAGATAAATAGAAGACATTTGCACACACACACACACACACACACAGAGGAACACAGATATTAGAAGGTGTGTGTTTTTTGTCAGAGAAGAAGATTAAAATTACTGTTCCGCTCTTCTTTCTGTTATTCTGTTTAACAAATAAATACTTTAGAAGGAGTAAAATGAAACTACACTGTTGTACCTCTAGGCCTTCACATTTTCTACCATATCTAAAAAATCGGGTTTTATAAAGTGTACTATTACAGGAGAGGGGAAAGTGAAATCTCCATTGGCTCTCCATGACACTCATTCAGAGCTGGCAGTCTCCATTTGTCCTTTCTGTATTTTGTAACCTTTTACAAGAGCATAATGAAACAGTCACCTTGACATCTCACTTTGATGTTTCTTCACAGCAAAACGGCATTTTATTCTGACATTTCAGGTCCCTTTAATTTCCATGTGGTCGCACAAAACGCGTCTCACTCCAAGGTTCAGAGTATCTTGCCTTTAATTCAGATATTTTTTCATGGGTTCGGATTAAACACTTTTGCCAAGAGACAGTGTCAATTAATTGGACTTCACTTCCGTACATTCAGGGGATGAATTTCATTACTTGAATGGGAGGACACTCCTTGTTTCTCTTCCCTCTATGGATTGATGGAAATGAGATGAAGCTGACCCTGGACCCTGCCACAGTGTAGCACTACCAATTCTCTGACCTCATTTTTTAACCAAAAAAAAAAGAAATGTCTTAGTCCTGCCCACTATGGTTTCTGGCACACCAGACACGAAAAGCAATGACTGGAAAACACGTCCATTACGGATGATTATTACTGAAATATTTGACATTACCACGTCTCATCCCTCTAACTCATAACATTCAGCTCAGGGTATATAATTACCTAAGTGGGGAATGTGTTTAATTCTGCTTTAATATAACCTCACACATGCCTAGTAATTGCAGTAAAGCTCGTATATGAACTCATGTAACCTGAGAGAAAAATCAGCTGATAAAAATAACAGCTTGTCAGTTGTTTCACTTTGCTTTGTAACACAGCCTGGGCATCTTGAATTATTCACTTTGTTTATGTGTGAGTGCCTGTGTGTGTGTGTGTGCGTGTGTGTTATCTTTCAACCCCCTGTCATTCATTTAATCCTCAGGACATTGCAAGCTCACACACACACAGACACATATATACACTATATTTTTTGTTGTACAGACTGTATAAACAACATCAATTTGTGTATGAAAGATGCAGAGAAATATTTCAATACTGTCTCTCTTTCACTTCTCTCTCGCTTACACATATAAACACACACACACACACACACACGCACCCATTCAGAAAACATCAGCTACAAATGGTTTACTACCCTCATGAGTGTTCAGACATAAATATCAGTAAGGTCATATGCTTTCATGTGGAAAGGCCAGTGTCTGGGGATCTTGGATCAGGAATTCACATAACAGAACGCAGGGTATTATTTCAATGAGCCTAACTGGCATATACTAACTCGACTTGAATGAATAAAAATGGTTTTGTAAGGAGTCTACACAGTTTATATGCCCACTGCCAATGCTTGTATAATATAAGTGCTTACTTTAAGGCCAGCCAAGGAGCAAGAATATTTCATTTCCCCACCTCAACACCTGACATCCAATACAGCGAGGAGCAGAGGTCTGCAGCGCTGCTCCCTGGCCAGCCCCCTCTGCTCCCAGGTTGACAATAATACCACATAATTTACTGGATTTAATGTACATATAAATTGTTTTCTGTAGTTGCTTTTCTTCTCAAATCCTCTGTCCTTACAACGCACGACCTGGGGGATTATCTTATTATGTTTGTTTTAAAAGGAATAATTTCTCACTGCTCAACCTTTTTACAGGCATCCAGAAACTCTGAGGGCTTTGTGTTTGGGGTAAAATAGGTTCAATATCACAGCGCTATCAATGCAGTGCAATCATCTAAAAAGAAACATGCATTCACACTGTGCATTTACATAATGTACTGTACATCCACGAATGAAATGCTTGGCTGATTGTTGTTGTTTTTTTTAAACAAGCATTGAGATTGAAATCAGGAACAAATTGGATGAAAGATTTTCAGCAGATGGGATGAGACAGTACAAATAAGTCTGGGAATATCCTGAATTTAGTGGAATCATGTTAAGGCACGGAACAAATGCTCAGTTTTTTAACAATAACATTAAATTGATTCTTTTCTCGAACCAGTAGTTGCAAAGCCACAGCGTTGCTCCACTCTGCTTGCACCAGCGCTTCCATTAATTCCCTCATTGATTGGCCAGACACTGGGATCACCTAGCCAGATTTAAATCAGTCACTAATTAAAAGAGCAAGATGAAAAGCAGCCGACACTGCAGCCCTTCAGGACCTGTAAGGTGAAACATTCTGTAACAACTACAAACTAGGAAGCTGCTCAAGACTCTTAGCAGAAAAACGCACCTAGCTCTGCATAGTGATGATTCACAATCTTATTCTGAGGATAAACAGATTAAACTGGTGTGGGAAACGTTCACTGATAGCTATCGCGCCTTTGAACAAGGTCACGCACAGACAGGTGCGCACACACTCAATCACACAAGCAGATGTTTACACATATCGATTAATGTGTACAGATACTCTGTCACTCTTACACACACACACACACACTCACAAACATTTAACAACATTTAGAAATGAAGAGAAACTGTAAACTAGTCTCTTTGAGAAGCAGGTGCCACATGTTGCTGAAGTGAAGCCGGATTCTGTCTGCTTAAAATCTAACGTTGCAATGTTACAATGTTGTTCACAGGTTTTAGCTGCGTTCACAGCACATCTGGCTCTGCCCCCGCTCATAACCAAAGGTGTTAGAAAGACTTCTGTCAGCCTATCCTATAAACGTTGGTGGATCAGTTTGGCTCAGGAAATGCACTCCCATGCAGACAGAAGCCCAACAGGGGAGAGGAATTTGAGGATTGGGACCAGTGAAGGTTTTTTTTATGGCGTCTCAGATGATTCTCGAGAGTAAAAGGTGGTGAGAGGTTAGTGAAGGGAATGTCAGAGCCCCACTGTGTTGTCTTCACACAGACAAATCTAGAAGCCCACTAATCCTGTGATGTTTGTTTCACAGGTTTTTTCCCCCCACAAGTCTTGACACATGAAGCCACAGAATCTCATCAAAGAGGTGTTCAGGAGTCTGAGATGGCCACAGCTCTTTATGATGGTTTCACATCATATTGTACGGAACGTAATTATGAGCCGCCGGGAGGGGAAAACAGTTCATTTCATGAGATATAAGAAATTTCTGACGGATGATTTTCTACTGGGACAAAAGATCTACACAAATGTAAAAAAAAACAAAAAACAAGTGGCAAAATGGCTGCAAAGCCACCAGCGCTGACAGTTACATCTGAATAAAATGTGAAGACTTATTCAATCGATTTATCTTGTTAAAAATAAGCTATACGCTGTTTGTTTGCTCCTGGTTTACTTGTTAATAAACCGCTAAATATACACAGCACAATACAAATAGTTAATTTAGGCTTAAATTTATTTATCTGGTGTGACTAACTATCTTGGAATAATGCGTGAACGCTCGTGAAATCGGAATAACGAGAGGTTTTCCCTTTCTTACCACTCTGCTAATATGGCAGCGCTAACGCATAATTGATGAGTCAACATTATCAAGTCTCAGAACACACATGAGCATGATACATTAATGCATACATACAGTGCGTCCTCAAAAAATAATGCATCTTCACAAGTGACTACCTACAGACAACTGTGTGATGTTACCTTGCATGTTGAATATTGAGAGTGCTGATTACAGTAATCAGCACTCTTAATATTTGGGTATAGATGACACAGAGCATCCAGTGCCAACAATTGATCTCCGTGCTATTTCCCATCACTGCTCAGTGCAAAATGTGTGACAGAGTGTCTCTATTTCCAAAAGCTGAAGCCTGTGATAGAGAATATGCCACAGTTAACACGGAAGAGATCACATAACAATCAACCTGATGAGCCCGATCAGCACCAGACCAAGGTTGGGGTCATTTATTGGCAAATTAGATTGAAATTGCTATTACATAATTGAAAAGAGAGCATTCACTCCTAATCACCTTTCAGGAGACTAAAGAAGGCTTCGATGTGAAAAAATGTCCAATTTGAATAATGAAACCACACAACCAGAATTGAGAACAAATTAATCCCGACCCTGAGTCAGGCTACCTGTATTCCAAGCATATTGTACATTTCGTTCTTTTCAGCGTCAAAAGCCAGGAGAGGATCTGCAAGACTGTCTCGAATCACAAGGCCAGTTTTAGAAGCCGGAGCTATTTACATGCAGAGATGAAGCACATTAAAAACAAGCCCAGGAACATCAAACTATCTTCATCTGAGGCTTTCTTCCATCTCCTCGCTGACGTTCCCTCTTCCTTCCTTGTGTTCCCCTCCTTGCTGTACTGTAGATAACACGCTGTGCAAAATCCATTCAGGTGCAAACACACACATTTGCATTTGTAACAGCTGTATAGTCTGCACCTGTTTATGAAGGAATTCCACATTCAAACTTGAAAGAAAATAGAGCAAAGCTATTTTTATATGAAGTGATAAGGCAATAAAATAGGTTCAACTTTGCACCTGGTACCTGCACCTAGTAAATCCGGCACAGTCACTCCAGTACAAAGCCTGCTATAAATGCCAGCTGCTGGCTTCTTTGAGAAGAGAATGACAAAGGGTTTTAACAAAGCTGGCCCTACATGCAGCGCAGGGAAGTCTCACAGATCAGGAGGCATGACACAGCAGCCCAGGGTGACATGCGACATGGGCCGCAGACACAGGCTAACATAGTTTTTATAAATGCCCCCATTTCCTCTTTTTAATAACCACTTATGCTGTCATTTCCTGCCCCATCCATCATTATGAAGGACCGCACCACACTGCTGCAAAACGCTGCACGCCACAAAACATTCCTGCACATCTCTCCATCCTCTTTCATTATTTCTCTTCGTCCTCCTTTCCTCTGTTGTGTGTGTGTGGTGTGCACTCAAATGTATATATACAGTACAGTGTCTAAGTGTGTGGATCCCATGGGCAAGGTCCCAAGGTCCTCTCTCATCCAAAACTGTGACTAGTGTGTGTGTGTGTGTGTGTTTGTGTGCAATATGCTATTCATTGTGTGTGTATTTTTGGGTATGCTCTTGGTGCAAGTGTGTGTGTGTGTGTGTGTCTGACTGCATACCCATGGGTATCTGCCTGAATGTACTTTTTGAGAGTGTGTGTGTGTGACTGTGTATTGCATGCAGCCATGTGAAGCTGTGTGCCTGCTAGCTGCCTCCAGACTTGTATTCCCAAAACAAGCCGCAGGGCTTCTGCTCAGGTTTGTGTGTGTGTGTGTGTATGTGCTTGTGTGCGCACCTGTTTGATAGCAACTGTGTGCAAGGAGTGCACGCTAAATTCTCCCTCACTGTTGTGTGCGTTCATACCTGTCTGTGTGATTTTGTTTATGAACGTGTCTGTCTGCCAGCCTGTCCATCTGTCTGTCTGTTTCCATCTGCACCTGTTTGTTAAATGACTTCCTGTCATTCCAACTACCGTACGTGTTTGACTGTCTTTGCTAGTCCTGGTCCAGAGTTGGGCCGTAACTGGGCCACCATGGGCCCCTCCTCGAGATGCCAAACCATAGCAGCTGCCCCCTTACTGAAAAGATACCCTCCGATATGAAGTTTAGATGATAGTTCAGTGATTTCTAAGTTTCTACATTATGATAATTTTGTTTTGATATTTGATATTGATTATTGCTTCATTCTTGAAAACTACATTTTAATCACACCCGAAGCAGCACCTCTCCCAGCAATTGGTTACTGTAATTCAGCATGTGAATGCAGCTCTTCTGTCTCTCCGAGAGACACACAACTCTCTTGTGAACCGAGCTACACAAATGATGACCGGTTTCTCATCATGGAACTAGATCATTTTTGTTTTTCCAGCAACTTGTCATAATCACATGCATCATAATGTCACTATTACATCTAATTAGTGGTAGGTACTTTGAGTTGTCACTGATAGCTTGGCAGCTGTGACAGAAGCCATCAGCAGAGATTTGCTGTACCTTCACTAATGTTACCAAGAAAGTTTTCTGCTAATGTTGGCAAGCAGATACTGTTAAAATCCAAATGTTTTAAAACTATTAAATATAACTATTACTGAGATCAACATTATTTCCTTAATTTAGCTTTTTTGTTTTTTCAACTTGAAATTGAAATACATGCAGTCAATAAAGGTATGTATGTAGGGCTGCAACTGACATTTGTTT